>NC_133658.1:363949242-364618577 GCF_037893015.1 Macrotis lagotis
ACGTACATATCTATCTATCTATCTATCTCTCTCTATATATAGATATATGTATATATATGTGTGTGCATGTGTGTGTATGTATACACATAATATATATGGAAATGCATATGTATATATAGTGTTCAAAGAGGACTAACACATTTGGTGTGAGGACTTGCTGAACCTCTTTCAGGGCTTCATTTACCTTTGGTATCCACCTGTCACCCAATTTTCATCTGTTGCTCTAAAAAACCGTAGCCACACTATGGTTTTCTAGATGAGCTAAACCAACTTGAAGGTAACTGACAGATGTCAAATCCCTTGGTGAGTTATGGAGTTGTCCACCCACAGCATGTGAAGATTTTCCCTGGCATAATGGGCAGATGAGAACAATTTGTTCTTACAGCCATGAAGGTATCTGAAACAGGCTCTGGGAAACACTTAGATCTTGGTCAGACACTGAAGACACCAAGGTCATCCACTGCATCCTGGGCAATTGCCAGTCATTTTGATTTTTTTCCTTGCCACTTGACTTTGAATACTTTGGAAGAAAGAGTAAGACTGACAGCTGTGTACAGCTCTGTCTTATTTAAATCCATTTCACAAGCAAGTCAAGACTCACACACACACACATACACACACACAAATATTGGAATGGAAAGGGTCAATTATTATAGAGCATAGAATGTTGTAAATGATAGATTCAAACTTCTCACCTCACAGGTAGGGAAATTGAAGACTAGAGGGAAGAAATGTCTTATTCAAGGTCACATAATAGCAAAGTGGAAGAGATAGAACTAAGGACCCAAGGTTTTTGATTCTCAGACTGAGTATATTCTCCTTCTTTTTCCTATCTTTGTATCTCTCATGTGCACAACACAGTATTTATCTACTCAGTTATTCCCTACACGTCTGGAACAGGGCCCTTTGTGATTAAGCTGCCTCAAGGCATAAAACTCAAATTGATATGTTCACTAAGTACGCAAACCAAAACAAAACAGCAGCAGCAGAGTTCTGAAAACAGACCCAATCCACTAGCTCTAGTTTGGTCCAGTGTTCAGGACAAAGAGACTAGAGTTTTATCAATGCAAAGACTCTAGCCCTGGACATCCCAAGTATTTTGATTTTTTTTTGGGGGGGGGGTTAGGTTTTTGCAAGGCAATGGGGTTAAGTGGCTTGCCCAAGGCCACACAGGCAATTATTAAGTGTCTGAGGTCAGATTTGAACTCAGGTACTCCTGACTCCAAGGCTGGTGCTCTATCCACTGAACCACCTAGATGCCCCTATTTTGACTTTTTTCAGAACTCATTTTATGTTAATGCTGCTGAGAGCCTTTCAGGGACTCCACTTAGCTGTAGGATAAAAAGGATTATTCCTGGTCTTGGCATTCAAAGCTCTCTACCACCAAAAACTCTTACTCCATCTTGCCTTTCTTGTCTGTTTTGTTACCTTCCTTCACATAATGGACATCTTAGCTAGTCTGGACTATTCACTATTCCCTGACTTTGTGTTGTCAGTTCCTCACCTTATGTACCCAATAGGATACTTTCATGGAATGCATTCCCTTCTTATCTTTGCTTATTGAAATCTTCTTCTTCTTTCAAGATCCAGTTCAAGTGCTGCTTAGATATTGTTGCTTGGTAGAATATTTAAGTGCTGACTCTAAAGTGGAGGACCAGGATTCAAATCTCAGCTCTTCTTCTAACTTTGTGTAGGACTTTAACATCATTTAATCTCTGTCTGGCTCAGCTTCCTCATCTGTAAAATAGGAAATCTACCAGGGATATTGTGAGGAACAAATGAAATAACATGCAAAGTGCTATGCAAACCTTATAAGCTAACTATTATTATTATCATTATTAGACATTGCTATAAAAAGGAACGTGATACCCTTTACTCCTTACTTAATCACTTAACAACTCTAGGCTTCAGTTTCCTCATCTGTAAAATGAGAGTTTGATTAGTTGATTTCCAAGGTCCTTTTTAATTTTAATTCTATAGTCCTATGATTTTCCAGTTGAAAATCATCTCTTCCTTCCTGAAATTTCCTAGAACACTTTGGTTCTTCCCTTAGCCTCTTACATATGATACCCAATATCATACTCATCTGTATCCATGTGTCATCCGTCCTAATATGATGTATACTTCTCAGTGGCAAATATTGTATCTTTTTTCATTTTTGTGTTCTTACTGTCTAATATAGACCTCTGAACATCAATGAAAGCCAGTTCTTAACATCTATCCTTAAAAAAAAAAGGGATAAGAAGGTGGCACAAGATCCTAAAGCCCTTTTTCATCTGATCTGTAATTGATGTCAGAGGACCTAGGTTTTGATAGCTAGCTAGCTAGATAGTAGGTAGATAGATAGATAGATAGATAGATAGACAGATGGGTGGATGGATGGATGGCTAGATGGCTAGATAAATTGATAAATGGGTAGATAGAAAGATATCTGGCTAGCTAGATGGATAGATAAGTAGATTGATAGATGGATAGATACATGGCTAAATAGGTAGATAGCTAGTTAGATGGATAAATAAATAGGTAGTTGGAAAACTAGTTAGATAACTAGCTAGATGGATAGATAAATAAACAGGTGAATGGATAGATAGGTTTAGATAGATAGATAGTTTAGAGAATTTATAAAGTGTTTGCTAATATGAATTGAATTAAGACTTGGAAATACAAATTCAAGAAAATAAGATGGTCCCTGCCCTTAAGGTGTTTACATTGTAATGGGGGCACAACACAAAAGGTAGCTGGAAAGAGAATGGAAGGGGACCTGCATGAAAGCAAGAGGTTGTTGAGGAAGAGGAGAAGTTTAGAGAGTGAATGGAGTCATAGGGTGAAAGATGACTAGAGATTTTCTTTAAATGGCAGAGGACCAGTGAAAGGATCAGTCACCAGTCTGAACAGAAATTTCTTTAGGGTGTGAAGGTGTCTGGTGATGAGAAGAAGGGAGTTTGGAGAATGACTGAAGTTTTGAGTGAAGTGAAGCATGACTGAGGTTCTCCCTGAAATGATGGTTTTAATGCAGGCTTTGCCATTGACTTGGTGTATGATTGAGCAAATTGTTTCAATAACTTCAGTTTTAGTTTCCCATAGCAAATCACATCAGCTACTTTAGTTTGAGTTTCCCCCTGAGGCTCTGAATGACATGGTTTTCAAAACTCCTATCTAGTCTGACATACCATGAGCTAACCCCATCTTTTAGAAGGGACCTGCTGCCCTGAACTTCACCCTTGTTGTTGCTGATAACTACTTCATATTAAGGCTCAACTTTGAGGAGGAAACTGAGATCCTGTAATGGGAAGCGACTTGACTGAGGTCATATTTGAGCAGAATATTGGCAGAGCCAGGATTGAACCCTGTTCTTTAGGCTCAGATTCATGCTCTTTGTTGTCACTGTAGATTTCCATCGTAGGTCTCAAGTTTCAAGGTAGGTTCTAGCTAGAATCTGGATGAAATTTATTCCATTCTTTAGCCTGTAAGTCATAAGTACAAAACCTTGTGTTTCCTTTTCCAACAATGGTAATAATAATGATAACAATAAGAACAACAATAATAGTAATAGTAATAAATAGCATTTAAGATTTGCAAAGAACTTCATGTGTTACTTCATTTGTTCCTCACAACAACTCCAGGGACAGGACCTATCATTACCCCCATTTTACAGATGGGGAAACTGGGCAGATAGAGATTAAGTGACTCGCCCAGGGTCATATGGCTGGTAAGTGCCAGAAGCAGGATTCAAGTTCTTTGATCCCCAAGTCCAACACTCTATCCACCATATCATCTAGCTGGAATCTATTGTAATAGGCTCTGCAAAGGGAAATTTTTCCTCTTAGTTCCATTTGTGTAGGTGCCCACAAGTGGGTAGATTGGCCATTTCTCAGCATGTTGATCTTTTCTTTCTCTCACCCCACTTGTTTCCATCCTAGATTCTGTATTTCTTCAGAGCTTAGGATTTCAGTGAATGTTGTCCTTTCTCTAGCATCTGGAAGGGACTTTCCAGGGATCCTCTATTGCAACCTCCTTCCCCCCAATTTCACAACAGAAGAGACTGAGCTTCAGAGAGGGAACATGGTCTGACTTAGTTAACACATCCTGTTAGCTGGCAGAACCCAGGTTAGAATTCAAACATTCTTCCTCTCTTTAGCTCTCATATAGCAAAAATGTCCTCAGGTTTCCTAGGAAGAACCTGGCACAATAAATGTGAAACCAACCAGCCAATTCCCTGATGGATCCAGTTTCTACTGAGGGCCTAGGGGATGAAATGATCAGAGGGCTGGCAGTCTCTTTGCTGACAGCCCAGAAATTGCTTTGCTCCCTGGGGCTGGTCCTCAGGGTGCTGGCTAAGTAGGGCAGCCAGCTTGTGATAAGATGCTCAACAGGGGGATCATCTGGGACAACAGAAACTACTTCTTGGCTACGGAGCCTCTGCGTACCCAGATGGTTCCAGACAGGGGGGCAGTCAGCACGCTATAGTAGGAAGAACACTGCACCTGCAGTCAAAACAATCTACATTCAACTCTTGGGTTCTGCTACTTCCTACCTGTGTGACCTTGGACAAGTAATTTCCCCTCTCAATGCTTTTTTCCTCTATAAAGATGAAGGAGTGGAAGGTTTGGCTTAGATGGATTCTTTGGAGTCTCACACTGAATCTTCACAAGAAAAGATGAAGTTATTTTGTTTCTGAGAGAATAACTTTGAGTGTACCAGCAGGTCTGAGTCTTCTTTATTAGGGGCCTCAGGACCCTATCTAGGCTTTGGACATAAAAGCAGAAGAGGAGAAATGAGAAAAGAAAAAAGAGGTTTGAGCAGGGAGAAAGATGCTGCAGAAAGAGCCACAGAGAAGGAGCCTTTTCAACTCCTGGTCCTGCTGCTAACTCATTCTGTAACCTTTGACAAATCACTTATCTTTCTGATCCTCTGTTTCCTCATTTGTAAAATGAGAGAACTGTACTAAGTGACCTTTAAGCTCCATGACAATTCAAAAAGTTCTTTGATTTGATTAAATTAAATATCCATATGGGGGTAGTCTAGTTGGTGTTGTGGAAGACACAGACATGGAACTTGCCTTCATAGAGCTGTAATCTAGTTGGTGGATAAGACACAAATATAGATCACTGTTTGACACAATGTTATATAAAAAAATACCTTGGAGAGGTACAAGCTAAGTGCTTAGTAAGATCAAGAGAGGGAAATGTCTGTATGAGTGGGGGAATCTTTCTGGGAAAGGCTTCTTGGGAGAAGACAGCTGGATCATTTAATTAATTCCCTTGTGAGAAGTACTTTGATATAGTGGAAAGAACACTGATATCAGGGGTTTAAAGATGAGTCCAGGTTCCAGCTTTGCTACTTGTTAGCTTTGTGACCTTGTAGAAGTCCCTTGCCCTCTCTGAACTTCAGTGTCCTGATCTGGGAAATGAGAGAATTTGACCAGGTCCCTTGTGACTTGATATTCTAAGAAGAAAAAGAGCTTAGAATAATAGTTGGTATTCATTCATTCATTCATTCATTTATTTATTACTTTTAGGTTTTTTTTTTTTTTGCAAGGCAATGGGGTTAAGTGGCTTGCCTGAGGCCACACAGCTAGGTAATTATTAAGTGTCTGAGGCCAGATTTGAACTCAGGTACTCCTGACTCCAGGGCTGGTGCTCTATCTACTGTGCCACCTAGCTGCTCTGACAGTTGGTATTTATATAGTGCTTCAGAGTTTGCAAAGTACCTCATATCAATTGAAACACAATAATTTTTTTGAGGTAGGTGTGACAAGCATTATTATCTTCATTTTATAGCTGGGGAAACTGAGGCTTATAGATTTAAAAAGTGACTTGTATTTGCAAAGATAGAATTAGAACCTAGGTCTTTCTAACTTCAAGTCAAGCTCAGTGGCCATTACTCAACCCTTCTTTTTAAATAGTGTTTTTTTTTCAATTATATGTAAAGATAATTTTGGTATTTACTTATTTTTTAACTTTAAGTCAATAGGATTAAATGAACTGCCCAAAGTCACACAGCTAGACAGTTATTAAGTGTCTGAGGCTGCATTTGAACTCAGGTCCTTTTGACTCCAGAGACAGTGCTCTATCCACTGCTCTACCCAGTAGCCCTTTGATATTTATTTAAAAAGAATTTTGAGTGACAAATTTTTCTCCCTCTCTTTCTTAGCTCCCTCTCCCTCCCTAAGATGGTAATTTGTTATACATATATAATCATGTAAACCATATTTTTATATTAGTCATATTGTAAAAGAAGAAACAAATCAAAAGGATAAAACCATACAAAAATAACTAAAGTAAGAAGGTATTCTTCAATTTGCATTCAGACACCATCATTTCTTTCTTTGGATGAAGATATTATCTTCCATCATGAGTCCTTTGGAATTAGTTTAGATCATTATATTGCTGAAAAGAGCTAAGTAATTCATAGTTGATCATCCCACAAAGTTGCTGTTACAGTGTACATTGTTCACCTAGTTCTGTACACTTCTCTTTGCATCAGTTCATGTAAATCTTTTCAGGTTTTTCTGTAATCTGCCTGCTCATCATTTCCTATAGCATAATAGTATTCCATTACATTCTTATACCACAACTTTTTCAGTCATTTCCCAGTTGATGGACATCTCAATTTCTAGTTTTTTGCAACCACAAAAAGAGCTGCTATAAATATTTTTGTATATGTGGTCTTTTCCTCTTTTTATGATCTCTTTTTAATGAGTTAGAAGGTTAGGGCTAGTAGGGACCTTAAAATACAGAATACATACTGCCAAAGCTGGAAGGACTTTAGTTTATCTCCTCCACTCGTCTTATTTTATAGAGAAGATCATTGAGGACCAGGAAAATGTTCTAGATTGGTAAGTGCCATAGTAGGAGAGAGGGAAAGGAAAGGGAAAGAAAGAACATAAAGAGGAAAGATAAGAAGGGGAAGTGAGAGGACTGGTCTCATTGATGGTCCTGAGGTTAGCTAATGAGAATGAGGCCCCAGAAACCTAGACACACGGGACAATTTAGTATGGTAACCCATTTCTTGTGACCAAGGGCCAGCTAATCTTGAAAATAAGTGAGCGTGCCAAGGAACTAAATAAAAAAAAATTAAACATTAAACTGTCATTTAATCAAAGAGCAAAAAATAAATCCTTAATTAGACATTGCAGATTGTGTATTAATTGCAGCCTGATAAAAATTGCAGCTACTTGGGTCCCCAGAGACTTCCTAAGTCTTCTGGTCTCCTTGCTCAATTGACTCTGGGCAAGCCTGTCACAGTCTTCAGGCAGACCAATGTAGGAGAGCTGTAATAGCAGCCAAGGTCAAAAGGAGATTTTAGAAGGGGAAAAAATGCATCCTTCTATCTTAGTCTCTGCTTTCTTGAAAATGAATAGTTAGAAACAGACTGCCGGTAATGGAAGATTATCTTAGAGACTGCCTAAACCTACAGTCTCTTAAGAGAAAACTGAGGCCTGGAGAGGGGAAGGGACTTGCTCTGACTAGGTTGGGAGCTGAATCCTAGGTTTTTCTGAGGCCAATTTCAGTGCTCACTCCTAACAAAGGCATGAAGGAAGCTCCAATTAGATAGGGCTGGAGGTGGCATTGTTTTCAACATTTAATTTTCCCTTTTTCAGTCTGTCTATGTTATCAGAGATTGAAGGCTGCTGTATTAATCTGGAGTCATTTGATTCTCAGAGGAGGCAGCGTGGTGCAATGGAAAGAGCAGAAAATTTGGAGTCAAGCTCTGGAATCGAAACTCAGCTCTGTCACATATTGGACGATTCCCTTCTTATCATGAATCTCCTTTCCTCCTTGTGAAATGAAAGAATTTATCTGGACATCTCTAAGGTCCCTTCCAGCTCTGACAATTCTAAGTTATGTTCTAATATCCTTTCCAGTTCAAAATTCTATGGTCTTATGATTTTGGAATCTTATTTTTTTCCCCTCTCAGCTTTCTGGTCTCACTGACAATTTCACGTGGAAGCAATTCCGCTGAAATCCATGTAGACAGATGGTGGTCCCCTCTGCTCTCCAGCTTTCCTGTCACTATCTCCCCAGGCTTCTGGTGAATGATACCATGGTAACCCGCTAAACCATACCAGATGCCAGAGAAGTGGGAAACTCAAGTCCTCTAGATTCCCATAACTCAGTCTCTTAGCTTAGGAGTTTGCCTAGGATCTCTCCAGTGCCCTTCCTAAAAAGAAGGGGTTCCTTGGGATCAATCTCTGATTTAGGTTCTATAGACTCTAGGCCAATAACCAGGAATCACTGGGAGTCTTCAAAGGAAAAGTTGGTTGGAGAATAATAACAATAACAAGAACAACAGAATAATAACAATAATAACAATATTCATGTAGAACTCTCTGGTTACAAAATGTTCTCTTTATGCCATCTCATTTGGTTTTCATAACATTCTAGTGATAGTGCAAGTTGCCCTTCTGTTAGAGGTTCCCTCCAAATATGAAGGATCCAGGAAGAAGGACTTGGGCAGCTAGGTGGAGAAGTGGTAGATTCATTTCTTAGAGATCAAATCTGGCCTCTGATCTTTCCTAGATGTGAGACTCTGGGCAAGTCATTTCACCCTGTTTACCTCAGTTTCCTCATCTGCACAATGACCCAGAGAAGGAAATGACAAATCACTCTCACTCTAATATCTTTGCCAAGAAAACCCCACATAGTTTTCTTGGAGAGTTAGATAAGAACTGAAAAATGGCTTTAGTGCAACAACATCAGAAGAATTTGGGAAGGAGTACCTTCTAGTTTTCCAGTTCTTTTGTCCATAGCTAGATAATCAGGGAATTTGAGCAACTAACTTAATCCTAGAGAGTAATCTTTTAGTTCTCAAAGCTTAGAACAGGAAAAGTTAATTATAAGTCAAGGAGAGCAAAATAGTCATATTGAAGTTATTAGAAAATTGTCATGCCAGGGGTGCAGCCCTTCCTTGAGGATTTAGTATAGTCTAAGCCCTGGCGCAGTGGGCATACCTCCTGTTAAAGTTGGCCTGTTCTCTCTTGTGGCTAGGTTGTGGCCTGTCACTCAGTCGGCAGTTCTCAGAAGTGTCAGAGGCTTGTTACTGGTGGACCTATTGTCCTCTCCAACTGCTCTCTACTAGCCAGTCCCTCTGTCCAATTGTTCCTCTGTCCAGTTGTCCCTCTGAAGCAGAGGGAAATATCATCAGAGTGTCTTTGAGTCAGGAACTTGGGGACATTCTTCCTTGCCCTGGCAGAGAACCCACAAAAAGATCTCTCCTTGTCTTCCCTGAGGATTCCCATATGTCCCTTATCTCCTAGAATAGGCCTGATTCCCAATCAAGGACACCATGCTTTTTGTTCCAGATTTCACATCATTCTCCTGATGAACATTCTCCACCCCCCCCCCCCCTTCTACTGCCTCTAGTCTCTTGTGATCCTGCCACAGGTAGGAAAAGCCAGACAATTTTGGATGGCCTTATATTAACTGATGGGAGGAATGGGTGGATAAAGCTAAGGATCTTTCCTTACCCACTCCAACCTTCCCCTTCCCCTTCCCCTTCCCCACAGTAAAAGGAAAATTAACAGTTTCTGCTATACCAAGATCTCTATTGTATTAAACAAAGGAGGTGGGTGCTCAAGTTCACGTCTGGCAAGGACCTGATCTGGAGCTCAGACTCAGTTCTTTCCATGTAGCAAAATGAATCAAAGGGACCATGTCTTCCTTCTTTTAGATTATCCACCTCCCTTAGAGGATTAGCTCATTGCCTTTATTTGAGAGCTTTTTCTGATTCTCTAGTTATTAGACTCTCCCATCTGAAAAATCCCTGTGTATCATTTACTTTATATATATATATATATATATATATATATATATATGTATATATACATATATATATTACTTTGTATATATATGTATTATATTATATTTACTTTTAGCTAACTAGATGGCACAGTGTATAGAGAGAGAACTGGACCTAGGTCTATTGATTTCATATCTAGTTGTCATTCTGCTATATGCATTATTAATGAGATTAGAGTTTATGGGGTCCAGATTCAGTCCACTCAAATGACTGAACTCAGACACACTTTTTAAAACTATTTGTTTCCATCTAGTTATTACTTTCTAACATTGATTTAAAAAAAATTGAATTTCAAATCCTTTCTTTCCTGTAGTCCTTTCCTTACTTATTGAGATGGTAAACAATATGATACTCATTATACATGGGAAATCATGCAACATATATTTCCATATTAGCTATGTTGAAAAAAAGCAAGAAAAAAGAAAATATGATTTAATCTGTACTCATAGTTCACCAGTTTTCACTCTGGAGGTAGATAGCATTTTCTATCATGGGTCCTTTGTAATTGTCAAGCCTACTTTAACTCTTTAGGAATGAAATTGGATTTTTCTTTTTTACCATGATCATAGTCATGTTCTCCTGTGTAGGAATGGGATTGAGATCATAGAATTCTAGAGAAGGAAGAGACCCTGGATATCTTCTAGTCCTGCTTCTCACTTGATTCAGGAATCTCATCTGCATGATACTAAACAGACATCCAGTCTCTGCTTGAATACTTCCAATGAGGGGGAGCCCTCTACCTTTGGAGGCAGAAACCTGTTTTGTTTTTGGATAGAGAAGTAGTCAGTGAGTCACCATCCATGGGTAGAACTTTTTGTTCTAGTAGTAGGGGAGAGCTGCTTTGTCATCCCTTGGAGAATAGTGTACTGAAAGCTTGAAAAGGGGTTAATCTGTTCCTAAAGAAGGCTTTGAAAGATCCAAGAAATTTGGAGCTTTGAAACATTCATTTTATTTTTTTTCTCTTTTTACTTCAAGGCTTTTTTCTTCTTTTTTAAAATTTCATCATCTTGGGACAACCTGGCTCTCTCAATAAAGCACATATGGAAAACCTCCATATGATTTTGCCGATAATAGATACTATCAGACACAGGGTGACTTTGATTAAATACCTTATGCTGCTTTTAGAACTCTCTCCTAGATTAGGCTTCTAGTAGTATGATGAGATGGCCTGAAGATCTTAGATGTTTAGTAGCCCTCTCTACCTCCTCCTCCCGTCTCCCAAATTTCCCTTCCGCCTTTCTCATATGGTTTTCTCTGTCACTTTGATGTTTCAGGAACAACCTTCCCCCAATGCACCTGGAGAGGTTTCATTTAAGCATGCATAAAATCCTGAAGGAAGAAGTAGGTAGAATTCCTCGAGTTTAGGGGGACCAAAAAAAAGAACTCAAAGTCATGCTATAAAGTTAGGAGTGGGGAACTGTGGACCGTATTGGTCTGAGCTCCAGGGCAACCACAGGCAGGATTTGAAATTCAATAAATCTTGGATCTTTTTAGGGGTGAATTAATCAAATGTTTGCCTAAATATAGCCTGTGAATGATTTTATAAATATCAAAATGATGCTTGGCAGAAAAAAGTTCCTCACCCTTTTATAAAGAATCAGTTGAAAAATCTAGGGGATGAATGGCCTAAGGAAGAAAGACTTTAAGGGGTTTCAAGATAATGCCTTCAAGTATTGGAAGACATTGAGGGATTTGGCCTAGTCGACCTCTGAAGACTTTCAGTTTTAGTATTATGATCCTGTGACCCTATGAGTAAAGCTATAGAAAGGTAGATTTTAATTGGAAAAGAAAGACCCTCCAAAACAACCAGAGCTATACAGTCATAGAATAATCTCCTATGGAGGTAGTGAATTCCTTTTCCCTAGAGAAGGAAGGAAGCACCGGTGGTCTTAAAGACCAATGACTAGGCAAAGAGGGAAAGGGAGGCCATCCCAAGCCCAGGGAATAGAACAAGTAAAGGTTCCTTTTGGCTCAGACATCTAATGTTATAAGATCCTTATCTCTGACATTTATGCTTTATCTTCTGCCTGATAATGCTCTTTTGGCTTTGAGCTTTTGTGTTTAAGGTCTGTCCCAGATCTGCCACTCTCTGTTCTATATTCTAAAGTCCTTCCCAACTCTATCTTCTGTGTTCTGAGTTACTTTCTAATACTTTCATTTTTAGTTCTCTGTTCCAAGATTGCATCAGTTCTGTGTTCCGAGTTCTTAAAGACCACCCCAGCTCTGGGATTCTAGGATTCTATGAAAAGATGTGTGAACACCAGGTGAGAAACTAGAGAGGAGGAAGAAAGGACATTTAGCAAATCCAATTGGAAACGAATTGCATTTCATGGATGTTTAAGTGGGCACCTGGCAACTGCCTCTTCTCACCAATTGAGTGGGATGATGCTTTGCTGTGGGTGATGGTTTTATTTTCTTGAAGCTTTGCAATAAGAGCAAAACAACCTGTCTTAGAAGTAAAATTCAAGTCCCCTTTCTTCTTTTTAATTCCAAATACATGGTAGGCCCTTATATGTCTTACCTCTATCTCTCTTGGTAAGTAAGAAGCCTTTCACAAAGTCAGACTTTCCACAGAGTCACAGAGAGCCTTGGTGTTTTGGATCTGTGGGCAGTGACAGGATCACAATTTTTATAGAATCCTGGAGCTATAAAATATCAATATAGAATAAATCTTAGAACATATATTATCATGTCTGGTGATAGATTGGAGGACCTTAAAATATCGAATAGACTGTTAGAATGAGGAGTGAACTTACAAATGAGTTCATTGAACCAGTTTATTTTACACATAGGGAAACTGAGGTTTATAGAATTGAAATGACACACTCAAGATCACAAAGTTAACCAGAGGCAAAGTCAAGACTAGAATTTTGATCTCCCAGATCCTAATCTAAGGTCTTTCCCTTCCATCATCCTTTACTCTTAAATTCTCTACCAGGGAGACATACTCAGTATCTCTGGGAGAAATATTGCTTGGTAGAAAACTGCATTTCTACTCTAGAGTAGGAAAGAGTCCTATGACCTTAAGAAAAGTCCCCAATTCTATTTTGATCAGAATTTGAAGTCATAGAAATGAGGATGTTAGAGCTAGAAGGAACCATAGAGACCATCCAGAATAACAGCCTCTTTTTTTCAGATGAGGAAACTAAGGTCTGGAGATGGACAATGACTGCCTAAAGTCATAAGCAACCAGTGGCAATGTCCAGACTCTCTGGCTTTCCCTATCTCAGTGCTACCTTCCTCTTTAGAGGTGACTTTGTTACAGAGCTGGGAATATCACTAAAGGGCTTTGTTCTCTTCTCCACAGTTCTTGGCTCAGGATTGGCAGGGGGTGGGAGTAGTGAGAGGCTGTGCTTCAGTTACTGTTGACTGATTTTTTATTCATGTATTCAATTTGTATTGCACCTTCCTTCTGAAGATCTCCAGGCAGTGAGCAAAGGACTCTGACCAGTTAACAGCAAACATCCTTCAAAAGCTATAGAAGAGTCAGTAATGGTAGAGGCAGGAGGAGTTGAAGGAAGAGAACAGGAAGGAAAAAAAAAAACCTCAGAGAGATTGCTGAGAATTATGCCAAGAGCAGCTGTAACATTGAATTGTGTGATCTTGGGCAAGTCATGTTGCTTCTCTAGGCATCTATTTTCTCCTCTTTAAAATTAAGGAACTGAACTAGAAAACAAACATAAAGTTCTTTCTGGCTCTGCTTTAATCTTTCTCCATGCTTCTTTATAGTATAAAAGCATAATAGCATTCCCTGTGACTTGGGAATACAATCTATGGAAATTCCCAGTTGAAAAATACTTCAGTTGAAGTCCCGAAGACCAGCCATGTCTGGCATCCAAGAACCAACCTTGCTAAGTACAGAGTACTTGCTAAGTACAGGTCCATTACCAGGAAGCTGACCACCAGGGAATGACTTTCTTTTTGGTCACAGCTACTCATGAAGATAGTTAATTAAGGTGAAGGAGAGTTTGTGATCTGCATCAGATGGTGGAAGTCCTCACTGATGAAAATGCAGATAAATGAGGTCATAGAGTAGAAAAAGACTTAAGAGTTTCCAGTGAGCTTTATTATTTCAAAGAGCTCTATTATTTCATTTGATCCTCATATTGATTGTGAAGCAGGCAGTGCAATTATTATAATTGTCATTTTAGAGGAGTAAACAGGAACAAAGAGGGAAGTGATTTGAATAAGGTCACACAGTCAATAAAAGGCAGAAAGGAGGGTTAATCTGATGAGTCTTGACTCTTTTTAGTCCAGGTCTGGATGGAATATATATATATATATATATATATATATATATATATATATATATATATATATATATTTTAGGTTTAGGGTTTTTTTTTTTTTTTTTTTTTTTTTTTTGCAAGGCAAACGGGGTTAAGTGGCTTGCCTAAGGCCACACAGCTAGGTAATTATTAAGTGTCTGAGACCAGATTTGAACCCAGGTACTCCTGACTCCAGGGCCGGTGCTTTATCTACTATGCCACCTAGCCGCCCCTGGATGTAATATTTTTAAGGTAAAGAAGGATGGGGAGAGAGAGGATTGGAAAACTATGCTGGTAATTAAGGCAATTAAATCAGATTTTCTTCTTTAGCTCTTCTTGGATTATTTCATCTCCAACCTGATAGCCTCTTTCTTATTCCTCTCCAAAGGGATGTAGCCCAAATTCCCCTTAGACCTCAGTTTTCTGCCTGATAGGTATCAGGGCAAAGATGGGTTAATCAAGGTGCATGATATCATGGACTGAGATTCAGGAATCTGAAAGGTTTCTTTCCCACCTTTGCCACTTCTCTGCTGTGTTATCCTTACATCTGTAAGATGAGAGCTCTAGAATACATGACCCTCCAGTTCTGACAGTCTATAATTCTAAGTTCTCTTTCCCTTCTAACATTCTAGCTTTTTAGGTTTCTTGTAGCTCAGAGATTCTATGTTTTTTTCTTTTTTTTTTTAAATTAAAGATATTATTTGAGTTTTGCAATTTCCCCCAAATCTTACTTCCCCCCCAACAGAAAGCAATCTGTCAGTCTTTACTTTGTTTCCATGTTGTACATTGATCCAAATTGAGTGTGATGAGAGAGAAATCATATCCTTAAGGAAGAGACAAAAAGTCTAAGAGATAACAAGATCAGACAATAAGATATCTTCCCCCCCCCCCCCCCAAATTAAAAGGAATAGTCCTTGAACTTTGTTCAAACTCCACGGCTCTTTATCTGGATACAGATGGCACTCTCCTTTGCAGACAGCCCAAAATTATTCCCAATTGTTGCACTGATGGAATGAGCGAGTCCTTCAAGGTTGAATATCACCCCCACATTGCTGTTAGAGTGTATAATGTTTTTCTGGTTCTGCTCATCTCACTCAGCATCAGTTCATGCAAATCCCTCCAGGCTTCCCTGAATTCCTATCCCTCTTGGTTTCTAATAGAACAACAATGTTCCATGATATACATATACCACAGTTTGCTAAGCCATTCCCAAATTGAAGGACATTTACTTGATTTCCAATTCTTTGCCACCACAAACAGGGCTGCTATAAATATTTTTGTACAAGTGATGTTTTTACTCTTTTTCATCAGAGATTCTATGTACTAAGGTTCTTTACAACTCCAGTATTTTGTGTTCTCCTAAGTCATTTTCTGCTTAGATGTTCTATGTAGTCTATGTTCTAAGGTTTCTCCCAGTTTTGATATAATATTAATCTATAACTTTTTTCCTCTCTTTCATTAACAGTTGCAATTGTATTCAGACTTAATAATGATGATAATCAGTATCTCCATCTCTCTCTAAGTAGATATATTAGGAAGTAACCCCTCTAGTTTTATTGCTAATACCATGGTGATTTGAACACTAAATAACTGAGTTGGGATAACAGTATAATCTTGAATTTCTGGAACCTTAGTTAGATGCCCTGTAGAACTTTTTGTTCTAAAGAAACAGAAAACAGAAATAGCAATAGTGTAGGAAAAACATTGAAGTTGCTTTTTTCTTCCTTGTCAAAATGAAGTTCAAAGTAAGGGATTTTCTTGCTAGCAAATATGCATAATAAAGGCAGAACTTCTTAAACCAGGAAGAAGGGAGGGCAATATCCCCAGCTTTTTTAACTTAGCTTTTGTTCTTACTTTAAGTTTCTTTTGCATGCTAATCTATAGGCTTTTGGAAGTTATCTGCATCCCAGTATCTATACAACTTCTGTGTTGCCTCTGTTGGTGTTGCTTTTTTAAAAAAATAGATTTTTGGGACACAAGTCTGGGACCATGGATTTTAAATCAGAACCAGACAAAGGACTCTTGCTGTTCAGTTGTGTCAGACTCTTCTTGACCCGCTTTGTAGTTTTCTAGGCAAAGATGCTGGATTGGTTTGCTATTTCCTTCTTTAGCTCATTTTACAGATAAAGAAACTGATGCAACTAGAGTTAAGTGATTTACTCAGGGTCACACAGGAAGTATCTGAAGCCAGATTTGAACTCTAGAAGATGAGTTTTCCAACTCCAGGCTCTGCATTTTATCCACTGTATCCTTGTAAAGGACAATCAGAAGAATAGATCAAATTTTATAACCTGAGACATTTGACTGACTTTTGTTTCCTCTTCTGGCTAGGTGTGATACATCATAATCTTGTCTACACACTAAAAAATTATCAGCCTACCCTTTTCAGAAAAAAGGTTTTTATATCATCAGATTTTGGTAAATGGGAACAGAGAGTCACAGATAGCTCTGAAAAACTGAAATCCAGCAGATGATACTCAGATGAGACAGAGAGCAAAATGATGTTACCAGACACAGACTAGAGATGGGGATTATCACAGCCACAAGTGTATCTATGTCACACATCTCTACATATATGCCTTTAATATGTTTCCTCCTCCAATGGTAGTGTGTGAGTAGTGTATCCAATCTATGCAGTGTGAAATGGTGGGGATCTTTATCATTTATGTGCAATGTTTCATTGAATAGCTTTCATTCTGAACTAAGGTCCTTGGGTTGACTGGCAAAGGCAAACACATTGGTGGGTGCTCATGGGCTATATTTTCGAGTGGATGTTGAACTACAGAGTGCCTCAAACCTAGCATAGCTTTTCTGGGGTCCTATAAATGAGGATTGTGGTCCAGGTATTAGAAAAGCAAATCCATTTAGCTGGGGAGTATTTAACCTGGAATGATAATTATGCAGAGACAGCTAAGAGTTTTTAGATTTTATTTTCCTTTCTACAAAAATCCCCAACCCCCTGTTCCAGAACACTGTCCCCCAAATTTGCATAAAATCCTTCTTAGCATCTCCCTAGCAACAGTTACAGCTCATCTCTCTCAGTTTTGGTCCTACTTCTCCAGAGAGGGCCCCCATCCTCACAAGCTGCTTGGAGGAAGGGTCTTTTCCAAAATAGCACTTTTAAACAGCTAGTTTCTAAAGGGAAATTTAAACTCATTTAATCAAAACAATCATTCTGCTAGGTAACACACTATTGGGGAGTTGAATGTTTTCTTATACCATAGGAAGATAGATAAAGTATTATTAAATACTTATTATATGCTTTGGAGCAACAGGGATGCAAATTAAAAAAAAAGACATCCCTTCCCTTAAGGAGCTTATAGTCTATTCTGACTGGGAAGAGGCATCCTAGGAGCAAAGAATAGTGATGAGGGGGTACAGAATTTCAGAGAGTGAGGAGGAGGACCAGAGTGAAGTCAATGGCTTGGGTGCTATGGTCTTATGAAATAGTGTCCCAGCTAGGGATTTATCAATCAGTAGAGAAGAGGACATCTTCAGTTGGAGAGGTTGAATGAATTCTTAGGAGACAGAAATCAGAATGTCAGAGATGTACTTCTCAGAGGGTGGGATGTTGTACTGGATGACTTCTTAGTCCCTTCCAGTTTTGAGATTCTAGGAAAAGAATAGGAGATTAAACATTTTGATGTCTTATCCTTTTTTTTAACCAAGCTCTTTCTTTCTATATGAATTGTCCTGGTTTGTGACTGCCTCTTATCCTTGAATACAGATTTGTCAAAACACCATCTGGCCCTTCCAAGGGGGATCCGAAGATTTTTGGCAAGGTTGTTTTGAATTGAATATTTCTGACGTAATAGGCAGGACTCCAAGGATGTCCCTAGCACTAAGAGCAGGTGACAGATACCTGCCTGGGCTTGAAATGGGACTTCAAGACATGGTTTCTTTGGTTATTATTAGGTGGGGTTAGGAGAAGGAAGAATTTTATATAATGATGATAATGATGATGATGATGATAATAATAATAATAATAACAATACTTATTTCTACAGTACTTAATAGTTTACACCTTGTTTTCCTCATAGAAACCCTATGAAGAAGGTAGTGAAAGGTCATCTCCACAGATGAGGAAATTAAGTCTCAGAGAGGAACTTGTTTTAAATCAAATAATGAAAATCAGGGTGAAGCCAGGACTCAAAGCTGGGTCTTCTGACTTCAATCCAGAGTTTTTCCCATTTTTCCTATTATATCACAGTTGCCTGGTAGACTCTTCTGTTTGCCTTAGTATATCTGCAATGGGCACCTGCTATAAAGGGGATTCCTGTTCAGGTATGGGTTGGAATAGATAATCTCTCAGGTCTCTTCCAAGTCTAATAGCTGAGGAGTCAATGATTCTATGGTAAGTTTCACAAATAGAAGCAAAGAATTTTATCTTATTCAGAAGATGAAGGGGGATAAAAATGAAATTGGGAGAAGGGCCTAATGGGTTGTTGGAACAACCCTGGAAAATTAAAGCAGCTCTTTTATCAGTTTGGAATTCATTCCCTGTAATGACTTTATTCTAAAGTCTAATCTCAATACACATTATAGGTTTTATCTCATTGAATAGCCTATCCAGCTTTTCTTATAAAG
The DNA here is from genome assembly GCF_037893015.1 of Macrotis lagotis. Taxonomy (NCBI): domain Eukaryota; kingdom Metazoa; phylum Chordata; class Mammalia; order Peramelemorphia; family Peramelidae; genus Macrotis; species Macrotis lagotis. Next base: position 363,967,899 of record NC_133658.1, read on the forward strand.
CATGTGACATCCCACCCACTTTGCATGTGGGTCTATAGAAAAATTATTCCAGATCTGAGGCATTTTGTGAGCCAACACTCATTCAAAACCCATAGTCTACAAGCCCTCAACAATGCACTTACTTCTATGAACTAAACATTTTTCAGTCATGTCTGACTCTGTGATCCCATTTAGGGTTTTCTTAGCAAAGATGCTGGAGTGGGTGGTCATTTCCTGCTCCAACATTTGGATGAAGAAACTGAGGCAAGTAGGATGATACAGATAGTAAGTCTGAGGCTAGATTTGAACTCAAAAAGAGGAATCTTTTTAATTCTAGGCCTGGAGCTCTAGCCACTAAGCCACCTAGTTGCCTTAGCCAAATACTTATTAAAAGTAAAAGGCATTGATCAAATGATATAATAAAAGATCTCTCCTATTCATAGACTGAATACTGTTGGGTGGGAGAGGGCATGCTCGCATAGGAAACATACACAGAAGATGCAGATGGCATGAGTAAAGGTGCATTCATGACTGGGGCAGCATAGCAGTATCGCAGATCTTCCTTTGCCCACTGGTAATGTCACTGTGCATTTTTCTTCTAGTGTCTTGTCTCTATTCTCTCTTGGATACACCCCCTCTACTGTATGGCATCTCTGCTCTGTTGGAATGTTTATGATGGGCACCTTGGCTAGTCTTGTATTTGGTAAACTGTGTTTTATTACCATCTTCTGAGGTTTTATTTTTTAAGAATTTTAATAATTTATTTTTATCTCTGCTACTATCTACAGGCATGCAATACCTAGAAAGCCTCTCCCTGACAAAGACAATTTTAACTCTTTTTAGTATATAACTATGAGATATCACTGTCAAACAGCAACCACAACAAAAATCAAATAGAATGCCAGAGACTAATTAAATGGCTCCACTTTGATTGTCTTTTTTTCTGCTGTAGTTTCAAAGTTCTTTGCTCCAAAATATGATCATATGAGACTAGTAGATTTCATTTAACTTTCTTTTGGGGGGGGCAAGGCAATGGGGTCAAGTGACTTGCCCAAGGTTACACAGCTAGGTAATTAGTAAGTGTTTGATGTTGGATTTGAACTCAGGACCTCTTGACTCCAGGGCTGGTACTCTATTCACTGTGCCACCTAGCTGCCCCTCATTTAACTTTTGATAACTGATTGTGATTCTAAGTTCTACTTTTTGGACTCCAACCCCATCCCCAAATCCATGAGATATGTATGGGATTCCCTTTGCTCTCCCTCTCCATTTCCATTCAAATAAGGTAAAGGACAAGAACAAAAGTTAGTTGAAAAAGGAAGAATGTTAGAAAGGCTGTTTAAGTTTTTGTATTTATTACGTGCACTTGGCATGGATTTTTATGTTGGCTTTAGGATAACACATCCCATTGTTCTCTTATGCTTGGATTTCATGACCACTAGTGAATGAAGAAGTTTTAATTAAGTGCATATTATGTGGCACACACTATGCTAAGCTCTGGATAAACATATACATATGTATATAAATATCTAAACAAACAGATATCATATATGCACTCATATATAATATATGTATATTTTTACATACATACAAACATACATATATTTTTATCAAACAATAAACAGTCTTTGTCCTCAAGGAGTGGTTCTAACAGTAAATATAGTAAAATAGTAATAGTAAAAAAGTAACTGCATGGTGTAGAGGGAAGGTCATTTGAAAAGAGAAGACTTTAGTAGTTGAAAGAATCAGGAATGTCTTCTGAGAAAGACAGACATTGAGCTGAGTCTTGCAGGAAGTCAAAGAAGCTATGAGAAAGAGGTGAAGTAAATGAGTATTCCAGGGATGGGGAGATAGCCAGTAGACTTGGAGGCAAAAGGTGGCATGCCATGCTTGAGGAAATGCAAGTAGTATAGAATAACTGCCTCATAGAGTTTGTAAGTGGTACCATAATACATGCTGGGCCTGGAGTCAGGAAGACACCAGTAACAGTAACATTGTGATGGTTAACTATGATTGACTTAGCTCTTTTCAGCACTACAATGATTCAAGACAATTCCAAGAATCATGATGGAAAATTGCTATCCTCATTCAGAGAAAGATCTTATGGAGTCTGAATGCAGATCTAAGCATATCATTTCTCACCTTTTTTTGGGTAGCTTTTTCCTTTTGTTCTGGTTCTTCTTTCATAACATGATTAATATGGAAAGATGTTTTACATGATTGAACATATATATATATATATATATATATAACCTATACCAAATTGCTTACTGTTTTATGAGGGAAGAAGGGATAAAATTTAAAATTTAAAATGTTATTAAAATTAATGTTAAAATGTTTTTATGTAATTGGAAAAAATAAAATATTATTAAAAGAAATAATTATTATCCAAGATACTTAATAGTTGTGTGACTCTGGGCAATTCACTTAATCCTGTTTGCCTCAGTTTCCTCATCTATAAAATGAATTGCAGAAGGAAGTGGCGAACCACTTAAACGTCTTTACTCAGAAAACTCCAATGAGATAACAAAGAGTTGTACATTACTTAACAACAGAGTTTGTGAAAGAGAGTAAATTATAAGAAAACTTAAATGGTAGGAAGGCATTAGGTTAAAAAGAGCTTTAAATGCTAAATACAGGATTGGATATTTCATCTTGGAAATAACAGGGAATCAAAGGAACTCACTGAACTGTGGGATGACAGAGTCAGACATATAGTTTAGAAACAATGACCTTGATAGTTGAGGAAAGGACAATTTAGAATGGATTTGAGGTAAAGGTTAGAAGGCTATTTCAGGAGTATTAGTCTTATGAAGGCTTGCCTTAGGGTTGTGGTTATAAACAGAAGAGAACAAATACTAGATTGTTGCAAGAAAGAATGCAAAGAGACAAAGAACAGGGGCCTGTATTTATGGGCTACATGTTGGTCCTGGTCAGGAGTCCTGGAGATTCTTCCCATCCTCAGTTTTACAGTATAGAATATCTTCCTCACTCAAACTAGCCATGCAGGAAAGACAGCCCAAATCATCTGGTGAATGCCTTTTGTTAGTATTCTCATTTCCAGCTCAACAGTGAATTAAAAGGCTTTTTATCTTTACATGGAAAGTAAATAGGAAATAATAACTATGCATAACCCAAAGTTCACATGGATACTGCATCATCTGAGCGCTCTTCATGTTCGTAGAGATTGGATTTGACCAATCTCATGTCATTATCACTTGCTATCGGCTTAGCTTTTTTGATGGGGGTTCAGATAAAATTTATTTGATGGAAATTATACTACTATTATTCTTTCATAGTTAATGTCCTCTGGAATATTGTGTATTTGCTAAATTGATTATTTTATAATTGGATAAGAGTTTTGGGATGTAAGTTCATCCTCAGTAGATTCATTAAAATTATATTTGGAACAATTCAAGGAGCAGAGAGTAAGGGTGTATAGCGTATTCAAGGAGGACTAACATCTCTTGTTTGAAGTCTTCTTCAATACTTTTATGGGGTTCTCATGCTTCTTTGGTGTTCCCCCATCACCCAACTCTCACCTTGGAACCTGTGGTTGCAAGAAAGTGTAGCATGTGCAATGACCACATCCTAGTAAAACTGTGTTGGCAGATAGGCTAAACCAGGTTGAGGGTAGCTGATTGTCCTCAAACACGTCAATGAATTTGGGGAAATATCTAGTCCAACAATGTGAAGATTAGATTTCCTTCCTCCTGAGGAATGGGTAGACTTGTTCCAATGGTTATGAAGAAGATTTAAGCAGTTGCTGTAGGATGTTTAGAGCTTGGTTAGATATCTATGACACCATTGCATCTTTGCCTGATAACCTTTAAGTAAATATTGTTGCTGGGGATGAGAGGAGAAAGAAAACCTATTTCTAATGTGATCACCATGTGGTAAATGCATGGCATTTCTCTTTTGTCTCTTTATGTTTATTTTTTTCTAATCTAAGATAAAGAAGTATCTGGAGTATATAAGTATATAAGGAAGGAAGGAGGGAAATGGCAAACCATTTAAATGTCTTTACTCAGAAAACTCCAATGTGATCACAAAGAGTAGTACATTGCTTAACAACAACAGAGTTTGTGAAAGAGAGTAAAGTATAAGAAAACTGAAATGGTAGGAAGGCATTAGGTTAAAAAGAGCTTTAAATGCAAAATAGAGGATTAGATATTTCATCTTGGAAATAAGAGGGAATCAAAGGAACTCACTGAGCTGGAGCTATGGATTCTGAATGCATATCTAAGCATATCATTTCTCACCTTTTTTGGGTAGCTTTTTCCTTTTGTTCTGGTTCTTCTTTCATAATATGATTAATAAGTTGCATCTTTAGTCATTGCCACTGGACTTTGATGATTGGAGGAGAAAATGAGGCTGATAATTTTGTGCTGATAATTTGAGGCTGATAATTCTGTCTCACTTAAATCCACTTCCTGTGAGAGTCAAGACATCACCCAGAAATATCATTGGTCTTGTTCAAAATGAAGGATGAGGGGTGGCTAGGTGGCGCAGTGGATAAAGCACTGGCCTTGGAGTCAGGAGTACCTGGGTTCAAATCCGGTCTCAGACACTTAATAATTACCTAGCTGTGTGGCCTTGGGCAAGCCACTTAACCCCATTTGCCTTGCAAAAACCTAAAAAACAAAAACAAAATGAAGGACGAACACAACATAGTAGCAGAAGGGATAATAGGGATGATGCTCCCTACCTCTCTTAGGGCTGCTGTTGTTACAGCCTCCAAATTGAATAGAAAAGAGACCATACCTATAAAATGTCAAGCCACTCTACTAAACACTTTCTGGGACTATATAGCCCCCATATTTGCCTCCTCCACACTAGATCTTCCCTACCTTTCTAGTGCTATCCTTGAGAACTGTGATCAAATCACTACTACTATTGACTCCAGAAAGTATTCATCAATGGGTTGCTATCTGGTTCCTCTAACCATCTTTGCGATTTTTCCAGATTCTAACTTCCTTCCTTGACCATACTATATGTGTTGTTTCGGGGTGGCTAGGTGGTGCAGTGGATAGAGCACTGGCCTTGGAGTCAGGAGTACCTGAGTTCAAATCCGGTCTCAGACACTTAATAATTACCTAGCTGTGTGGCCTTGGGCAAGCCACTTAACCCCGTTTGCCTTGCAAAAACCTAAAAAAAAAATTAAAATGATTTCTCTTAATAAATCAAAATTCCAGACTGGACTCTTAGTTTTCTACTAAAATTACCATACCAATTTCCCCCTTCATGAAGGCATGTATACCCCAATACTTGAAATGTACTTCTGCCTCATCTGTGCCTTCTACCTCTGCCATCTATAACAGTGTCTCTGGACCACTTTCTTTAATTCCAATATCATTGAGATGAATTCCTAGAGGGTTGTTGTCCTTTTTCCCTCAGGGTTCTAGGCCTAACCCTTAGAGGTTGTAGGTTCTCATGTAAGTTTTTTCAAGTCTCATATAAGGTCTCTATTACATATAAATTTACTTGGGTAGGTAGAATTGGATTTAAATATGATATATTTGTCTACTTATAAGAAATGTTTAGGATTTGGTTCCCATATAAAAGAGAGTGGGACAAAAATACTAACTCTCTGTTACCTTGATGCTGAGAGTTCTTTTTCTTTTAGTAACCTCTACCAAATTCACTTTGGGGGAAAATGTTGCAATATAGGAGCTGCTCCCTTGTTCAATTGGGCTATGTCTTTTCAGGATATAGTGCTATGGCTGCCAGATCAATCTACTGCTAGACTGGGTCAAGCAGATAATTCCTCAGAGCTGTCTTCTCTCTAGATCCAGTTACAGGTTCTGATCTTCTCTACTATCAATAAGGTAAAATCTGTCTCCAGATACTTCTTTGTCTTAGATTAGAAAAGAATAAACATACAGAGACAAAAGAGAGATGCCATGCATTTACCACATGGTCACATTTCTTTCTCCTCTCATCCCCAGCAACAATGTTTACTTAAGTGTTACCAGACAAGATAGATCATCCCCTTGAACCTTCTGTATACATGGTCTCTATCATAGGTCCTTTTTCTGAAGCCAATTAACTTCATAGCCAATTAACACATAGCACCAGACCTTCAACCTCTTTTGTCAGGAAGAGTGCTCATTCAACCTTCATTGTTGGATTGATAATAAGAAGGAAATTTTGTATTTGACCTTTATGGCCATTTTTTTTTTTTTTTTTTTAGGTTTTTACAAGGCAACGGGGTTAAGTGGCTTGCCCAAGGCCACACAGCTAGGTAATTATTAAGAGTCTGATTTGAACTCTGGTACTCCTGACTCCAGGGTCGGTGCTCTATCCACTGTGCCACCTAGCTGCCCCATTTAGTCAATTTTCTATTGTTACGTTTGCCATTTTGCAGTCATATCTGATTCTTCATGACCCCATTTGGATCTCTCTTGGCAAAGATACTCTAGTGCCCTTTCCTTCTCTAGTTCATTTTACAGATGAGGAAATTGAAGGGAAGCAGAGTTAAATGATTTGGTCACACAACTACTAAGTGTTGGGGGTGAGATTTGAACTTTAAAAAATGAGTCTTTCTGACTCTAGGTGCAGTCCTTTATCCACTTTGCCAACTAGCTGTCTAATCCACCATTATGCCTTCATTTGTGGTTATTTTGCATATAATATATATGTTTCTTTATCCTTATCAATACACACACACACACACACACACACACATATATACATACATATATCTTCTGTGTGAATTTGGAGGGGGAATGGATGGCATATAAGAGGACATGAATGACATTTGCACAAGTTGAATAGGTATGTATAGGTTGTGATCTGTATTATTGGAAAGGAACTTCCAAATCAATGAAATCTATATTCAAGTATTTAGGTATTGAATATATTTCTACTTTTTTGTTCATATCTTATATACCCCCCCCCCCCCAGTAAAATGTAATTTTCTTGAGGGCAGGAAATTTTAGGTTTTTGTCTTTGCATTCCCAGTGCCTAGTATAGTGTCTGTCAAATGGAAGACAGTAAATACTTGTTGAAATGAATTGTATTCATTTGAATTGAACTGAATTGGTACCTTTTGGTGAAGCTTTTTTTTTTTTAAACTTCAACTAATAATATTCTCTTCTTTCTCAGTTTTTCCCACTGTACTGTCTAAATTTCTCTTTTGCAGTCACAATGCCTCACCTTATAGTATATAATATGGGTTTATATTATTTTCCTCTAGTAGACCATAAGGTACTTGAGGGCAGGAATTATGTCATTCTTGACTTGCACTTAGGTCAATGCAGTGCACATAGAATGTACTGTAAAATGTTTGTGGAATTAAATGGACTTAGAACACAGAAAATAGCATATGAACTCTGGGAGGGAATCTAAACTTCCCTGGGGTCTCTGGAAGTATGATAAAAGTGGGAAAAGAGAATGGTGGGGAGATGATTGAACCTAGCATTTGTAGGGCTGTTCTGCCCTCTAGTGGCGTGCCATCTTACACACTGGATACTAGGACAATAAAATTTTAAGAGCTTGTTTGGTCTGAGTTTGAAACTGAGGTCCAGAGATGGGAAGAGATGTGTCTGAGGCCACTGTTTGCCTCAGTTTCTGTACAACGAGAGAAAGAAAGGGAAATTTAGCATCAGAGCTGGAGCTAGGACTAAGTTCTCTGAACTCACCTAAGATTCTTCCTACTGCTATGGGGTGGCCCATGATCTGTATTTCTCATTTCCTCTGTTTCTTCATGTATCAAAGAGGAATCTCAGTCTCTGCCATGACTCCTTTCTAGGGCTATTATGAGGATTGTTATTGTTTGTCCTTTGTTCTTGAAGAGGACCAAGGTCACCAAGAAGGTGATGTCATGACTTTACAAGTGGACTAGATTTAAGTGAAAAAGATTGTGCCCAGTCACAGCCTCAATCTCTCTTCTAGAGTCATATGGATTTAGTGGCAAGATGTAAATCAAGACAACTGGAAATGGCCTTGGTGCAATGGAGACCTTGGCCTTCTTAAGCAAAGGTCTTTCCCAGGTCAGAGTTTGTCTGAACACCCATTCACTTCCTCCCCAATACCTAATGCGGTATTATTAGCATTAAGATTTATGATTAGGTGATAAAGTGGAAAGAGATTGGGGTCTGATCAGCCTCTGTCACCAGATAGTTTTATGATTATTAGTCAATTTCTTGCATATGTAACTTTTAAAAAACCCTTCATATTAGCAGTGTAGGGCATGACTAGTGAAGAAATTCCCTTTACCAATGCAGAGTTACCTTATACTCACATTCAGAATATATCAGAGGCAAGACTTGAACCTGATTCTTTTTGACTCTGAACCTAGCTCTGTCACCACTAAAATGAGTTGTCACTCTATTGCCCGCAATAGTGTTGGTGTGGGTCTGGACATGAATTTCCAAGAGTCAGGTCAGGCAGACAAACATACCCAAACACGAAAGCTTGGGAAGAGAAAATCTACCAACTTTATTTTTGGAAACTCAGACTTTTTATAGCAAAAACTTATCTCAGGAATTACTGGTTAAAGGAGAACCAGTTTTACAATTTCATGGGTAAATTTACAATATTTATTCTTAGAAATATGCATACTTCTCTATGAAAGAAACCTTTTACAACCACCTTCAGAGCCACAGATAATCCCATATCAGGGTTCAGTGGTGAGCCAACAGATCCATACAATGAATAATAATCCATACATATCTTTGATGAAGAAGATCACCAAGGACATGTGAATATCACTCCCTGGGGCTGGCCCTCTACACCACTCATCGTTAAAATTGGCATAATACCTTTACTTCCTAGCTCACAAAGTTTTTGTGAAAAACCAGGAGGAAGGATTAGGGAAAAGGAGGAGCACTTTTGCTCCAAGTGAATTGTGAATATGGAAAGTATTTCCTGATCATTAAAAAAAAAGGAAAACAAAATAAGCCCATCATTTTATTGATGCTTTTGTTTATGTTTAGTCATTTCTTGAATAAGCTCCCTTTCCTGAGTTCTGAACTCTCCCTCATGACAAAGAAAAAAAGAATTATATAAAAATAACTGATTTATTCACTAAATCTCACAGTGTATGCAATATTTGACCCCTGTAGACTTCTTTCTCACTGCCGAGAGGAGGGATAATATTTTATTATCTATTCTTCATGATCAGAATCATTCATAATTTCTCAAAGTTTGATGTTGTTTTTCTCTTTTACATTCTCTTCATTTATGCTACTGTAGCTAATGTGTAGATTACTCTCATCCTTTTTTTTCCTATTCTTCACCAGTTCATGTCTTTTCATGTGCCTCTGAATTTCTAAGATTCAATATTTATTATTATACTGTAATAATCCATTACCTAAATGTAACCACAATTTGTTCAGTCAAATCCCAGATAATGTTTCCAGTTCTTAGCTTCCACAAAAAGTACTGCTTATGAGCATTTTACTGTTTATGAGACTGTCTTTTCTGTTTTTGACCTCCTTCGTTAAACAGCTAAGTCACTTTTCTCTCATAATCAAAATTTTTTCCCAGAAAGGTAGGATTGATTCCTTCAACTACTTTATTGACTTCCTATAGTCCCTCTAATAGGGATTGTTTCTGTCCCCTTGGCCCAAACATCTTTGCCAATTTCCTAGGTGACAGATGAAGCTTCATCGTTGTTTTAATTTGCATTTCCCTTCTTATCAGTGATTTGGAGCTTTAAACATGTGGTCATTGATAGTTTGTAGTTCTATTTTTGAAAACCATTTATATCCTTTGGCCACTTATTTATTGGATATAGTTCTTGATCTTATATACCTGTTCCAATTTATTACAGAGCTTGTCCATTACTTTAATCAGTGATAGTTGACATAAAACCCCTCCCCCCACTCAGGGGTTTCTCTTCTTATCCTGGTTTCATTGATTTTGATTGTACAAAAGCTTTTTACTTTAAGCAATGAAAATGACTATTTTATATTTTGTGATGACCTTCCTTCCTTGTTTAGTTAAGAATGACCTACTACCCTCAATTATAGTTGTGAGAGGAAGCTCCTTTTAATGCTTATTTTTTTTGTTTTGGTTATAATGCTACTTTTTATATTTGCTTCCTATATTTATTTGAAAATTTTTGTGACCTCTAATATATGTTACTGGTTTAAATCCAATTTCTGACAATTTACTTTCTATTTTCCTTAGGAATTCTTGTTGAAAAGGAAATCCTTCCTCCCCTAGTTTACATTCTTAGGTTTATTGAACATGGTGCTTGCCATTTCCAACTTCCTGTGTATTTTAGGATCAGTACAGAAATAGGGATCCTACCACTTTTTCAGGGATCAGCCATATCTCTGAAAATCTCTTTGCTCCCCCACCCCCATGACAGTAGTTAGATCACTTGACAGGGAGTAAATATTTTATATATTATAATAACTGACTGAATTATAGAAGATAAAATGTAATAAGAACATATAAGATCAAATTTAGAATTAGAAGTGAATTTAGAGGCCACACAATCCAAGTCTCTCTGTGTATGGTTGAAAATATTGAGGCCCAAAGGGAGAAATTGATTTGCCTGAGGATGTGTAAGTAATAAATGGCAGGAGAAGCCTAGTTTTGATAGCAGTTTATGAGCAAAGGACAAGGGACCACAAACTCCCTATGTGGAAGTAATGTGACATTTGATATAAATAGGCGAACAATTGCATGACTTGAAGTTTGGTACAAAGAATGAGGTAATTTGCCTTAATGTGATTATTGCATTCAGGGTAAGTTGGCACATATCCAGAGCAGCCTGGCTTGGATAGAACGCTAGAGACCAGGTGATAGTTGGAGATGTTTACTTTGAAGAGAAGGATAGAGAGGGACCTATTCCTGTCTTCAGTTATTTGAAGGGCTATTATTCTATGGAAGAGGGATTCGATTTGTTCTGTTTTGCCTCAGAAGATAGATCAAGGAACATTATAAAGAAATTGAGGTCAGCTAGATGGTGCAGTTGATAGAGGGTCAGACCTGGAGGCAGGAAGATCTGAGTTCAAATTTGACATTAGATATTTACTGTGACTCTGGACAAGTCATTTATCTTTTGTTTATCTCAATTTCCTCATGTAAAATGGGGATAATAGGATTGTTGTGAGGATCAAATGAGATAATTTTCTGTATCTGACACACAGTACTATTTTTATTATTATTGTTGTTATTATTATATTGCAATGAGGGAGATTTTTGATGAATACAAATTTGAATGAAAGGCTGCTATGGAACAGTGGATTAGAGAACTCAACATGGAGTCAGGAGGAGCTGAATTAAAATCCTGCCTCTGACACATGTTTTGTATATGACCCTGATCAAGAATCTTATAGTCCTCTAGATGATTTTTCAAGACTAAGTTTTTGAGGGATTGTTGATTAGCATTAGTAGAGGGTAATTTCCTCACCCTTATAGGGTTTTTTGGCCTATCTTCCTCCACTCAAAAGTTTAATTAGAGGTGTTTAAAAATGAAATGAACCAATCTCAAGGTCTTCAAGAGAGGCTGATTGATCACTTGTTAGGAATGTTGTAGGAGGGAATACTTACTGAGGAATGAATTAGACTGTGGGGAAGTAAAGTATTATAATGGAGGAAATTATAATTAGGAGACTCTAATTATTATCCCTTTCTTGGCCTAACTTTCCTCATTCATATGATTGTGGAGTTTCAAGCTCCCTCCAAGGCTTAACTCTGAGGAGTTGAAGACCAAGAAGGTACCTTTCCACTCTTTAATTCTGAGACTTCTCTTTGCCTGTCTTGAGTATGGTCAGCAGAGGGCAGACCTGCATCAGATTCTGCCTCTAGATTCTAATTGTCCTTGACAAAATGCATTTGCCAGCCCTCAGAGGCCTCCATCTCTCATGAAAAATTCTTTCTTGGAATAGCTAAATAGTCTGGCAAAGAGACTGACAATGGAAAGATTTGGAAATAGAAGTGCCCTCTAGACTGTCAATGCTGCTTTCAATCTGGGATCCCCAGACATCAAAGAGAGGAAAAATCTGTATGATGAAGGGACCCACCTTCCTTAACCTTACCACCCCAACTGCTACTTTTGGTAAGTGAGTCCAAGAACCCTGGGAGGGAAGCACCCTATTTCCCAGCCCACAGGTTCTGTTTTCAGTTCTGGTCCTCAGCTGAAATCTTTCAAAGCAACTGTCACAGTGATTTAGCCTGGTCACTGCTTCTGTAGGTGCTGTAGTCACAGCTCCTGAAAAACCTAAGGGGAAAAAAAGAATAGTTTTCACAATCAGGTCCTTGACTTTGTCAAATAACTCAACATCAGAACTTGTTATGATTTTATCAGTGGAAATGACATGAAAGAAGATGCATTATCATTTACTTTACTTTTGCATTCCAAGGACAATAGGGTTAATCTGACTTAGAGCTAAACTCCTTCATCTGTGTTGTCTCCCCTATGGGAATGTGAGCTCTCTGCAAACAAGAACTTTTTGCTTTTTGCATTCCCAGTGCTTTGCACAGTGCTTTGTGAATAAGGTTTAAGGAATGGTTTTCATTTGTTCACTTAATTCAGTGAAGTCTTCTGAACCCAGTTCTCTACAAATCCATATAAATGCTGGAGAAAAGTTTTGTGGATTGAATTCCCACTCTTCCACTTATTTGCCCTTTGACTTTGAGCAATTCAATCCAATTCAATTCAGTAAACATTTATTTATAGCAGGGCTATAGCTTCAACTAGTGGCAAAGTCAAGGAAAGGTCTTTGAAGGGTCTCAGAATGACAGTCTTGTTTCTGTTTTCTCTGCTAAGATGAATGACCTTGGATTTAGAAACAGAACAAAAAAATGGCTAACAGAGAGTTGATAATCAAGGCAAGGAAAAAGATAGTGGGTTCCTATCTCATTGTCCTTGAAGAAATCAAGTCATCTTGCCCAAATGAACTATATCTTTGGGTTATGAAAGACCTGGCCAAAATGATTGCTGAGTCACTATCAGTTATATTGGAACGATTGTGACAAACAAGTGAGGTATGGTGAAATCGGAGAAGATAAATGTCCCAGTTTTCACAAAAAGGGATAGAATAGTTTGCAAATTATAGGGCAATGTGCTTGGTTTTGATTCTTGAGAAAATCCTAAAATGGATTTTTATAAAGATGGATGGAAAATATGTAGAAAGGGGAGCAATGATTGTAAAAAAGTCAGCATGGCTTCATCAAAGACAAGGGTACATTAGACCAACTTTATTCCTTTTTTGACATGATTACTAAACTAGTAGATGAAAAAGCTGTCACTATAATTTACCTAGATTTTAGAAAGATAAACTTTATTTATTTATTTATTTTTTCATTCATCCATTCATTCATCCATCCATTCATTCATTTATTTATTTATTTATTTTTAGGTTTTTGCAAGGCAAATGGGGTTAAGTGACTTGCCCAAGGCCACACAGCTAGGTAATTATTAAGTGTCTGAGACCAGATTTGAACCCAGGTAGTACTGACTCCAAGGCCAGTGCTTTATCCACTATGTCATCTAGCCGCCCCCAAAAGATAAACTTTAATAATTTTTTTCATACCATAAGGATTCAGATTTGATTGGATAATTGGACTCAAAGAGTAGTCAACCATTCAGGATCAAAGTGGTGGGAGATTTCTAGTGGAATATCTCAGAGCTCTGTAGAGTATACTGTACTGTTAAACATTTTTATCAGCTACTTGAAAAAAGAAATAGATAACATGCTCATAGAATTTGCAGGTAACACAAAGCTGTGAGGGTTAGTTCATACACAGGACGAAAGGATCAGGATTCTAAAAGATTTTGACAGTCTAGAATATTGTACTGAATTGAAGAGGATGAAATTCAGTTGCTTACAACAATAGCTTCAACCAATCAATCACTCAGGAAGCATTTTTTAAATACTGACAGCATCATTTACTATGGTAGAGTCTAATACATTTGGGTTTGATGTCAGGAAAAACTTCCTAACAGTTTGAGTCATCATGAAATGAAATGGATCACCTTGAGAACTGGACAGCTCTCTTTCCTTGGAGGTCTTCAAGCTCAGAGTGAATGACCACTTCCTGAATATGCTGTAATGAGAATTCCTTTTAAGTTGGTTCTGATGACTACTATACTCTTCCCTGATTTTCAGAACTGTGTGTAATCATTAGTCATTTACTTTGTTTAGGTTATTATTCTAGATGATGTCTGCAGTTACAAAGACAAAAACAAACTAGTCCGTGCTTTCAAAAAACATCTTCTATTTGAGGAAATAGTAGCCATTCAGAAAATTAAGTGCAAAATATATACAAAGCAATTCCTAGGGATAGGTAATTCCTAGGAATACCTTTTCCTCTCCTCAGCCCCTCTCCCAATAACAGGATAGATTCCTGTATGATTTAGTACTTCTGTTGAGCTTTGAAGTAAACCAGGGATCCCAAAAGGAAGAAGGTGCAGGGCACAGCCTAGGCAAAGGCACAAAGGAGATAGAAAATTATATAAGAAGAGAGAGATGGAGTGTTTAGGGAAAAAACTTATACTTAATCTGGCCTGGCTGGAATATAAAATTCATAACATGGAGTGTTATGCAGTCAGGCTGGTAAGTTAGATAGATGTCTGATTATAGAAGGCCTTAAATGTTAGATCGAGGAGTTGATATTTTTTCCCTAGAGACTATTTACTGCCTCTGAAGATTATTTTTTTAAGCAGGAAAGTGACATGAGGACAACTATGCCTTAGAAAGATTATTTTGGCAGCTGTGTAAAGCATAGATAGGAGAAGGGGGAGACTGGAGTATTATGGGAGACTAACTATGAAATTGTACAGTGATCTGAGAGAGGTAAAAAGGACCTGAACAAGGATGATGGCTGAATGAACAATGGGCAGAAAGATGAAAAAACAGTTGTTGGGGAAGAGGGGACAAGACTTGGCAACTGATTGAATATGAGGAATAAGGGAGACAGAAGATCTTTGTTGATGTCCATTAAGCAGGGGTGGAGAAGACTGTAAATGGTAGCAACAAAGATCCTTACTGGTGGTGATAATCTCACTGTTTTAGAGGTTGTTGGTTAATGGTGGAGAAGGAAGGACCTGGAGGTGTCAATGAGGAGTAAGAAGTGTGTTTAATTATTATTATTAACTTGAAACATCAGGAGGATTAGTGAAAGTGAGACTGGCCCTGGGGTAGTAAGGGATAAGAGAGGTGTGCTGGTAAATATTTAACAACAAATATCTGAGGTTGGCGTCTTTGCACAGCCTTTCCTCACATTAATCCAAGTCACTTTCAAGTCAAGGTATCACCTCTCTGATGTCAAGGTAACACCAACAATGACAAACTCTCTAGAAAAGAAAACTGTATAGGACACATTTTTAAATTTAGTCTGCATCATTAGCATTTTCTCCAACATTTTTCTTGAGTCTAGACAATAACAAAACAGGAAACAGCCCTGATTTGAAGTGTTTGCTGATTTCCAAGATGTAAATGCTCATATCAAAAATTTAGCAATTGATTTTTTACGAAGTGGCTCCAGCACAGCCTTATAGAATACAATTTTCCAGAGAGTTAATTGTCTGTGAGCTCCAGAAGACAGAAAGAGTTTGAAAGGAAGAGATCTAGGATAAAGGGAATTTGTCAATGATTGAAGAGACTTGGAGGGGCCCAATGGAAAAGTATGGAAGGAATGAACCTGGATGGGAATGAGAGCATGAGAAGAACTTTTATGGAAGGGAAAGGAGGTTTTTGTTTAGGAAGATGGTGCCTGAATTACACAAATTAGGGGAGTAGAAATTAAGAATTTCTTAGCTATAGAACTGGGGTAATATCATTTGCTTGGGGCCCCTACTAGCCAATTTTTTGTAATGATGGAGGGTGGGTACAGGTATTTCCTCTTCAAATCCAGGAGTCATGGGGATGGTGATAATTGGGATTTCAGACCAGAGGTATGATTCCCTGGGGATTGCACTGAACTCACATGTAGTACCAATTCTAGATGGTGAAGGATTAGAGTCATTAAGAAGATATATGCATAAGTTCAGGATCAGGTATGGCATTGGAGGTACTAGTACTTAAGGTGTTTGGCTGAGTTTTGGAGGGCCTGATCCCAGGAGGTCATATTAGAACTCTGCAAGTTCCTTGATGTCTTTAGGCCTCAATAAAATGAGGAGACTGGAGTAGCTGTTTTAAAAAGTTCCTTCAAGCTCTAAATACTATGATTTTAAACTTGCTTCCAGTGGTGGTGGTGGTGGTAAAGATGTCTGTGTTCCTGTCCTAAAGATGGTTTCATTAAGATATACCCAGGGAAAGAGTTTCTCCTTGAAAGGACTCATCTGTGAATGTCACATAGAGGTTCAGAAGAGACTGGGGCAGGGATATAGAGGCCTGGGGGTTAAGACTATTACTTCTCTTGGGTCTTTCCAGAGATAGGGAGTTTGCAAAGAGAAGGGGTTGGTTGATGATGACTGATTTTGGTGATACTGTTGCTATCCCTGTGGGTCACCCTATGTTTTAGGTTCAGAATATTAGAACTAGAATGGACTCTAGAGATCATTTATTTCATCCTCCTCATTTTATTTTTAGGTATTTGTGTGTAGTAAATATGAGGATCAAGTGAGCTAATGTGAAACACTTTGCAAATTTTAAATAATGCTAGCTATTATTATTATTATTTTAAAATACTTTATTCATGTTCTTTTCTTACATCATTACTTGCCAGTGACTGATTCATCCTCCCTTTCTCCCTGCCAATAAAACTTTCCCTAAGCAAATAAGTACAGGTAAGCAAAACAAATCAATAATTTGACTATACCTAAATTGTGTGCCTCTTTCTACATCTATAGTCTACTACTTCTCTGCCAAGAAGCAGGGGGTATACTTCACTATTGTTTCTCTGAAGTCATCATTGGACTTGGCATTAATCAGAGTTCTGAAGTCTTTTTAGACTATTTTCCTATTTGTTACGGTGGTCAACATATAAATTGTTCTGGTTCTGCTCACTTTGTTTTGATCTGATCTTTTATCTGATTTTTCCAAGTTTCTGTGATTTTTTTTTATGAACATCATTTCTTATGGTACAATAATACTCCATTACATTAATATAAGCTCAAATTTTGTTCAGTTATTTGACAATTTGTGAGTGATTATTTCCTTCCAATTCTTTTCTACTATAAATGTATTGTATAAATGTGACTTTTTTTTTATCAGTCTTCGATCACCTTGGGATTTATACTTCCTAGTGGTATCCCTGGATTGAGTCCCCCCTCATTTTATAAAGGGGGAAAATGAATCCTAAGAGGAGGAAGTTTGCCAGATCTAGAACTCTGTAAATAACAAATACTTACCAAAACTGGGTCCAAATTAAACATTTGAAAATAGATTTGTTTTAAATGTTTAGATATTAAAAATGCTTTTAGAAAATGAATACTAGCATCCTGTTAAATTTTTTTAATGGCAAGTTATATTGAAATAAAAAGGAAGTAAAGTGAGAAAAAAAAGCTGAAGGAGGGTCCCTGGTCTATTCCATGTTTTCTCTTCCCTTGGGACAGTTTCCTTTCCTGTGAATAAAATGGGGAGAATGGTTCCTACATGATAATAATAACAATAATGATAATAATTGATATTTCTTTAAACCAATTATAGAGATACTTTAATGTATACAAATATATATTAAGCATATTAACTTACTTGAGCCATCTTCTGAGCTAGGAGTTGCAAGTAATTATTCTCATTTTATTGATGAGGAACCTAAGGTTTAAAGAGAGGGAGTGACTTTCCCAATTATTATGTGTTGTAATCCAGATGTCCTGAATATAAAAGTTTTTCTTTTTCTATTACAGCATAGCTGTCTTAATTCAAAATAGGAAGGCCTATAGGGCCCTATGGGTAACACTATTTCTAAGGCCCCTGAGTGTGCTATTTGAATTCTTTTCTATGACTTCTTGTAAAACTAGGATCTAAGGTTGTTCCTGATTACCAAGAGTCAGAAGGAGTTGTTGGGAGTGACCACAAAAATGGATCCTGTATTTGAATCCAAGTCTACAGTAAGTGGAACCATTGCCAGGAAGTGAGATTGTCTGTGTAAAGCTAATCCCTTTCTGTGATAAGAGACCTCTGTGGGGATGAAAAACCACTATTTTCATTAGGGGACCTTCTCTGAGAGCAAGGGTTCAATGCTGTCTGTGTGTGGGTAAATATTATCTGCATTTGACACCTAAATACACAGACCTGGCTGCCTCTCCCAGTTCCTAAATAGAACTGGGTTTGTAGTGACAGACCAGAGAACACTGGTAGCTATTTGTTATTCCCAGTGTATCTGTGGTATTTTCGTATGTGAAGGAGATATCTAGTCTTAGAATCTTTGCCAGAGTTGGAAGAGATCATTTTACAACTATTGAAACTGAGACCGGAGAGAGGAAGTAAAACTTGAAAGTTAGAGAGCTGTAGGCTCAATCCTTCCAAATTTAGAAAGGGGAGCAGCAAATTTTGCCAGGGTGTTGTGGTATGGGTGTGCTTGTATTGCCAAATCCATGCTTGAATCCAAGCATAGCCGATTCCCTGGCATTCTTTGTGTCAGTGGGTATTTGCATTGTTGGGGGAGAGGAAATTTGTACTGTTCCAGGGCCTGGAATCCTTGTGGGAATTTTTCAGCTTACTCAGTCTTCCTTCCTCATCCTGACATCAAGTATTCTGCATGGTCTTCCCCAATTGTAGAAAATTTCCTTTTCTTTGCCTTCTCTCTCAGTCATTTGGTGAGAAATAAGGGGGAAGGGCTCTGCCCAAGAGAAATTGAAGACAAACTTTCAGAGGAACTGAAGGCATGCCCAAATCTGTCCTTAGCCATACACCTTGCCCAACTAGATTTTTGTAAGGAAATAGCATGAGTGTGTAGGTTACTATTTAAATGGACTGGATAACCTCAAAAGAAGGGTTAAAGACTTAGGGAGTATGTTTCTGAGAAAGATTTGGAGTTTTGGGTTGTCTGGTTTTAGTTAGGTATTAATTTAGTTTGGGATGATTTCCAAGGAGGCAATGAGAATAATTAATGCCCCATCTTCCAGTTTTCTATTAGCCCAGGAGGTATATCTATCTGTGGATAGTACTATCTTACACTGTAATAACAGAAAACTAAGAGGGCATCATAGTCCTCTTGTCCTTTGCCCTCCTTCGATACATATGGAGTAATATTTCTAGGTTGAGGTGCCACATTTTAGGAAGGATATTGAAAAATTGGAATATATCCACAGAAAGATGTCTAGGGCAATGAGTAGACTGGAAGCCACAGCAAGTAAGGATGGGTTGGAAAAAAGTAAGGATGTTATTTTGG
Organism: Macrotis lagotis; assembly: GCF_037893015.1. Classification (NCBI taxonomy): domain Eukaryota; kingdom Metazoa; phylum Chordata; class Mammalia; order Peramelemorphia; family Peramelidae; genus Macrotis; species Macrotis lagotis. The sequence continues at coordinate 363,987,117 of NC_133658.1, forward strand.
AGAAAAGATTTTAAGGAATATGTGATAGTGGTCCTCAAATGTTTGAAGGAATGCTTTGAGGAAGAAGTAACAGTTCAGGTTGATCAGAGGGTAGAACTTGAATAGTTCCTATGTAGATTTTTAGCTTTAATACAAGGCAGAATCTCATAATAAGTAGAGATGTCTCAATTATAGTATAGCATATGTTATAGCAATGGGATGGTAGTGACAGAGTGAGCTTGGTGTCACCTGAAGTTTTCAAGTGGAGACTGTATGAGTAATTGATGGTGATGTAGACAGGATTCAGGACTAATGTAAGAATTAGACTTGTTATCCTCAAGTTCATCTTCATTTCAAAGATTCTAAGATACTCTAGTCATAAATAACTGAGAAAAAATACAGAATGCACATTTTCATGCTCTGCATGCTGTTTTCTACAAAAATAAACTCTTTATTAAAATAACAACATAAATTAGTTAATTACTCATGATACAAGGTGGCTAAACAATGAAGCACAACAAGGAACACAATTTCAAAGAAGCACAAACACAAGTTCATATTGGCACCTTCTCTCTCACTTTAAACTCACATTTTAATCATTGGTTTCATTTCTCTTGCTTGATCAAATTTTCACTTTTACCTTTTTGCTTTACTTCTCAACTTTCTAATGGTGTCTATCTGGTTTGCAAACAACTTTGGCAACCAAAACTGCATTTTACCTACCTCAGATGCTTTTAGGTTTTTAGGGCTTTGGATCAAAACATTCATTCATTCATTCATTCCTCAATCATTTTTTTAAAAATCTTGTCAATTTTTCCAATTAGTCATCTTTAAAAGCAACTTTGCTCCTAACCTCTCATCTGCTTGCTCTTAAAGATAATTGGTGCCTAGGAGTTTCTTTTAGTAATAGATGAAAAAAATGGATTCTTTTTCTAACACCTTAAGCTCAAGGATCTGTGATACTGACCCTTGATAGATTTCAATAATATTAATTCAACAAACATTTATTAAGCACCTACTGTGTGCAGAGTCTTGTGTTTGTTGCTGGAGAAGATTCAAAGTTTATGAAAGTTGTGGTCCCTGCTCTCAAGGTTAGGGGGTAAGATACCAATAGAGATAGGTATAATACACAAGACTACATGCATCAAAGAAGTGCAAAGTGCTCTGTAAGGTCTCAGGGAAAGTCATTACTGTCAGATTTCCTGGAGGTGGTCTGTTATTGTTGTCATTGAATCTCTTGCCTGATAGTCCTTCTGCATTTTTTGTTGGCTGTTTAATTTTTCCAAGGAATACTAGTGTTGAGAGGGCTCTTAATGGAGTCCAGCCCCCTCAATTATAAAGAGGAGAGGAGTAAACTGAGGCCTAGAGAAGGGAAGGGAATCAGAGATGGAAGAGACTTTAGAACACCTCTCCCCACCCTCCTTGCCTTTTTATGGATGTGGAGCCTGAGGTCCAGGGAAGAGAAGATACAAATCTGCCCAAGGTCATGTATCAAGTTGGCTTCAGTGTCCTGGCTGGTGCCTGAGTTTCACAAGTCTTGTGGCTCCCAGGTCAATATTCTTCTCAAAGCTGTCCTGCTCTCTTGATTGCCCCTGACCTGCCAAACTCGAAGGATGTTTCTGGTCTCCTCAGGCAAGTTTTTTGTTTTTTAAAAAAGCCCCTTTTCCCAGATGTTTAATTAATTCCATCATTTAGGTAGATGAATAAAGTCAGAGGGACCAGCAGAGAGAATGCAAAGGACAATTTTTAAGCACATGGTCCATTTGGTGCACAGCTTGCTGGGTTGTCAGTTTTCAATAGTGTTTGGAAACTGAATCCAAATTTCCTTATAAAAACATTTTCCATCAGGGTCTTTTTTTGCCCTTTTCCTTTATCTTAGAAGAGTTTCCTCTTATAAGATTAAGTCAGTGTGAAAGGCTGTTATTGTTATTGGTAGCTGTGGTGGTAGTGGTAGACTGCATGTGTATGTATGAAGGAGGGAATCTTGATTCTCCAAGAAGTTAAAAATTCTGGAAAGATCTAATGGAACACTTAGTCCCCTTAGCTCCATGCTCTCAACTCATTTGTAGAACCTGGGTTCTTCAATCTATAATGTCTCACCTATTCTCTTCATTTCTCATTCTACATTCTTCTTACTCTCCATTTCTTTCTCACTATATCCACTTCTTTCACAACTCTTACTCTATTTTATTCCCCCATCCCTAATCTCCTTTATTTCATATCTCAGATGATCCCTATTCCTGAACTACTACTTCCCTAACCTCACACCTTCTTTCTTGAGTTCCCTTCATTCACAACGTCTAATCCTGCCACTTCACTTAGACAAAGATAAAGTCATGTCACAGCACATGTCACAGACAGTACATGTCACAGAAATGCTTATTATTTTCCCTTCCCCCTTTCTCACATTCCTCACTTCATATCCTCTGTCTCATACTCCTTTCATCCCTCTTACTCTCCCTTCAGTCTCCTTACATAATTCACTTTCTCTTTGAGGCTGTGGTCAGTATATTGGACATCTTTGGATTAGCGTGTGTGTGTGTGTGTGTGTGTGTGTGTGTGTGTGTGTGTGTGTGTGTGTGTGTGTTTCAGAACCCCAAATGCCTTAGAGACTCCTTCTTGAGAGAGATAAAATGAAATATTAATTCCTTCCTCTATCTGTGGTTGGACATGGGGTGAAGCAGGCCACAGATTTCAGTGGGGAGAATAAGTGGAGGTGGTAGGAATGGGAAAGGGAAGGCATGTCAGGGGCCCATAGGTATTTCTGTAACTCTAATCCTGATTGGATAAAGATTAAAAGAACATTTTCTCTTTTTTTTGCTTCTTTCTCTGGGGTTCATAATTATCCAAATGATTGTCTTTTTTAAAAATGAGTTAGTCCTTTCTCTTCCTAGTCAGGAGTCACATGTGTCCATTTTTGGAGATTTATTTCCCTATAAGGGGAGTCTTGTAAATATTTTCTGACATTTAGGAATCTAAATTCAAGTTCCCAGAACTCACAGTTTGAAAACTTCTGAATTATTGTGCTCCCAATCTGGCATATGAACTTCTCTTGAATGTCTTCTGTTCAGATCATAGGGGAAAGTCAACAATTCAGAGGGAGATATTGTACTCAGTGAATTGAGAATGGAGAGATGGCCTTATGGATTCAATTCAATTCAATTCAATTCTTGGCAAACTGGCTGGTCTTGGGAATGCTGCTCCCATTGGCATAGGAGGGTTTCTTAAGATAGCTTGGTGAGTGATGTCCTCAGTAGTCTGAGATGGGATGTCCTGAATGATCTGGGGTGGTGGTGTTCTCAATATGTTGGAAAGTTCTTCCCCAGATTCCTCCACTTGCCTTTGGGAGAGGAACTTCAAGCCCCACATATTTTTCCAGCAGGTGAGGATGTTTCTAGAGTGGGAGATATAGGCCAGAAAAGGCTTCCTGGAGGAGAGAAAATAAGTACAGTGATCAGTATTATCCATCTCAGGAATGTTCAGTGTGTCTAGTGACTGTCAGGGTGTCATTATTTTCTGCCCTCAGACCCATCAAAACTCCTCCTTCTCCAAGGTGGGAGAGGGAACAGGATTCATAGAGGATCAGAACTAGAAGGGACCCCAGAAGTCTTCTGACTGACTTCAACATCAATAGGAATCCCCTTAATTACAGTCCTAACACATAATCAACAAACCTTTATCCATAGACCTCTAGTAACAGGAAGTATACCATGGAGCAGTTTGGTATAGTGAAAAGATTTCTTGATGTCAGAAGTCATGGGTTTGAATCTTGTCTTATACTTTATGTCAAGTGATAGTCTCTCTATGTAAAATCAAACTAATAGTTATTACAGTCTTGCACTTATATAATCCAGACTAAGGCATGGAATTGGATGTTCTATAACCTTTATCTATTAGTGTAATGACAGGGAAATATACACAAATCATGAGCAGGACCCTAAACTGAAGAGGAGGAAAGTAGGTAGCTTTGAAGCATCAAGGGCCATCCATTTTTTAAAGATTTCTTTTATAAACAGTGATCTTTTGGGTAAAATTTTAGTCATGGAGGTCCTGCTGGTAATGCAATACAAAGTCTCCAAAGTACTATAGTTGCAGGTCATCTAATGAACCTTGCAACACTCATCATCAGCCAAGAATTGCCCAAGAGGGATGTCTTAAAGGATGGCATCAAAGAGATGTATAACCAGAGAAGAAGGTATATCTATCATGAATCAAGACTGAGGGATGACCAGTGACTAGTACATCCTTGTCATCCATGTATTTCAAGTGGTCCAAAAAAAGCATCACCCCCCCCCCCGCTCACCCACTCTGTATGTTGAATAGATAGATCTCCTGCATTAGATATATAGGAGAATCTGTATGAGTCAGAATGGGTTACTTGTATTAGATTTGTGGGAGGATATGGGTGAGTCAGAATGGGCCCTCTGTATTAGATCTGGGGTATGATATGGATGAGTCACATAGAATGGCTGGTATGGATAGACTGAACTAAACCATTTGGGGGAGCACAACCCATATTGATGACATCACAGATCCCTCAAAAAATGAAATAGATGGACTTATGCTACCTAACTCACAGGGTATTGTGAGGAATGCTAAGTCTTAAATTACTCCAGAATTACAAGAATATCATTAATGATATTTCATTTTTGGACAACATTGATGGTTTAAGAAGTTGTTTCTTATATTAAACTTAAATATAGTTGTTTGTTACCTCTATCCAATACTCCTAGTTCTGTCCCCTGGGGCCAAGCAGAACAATTATAATTCCTTTCTTCCACAGGACAGATCTTCAGATATTTCAAGAAAATAATTCTTTTCCTTTCTCTCCATGTTTTCTCTTCTCAGGTGAAACACCTTCAGTTTCTTCAATCAAACACTGCCTAGCAAGGCTTTCAGTCCCTCCCTGACCTATTTTTTCTCCTCTGGACCAGTTCCAAATTGTGATTGTTCTTCCTAAAATGGGCACCTAATTATAGGTGACAGTTCTTTTGATCCTCTGTTTAGCAATCAGGAGGATCTTTAATCAGCTGTGAGTGATCCTGAGTTTGCAGATTGAGCTTAATTCAGAGCACTTCAGGGGGTCAATAACAACTGGTGAGTGGGCAGGGTAGTCTAGTGGGTAGGGTATCCTAGTGGGTAGGCTTTTTTGAGAGCCATGAGGCAGTTGTGCACCATGTAATGGGCTCTTAGTGTCTAATGAATGACAATTTATACTCAGGCAATTTGGATTGAAGTTCAGGCCTTTTATTTATGCAGTTAAAGACATTATCCTAGGAGATATATTGGAAAGAACATTGAATTTTGACTCTGAAGTTTATCTGAAGTCAGATAGACTCTGCTACTTGTTACCTTAGTGACTGGATAAATCACTAAAATTGTTTGGATCTCATTTTCCTCCTCTGTAAAAAATGAAGAAGTTGGACTAGATAAGCTATGTCCTTTCATGCTCTAAATTCTACGATTATTTCTGAATGTATGGATTTTCTCTTTTTAAAAAAATATGCTACTTAGGAGCAGTGGATAGAGCACCAGCCCTGGAGTCAGGAGGACCTCAGTTCAAATGTGACCTCAGCCACTTAATAATTACCTAGCTGTGTGAGCTTGGGCAAGTCACTTAACCCCAATTGTCTTGCAAAACCCCAAAACAAAACAAAAGATATACTACTCAAAATACACTTATAAGGGCAGCTGGGTAGTGCAGGGGATAGAGTACTGGTCCAGGAGTCAGGAGGACCTGAGTTTAAATCCTGCCTCAGACACTTAACCCCATTGACTCACGAAAACAAACAAACAAAAAAAAAAACAAAATTCAACCCCAAAATCAAAACCAAAACCAAAATTCACTTGTGGAATGGATAATGTAGGGTTAGATTAGATTAGAAAGGAAAGAAGGGGTGGTAGTAGAGGCAAGAGAGGAAGGAGATAACATTTATATAGAACTTCAAGGTTTGCAATTATCTTAATTGATCCTTATAACAATCCTGGGAGATGGGTGCTATTATTATTATTCCCATTGTATAGATGAGGAAACTGAGACTGACAGAGGATTAGTGACTTGCCAAGGACCACATAGCTAGTAAATAACTGGAGAAAAATTTGAGTTCAGATATTCCTTACTCTATGTTCAAGCAGGTTCATGGATCACCAATACTATTATTAGTTGGAGAAGGAGGTTAGATGCGAGTGATGTTGGGAGTGATGCATTCAATTTGGTGACCTCATTTTAGAAGGGGTATTAAACACTTCGGAGGATGTCTAGAGGAGGTAATTTTTTTTTTTTGGCAAGGCAATGGGGTTAATGACTTGCCCAAGGTCAGACAGCTAGGTAATTATTAAGTGTTTGAGGTCGAATATGAACTCAGATCCTCTCGACTCCAGGGCTGGTGCTTTATCCACTACACCACCTAGCTGCTCCTGGAGGAGGTAATTTGAATGGTAAAGGAATTGGAGATTATGCCAAATGGGGATTGATGGAAAGGACTGGTGATGTTTACTTTGGAGAAGAGGTTTAGGAAGCATATGCCATCAAATTCCAATCATTTGAAATACTAGAAGGGGATCATAGCTCTAGATTCAGAGGTGACCTCAAAGGCCATCTACTCCACCCCATTTTCCAGATCCAAGGATGATAAAAGAGTTTGCCAAGGTCACCCAGATGACAATCATTAGAGATTGGATTTGAATCTATAGCCTTTGACCCACGAACCAGTGCCTTTTTTAAATCTTTTTCCTGTAAGACTCTGCTTCTTTGATAGAAAGGAAATTAGATGTGTTCTGCTTAGATTCAGGAGGAAGAATTAGGAAGTTGCAGAGATAGATTTCAATTCATTCTAAAAAAAGACCTCCTAATAATTTTGTTTTTGTTCAGACATTTTAGTCACGTATAATTTTTGATGATCCTATTTGGGATTTTCCTGGCATAGATACTAGACTGGTTTGCCATTATTTCTCTTAGCCCGTTTTACAGGTGATGAAATTGAGGTAAACAGGATTAAATGACTTGCCCAGAGTCCCATAACTTGAGGTCAGATTTGAACTCAGGAAGATGAGCCTTCCTGACTACAGACTGGACACTCTATCCACTGTTACCTAGATGCCCCTCCTAACAATTAGAATTGTTCCAAAGAAAATTAGTAGGAGTAAAGACCTAGAAGCTTTCCCCTTACAGCAGGAGGTCTTCTAGGATAGGCTGGGTGACTAATTGACATGACACTGTGGAGGGGATTCCTGGTCAGGAGACAGTAGGACTTGATGGAACCCCATGGTCTATTCCAAATCTAGAAATCTGTGATTCTGTGATTCTGAATTATAGATTTATAAAATGGGAATGGTAATTGGAGGGTACTGTGTCAGCCTCAAAGAGCTATAAAAATGAGATTTGCTAACCCAACATCAGGCAAGTTCTACTTGTTGATACAATAGTTGCTAGAAATCATGCTAAGTCTGAGCAATCTTGGTCAGAATGGGGCATTGCTGAAAACAGGGCTCTGGGTGGGCCCTACATTAATCAGTCTGATCTACACAGTCAATTTAATGAAAGGAACTGTGGCCCCTTATTCCAGGCATTGTTCACTATGCTTTATTGAAAAGAAGACCTGGAAAGTGTGTTTGGTTTAGTGCAGCCATTTTCCACACTGGCACTCTGATTCAAAATATTCTTTGATGGCGAGGGAGTAGAATCATCTTTGCTTACAAAGATTTTTGAGCAGGGGGTCACCTACCAAAACAGAAAAGGGCATTCCCAATGCACATGACAATTTATTAATACTTCACAGAATGTTAGAACTGTGAAAGACCTTAGATGTCTTGTCATTTGAGTTCTTTCTTTTACAGATGAGAAAATTGAGGCCAAAAGTGATGAAGTCATTTGATGATGAGAAGAGATGATCTTTACTCTTTTCTAGACTCGCATGCACCCATAATGTCTCAATATACTCACCAAAGAGCCCTGCTTCTGCCTTTCCTGTTTCCAGTTGTAAGTCTAAGCAGGGCCTTAACCTCAATCGAATTAGGAAAGGACTGGGCTTTTCTACAACCGGACTCATGGAGATTTAGGAAACTGTCCAGAGCTAGAAGAGGTTAAATTACAGACAAAAAAAAAATCAAATTGATCAAGGATCCATTCCATAACTTGAATGTCAAAGACTTTGTTCATGGTGCCCAAACCTCAAAGGATAATTAAAAAAAAAAACAAAAAAAAAACCTAGAGGTTTTCTATTGCTTAAGAAACTATGCTCTAACTCTTTTGCTGACATTCAAAATTTTCTCTTACCTTGAATCACTGTCCAACTCTATTATAATTATCTCATTCTATTCCTTTCCATATATTCTAAGAACTGTGGTAACAGGTAGTTAGTAGTAGTTAGCAGAGAATTCTGGAGTAGGAGTCAAGAAGACTTGAGTGTGAATCCTGCCTCAGATATTAGCTGAATGATACTAGAAAAGTCATTTGACTTCTCATAAACTATTTCCTTTTCTCTAAAATGAAGATAACTATAACACTTGCACAGAAGTTTGTTAATGATCAAATGAGATAGTATATATATATATATATATATATATATATATAAATGTCCTTGCAAAGCTTAGACATGTTAAATAAATTTAAACTATTATTATTAATTAATATACCCTATTCCCACTTTATGAGTAACTCGATGTTGCAGTGAATAGTGTACTGACATCAAGAAGATTCATCTTCCAGAGTTCAAATCTTACTCAAACTTTTATTAACTGGGTGAATTTGGGAAAATAAACTTAGCCTCTGTTTGTTTCAAGCAGATTGCTTTAGCAGATTACATAGTGAGCATTATATAAATGTCAGTTATGATTACCAGAGGCAGTTAGGTTGGGTTTGGGGTCAGGAAGGCCTGAGTTCAAATCCAGTCTCAGACACTTGCATGACCCTAGGCAAATCTCAACCTCTGTTTGCCTCAGTTTCCTCAACTGTAAAAAAAGGGAATAATAATAGCACTTACTTCCCAGGGTTATTGTGAGGATCAAATGAAGTAATAAGTATGAGTTATTTAGCATAATCCCTGGCCCATAGTAAGCACTAAAAAATGTTAGTTATCATTATTTTTATTTAGTTCAAACTTTTAATATTATAGCTAAAGAAATAGAAACTCAGGAAAGTTAAATGACCCTTAACAAGTAGCATAACTGGGATTTGAAACCTTTTCCTCCCATTCATAATCCAAATTCATTCCTTTTTTCATTTGACTACAATTTTGTGGAATTGAATTTAGAATATCACCTACTAGGATGGGTCAGAAAGCATGGGATATAGGAAGAAAAACACTAAGAAATCATTATGTGGTTCAGATAAGAAGGAAAGAAGATAGGAGGAACTTTACCTCTTCAAGTCTTAGAATGGGAGAAAGGGAAAACTGGGGTAGTTCAAGATCTAGATTTTAAAAAGAGACTGAAGAAAAGCTTAGAGAGGGAAGATGGATTATACTCAAGATCGTATTGAGAAGGTTTGGATATCACTCTTTGTTTACAAGGAAGCCAAGCTCTGAATTCTTTAACAGGTGTAGTGGAAAGAAGCCTAGTCTTCTTAGAGTTTAAATCCCATTCTGATATTTTCAAAGTTATTTAACACTGAGAAAGTAACTTCCCTTCTGTGGGTCTCATTTCCTCAACTGTAAAAGGGTACTAATGATAGAAGAACCAGTTGTCTTCTTCAGCTATATATTGAGGAAATGGTTGAGGATATCAAATTTAACATCTGTTAAACTTGCTAATCATGACTGGTTGATATGCTGTGCACCTGCACATATGTAATGGCACCAGAAGGCAGCTAGAAAAAATTGCTAAAAAAAGTATTAGTTAAGAAAGTGAAGCTCTTAAGGGCACAGGTGGTGTTTTCATTGCTGTTTTCAATGAAAGGCAAAACCTTCAGAAGAAAGGCAGATTTGGGAAGTGAACAGCTGACCAAGGAGACAATGTTTGAGGAAAGGATTTGTATTTGTAGATCACAACTAAGATAATGGAATAGTGAGTTCTTGTATGCTTTACATCTTGCATAACTAATTATTAAATTTTCATTATGAACATTTATAATTAAGAAATCAACAAAACTATAAGGGTTTGATTTATTGTTTTGCTAAGTGTCTGAATTTAAGAAAGTGTTAATAATGAAAATTAAATCTAAACTGAATAGAACGATAAAAACTACAAATATTTATGTGCTTGAGTATGTGTAATATATATATATATATATATACATACACATGCACATGCACACATTTAATGTCTACTAAGACAGATGTCAGAAATAGGAACAATAATATAGGAAGAATAATAGTAATAGAGATGTGGGGCGGCTAAGTGGCACAGTGGATAGAGCACCAGCCTTGGAGTCAGGAGTCTCTGAGTTCAAATCCAGCCTCAGATACATAATAATTACCTAGCTGTGTGGTCTTGGGCAAGCCACTCAATCCCATTTGCCTTGCAAAAAAAATAGTAATAGAGATGCCCTGAAAATCACAAGGAAACAAAATTCAGAAAAAGAGTGAATATCATTCATGGCATCATCACAAAAGTAGAATTATATAAATCCTATAACAAAGAATCAGATTGAACCTCATAGATATTACTGGGACTTGTGGAGTGGGAACCATGAGGAGATCTTAGATAAGAGATAGTATACAAAATGAAGGAAATGATAGTTTCATCATACTCTTGTTGTTCTATATCTATTGGACTGAGTTCCATTCTTCTCTATACTATATTTTGCAAAGGATATTGTATAAAACCAGCTCATGTCCAGGTCAAACAATGGTCCAGGGAAGATCTGATGGCTTAGGGATTTAGACTCTTTGGGGGGGTAGGTTTGATGTTTCCTGGAGCCTGTGGGAGTATCTATGGGAATCAAATAAATTTCTCTAATCATGGTTCCACATAAGCATATCCTGGGAAGTGAATATGAAGGATTCACAGAATTTCCTTTTTTTTTTTTTTAGCAATATAGGAAGTGATTCTGTATTTCTGTAAAGTGGATAGAGGTAGTGAGAAATAGAGGGGCCGGGGAGGAGGACTGTCTTAGAGAAAGGAAGTAGTGGGCTCAGTGGTTTTGGAGCACTAATGAGAAGTTCATCCCTATTCTAAGTGAGGAGTCTTCATCTCCCACATGTGCTATACCACCTTAATATCATAGTGTTCTTATGGAAAGAGCCCTGGAGAAGGAGGCAGGGAATCTGGCTTTCAGTTTGACTTTAGTTACTACTTGCTTGCACTGTGTCCTTGGCAATTCATTAATCTCTTGGGCCTTAGTTTCCTCATTTATAAAATTAGGGTGCTGGTGATGTACCATATTGCCTCTAATATTCACTCACTTTTAAATGTATGACCTCTAAGGTCCATTCCAGCTCAAAATGTATGACCTGATTAATGAAAGACAAAGGCACTAGCTTTCTATATATTATGAATCTGGAACAGTGGAAACCTTACTAACTTTGTAGTCAAAAACATGTTCTCAAATTTCACCTCTGATGTTTACTATCTGTGTGAAAATGGTCAAGTCCTAAACCCTTTCTGGTGCTCAGTTTCTCCATCTCTCAAGTGAGGGGGCTAGACTAGGTGATCTCTAAGGTCCCTTTTAGTTATGTCAGTCATTCTTCATTCATGAGTTTTAGAATTCCCTGAGCTTTGACTTCTAGCAATTCCTTTCTTTTTACCTTGTGTCTGTTGTGTATGTGTTTATTTCTGTACATGCTTTCTCCCTAATTGAGTGTAAACTCTTTGAGGCAAGGCACATTTTTGTTACACTTTTTGTATTTCTAGCATCCAGAACACACAACTCAGGCTTAGTCAATCAATGAATCAAACCTTGAAGTGCCAGGAATATTAATGGAAAAGGATGAAACAATTCCTACTTTGAAATAACTTACTTTTTTTAAAACAGCTTATTATGCTTTCTTATCCTTGAACTATTTTCATCTTCTAACTCTTCCCCTGTAAATTCTATGTCCTAAGGTCCTTTCTAAGTATAGGTTCTTATGAAAATCTGTGATTATACAACTTCTGTGATTATACTACAATAGCTGATTCTTCACAATTAGAAGAAGGCTGAAATCACTGAGCTGATAAATCAACTGCTAATATGGGATATCACTATTTTTAATCCCAAGGATTCACTGAGCAAACCCTCTAAATGGATGGGTAGGGGTAGCCTTCAGATGGAACAGTGGTTAGAGCACTGGCCCTGGAGGCAGGAGGACCTGAGTTAAAATCCGACCTCAGACACATAATAAGTCACTTAACCCTAATGTCTTGCAAAAACCAAGAATAAAATAAAATAAGTGGATGGGTGGTAACAAATTTCTGCTGTCTTTCTGTTTCTTTAGACTTTCTCTAATGCATGGGGATGGAAGAAAGAGGAACAAATCTTCACTGTCACCTTTCTCTCTTCACTATCCCCTCCCTCTCCTAGCCTCCCCAGTACTATTCTTCAGTGGAAATACTGGGTCCCTGGAACTGTCAGTGTTTAGCTAAGAAATTGTCTACAACTCTGAGTCAGCATTCCCAGACAAGGAGGGGGACAACATTCAGAGCAGAACCCCACTTCAGCCTTGGTTCTTCCTGAGGTTTTCTTTCCTCTAGGGTGGAGAATCTTAGCCTTTTTTTAGTGTGATGTAACTCTTTGGCAATCTGATGAAGTCTATGAATCATTTGTCAGAATAAAGTTTTTAGATACATAAAATAAAGCACATAACATTACAGAAGTAATTATAACCACAATTACAATGAATTATTATCAAAATATTAATAAGTTCCAAATTCATTGATTCCCTGCAATCTAAGGACAATCAAGATTAAGAATCCATGATCTGAGGTTTCCCCTTACCTAGGTTCTGGGTTCTTTTTACGGAAAGAAATAGCTTCACTAGGCAGGAATTGGTGACAACACAAGAGGAACCAACAACTCTAGGGTATAGTCCATTAGAGAATCATTGACAAAAAAATGTGCTGGAAGTCAGCTCTTACTGTTTTTTTAATTTTTTTTAATTTTTAGGTTTTTGCAAGGCAAATGGGGTTAAGTGGCTTGCCCAAGGCCACACAGCTAGGTAATTATTAAGTGTCTGAGACTGGATTTGAACCCAGGTACTCCTGACTCCAGGGCCGGTGCTTTATCCATTGCACCACCTAGCCACCCTCTCACTGGTTTTTGAACTAATTATTAAATTTTCTTTTTGAGCATTTACATCTAAGAAAATCAACAGAACTATAATCATGGCTAGATTTTTTGTTATGTTGAGTGTCTGTATATAAGAAAGTATTAATAATAAAAATTAAATTTAAAAATGCTGATATTCCCCCCTCCCCAAGCCATTATTTTTTTTGGCAAGGCAATGGAGTTAAATGACTTGCCCAAGGTCATACAGCTAGGTAATCATTAAGTGTCTGAGGTCAGATTTGAACTCAGGTCCTCCTGACTCCAGGGCCAGTACTCTATCCCCTCCAAGTCATTTTGATAAAACCTTTACCATGTATTACTCTATAAACCTTACTCATCAGGAGTACAGTAGAAGTTTCAGAGAATGAAGTCAACACTAGCCCAGGGGAGTGCGGGGGAGGGCTAACATTTTCGCTATCATCATCAACAACAGTTATTTTTATAGTGCTTTAAGATTTGCAAAGTACCTCTGATCCATTTTCTCATTTGAGCCTTATAATAATAAAGTACCTTAGTCATCATCTAGTCCAATGCCCAGGAATGAGGAAGTCCAAAGAGATTAAATAATCTTCCCAGAGTCAGACAGGTTGTAATCAACAGAGTTGAAATTTGTTCCCTGGTCCTCTGATTCCACAATTGATTGGTTCAAAATTGAGATAGGAGTATGTCAAGGCTATATATTGTCACTTTAATTTTTTAACTTCTAGGCAGGTAACATCACACAATATGCCAGGTTGGCTGAATCAAAAGCTATAATTGAGTTTGTTGGGGAAAAATATCAACAATCTTAGATATGCAGATGATACCACTCTGTTAGTAGAAAGGAGAGAATTAAGAAGTCTTGTTGAGAGAGAAAGAGAACAGTGTAAAATCTCAAGAATGAACTCATTATTCTGGGCTCTAATGAATGAGAATAGAGAGGAAAGTACATGTAATCTGTCAGGTGGGAAGCCAGGAACCAGGCTTATCAAAGTGAGTCAAAGACTTCAAATAACTTGTATTGTGTTCCTCCTTCTCTCCAGGTTGCTGCCTGACCTTTTCAGTGATGAAGGTTAGTTTTCCCTTATTTATAGGCTAGGATCAAGATGAATGATCTATTATCATCATTATTATTATAATATTATTATTATCAATAATAACTTTAGTTCACATCCAATAATCCCTTGAGGCAGTTAATTAGCATGAACATTATGATTACTCTGTATAGAAGAGGAAACAGAAGTCCAGAGAGTTAGTGAGTTGCTTTTAGTCACATAGTTTAAGTGATGGGGATACAGCTTTGTTCCAGGTCTTTGGAATTCAAGTGCAGTATTCTTTCTGCTCTCCTTGTTTGCCTCTCTAAGTTTCCTACACTTGGGTTGGACCCAATATCCAAAGCTTTCTTGGGTTCAGAACTCAGTGTAGTACTGAATTTGGAAGCAGAGCACCCAGAATAAAATGGTCTGACATTTCCTAGCTGGGAAACTATGACCTTCCCTGTTTTTAGAATAATTGTAAAATGAGAGGATTAGATTGGATCTAATGCATCAAATACATTTCCTTATTGTGGCTAGTAGCACTCCTGAGTACTACCTGAACCAGATTAAAATGTAATTAGGAAATATTTAACAAAATGAAAATATGACAGAACACAGCTAACATTAATATGTGGTTTTCTAAGTCGATATGCGTCCAACAGGGATGCTTAAATACGATTTAGTGGTTCCTGTTTCCATCTTAGATTTGACACTACTGAACTAGATGAACTTGAAGGTCCCGTCTATCTCTAAATCTGAGATATTATGATTTGAGGACCTTCTCACATTCAAAATACTCTTAATTCTATTTCACTTTCCAGGTTGCCTCAGAAAACATTTAGTCCTTCCCTCTTATTGTATAGACTAGGAAATGGAGATGAGCTGACTTGCCAAATGTCATTGGCATTTGAACTCAACTCTTCTGCATCCAAGTCTTTTTCTCTTATTATATCGTTCTTTATTTCCAGTCTATAATATACACACAGCATTACTTGGCAATACATGGATTTGTTAGGTTGAATCAGGGCCCTGAGACATAACCAGATTGATTGGCCACTCTTTATATAGGGGTCTTACTTTTTTAGAAGTTGTGTGGGGGATATGGAGGAAACCCTGACTTGAGAATTAGGAGACAAGGTCTGTCCTGGTTTCTTCCACTAATTTTGCATCTAACCTCTTTTCTTTAGGCTTTGATTTTTTTTTTCTGGAAAATGAGGGAATTAATTGTACTAGATCACTTCTAAGTTTCCTCTTAGTGCTAATGGTCTATGAGTCAAAGTTCCCTCAGCACCAACTTTTCTTCATTCTGTGAAGGTGTTAATTCCTGATCTAACCCTAGCTCCTCTTACACTTGGTGCTGCAGGTGGTAGGGCTGTCAGCACAGATGGGTTGGTAGTTGGCGGAATCTCTTGGGTAGCAGCTGTTAGTGCATAAGAAACGCATGCCTATGCTCACGACTCTTTTATGGCCTCATATGTCTCTTGGATGGAAGTTGGAATACCTTACTTGGGAAAGACCCTGATAACTGTCTGAGCAGCTTCTGAAGCCTCTCAGTTTTCTGGAAAATGAGGGTAATGTAGATCAGAGACCAATTAAGGTACCTTAGAATATAAAACCCAGGTAAGAACTAGATTAGATCAAAACATAGAATCTTAGAGCAATAAAGGAAGATAGAATTTTGGAATATAGAACACCAGAGATAGAAGGGACTTTTGGATAGAAGATTTGGAGCTATAAGAAAATGACAGAGATGGGAAGGACTTTAGAAATTGTTTTCTGCATTGTTGGAGAGGAAACTTGTGTCAATGAGAGTATTAGAATATGATGTGTATTATTATATACTAATTGCCTCTAACATCTTAATTTTGTTTTGTCTTAAAATATAGTCTATATGATAATAGAGTGTATTATCTAGAAAAGAATTGTCAAAGAAATGACCCATAACACTCAAATGTAACCTGAATCAGATTAAAATAAACAGACAAATATTTAACACAATAAATAAAACATAATGTTACAATGTGATTTACTAAACTAATATGCAGCTCCCAGGTATCCTCACCTATAGTTTAGTGGCTCCTATTTCTATTTTGGTTTGATAACATTGATTTAGAATATTATTAATAATATAATTTACAGTTCCGTGTAGTACTCCTAATTCTAATATAATATGATGTAACATCCTTTCTGAACTTACCATTTCCTTGTCTGTGGAATGAGGCTTCTGGTACCTAAACCACCCACCTCAGAGGGGGCAAATGGACCTGGCTATTCTCATAATAACAAGTATACTTTGGGCAGTATTATTCAGAGATAGAAAGGAACTTAAAGGTCATTTAATTCAACTCCTTCATTTTACAGATGAGGAAAATGAGACCCAGGGAGGTTAAGTGATTTGGTCAAGATTGCATACATTTGGAACTTTAACCCAGATCCTCTAATTCTGAAGTCAGCACTCCCCCCACCACTACAACTGGCTCTCCAAAATTGCAACTTTAGGCAGAATATTTCTTTCAGATGTTGTGAGGGTAAGGTGCTACATTTAGCAAGATGGGAACAAGAAATTGAATCAGCTGCCAAGTAACAAAAGTTCTGATGCCCCTTTTGCTATTTACATGTAACTGGTATGACCTAGGGCAAGTCACAACTTTCCAGAAGCTCATTTTCCATCTCTGTTAAACTAAAAGGGGAAGGGTTGCATTAGGTATCTCTAACTTCCTTCTAACTCTAAAACTGTGATTCTATGAAACTTCCTACCAGGCTATAGAGAAGCTGAAATCTGAACTGAGGAAGAAGCAATGCTCTTTTGGATTTACTGGCATCTTTTTATTTTTATACTTTATTTGAGAACTAGAATTAAGTACCAAGGAGTTCTTGAAACTTCTGCAGCTCTGAACTTGTTTTTGTTGTTCCTGCTAGAAGCACAATATAGATACCCTGAAACAGAGGCTCTACCAGGAATTCCAAACCAGGAAAAATGTTTTCCCAAGATGACAGCTGTTTCTTTTCCCTTCTTTGCTGAGTTCAGCATCAAGACCACATGATTTAAATGCCCTTTTGTCTATTCAGCTGAGAGAAGACGATTCTAGAAACTAGATAACCAGAAGGGATTTTATCAAGTTCACAAAAGGGAGTTATTTGACATGTAAGTCAAGCCAAGGAGATGATTTAATTCTCCAAAACAATTTTGTCCCTGTATGATGTCCTAGGATGAAATTTTCTTTAGCATCAACCATTGACAACACTTGATCTGGAGTGAGAGGTTCAGGATTTCAGTCAGAGCTCTGTCACTTACTTCTTGTATGACCTTGGTCAAGTCATTTAATCTCTTTGTTGGGTCTCAGTTTCCAATCTGTTTAAGGAGAGGATTGTTATAGATGCCCTCTGAGGTCCCTTCCAATTCTAAATCTGAAATTCTGTGAAAGCTACTTAGTTTGACTGACTGGCTATGTTGGGTTAGCCAGGGAAAGGCATGAGGGTATATATGTGGTTGGATAATGGAAGGTGTGTGTTTTCCTATATACTTGCCTCAGGAAGTTGAGGATGGTCTAAAAATAGCAAAATAAAAGTAATAGCTAACATTTATATAGTGCCTTCCATGTGAGAGGGATTCTTCCAACTGGTTGACACAAATTCTCAATAGATTTCTCACATCAACCTCAAGAAGTAAGTGCTATCATTATCCCTAATTTTACAGTTGAGGGAATCAAGACAAACATGACTTTCCCAGAGTCACATAGCTAGTAAGTGTTTTAGGCTGGATTTGAACTCAGATCTGTCCAGACTTCAGGCCTACCTCTCTCTATATATCTCCTTTGCACCATCCAGCTCCCTCCAAATTTCCCTTAATAACCTGTTTTCCATCTATCATCTGTGGGATGGCAGAGTAGTAAGAGCATGAAAGAAAAACAAGAGATACATTCCAGTTCATTAACTTGTTGGAATGCCTTGAGCAAGTAATTGCCCAAACTGTCTTTGTTTTCTACTCTATATATTGAAGGATTTGGTCTAGGTGATCTTCAGAACTCCTACCATCATTAACTTTGTTCTAAAGTCTTTTAATATTTTAGCTTCCCAGGGGCGGCTAGGTGGCACAGTTGGATAAAGCACCGGCCCTGGAGTCAGGAGTACTTGTGTTCAAATCCGGTCTCAGACATTTAATAATTGCCTACCTGTGTGGCCTTGGGCAAGCCACTTAACCCCATTTGGCTTGCAAAAACCTAAAAAAAAATTTTAGGTTCCCATTTCTATTATTTTCTTACTGTAATGACATTCTGGGTTCTATTTTCTGAGTTTCTTTTCAGTGATAACATCTGATTTTTTTTGTTCTAAGATTGCTTCCAGTTTTAACATTATATTCTATTCTCTAAGGTCCCTTCCATCTCTTATCATCATTTTTAAAAAAAGAGAAACAATAATAAACTGAATAAATGGGAATTCTATTCCTGGCTCTACTTTTCAAATCCAGAGGATGAATGTCTTAATTCAGGGTCCTGAAGGCACACTAAGGATGTGCCTGGTAATTTTTTGAGGGGCAGTCAGGGTTAAGCAACTTACCCAGATTCACACAGTTACTAAATATCTGAGGCTGAATTTAAACTGAACCCCTCCTGACTCCTGGCCCTGAGCTCTATCCATTGAACCACGAGGCTGCCCCTTGGTGAACTTCCCTATTGTTCTTCCTATGGGTCAAGAAATATTACAAAAATCAAAGAGGTGGAACTTTAGGGACTGGATCTTAAGACCATGAACTTTGTCTCTGGATGAAAACAGAACAACAGAACTAACATTCAAGGTTGTCCTCAGAACAATCCCCAGACTCATAGGCCTTATTCTCTCTTGACTGCCCTTTTCTAATGGGGTCAGGGAAATATAGGATGATGGGGAGACAGAGCTACAAAAGCAGCTGATAATTTGGAAAACCATTACTACTAGGCTAGTATCCCCCCCCCCCCCCTTACCCATACCTCTGGCCAGCTGAACTTGAAGTTCCATAATTATCGGGTTCCTGGGAGAATGGAGTTTCACTTCCATTCTGCACTGGGAGTCTCAGTGATGTCTCTTCCTGAAGTCCTAGTGTAACTTGGTGGGATTGGTTTTGGGATTGGCGGGAGGTGGTAGGAGACAGGGAGGACCCCCTGGAAGTGATGGAATTGCCCCTGCAACAGAAGAGGCACTGGTATGCTGTGCGGAAGTCCCTATTCAGAGCAGCATACAGGATGGGGTTCAGAGCTGAGTTGACATATCCAAGCCATAGGACAATAGTTTCAAAGGTCTCATTGATATCACCCCTTATTCCTCGGTAAACAAATACTGTGAAGTAGGGAAACCAGCAGATGATGAAGGCCCCCATCACAACAGCCAATGTAACAGTGGCTTTGTGCTCACGGATGGTGACAGCCTTGTTGTAGTAGCTATGATTAATTCTCTTGGCTTGTTCACGGGCAATTTTGAAAATACGATAGTAGGTGGCACACATCACCAGTAGTGGGATATAGAATGTGATCAGGCCATCCACCAGGCCATAGGCCTTATTGACTTGAAGTTTGCACTTGAGGGTCTGGTTTGAGGTAGTGATATTTTGAGTGTTCCATTCTAAATGGATAGGCAGGAAGGAGAAGGTGATGGAGATCAACCAGATGAAGATAAGTGCAATGGCCACACGTTTGGGAGTCACCACCATGGTGTAGCGCAGTGGGGCTGTGATGGCATAATACCGGTCCAGGCTGATCATGAAGAGATTGAGAATGGATGCAGTGCAGAGCATCACATCTAGGCTGGTATAAATATTACAAAGGGGTTTTGCAAAGTTGCAAGTCTGGCCTAACTCACAGGCAGCTGAGAATGGTAACACCAGGAGGCCCAAGAGGAGGTCAGTGATGGCCAAGGACACAATGAAGCAGTTGGTGAGGCTCCGGAGCCTGCGATTCAATCCCACAGCTAGGCACACTACTACATTACCAAAGACTGTGATGAGAATTAGAAGTATGAGGACTAGGCCAATCAAAGCCTGGAGCCAACTTGAACCTTGACTGTGAGTATCCATTTCACGATCACAGCACAGAAAAGTCTCTGAATAGACAATCTCTTCTAGTTTTTTTTAATATTTAAAAATACATACCTATTGAGGTTTTAATGATTCATTAGATCCCCTTTCTTAATTAAATTAAGAGATAGAGTTATGGATCCTAACTAAATTGTGCTAATGTGGACTTCCTGGATGAATAAATAAGAAGCAATATAGTGGTGTGGAGATAACATTGGGTTCAGAAACTGAGGACTTATACTAGTTCTTCTCTCTGTGTGACCTTGGGTAAGTCATTATTTCCAGGTCTCAGTTTCTTCATCAGTAAAATGAGTTTGGATGAGAAAAGATTACAGGTCTCTTCCAGCTCTCAGTCCTTATAATGATAAGTCCCATGAAACAGCATCTTACAATCAAACTATTATTCAAGCTTCAGGTGTGAGATAGCCCTTGAGAAAGCTTGAGGCTTGAATGCAGATGACACTATGGTGTTTGATTTTTTGTTTTCCATGGTCCTCATTCTCCTTGTCTTATGAAGGCCATGTCAATTATGAGAAGCCTATCAAAAATTGACTTTAGCTTCTAGAAGATGGGGGGATGAGGAAGAGTGAAGCATGTCCTGGCAACTTCCCTCTTCAGAGTAAAGCCATAATCAGATCAGATGTGGAAAAAGGAAAGGAGAATCCAGAGACAGCAGCAGGTTAAGTTAGAACTGTGGTCTTGATCTGAAAAGAAAAAAGATCAAACATTTAGAACTTTGAAACGGGTGGAGGATAATAGACTTAGAGTCCCAAAGGTACCTCAGAGGTCATCTAGCCCAACCCCTTCAGGTTAAAGATGTGGGGAATAGGCCCATGAGCTTCAGTGCTTTGCCCAAGGTCACCCAAATGGGTAAATAGCAGACTCAGGATTGGAATTCAGCTCCTGTTCTTTAAGTGCAAGTCTCTTTCATTTATATCCCAAGCTCATATTGCACCTTTATTCTCTAAAAGTTCACATCTGGTGTGCTGGGTCCAGTTCTAAGTGTCCCATCTTAGGAAGGATGTTCTCAAGAAGAGAATAATGATACCATACAAAGATTGGTGAGAGGAACTAGAATTGTTTAGCTCAGAGAAAAGAAGACTCAGGAACTGGAAAAGTAAAGGTATAGACTAAATAATGTCTAAGGCCTCTTCTAGTTCTGAATCTTATGATCTCTTCAGAAAACTTTTAGTCCTATGAATTTATGTAAGAAACATCTGTCTTCCATTTTCTTCAATTTAAATCTTATGTTTACTGATGATCTACTTTTGCAGTGAGTATAGAGTATAAGACCTGAGTCGGGAAGACTCATAGTCATGAGTTCAAATATGGCCTCAGGCATTTATTAACTGTATGACCCTGGGCAAATCACTTAACCCTGTCTTAGTTTTCTCATCTATAAAATTAGCTAGAGAAGGAAATGGCAAACCAGTCCAGCATCACTGCCAAGAAAACCCGATATGGGGTCCCGAAGAGCCAGACAAGATTGAACAATAACACTGTTCATAAACTCTCACCTGAATGCTGTGCGGAGGAAGACTTGACCAAGATGAAATTTCAAATTCAAATCTTGTTTTAGCTAATTGATAACTGTCTGATCCTGGACAAATCAGCTAAGCTCTCTATGTTCCCTCATCTATAAAACAGGGATTCTATTAGGACTTACCTCTCAAGTCTTGATGTAAAGATCAAGTGAGATAATACATGTTAACCCTTTAAATGTGCTGTGGATATAAACTGTTAATATTCTCAGGGAGTTCAAAGTCCAGAACAGGGTATGCAATATCAGTTCAGTCATTTCAGTCACGCTGACTCTTCGTGACCCCATATGGCTTTCTTGGCCAAGTTACTGAAGTGGTTTGCCATTTCCTTCCTGACAGAGGAGGAAACAGGATTAAGAAAGAAAACAGGATTAAATGACTTGGCCAGGGTCACACAGTTAATAAGTGTCTGAGGTCAGATTTGAACCCATGTTAGCTGGGCATTAACAAATAAACAGAATTTCAACTGGTGGAAATAAGATGGGAGGAATTCAAGGCATGACCTGGATTTGGGGAATAGTGAGTGTGGTCCAATGGAACTGAAGCAGAGAAATTGTGGAGGGCCAAGAAAGTAAAGTTGAAGAAATGAAAGTGAAGGAGTGATGTGACGAGGCCTGTGATTTAAGAAAATTAATTTGGTTCCTTTTGTAGGATGGCCTGGAAGGAGAGAATTCTGTGGCTCATCTAATGTAGTAGGATAGGTGATAAACCAAATTAAAGTTATTGCAATGGGAGTGGATAGGGTGGGGGCTGACGTTAGAGATATTGCTAGGATAAAATTGACAGTAGAGACTGTTCATGAGTCTCATTATGAAGAAGGCTGGAGAAAACTTCAGCACTATTTGAATGGTGTTCTAATTGCTCTTTCTGCTTCATTTCTCCCTGCTATAATCTATCCTTTATCCACAGTTGCCAAAGTGATTTTCCTTAGGTATGGATCTGACCATGTCACTTCTCTAGTCAGTAAACTTCAGAAAGTGGCTAGCCATTGTCTCTGAGGTAAAATAAAATCTTTGTTTAAATTTTAACGCCTTTACGACCTGCTCCCAAGTCACCTCCTGAGCTTCATTATGTGCTGTTCCCCATCCCACACCCAAACTGCCATCTGTCATAGTCTTTCCTTTGTTTCCCATCTTCTTCCATCTTCGGAAAATTTTACTTATCATACCCTCTGTTTGAAATATTCTCCCTCTTGATCTCTGTTTCAGATTCTTTCATTAATTCACAACTAAGGCATCACATTCTACATTCTAGACTTTCCTGATGCTCCAAATCTGCCAGTACCCCCCCTTAACTATCTTGTACTTGGTACTTGATATTTCCTTTTTTTTTTTGTCTTGACAATCTGGGTTAAGTGACTTGCCTGGGCTCACACAGCTAGTAAGTGTCAAATGTCTGAGACTGGATTTGTACTGAGGTCCTCCTAACTCCAGGGCCGGTTGTTCTATCTATTGTGCTACCTAACTACCCTGAACGTTTTTGCCCAGCAAAAACTAAGCATTTATTGGTTGATTGATGAGAGTGAAAGAGAAAGAAAAGTTGAATATGACTTTGAGGTTTTGAACATGAGAGACTAAAAAGACAGTTATGCCAGAGACAGAAACAATTCTCCTCTAAAAGAGAATGTGATATATAGAAGAAGATCATCGGTTTAGTTAGAAATGTTGAGAGTCAGTGTGGTCTAGTGGATGGAGAACTGGCACCAAAGTCATGAGGACCTGGGTTCAAATTCTGCCTCTGGATAACCTTGGCAAATAATTTAACTTTTTAGTGTTCTAGGCAATGAATTCCTTTAAACATGAATTCGAGGCACCTAGAGTGGATGTGCCCTATGGTTGATTGGAGATGGGGGTTGAGAAAGGACTTTTCTGCAGAATTGTAGTAGAGACTTGAGAGTCATCTTGTATGGATGGAGCTAAAATCATGGGAAGAGATGAGAGTATAAGGGAGGAGCTGTGAGAGAGAGAGAAGATAAAGGGACTAAACTGCAGTGTTAAGCTTGTCATGTGAGAAAGCTCTGGACATGGAAAAAGAAGAAAACCTGGGTTTAAATCCTTGATTTTAAATCCTAAATCTGCCATTTGTTAACTTTGCAACTCAGAAGTAGGTTGCTTTCATTCTCAGGATCTTGTTTTCTTCATTTGTAAAATGAAAAGGTTGTATTGGATGAACTCTAAGGTCTCTTCTAGGTCTTTTATTTGAAGCACCATGAGCACCAGAGCTTGCTATTTCCCATATGTAGACCCTAGTTTTTCAGAGAGGGCCACAGTGGATTTTTATCATGACAGCTATTGCTGATAATTTCATATTGGCATGGGAGGGAAAACTCAGAATGGTAAGAAATCAAAGAGTCATCACAGCTCCTTCCAGAAGCTGCATTATTTCCATATTCCTTTCCAGTGGAGCATCTGTAAATTAAAATTAAAATTCTACTGAGCCCTTGCCTGAAGCCTTGCAACTCTATGAATACAACCAGCTTCATTTAATCATAACTACTTAATAGATTTTGGGAGCACGAATCTGGAACATGTTCCAGTACTCCAGCCAGTCCCATTAATTAGGTGTAAAATGCTTGATCCTTCTCGTGTTTCCTGTGGAAGAGTCTTCGTTAAAAATATCTCTCTTTGTTAAAAAAAATCTCTTGGGTCTACCCTGCCAGGGCTAATTAACTTTGGATATGTTGGTGAACAAGAATGAATTTTGGAGAGTCTCTATTTCTACTCAGATCACTTCCCCTCCTTCCCATCAGCCCTTGCCTATTGTTGATTTGCATAGAATTTTAATTCTGGGGACCTTAAATAGCTCATAAACTCAGGTCCCAAGAGGTAGAGTTGGAGGATAACTTGGAATATAGAATATTTAGAGAGGGCCTTTAGAACATAAAGCATTATATGTCAAGTTGAAAGGGATTTTATTTTTTCTTTTAACTTTTCTTTTTATTTCTTAAAATTTTTTTTACTGTGAATTTAACAATTGCCATCAAACATTTCCATTTCAAGATGAAAAGAATAGGTTAGAGGATTATATAAGAAATTGTTAACTTTTATTATGCACACTTTTAAGAAAAAATATAGGCATCCACACATATATTTATGTGTATACATAAATATACAAACACAATACCCATACCCATACCCATACATACATATGTGTTGTTCAGGCATTTTCAATTGTTTCTGACTCTTTGTGATCCCATTTGGGGTTTTCTTGCCAAAGATACTGCAGTGATTTACTGCTTCCTTTTCCAGTTCATTTTATAAATGAAGAATAAGGCAAATAAGGTTAAGTGACTTTTCTAGGTTTATATAGCTAGTAAGTTTCTGAGGCTAGATTTGAACCAAGATTGAGCCTTTCTGACTCCAGGTGCTGTGCTACATTCACTGTGACACCCAGCTGCTATATATCATACACATAATCATATATGCATGCATATACATATATGCATTCACATATATCCATAGAAATACATATACACATATCCATTTCCATATCCATATACTTGATCATCAAAGATATCAGATTAGGAGGAAGAATTAAACTCTGGCTCTCTCTCTTACAATTATTCCAATGAAGGTCAAGGAAGATTATGAGACTGAATGATGTAATCAATAAATTGAGGGAAAAATTCAAGTGAGGCATTTTTCCAGGTTAGGCCAACATAAAGAGATAAATTGTGAACTTGAAGAAAGAGTAAGAAGCTTTGCACAGTGTTCTCTGACTTTGGAACTGGGGTCAAAAATACAGTGTAGATGGAAGTTGAGACCTGCCCCCTACATATTAGGACGAGGAGTTGGGTCATGGCTTGGAATGGATCTAGGTCTGTATATGATACAGAGAGCAGAAACAAGAGTGAACCTGAAGCTCTTTTGCTTTGATCTTGGAGCAGGAGCTTGCATTCATTCCACAGACCTAGGTTGAGTCTTGTAGCTGAATAGTAAGGCGAGAGAGTTAAGATCAATGACAAGTTTATAGTTATATCTTTTTGAAACTGCAGGACCTTTCAAGGTTGTATGATAGGCATTGGGACCAGCAGTTGTCTATTGGAGTGGCTGATATAGTGGATAGAATGTTAGGGTTGGAAAGAGAAGAAGTGAATTAAAATTCTTTTTCAGAAGCTTATTAGCTATGTGATCCTGCTTAAGTCACTTAATTTATGTCAACCAAGTTTTCTCATCCATTAAAAAATTGATAATAATAATAATAATATCACATTACATCAGAGGGTTTTGGTAAGAATCAAATGAAATAACATATAAAAAATCTTGTAATCCATAAATGATGGCTACTATTGCTATTATAATTTTTTTATTACTATTGTTATCCACTAGGGGCAAACCTGCAGTTCTGCTACCCTTGATTTTATCATTTTTCAAAAGTCTACAGAGGGTTAAATGAAAGTTTGGTGCTTCCTGATTGGGTTGCCTCCAAGATCTTTGAAGAATAAAATTCTCAATTCCTAGAGAAAACATGACCCCAGAGAAATATATCATAAACAAACAGGTCTCCGACATTCCCTTCTAAGGGGTAAAGATCCTGGCCTTAATAAGAGTCTTGATTCAGGTATTAAGGCTGGAAGAAATGAATAAACAAAAAAAAACTATGATAAAAGGATGTTTTAGATTCAGGTATGCCTAAGACACAAACTCAGAAAAAGAGAATAACTCCTTACAAAGAATAACAAGCAAAGTCTCAAAGAAGAATAGAGTTTGGCCTCAAGTTCAACTATATTTACTGGAAAAATGAAGCAGGAATTTAAAAAATCATATTATAAATGAAATTAGAATTCTAGATGCAAGAATTGGAAAAGAAATGAAAGAACTAGAGGAAAAACTTAGAAAGAAAATCAGTAGCTTCAATACAAGAGATAAAAAATTTGCCCAAGCAACAGATTCCCTGAAAACCAGACAGAACCAAACAGAAGTTAATGACTCCATGAAATAATGAGAAACATTCAAAAAAATCAAAAATGAAAAAAACAGTTTGTACCTCATATCTAAAAAAACTGATCTGGAAAACAATTCAAAAGTGGGGGGACCCATAAGAATTATTGGACTTCAAAGAACAATAAAACTGAGCATACCTTTTGACCTAGCAATACAAATAGTAGGTTTATATCACAAAGAAATCATAAAAGAATTGGGAAAAGTCTCATAGGTTCTAAAATATTTATAGTAGCTCTTATTGTAGTAGCAAAGAATTGGAAATTGAGGAGATGCCCATTAATTAGAGAATGGCTAAACAAGTTAAAAGTGGGTGAATGTTATGGAGTATTATTGTTCTATAAGAAATCATGAGCGGTTGGACTTTAGAGATGCATGGAAAGTATTACATGAACTGATGCTGAGTGAAGGGAGCAGAACCAAGAGAATATTGTACATATTAACAACAACATTGTGAGATGACCATTTTTTTTTAGGTTTTTGCAAGGCAAATGGGGTTAAGTGGCTTGCCCAAGGCCCCGGATTTGAACCCAGGTACTCCTGACTCCAAGGCTGGTGTTTTATCCACTATGCCACCTAGCTGCCCCGAGATGACCAGTTTTGATGGATGCAGCTCCTCTCAGCAGTTCAAAGTTCAAAGATTATCATGAGAGACCTGCTATGGACAATGTTATCCACATCCAGACTAAAAAGTTATGCAGACTGAATGCAAACTGTGTTCATTTTTTTAAAAAAAACTTCTATATTTTTTCCCTTCCTTTCTCATGTTTTTTCTCTTTCCTCTTAGTTCTAATTCCCCTTTTATAACATGATTAATATGTAAATATTTTAAACATGAATGTACATATACAACTTTTACCAGACTTTTTGCCACCCTGAGGAAGGGAGTGGGAAGGGAGGGTGGTAGAAAAATATGAAACTCATAAATTTGAAAATGGCTGAATGTGGAAAAACTATATGCAACTGGAAAAATAAAATTAAATTTCAATTAAAAAAGAATTATTGAACTTCTCTAAAACTGTGATAAAAGTTAAAAAAACAAGACCTCAGTTGCATAGTGGATAAAGTATTGGACTTGGAATCAAGAAGATTTGAGTTTACTTCCTGCCTTAGAAAATTATTAACTTTTTGACTCTGAGTAGACCAATTGAATTCTTTCAGTCTCAGTTCCTTAACTGTAAAATGGGGATACTAATGTCACCTATATCACAGAATTGTTGTGAGTATAAAAGGTGATACATATGTAAAGAAATTTACAACTAATGCTATATAAATGTTAACTATTTCAAGAATAGTTATTTCAAGTGTATTTTTTTCTTTCATAGTTCAAGAAATCAAGGGAAACTGCCAAATTCTAGTAAAAATGGAAAGAATTCACCATTCCCATAAAGAAACTCCCAAATTAAAATTCCTAGGAATATCAAAGACCAAACCCATAATTTCTTACTGTAAGCTATAAGGAAGAGTCCAATACTGAGTAATCACTATCAGCTTCATGTAAATTTGGTAGCTACCAGCATACAGAAGAGAAGAGGTTGGGATGTGATATTCCAAAAGACAATCTAGGTTTGCAACTAAGAATAATTTACCTAGAATTCATCACTGTATATAATCTTTTTTTTAGTTTTTTTTTTTTTGCAAGGCAATGGGGTTAAGTGACTTGTCCAAGACCAAACGGCTAGGTAATTATTAAGTGTCTGAGGTCGCATTTGAACTCAGGTACTCCTGACTCCAGGGTCAGTGCTCTATCTACTGTGCCACCTAGCTTCCTCAACTGTATATAATCTTACAAGAGGAAAATGGATTTTTCTTGAAATAGAAAACTTTTAAGCATTACTGAAGAAAACCTCAGGGAAGAGTGGAAAATTAGAAATAAAAATATAGGACCCAAGAATATCATAAAAGATAAATTATATTTGAGTCATTGAAAAGGATTAAAGAAACAAGTGTCTCTTAAAAATTCTAAAGTCATTTGTGGTCATAGAGTGATTTAAGTGAAACAAAATGACTGGGGATGGTTGTGTTGTGTTTTGATAATCTTAAAAATAAAGAAAGAAAGAAAGAAAAGGAAGGGAAAAAGGAACACATTATTGAAGAAAGGGGCTGAAAGGAAATGAACACAAAGATTTTGGTAGAAATACATTAAACTCAACATGGGAAATGGGAGAGGGGAAAGATGGAAATAAGAAAGGTAAAGGAGGGATGTCATAAGCAAAACAAATTCCAAACTCAATGGTTCATAAAGGAAGGTTTAGAAGAGAATAACAAGGGCAAAGACCTATGACTGGCATATCTGGATGAGGGTAAAAGAAGGGCAGGGAGTGAAAGGAGATTGCATCAAGTATAGATCTCTAGAGCTAAGTACAGTCCTTCACTTTCACCACCCTCTTATTTGTAAAGAAGAGGCAGGGGACAAAGTTAGGAAAAAGCTCAAGAGAACAAGGGTGAATGGTAATGGGAAATATACAACTAACAATCATAACTGTGTATGTGAATGGGAGTGAACTCACTAATAAAATGGAAAAGGATAGTAGAATAGATCAAAAAGCAGAAGTAAAAATGTTTACAAGAAATACATTTGAAACAAAATTCATGGAATTGAAATCAGAGCAAAATCTATTATGCTTCAGTGACATCAAAAAGCAAAGGTAGCAATCTGGAGCTCAGATAAAGAACAGCAAAAATATATTTGAGTAAAAGAGATAAAAAAGAAAACATTTATGCTGATATGCACTGAATGAGATAGGATCTAAACATTTAAGGAAAAAGTTAAATGACTTATAGGGAGAAATAAACAAAAGTATAACAGTTGAAATTTCAATTTACCCCTTTCAGAACTACACAAATCTAAGAAAACATAAATAAGAAAGAATAATGAATTATTCATGAAATCAAAACATTCCTAGGAAAAACTAATGAAATACAAAAAAAGCCACTTAAAACAACAAAATGGAAATTCTAAAAACCAAGGAAGAGATTAATAAAGTTGAAAGAAAAAACCCAATTGAACTAATAAATAAAACTAGGCACTAGTTTTCTAGGGATAAAAGAATGAGTACAAACCAGATAAATTTAATTAATTTGATTTTGAAAAGAAAAAGAAAAACAAAATTGTGAATATGAAGAATGGAAAATATATAACAAATATAAAAAGGAAAATTTGTAACAAATCTGGAAGAAATATAAGAAAATATTTTGCCTGACTATAAGACAAAAAACTGACAATTTAAATAAAATAGATGAATATTTATAAAACTACTAGATTGCAAATTTACAGAATTAAAAATTAGTGATATTCAATATTAGAGAAAATTAACAAGCAATTAATGACTTTCCAAGGGAAAAAAAAAACCTAGAACCAGATGGATTTACAAGCAATTTAATTTAAGTATTGTATAAACTGTTTATAAAAATTAGAAAAGAAGGAATACTTGTAAATATCTTCTATTATGCAAATATGATCTTTATAGTGAAACCAGGGAAGAACAAAAACTACTGAAAAAACAGGAAAGCAGTCTGATAAAAGTTAGGTATAGACCAACATCTCACATTAATATACCAAGATAAGCTCTAACTTAGCTACATGAGAGAAAAAAAAGTCATCACATAAAATTATAGGAGTGAGAAGAAAACTTTAGAATAGGTCAAGATTAAATAAAGGATTGATTTCATAGAAGATAAAATGGATAGTTTCTGTTATATGAATTTTAGAAAAGTTTTCTACCAATGTAGTTAAAATGGGAAGGAAACAATTTGCTAAGAAAAAAAAACCAAATCTCTAAGGAAGATCTCATTTCCTAAATATATAAGGAACTTACTCAAATTTATAAGAATAAGGATTATGCCCTAATTAATAAATGGCCAAAGGTTATGAACAGTTAGTTATCTCATTAGTAGCCATGTGCAAATATTCTAAATCACAAATAATTTGAGAATTGAAAATGAAAGCAACTCTGAATTTCCACTCTGTATCCACCATATTAGCAAGGATAAGGAAAATTATAAGTGCTGGAGGAGGTCTGGGAAAACAGGTACATTAATATGCTATTAGTTCAACCATTTTGAAAAGCAGCTTGGTGTTATGCCTCTGAAGTGATCAAACTCTGTATACCCTTTAACCTAGTCTAGTATGTCTTATTCTCTCTATGTTCACATAGCAAACTATGTTCAGTGATACTAACTCCTCCCCTTTAATGACTTGAACAGGCTATAGTCTCTCATAAGCATTCAAAGTGTGGAAGTAGAAAACATATTTTTTATATTGTTGTCACCACCAGGGAGAACAGAAACAATTCCCATTTGTTGCTGACATTTTATAGACTGATGGTCTCAGAGGGGAGACAGAGGTGGTTGGCTAGTTTGTCATCTCTATTGTAGGAAGAGTTATTTTAACTAAGCCTGAGGTCTCCTAGTCCCTAGTCAAGGGGTGATCAGGACCAATCATGGCTTTTTAGACTACAATATGGATTCACAGATTTTTGAATTAGTAGTTAATGTGAACATATTAATTAGAAAATTATAGAATTTCAGAGCTAAACATCTAACCCATAAGTGAAAGAATTCCACAGTAACATGCACCAGACGTAAACATTCAGCCTTTCCTTAAAGTCCTCTGATGAAAGTCACTACCTCCTAAGCTGATCCATTTCATTTTGAGATAATTCCAATTGCTAGGAAGTTTATCCTTATATCAAGTTGTTTTGGTTACAGGAGAGAATTTTGAATTCTCTCTAAGAGCCTAGCTCTGTAGAGAGGGAGCCAGAGAGAACAAGAGAACAAGAGAAAGAGGGAGGGAGGGAGGGAGAGAGAGAGAGAGAGATCAGAAAATTATGTAATTTAGAATTTTAAGGGGATTTAGAGAGCATTTCTGATGCAGGGGAAGATGAAGAGAATTTGAATGTACCAGAAAGAATTTGGGTGGAGATGTAAATTGATGTGAAGTAGAGAGTTATGATTGTAACAAATAATTGTAATCTTGGCTGGGGACCCTCCCCATTCTCAAAGTAATATTGTTTAATGTAAAATTTGTATCCTGATCTCCTTGGGCTTTACCCCTACCTAATTCCTGGTCGAGTATAGGGGAAGGGAGTTCATTTTTTGCCCTCTGGATGAGAGGCAAGACTTAAAAACCTGAGCTGGACTCCAGTTCAGGGCTGGCTCAGTCTTCTCTGACCATGGCCCAGTCAAAGCTGCTTGGCTGTTCTTTTATCTCGTTCTCTCTCCCTAGCTCTTCCTAACCTTTTAAATAAATTTTTGTTTTATTTCCACCCATGCTTTCCCAGTCTGAATAATGATTCCTCATTGGCAGAACCAAACCCAAGTAGCTAGCCGTTACATTTCCAGGGGTTCTTAATCTGAGGTCTGTGAAGTTATTGTTTTATCTATCTATCTATCTAGCTATCATTTCTCAATTACATGCAAAGATAGTTTTCAGCATTAATCTTTTGCAAGCTTTTGAGTTACACATTTTCTACTACCTTCCCTTTCTACCTCCTTCCCCATGGCAGCACGTTTAACATATTTCTTCATTAGTTAAGTTGTGAAAGAACTAGAACTAAGGATAAAAAAGATGAGAAAGAAAGAAAAAACATAAAAGAAGTTTTAAAAAAAGTGAATGCTTTGCTCTGTATTTAGAATTCATAGTTTTTTCCTCTGGATATGGATGGCATTTTCCTTAACAGGTCACCTCAGGACTGTCCTTGATGTGAAGTTACTTTTTAAGAAATATTTTGCTTAATCGAATTTCAGTAGAATTAATTTCCTTTATAATCCTATTTATTTTATTTTAGGCATTAAAACACCTTATTCTGAGAAGAGGTCCTTAGATATCACCATACTTCTATAGAGGTCCATGACACATGCAAAAATGTTAAGAATGACCTGATTGAGTTGCACATCCAGTAGTTGACATTTCAGAAGGGTTTGAAATTTTTCAAAGCAGTTTGAATCATTCTTTTGGCTTTATCCTCACTACAATCATGAAGGGTGGTGCAGGTATTATCACCATCCCCCTAATTATAGGGAAGAAGCAGGTTCATAGAGACTAAATCGAAGCACACAGTTAAAAAGTAGATTTGAACCCAGGTCTTTTGGCTAGTTTTTCAGTGTTCTTTCCACTATACTAAAGTTGTCAGTCACCTACCGACAAGAAAAGAGAACATCAAAATGATTATGTTCTTGTACAGACTGAGTGAACTTAGGTTAAGCTTCAGTAGGGTGAGCCTGTTTTCTGAATTCTAAAGGCTCTAATGCACACAATGGGAGCTGATGCTGCATTCAAGTTGATTAATTGACAAGCATTATTGGGCCAATTTGCAAGCAGCCATTTAGAGCAGTGAGTTGTTTCTACCAAGAGCCCAGCCCATGGTGCATACTAACCACCACAGAGACAGCAGATACATTTTAAAGCTGTGACAGGAAAATTGATTTTCTCCATGCAGATTCAAACCGTTGAGATTTCTCTTTTCAAAGCCTTAATGATTATATGCTTGTGTCTACTGTGAAGCCGACTGAAGTACTGATCAGACAGTAGAATGGAAGCCAGGAGAACCGAGTGCACTTCCAGCTCTGAAATCATTGTATGACTTTGAACAAGTCACTTTCTCTCACCAAACCCCAGTTTTCTATATCTGGGGTCTGCTGTCTTTTCATGTGGGATTCCCAGAATAGTTACTTTCATTTCTGTGTCCTCTGTCAGTAAACGTTCAAGAAAAATTCCACAGCTCATGAGCCCTCACTGATGTATTTCGATTTTTGTTAGTTGCCCAGATGACACAACTCTCAATGCCCAGGCTTTAAGTAAATAGCACAGTAAGAAAATTAATAATATAACACTCTCTTCCTCTCCCAACTAATACACATTCTTCCACAAATGTACATGCCATCAATAGAGAGAGGAGACTTTCAAAGAGATCTTGCATAGACAGACATGAAAGGAATGTATTGGTCAAAGCACACATATAGAACAATATAGCATGTCTCTGATGTTGTTGGACCACTGAAGTCTTCTGATTATGTTACTACATTGCCTCAACTGCTGTTTTCTGCTTAATACATCATCTCTACTGAGAGGATTGTTTTGCTGAACCCTAAGGATGGCAATACCTAGTATTCCTTGGGTACTGATTTGATTGTGTTGGTTAATGGGCTTGGTAGTAATCTCTGCTGAGACAAAGTATTTCTTAAAAAGCACTGGTTCCTTGTGCATATAAGTTCTTAGAAGCTTCGAAAATAAATAGGTATGTATTCTCCTTTAAGGGGGCAGTGAGGTGGCCTGTTGGATAGAATGCTGGGCCTGGAGTCAGGAAGACCTGAGTTCAAAATCAGGCTCAGATACTTACTAGCTGTGTGATTCTGAGCAAGTCATTTCACCCTGTTTGCCTCGGTTTCCTCATACAGCTCAAATGAGCTGGAGAAGTAAATAGCAAACCTCTCCAGTATCTTTTCCAAGAGAACCTCAAATGTGGGGTCACACAAAAAGTTAGATAGTCTGAAGAACAAAATCTTCCCTCAGAATAAAAACTGTGCCATTTAAACAATCACCTGGTTGACTGGATGCTTCATTCCCATCTTCCTTCTGTGGCACCCCACCCCACCCTCTGTTCTAGTGGCCAGTGGATTTTTTTAAAAATTAAACTTTTTTTTCAATTACATGCAAAAGTAGTTTTCAATATCCCCATATAATTTTTTTTTTAGGTTTTTGCAAGGCAAATGGCGTTAAGTGGCTTGCCCAAGGCCACATGGCTAGGTAATTATTAAGTGTCTGAGACCGGATTTGAACCCAGGTACTCCTGACTCCAGGGCCAGTGCCTTATCCACTGCACCACCTAGCCACCCCCCCATATAATCTTTAATGGACCTTGTACCTTTGTTATTAGTTTCTGATATTATTTATTGAACCCATGTGGGTAGTCTGCTAGAATAAAGTATAAAGAGCTCTTCTTTGCTAAGAGCTGACTGACACTTCTTTCTTTAGTCATTCTTACCATACCCATAGATCAAAAGCCAGTCTGAGTATTCTAGACTTAGATTAAGTCTGTTTGACTTCTATGCCTGGATAGAGATCATAATTCTCAGATTACAATCTAACCTAGGGTTAGACAGTCCACTCTGATTTATGGAACAAATGAATTTAAGTCAGACTAAGTCATCAGAGGAGTAGTGGGTAGAGAGCCATCCCTGACTTCAGGAGGACCTGAGGAACCTCAGACACTTAGTAGCAGTATGACCCTAAGTAAGTCACTTAACCCTGATTGTCTTGCATCTAGGGTCATTCTACAGATGTCGATTCATATTTGGCCACAGGACCCAGATGGCTCAGGAGGAGAAAGTAAGGCTGATGATTTTGCATAATCCCTCCCCTCCCCCCAATCTAAGTCATGTGCATATCATGACATCAACTCCCCTGATGCTATGATCTTCTTTGAGTATGAAGGACAAATATCATTATCATTCTCTACCCATTCTTGTCTTTATTATGCAAGTCTGTTAGCCACATAGCTCTGTTGTTTTTCTTCTGTATTTTGGCCAAGCCCTGGCCTTGTCTAACATATAAAATGCCTGGGAAGGACTAGATGGTCTCCAAGATTACTTAAAGTTCTAATAGTTTAAGTTTTGTAATTCTAAGATGCCTTCTAGTTTTAAAATGTTAGGTTCATTGTTTTAAGGTAGGGCCTGGAATCAGGAAGACATGAGTTCAGCTCTAGCCTCAGACTCTTATAAGCCTGTATGACCCTGGGCAGACTTAGTTTCCTCAACTGTAAAAAGGTGATAATAAAATACCTACCTCTCAGGGTTATGATGGTGAAGATTAAATGAAATATTATTTGTTGAGTGCCTATCACAGTTCCTGGAACATAGCAGGTGATTAATAAGTGTTTGTTCCCTTTCTTCCTAAGGTCTCTTTCAGCCCTGATGTTCTATATTTTATCTTCTAAAAGTCCTCATAATACTGTACACAGTGACAGCAACATTATGTGATGATAACCAGGATAGACTTAGCTCTCCTCAGCAATCCAGTGATCAAAGACAGTTCTAAAAGACTTATGATGGAAAATACCATCCACATCCAGGGAAAGAACTAAGAAGTCTGAATGTAGATCAAAGAATAATATTTTCCTTTTTTAAAAATTTGCTTTTTGTGTTTTCTTTCTTGTGATTTT
Organism: Macrotis lagotis; assembly: GCF_037893015.1. NCBI lineage: Eukaryota > Metazoa > Chordata > Mammalia > Peramelemorphia > Peramelidae > Macrotis > Macrotis lagotis. The sequence continues at coordinate 364,022,983 of NC_133658.1, forward strand.
CTCCTTTTGTTCTGATTCTTTCACAACATGACTAATATGGTTATATATTTAACTACATAAGATTTCTTGCTGTCTTAGGGAGGAGGGAGGGAAGGGAGCGGAGGAGAAAAATTTGGGACTCAAAATTTTATAAATTGGAAGAAAATAAACTCTATCATGTTCTAGGATTGTAAGGCTGTGTCATTCTTTCTTTTTTGGTATTTCATTTGTTAATAACTTCTAGTTTTGACTTTCCATGTCCTAAAATCCTTTAGAGTTCTGACATTTTGTGTTTTAATGACCTTCCCAGCTCTGACATTTTATAATTTATATCCTAATATCCCTTACAACTGATGCAATCTCTGAGCTTCTAACTGAGGTTTATGTTCAAATTAAGCATTGCCCCAATGTGCATATGGGTGCTGAGATGCTTAGAAAATAAATAGAAATGTTTCCCCTTTCAGAATAAAAATAGTGCCATTTAAACAATCCCCAAGTTTCCAGCCCCTATAATTATCTGATTAGAAGTGGGTGAATGTATTCACCATTTCCTAAGAACACCTATAGAGTATCTGCTGTAAATCTAATGTACTTGTCTGGAACAATTTAAATGTATTGAAAAATAAGTTTCTGAGAATTTATAGCTTATGACAAAGAGGAAATGGCAGCTCTGGGGGGCATGACTGACATTTCTTTCACTTTCTAGAATTAGTTGGAATTTCCATTTGCCAGATGACCATAATTTATTCTGTTCAGCTTACTTGATTTTATTACCCTTTCATCTGACTGAGAAGGCCTCAGAATCATGATTACAGAATTCTAGAGATAGGTCCTTTGGTTCATTCACTGATAACACAGATGGGAAAACTTGAAGGCCAGAAAGGAGAGTAACTTGTTTATGACCATGCATATGGCAGGTCCTAGAGTTAGGAAAGTCAAGCCTCCTGACTCCAGACCCATTATCTCTACATATATATGTCTACTATATAGATATAATTTTGACCTAAGATCTTATCCCTCTAGGCTCCAAGTTTTCAAATTAATAATTTAATTATTAATCAAATTAATATGAGAAAGTTCACATCTTTCTTGGGCAGTTAGATACTGTGCTTACTTAGGTAGAAAGAGGCTGTTCAAATTCTTTTAAAGCAATTGATGACATTTGTTTAGATGCAGTTGACAAGGGTTTTAGGCATTTAAATAGAAGAGAGAAAAACATATCCATGTCACAGTAAGGAGAGAGAATTAATGGATCAAGAAGTGAGCTAGAAGGAACTCTAAAAATTGGGGAACTTGTTAGTATTCTAGATATGGATTTAGAAAACCTGACCCAGTCCTGTCCCTAACATTTACTAGATGGGCATCCATTGACAAGGCACTTAACCTCTTTGAACCTCAATTTCCTCATTTGTAAAATGGGAGAAATAGTCTTAGAATCAATTCAAAATCAGCCTCTCTGTTAACTATCAGGCATGAGATGTAGTTCTGTTGTGCCTTCTGATATTAAGCAAAATATGTCTTTAAAAATAACATTGTATTTTCCCCCAATTAATGTAAAAACAATTTTTCACATTCTTTTTTTTAAGTTTTGTGTTCCAAATTTTAGTTCTTCCTCCCCTGAGATGTTAAGCAATATGATAAAGATTCTACATGTACAATCATGTAAAACATTTCCATATTAGTCATTTTGTACAAGAAAAGCAAACCTAAAAAAAGAAAGTAGAAGGAAAGTGAAAATAGTATGATTCGATCTGTATTCAGATGCCATAAGTTCTTTCTCTGGAGGTGGATAACATTTTTCATCAGGAGTCCTTTGGGATTGCTGAGAATAACTGCCATTCACAGCTATTCAAACAATATTGCTGTTACTATGTACACTGTTGACCTGGTTCTGCTCACAATACTCTATATCAGCTCAAGTAAGTCTTTCCAGGTTTTTCTGAAATCATCTAGGTGGAACATGCCTAATTCCTCTTTCACATGATAGTGCTTTAGATGCTAAAAGTTCATTTTCTGCCATCATCTCTCCTAAATTTTCTTCCCTACAAACTTAAATAGCTCCACTTCCTTCATCTCCTCCTCCTATGACACAATTTCTGGCTTTCTCATCACATTTTCCACCTTCTTCTGGACACAACTTAGTTTGTCCATGCCCTTCTTAGGATGTAATGTGCTGAATTGAGCATGCTTCTCCAAATGTGGTCTGACCATAGTAGGACTCTTTATATGGCCTAAGATCAAGTGAAGTTTTGGGGCTACCTCTTCACACTCCTAAACCTTATTGAAATGTAGTTTAACCCTGAATTTGAGAGTTCTCTCTTTTAATTATAAGAATTGCTATTTAACTTCATCTTCAGCAACTTATACTTGGGGGAACTGATATTGAGTGGACTCTTGGTCCTTTTTCTTGTTTCCTTCTCAAAGAACCCTTGCCCTGGTGCCCTTAATGAATGATCCAATGATTTTCTTTTTGAACTTGTCTCCTCAGCTGTAGAATGGGGGTGATACCTGTATCACTAACTTTCCAAAGAGTTTCAAAAATATTTATGGCTCACACCCCCAAGTCACAAATCTAATAAATGTGAAAGAAGGAACATGAATCTAGGTCTTCCCTCATGTTCATTCTACTATAGGACTGAAGGAGAAGGAAAGAAAGGCACTGAAATTCTGGTACTGTTCCCTTTCTGAGAACTCTGAGATTGCTCTCTCTAAACACTGTATCTAACACTGACATCCAGGTCTTGCCTCTCTCTTTGGCTTCTAAAGACCCTGTGAGGAGAGGTGAGCAGCAGAAATGATTAGGTTTGGATATTTAGTTTCAGTAGCACAGGCAACTCCCAGGTGAGGGAACTCCCTCTTCCAATGCAAGTTGGTACTTCTTCTAGCTTTAGAGAACTTCTTAGAGCTCTTAGAGGTTCATTTATTGCTTAGAGTCATAAAGCTGGTTATGGATCAGAGGTAGGACCTGAATCTGAAGTCATTTTGACTTCACAGTCAAGTTTCTATCCAGTGTGCCATGCCACCTCTTGAGTAACTGAATGAATTATGTTCATGATAATAGAGCTGGAAAGGACCCTAGAGGTTACCTAACTCTAATCCCTCATCTTGAAGATGAGGACCTAGGCTCAAAGAGTTAGGGATTTGTCCAAGGGAATAAATGGTAGAGTCCAGGATTTGAATTTTGTTTTGCTGACTCCTTTTCTAGTGTTATTTCTACTGTTCCATATTGAGATGGGAGAGATCATAGAAATCACTGAGTTGACAAGTCCTGTTGACTTATTGCCTTCATAATGTATCTCACATATATCTCCTTTCACTCACTATTCCCCACTATAGAACAGGTTACCTTGCTGGGACTATTAGAATAGTTTCCAAATATCCTCATCTTTCTCTTCTTTAATCTATATTTTATAAAGCCATTGAAAAGTTCTAAGATATAATATTGACTGTATTACTTCTCTGCTCAATAATCTGTGGCTCCTTATTGCCTCTATAGGATAAAGTACAGACATATCAATTTGACATATAAAATCTTTTACAACTTGAAGACAATCTCATTGCACACTATTTCCCTTTGTTCACTCTGTGATCTAGAAGAACTGACCTTCTTGTACTTCACACGTGACATTCCATCTCTTTGTTCTCCTTGACTCCTTTGGACTCCCAGGAATGCACTCACCTCTGTCAGTCCAACTCTCATCATCTGACAGATGAGGACAGATAAATGTCCTCAGATATATGAATAATTTGAACTATTTCATTTGAGCAGGAAGTAATAGAGATTAGAATCTCTAACTTCTTTCAGAGTGTAACTTATATATCAGCTCCCACAGTAAGCCTTTCTTGATTCCTCCATCTTTTAGTTCCTAAGTAGAACATGCCCCCACCATTTGCCTTTATGTGTATTTAGAAGTTGTTTCTTTTCTCTCTTCTCTCTCCCTTCCCAGTGTAATTAGGAGCAAGGCCTATTTCATTTTAGTCTTTGTATCTCTAGCACCTTGCATATTGCTTGGCACATTTTTGTTACTGTTTAGTTATTTTCAGTCATTTCCAACACTTTGTGACCCCATTTGGAATTTTCTTGGTAAAGGTACTGAGGTGGTTTGCTATTTCTTTCTCCAACTCATTTTAAAGATGAAGAAACTGAGGCAAATAGGGTTAAGTGACCTGCCCAGGGTCACATAACTAGTAAGTGTCTGAGGTTGGATTTGAACTTAGGAAGATGAATCTTCCTGACTCCAAACTTGGCACTCTGAGCTCCATGGCACCACCTAACTGCCTTGCCTAGCATATAGTAAGTGTCTGATCAGTTGTTCATTGGATAATGGACACAGAGCTGGAAGAGGCCTCAGAAATCATCTAGGAAAGTTCGGTGATGTATCTAAACTCATACAATAAGTATATCACAGAAGGGACTTGGATGTCCATTTTATGATTTAAGAGCAAGTGTTCTTTCTGCTAGAGCAGATGCTTCATTAGTTGCTTTATTTTCCTCAGGATCCAGTGGTGTCAGGACCAGGATTAGAAGCTCCACCTTCTGAGTTCTGTTCTAAGTTTTTTTGCTCCCTCATTGTGACTCCTCTGTCCAATTGATATATAACAAACAGAGCTAGCATTTCTATAGCGATTTAAGATTTGCAAAACTCTTTCCCAACAGCAAGATTGTGAGACAAGAAGGTTGATATATTTATCTCCATATTACAAATAGGGAAATTGAGGGACAAAGAATGGAAGGACTTGGTCCAGCTTCATAGAATGAGTAAATGTTTGAGTTAGGATTCTAACTTTGGTCTCCTATCTCTAAATCCACACATTTTCTATTTCTTCATCTTGCCTTCCCCCCTGTCAGTTAAAAAGAAAGCTGTCTGGGCATCCCACACTGTTGCCTCAATCCTTGTGTTTCAGTGCAGGGGCTGAAGAAAGTCAGTGCTTGTGAGTGTGGGCTGGAGTGTGTAGGTGGTCAGCACCACAGGTTGGATTCTTCTGATTTATAGCTTCACACTTGAACCCTCCCCCTCACAACTCCCGAGGCCCTTCTGGCTTCCCCTGGCCAAGTCCCAGATGCTCTCCATAGCCTCAATACCCCACAGTGACCTGGAACGTGGAGTTCCTAGATTCCCTGTGGGAAGCCTCAGGCTTCACACTGAGCAGAGGGCTAAGTGCTCTGGGCTCACAGATTTCCCATCCTCCCAGTATTCTCATTTCTTTGCTTTTAGTCCTTAGTGCTCAAGTGGGGATTTCATTTTCTTTTCAAAGGTCGATGCATTACCTCATTATGTAAAGAAGCTTGATGGAGGATCTCATATTTTGCTACTGCCTCTTTTTTTTGTGACCACCACTTTTCTTCTATCTTAGAAATCCTGATGGTGGGATAGCAGGAGTTAAAAGTCAATTTTAGACACAGAAAGAACTTCAGCTTCAGGATTCTCAGGAAAGGAATATTCTCAGAGGATGGGAAGCTTATTGTCTTCCCTTCCCTCTGATTCCTTTCTTTTCTATGGCCTCTCCATTCTTGTGTCTTGTATATTCCTCTCCTACCATGCGGTACTTGTCTTTGTGATTATCTTTTTCTCTCTGATTGAACTCTCTTTTTTTGTGTTCATTCTACCTCCTCCCTGTAGTGATCTATCATCCTCCTTTCTTCTCTCTTCTTCTTCTGACATCTCTTCACTCTTCAATCATCCCTCCCTCTCTTTTTGCCACTATCTTATCTCTCTTCTATCTCCCTTTTCTTATTTCTGATATCTTTCTCTCTTAGATCATTATCTCCTTTCTGTAATCTTCTCTCTGTCTGACTAATTTCTCCCTGCTCTCTGATCATCCCATTTACTTCCTTCTAATTCTCTTCCTCTGTAAGACCATCTCTGATTATTGTTACTCATTTCCTCTGACTCTCATTTCCCTGTCACTCTCTTCTTCCCTCTTTTTTTGTTCTTTGTATTCTTTCTTGTTCTCTGAGTCCCTTTCTATAACGACCTCTTCTGTGACTCTCACTCTTCTTTCCCTTTGATCCTCTTCTCTATGTATATACTAGTTTTGTCTGTGAGATCAATCTCTGTTTCCTTTTTCCCATTGTGGTCAATCCCTCCCCAAATCTAATTGAACTTCCCCGCATCTATCCTATCTCCATTCTTTCTCTCTGATTCTCTTTCTTCATTATTGATCACTTCGCTCCTTTTTTTTTTTTTTTTTTTTTTTTTTTTTTTAGTATTTTTGCAAGGCAAATGGGGTTAAGTGGCTTGCCCAAGGCCACACAGCTAGGTAATTATTAAGTGTCTGAGACCGGATTTGAACCCATGTACTGCTGACTCCAGGGCCGGTGCTTTATCCACTACGTCACCCAGCGGCCCCTCTCCCTTTTATTCCAGGGCCATCCTTTCTTATCCAAACAGAGTCTCATCTGGTCTCTGCTAATTATATGCTAAGTATCTTAACATCCACATTCTAGGCTGTTTCAGTTGGAAAGCCTCTAGGTCAGTCTAACACAATATATTTCTCTCCAGATAGAGATTTGGGGCTACTATCTTCTTTAGCAGCTAAAGGAACTTGAGACTGAAAATTTTAAAGGCAAGTTCAGTTGTCATTCCCCAAAAGCAATGTAGATGGGAAGTAATAGTATGGGTTGCTCAAGGTACTCTGTGCCTATAGATGGGAAAGAAGCACTTCCTTCTCTATCATTAGTCAGGCAGAATGATGGTCCTAAGTGCAGATTATCCCCTATGCTCAAAGTATCCTCCCTCCTCTCCTCCACTTCTTGAAACTCCTTGCTCCATGAAAGATCTCATTTAAGAACCATCTCCTTCCAGAAGACTTTAGAGACATTTTTAGTTGTCTTCTCCCTCCCTTCTCCTCAAATCACTTTGTATTCATTTTGTATCTCTCCTTTTTATGTATTTCTGCACATTATGTTCCCTAGTGAAATATAAGCTCTTTGAAGAAAAGGGCTAATTTACTTTTGTTCAGTATCTGAAACAAAGTATGAGTTCAACACATGCTGTCTGAATTATGTCATGATAGTCTCCCTTCCCTCAGTTTTCATGCTTCCCTTGATTCTTCTCCTATCTATTTGAATGCTCATTCTGAATCTCCTTTAAAGGATCATTGACTATTTCCACGCTTCACTCTCATCAAGTGCCATAGGTTTCTTGATCATCTACATGCAGATGACTCCCAGATCTGGATATCCAGTTCTAGTGTCTCTCCTGATCTCTAGCCTTACATTTAGCCTATTAGATATCTCCAATTGGATGTTCCAGAGGCACTTCACATCCAGTATGGTCTAACATAACTCATTTGTCTCTCTTCCTAATTTTCCAATATATGTTGAAGGCTCTCAACTTCAGCATCAGAGAGAACTCTTCAATTCCCTTCATTTCTTCTTGGAATCTCTAGCTCTTTTCAAGTTTCATCTCAGGTACTACCTATAAGAGGCCTTTCTTGACTTTCTCATTTCTTGTTTCTCTTGAAATCACTTAGAATTTATTTAGCACGTATTTTGTATTTGTTTATCTTTGTATTTGATTTGCATTGCCAGAAGAATGGAAGTTCCTTGAAGGCAGGGACTGTTTTCACTTTTTATCTTCCTTTCCCTAGAGTTGCTGTCACATAGTAGGCAATTAATAAAGTGCTCAATGAGTTGAATAAAATGTACTTAGAATCAGGAAAATTTTCAAGACAATTTATAAGCATTGATTAAACCCCTAGTATTCACTGAAGACTTAAAACATATCAGTATTGACACCCTGAGTGAATTGTGGAAATTTTGTGAACCAAACTGACTTCATTTTGTAAAACTGACATCATTTTGAGCTTTTCCCTGTAAATTCCAATTCCTTGTTAATTGTGAGTGACATCCTGTTTCATATCTTGTTTGCTTTCCCTCTCCCAAGTTGAAAAATCTCTAATCTTTTCTCCAATTAGAAATCAGATGATCTAATCTTATATCCTTGTTTATATACTATTAGTTATTTTCTTTTAATCCATAAATGTCTGTTTCCCCCTATATTTGAAGCCCAGTGCTAGACTGAAGAGTCCTGGTCCCAATTTGTTAGGCAATTGGCATGCATTGCTTATAAAGTGTTATGCTTGGAAGCACAAACTTTTATTTCCTTAGTTATTTCAGATTTCACTTCTTACAATCCTCAAATGTGCTAATAAAAACGATATAAGGATTAGAAAAATGAAATGATGAGAAAATAAAAACTAAATGATCACTCAGGTAGATTCATGAAATATAGGTATACTTAGAAGATGGTCTCTAGAACATTGGGTAGACCTTTCCTGGAGGATTCCTGCTGAAAATCGATGAGAAGTATTTAGCTAATAATCTACACCAAAGGAGTAAGTGCCTGACTCAATGAGATCATAGATCCATGGAAGTTTTAAAATATGTTCTCTCTTCTATCAAGAGAAGAATCAAATTGTCAGACTCAGCCTATGGATTAGAAGTGGCTGGCAAAACTCTCCAGTGAGTCTGAATCAGATTTATATTTAACAAAATAAATAAAAGTACAACATAACAAATAATTTTTTTTATAGTTTTCTGAGATAATGTTCAGGTATACCACTGGTGTAGTGGATAAAGAAGGAGATTCAGGAAGCCTAGAGTTTCTGCATAAAAATATATACTGGTTGTGAGATCCTAGATTAGCCAGTTCAATGCTTACTCTCCCCAAGACAGTAATGTAAGATTCTAAGATTAACAACTTCTCTGTTCCAGTAAAGGGAGTTTTTCTCTCTGCAAATTCTCTCATTTTTGTTTTTATTACATTTCAGGAGGAGACAAATAAGATGGGGAAGGTACCCAGAATCAGATCAAATTAAGATCTTTTGAATGAAATGGGAATATTTAACTTGGAAGAAACAAAAGAGGTTTTCTCTTCATGTCTGAGGAACTATAAGAAGGAAGATAGTTGGGAAGAGCTTTGAATTTAGAATCAAATGACCCCAATTTAAATCCTGATTATGCCACTTTCCTCCTGTGTAAATGTGGGCAAATTATTTAACCTCAGGGTTTCTTCACCCGTAGAATGGGGGAGGAAGGGCATTGATTTAGATAATCTTTATGCTATTTTTCACTTCTGAATCTATGATCTCATTTTGTAGAGTTCTAAGGGGAGAACTCGAAGGAAGTTGCAGGAAGGTAGATTTTGGCTCCATATATAGAAGGACTTCCTCTCAGGAAGGTAGATTTTGGCTCCATAGATAGAAGGACTTCCTCTCAGAGTTGTCTAGTTAATTAGCTGTCTGTCTAAGGATTGAGGGAAGTCACTGTCCCAGGTGGAAGCTGCATGACTGACCATTTGTTGGGATACTGTAAGGAGGTTTGCTTCTGTGGGTTTTCAAATTTGAGCTTATATATTTATTAACTATGTGACCCTAGGGAAGTCATTTAATGTTGTTTGTTTCAGTTTCCTCATCTGTAACATGAGCTGGAGAAGGAAATGGCCATCACTCCAGTCTCTTTTCCAAGAAAACTTCATTTGGGGGTCAAAAAAAATCTAATAAGACTAAAAATGTCTGAACAAGAAGGAATGTCTGAACTAGTGGAAGGTCAAACTTGTGACCCACAAACCAGCCGCACAAAGCTCAGAGAACACGGAGAGACCCTGACACAGAGGACATAGGAATGTCAGTGCTAGAAGGGATCTTAGACCACAGGAAAAAATATGTCAGAATTGGAATTGACCTTGGATAAAGAACTATATATGGAGGTAGAAGATATGTTAGAGATTATATAAACCAAAATCCCATTTCAAAGAAAAATATTCTCCAGTGACTCCAAGAGGCAAGAAATTCCCTGACTTTATGATGTCAAATGTTGTGACCTGAGATTTTCTTAGTCATTGGCTAAAAGTCTTCCAGGATAAGACCACTATATTTATTATTAAAATGAATAATGTGTTTATTGAAATAACTTTCATGGAAATTCTCAGTCAGCCTTGCTAATCCTTTAGCTTTGGGGTGGGGTATCCCTTAAGCCTTTACATCTTTTTCCAGATGGAGAAATCCAACTTTCTCGCCAGACCTTCTTCATCCCAAGTCTCTAGGTCATTCTGAGGATAAAGGAAGCCTTGGAGGCTGGGAAATGTGCTGGTAGTTCTAACACATGGGATTTAGAATATTAGAGATACTGTAGTCTACTGAGGGGCAGAGTGGTGAAATGTCACAAAGGTAGCAGAGGCAATGGACATATCATGTGGATAGAGGGCTGGAATTGGAGTGAGATAGACTTGAATTCAAATCCTGCCCTATCAGATACTGGGGCCTCTCTTAATCTTAGATTTCCTCACAGAGTAGTTTTCAGGATCAAATGATTCTGACTGATGTGATATATCCCAAGTGCTTTGTAAATCCATATCATCATCATTATTAATAATAATAGCAGAGCAAGGATTCAAACCCAAATCCTCTGACTCCAAAAATCCACGTTCTTACTCCAGTATGCACAGCAGGTTCTCAACCCACAGGACTTTCTGGAACAACAGCTCCAAGCCCCATTTAGGATGCTCCCACTCATAACTTCAAGGCTGACCATGGTGTGTAGGCAGAATGATGGAAAGGTTCCAGGTCCATTCTCCCCAGGCACCTCTGACAGATTGGAGGTATCCCAGTGCTTGGGAACTTTAAGATATAGTAAGGTTTTTTTCTGTTGTCTTTTGCACTTTGAAGTTTACAAAGGATTTCCCCCAGTTTAACGAATCAGAGCAACAAATAGTATGAGGATGTGGCCTGTAGTGGAAGGAAGTAAAGCCCAGAGAGAAGTTCAAGTCTCCTTTCCCTTCTTCTCCCTCCCCAAGGGAATTAAGGCACAAAAAATGGAAAGGGACTTATCTAGACTCTTGGTAATTTTTCTTTTTTTGTCTTATTTTATTTGATCATCATCATAACAATCCTGGGAGTTTGATACTATTTCCCCCTCCATTTTACAGTTGAATAAACTGAGATGATCAGGGGGTTAAGTGACCTGTCAAGGGTTACAAAGTCAGTAAGTGAATGAGGCCATATTTGAATCCAGTTTTTACTGACTCCAGGTAATAACTAAGTACTAGTGTGATTAGAACTTTCTTGATGCAAAATCCCTAACTACATTCTAGAGTCTTTCCAGTTGTAATCTGGAAGGAATGTCAAGTATTGTCTAGCTCAAACATCTCATTTTTACATAAGAACTGAGGTTCAGGAGGGAGACATAATTTACCCAAAATCAGAATCAGAATCTTAAAATGCTAGAATTGATTTAGGCCATATAAAGCTAGGAATTTCTTCTACAACAAACTTGAACTTCTACAACAAACAAACTCAAATACCTCCAGTGAGGTATCTGTACCTAGTGACTCAATGGAGAGAACTTTGATCCTGGAGATGGGAAGACCAGGGTTCAAATCAAGGCTCAGATATGTACTAGCAATGTGATCCTGGGTAAATAACTCAAACCCTGTCTGCCTTAGTCTCTTCATTTATAAAATGGAGCTAATAATATCTACCTCCCAGTATTATTGTGAAAATCAAATGAGACGATATATAAAAAGTGTAAAAGCATTTTGTGTTTTGCAAAACACTTTGTGTAAAACCCTTTGCAAACTTTAAAGTGCTATATAAAAGTTAATTATTATTTTTATTTATATTATGGTGCTGTTGGTGATGATTTCTGCAGGCAGCCCATTCTACTTTTGAACAATTCTAATTAGTAGGAAATTTTTTTTATGTGAAGTTGAAATTTTTCTGCCTTCAACTTCCTCCTTAGTATACCTACTTCTTCTCTTTGAGGATAAAAAGATGAGGCAAATCTTTCTCCTAGGCATCAGAGGCAACACAAGCCACCAGATTCTTTTGGAAGCTGTATTGTCCAGGGTGATGTCTGGACAGTCAGCATCCTCTTGGGATGGTGAAGCAGGGCTTCATTGGGCTATCAGTCGTTTATGGACTTCCCTGAACTCTCTTGGTCCCCACTTTTGAATCTCAAGGTCTGGGTACATTTATCTGAAGTTATGTGTATTATGCCAACTGACTACTTTGGGCACAAGCAAACACTTTCCTTGCTCTAATAATGGATTTCTGACCTGCTCAGTCACAGGTAGGTCTTATCCATATTCAAGTTCTCAGTCCCATGACCATTAGCTGAAGAGAGAACAACCTTTAAATTGTCTGGTCTTGCCCTCCTCTTTACTTTTCTTCACAAATCCTCTATTCCATTTCTCTGCTCTACCCTTTGAAACCTCCCTTTTGAACTTTTCCTTCAGCTTAGTTTTCCTGGATCTTTCAGTCAATTCTCTCTCTCTCTCTCTCTCTCTCTCTCTCTCTGAAATCTTAGGGAGGATGTTGGTAGTCTGGGTATCAAAAAGGGGGGGGTCATAGAACTATCAAACTGAACCATAGGATCTTTGATTTAGAGCTGGAAGGCACTTTAGAAGTCGGATCTGATCCCCTGTTCCAGAGTCATAAGATTAGTTAAGTAAGTTGGGAGTTGAACCAAGATTTTTATCCATTTTACCATGTTTCTACATATCAAGGCTGGTTAGGGGGGACTGTAGACCATGCCATGCAAAGACCTGTTTCAGGAACTTGGAATATTTGGACAGGGGAAGAGAGAACTTGGAGGAGGGAAGTATGACTATTATCTTCAAGGAATAAGATATAGTATAAGAAACATTGAAGTGAAAGTCAGGAAGACAGAGAGATGAGTATTGGATATACCCCATTCTCTCTGGCAAATGATTTCCTCCCTGTTTCTTTATTTGCATAATGAGATGGGTTGGATTAGATGATCTCTAAAGTTCTTACCAATACTGACATTCTACAATGTAGTCTTTAACATCCTCTCTTCTTGTTCTGTACTCTTCCAACTTCTTCTAAGTTTTCTAAGTCTGCAATTTAGTGTTTTATCTAACCTCGACATACTGTATTATGATAAGTACATCTCCAACATCTCTGGATCACCCTGCTTTTCCACTGAAGGAATTTCTTTTAACAGATTAAAATTATTTTATAAGTAGAAAAATCTAGCTTATTCTTGTACATGCCTGAATGGGAAGCAGCTGGTCTTTCTCTTCCCTCTTCATAAGCATTCTGCATTGGCGAATCAGGGTCAGGTTCAGGGCTGTCCTGGTATCAGTGCCAACAGCATGATACAGTATTAGGGCACTGGACTTGAAGACAGAATACCTGGCTTTGACTTTCATCTCTGTTACCTGCCACTAAATGCATGATTTTGGGAAGATTTCTTACTCTCTTTGGCCCTCAGTTTCTCCATTTGTAAAATAAAGGAAGCAAGACTATAGATGATTTCCAAGGTCCTTGAAAACTTTAATATCTTGTGACTCCTGTTAAGAGCAGGCAGGAGCATCTTAGAAGATGGGCATAGTCGACATTCAAGTGGACAAGAAGAGGCCAGGAGAACTTGAAGGAAGATATTTCCCAAGGTCCTTAATGAGTTGGAACCAGTATGTCCATCTTTTTTTTTTTTTTTTTTTAGGTTTTTTCAAGGCAAACAGGGTTAAGTGGCTTGCCCAAGGCCACATAGCTAGGTAATTATTAAGTGTCTGAGACCGGATTTGAACCCAGGTACTCCTGACTCCAGGGCCAGTGCTTTATCCACTATGCCACCTAGCCGCCCCCAGTATGTCTATCTTAAAAGGTTCCTTGCTTCCCTGTAACTCTTTTCTCCTTAGCTGGTTCTTTACCATCCTTAATATCCCATGAAACCTCAGCTACTTTACTTTATACTACATGCTCTGGACAATCCACCCTCCCTGAATAGAGCTTTGTGTTTTGAGTGGTGATTGCGTTTCACTTAGATTTTCAAGAGGCATTTCAAGCAATGGTCCTGATCTCTTTGTCTTTTTAGCAATTTCTGTCAGGAAGGGATGACTATTGTTAACATTTTAAAGATGAAATTGAGGCACAGAGGATCTTTTCTAGTTAGACTAAATAGTTGGAACCTGTGAGTATCATTGATTAACAATGTTAGAGCTGGAAGGGACTAGAACTGGAACATGGAGACTAGATCAGAGGTGGAAGAGACATTAAGACACATTAGAGCTGGGAGGGACTATTTTGCAAATGGGGAAACTGAGACCCAAAGAGGGAAAGTAACTTTTCAAAAGATGTAAAGTGAATTAGTGGCTAAGATTAGCAATAGAACTCAGACACTCCAATTCTAACTTGCTTATAAAAGTTTAATCAGGCTCTATTTGGTGATTTCAGATTTATTGCAAGGTAGAAGATGTTGAGACTGGAGGCCAAAAGTTTCTCTGTCCCAACTCCTCCACTAATTTATTTATTCTGTGACCTTGTTCCCTCATTTATTAAATGAGAAAGTTAAAGTAAATTATCTTTAAGGTAGCTTTCAGATCTAATAGTTTTTATTTCTTGATTATTAATGAAGGTGGGTTATCCTTCACACATGTATGATCCTCTCTCCTTTCCCACCTTCATCCAAATCTATTCCCTAGAAATATAAGAAATGGCATAGCTCTGAAGTACGCAGGTAGGTAAGAAGTTTTTTGACACCCTCTTGGGATCCCTTAAATTGAAATTCAGGGAAAAGGGGTAAAAACCCAGAGATCGCTGCTTTGGTCAGGGCTTTAGAATAGACCACATAACCTCAAAACTGGAAGGAAGCTTAGAGGTGATTTGGTTTAACATCTGAAGTCAATGCCTCCTCTGCTATATCTCCTAGAGATCTAAGATCTCTCACAACTCTAGGCTTCTAAGATTTCATGATTCCAAGATTACATAATTCTAAAATTTCACAAATCCATGAATTCCAGATTCTAATATTTTAAGAGACTCTCTTTATAAAATTCCAAGATTTCATAATTATAAGATTATATCATTTCACAATATGAAAACTCTTGCATTCCAACATTCTGAGGAACTAAGATCCCAAAATCTAAGATGCCTATCTTTTATGATTTTAAAGTACTATGTATAATTACACAGAATTGGGGCTCCACGTTTGTAGAGATATTGCTGATTGCCCTCTGTATATAAATCTCTACATTCACCACCCTTATATCTAGGTACACAGGAATCTCCAGCTTTTGCTACACATAGTCTTTCTTAGGGGAGAAGAGGAGTCACTGAGTTTCCTAAATTCAGTAGGCACCTTGGGGGGAAGCCGTGCTTCCTAACTCCCGAACACATATATAGTCACACAACTGAATGTTTGACTTGCTAAACCAAATGAATGGTTCTGAGATAAAAGGACTTGAATCTAACGAGACTCAGGCTGTAGATTTTTGTAGCTGTAAAAGCCAAGGACCTGGCTGTGCTGTGGGTGAGCAGAGCAGAAATATTTCTAAGGCCCAGCAATGTTTCACCTTGAGAAACTGTTAATGAGAAGCCACTATAAAACTCCGTGGGTAGAAAAAAGATTTCCCTACCAGAGATGATGTGGCAGCAGTTCAGAAGAAATGTGACTAATGAAAAGCTGTGATAAACCCACTCAGATGATTCCTGTTACTTTCCAAATCTACCTGTAAATTGACTCACACAATCTCCTTCAGCCTTCAGGTAACTTGATCACATTTCAACATCTTTTCCAGCCTTCTTGGACGGTTCCAGCCCTCCCAATTCCCTTCAGAGAGAGAAGCATTCAGAATCTTCCTCAGCACCTCATGTGGCCACTGATTTTTCTACAACTCGCCCCATTTAGATTTCATCCCTTTGTCTATATTACACCTACTTCCTGCTCAACACCAAAGAATATCCAAGTTGGGGGGGGGGATAGAAAGACAATAAAGTGTACACTACTGTACCTGATGCAGTCAGCAGCTGGAGAATTTGCTGACAGGATAGCAGAGCCCCTGATTCTCAGTGTCTCTCGTGGTCTGTCTCCCTGGCTCAACTTCCTGCAGCACTCGATTTAACGACTTGGAGCTCTCCCAGACCTCCATAGGATGACAGTGGTTATAGTGAGTGACAGAGGTTTACTCCCTCCCTCTGCCTCCTCCCCCTCCTCTTTGTGCCTCTCTCTCTCTCTCTCTCTCTCTCTCTCTCTCTCTCTCTCTCTCTCTCTCTCTCTCCCTCCCTCCCTTCTCTCTCTGTCTCTCTGTCTCTCTCTCTGTCTCTCCCTCCCTCCCTTCTCTCTCTCTCTCTCTCTCTCTCTCTCTCTCTCTCTCTCTCTCTCTCTCTCTCTCCCGTCTCCCTCCCTCCCTCCCTTTATCTCTCTATCTCTTTCACACATACACAAACACACACACACACACGCATAGAAGCCGGCAGCATGTATATGTGAGTCACAGTCAGAGTGGGAGGGATCAGGTATTTGACTGCAGATTAGTGGAGATGTTGAAAATATCCCCAGTGAACTTAAAATCATAGAGTGGCAGAACTGTATGGAAACTTTAAGTAATGGTTAGAGAATGTTAGAGGGGAACAAGAATTTGGAATATAGAAGGTAGAAAGCCAGAAGAGGACAGTCTTAGAATACACAATTATACAATATGAAAAGTGAAAGCAATCTTAAGTCATAGAACACTGAATACCACAATGGGAGGGCCCTTACAACACAGAACTTGGGATTTCATGCTCTGCCCAAGATCGGGACCCTGAACTTCAACTTTCTGATGGATAAAATCTAGATAATATCTATATAACCATCTCTATCTCTGGAAAATTACACCGATTTCATATAAAGGGAACCCAGAGATGAGGGGCAATTAAATGGTATAGTGGATAGAGTGCTGGCCTGGTCAGGAGGAACTGAGTTGCTTTTGACGTTCCTTCCAAATCTGAGATACTATGTATGACAGTACTTTATAATTTTTAACATAACAATGGAATGAGAGTTATTTCTTTGTTCATTCATTTATTGCTCATAGAACCCCACTCAGTAAGTCTTCCCCAATTCTCCTACTCTGATGCATGCATCACCTATTATTTTCATACACTCTCTTGTATTGTATTTCCTCTCTTCTAGACTGCCAATTCCTTTAGGAATGGGGCCATGTCTTACTCATCTCTTTTTGTTTTGTTTTGTTTTTTGCGAGGCAATGGTGTTAAGTGACTTGTTCAAGGTCGCATAACTAGGTAATTATTAAGTGTCTGAGGTCGAATTTGAACTCAGGTCCTCCTGACCAGGCCAGCACTCTATCCATTATACCATTTAGCTACTCCTCATCTCTTTTTCAATGACAGGCAGGATTAATTAAACTGAATTTGGGATCCCTTTATATGAAATCTGTTTAATTTTCCAGAGATAGAGGTGGATTCTAATATAAGGTATCTTTGGCCTTGAGCATTAAGATGATACCAGCACTGCCTTTATCCTTGCCATTAGACTATGGAATGATTAGTTCCTGGGTAGTCCTTCTCTGCAGCACTCTTCCATTGGCCCCCATGGGTTCAATGATTAATTCTATACAGATGATCACCAACTACCCAATGGACATTTCACCTGGATGCCCTACAGACATTTCAAACTTAGTATATCTAATACCAAACTATCTTTTGCTCCAAATCAATTCTTCTTTTAAACCCCTTTCTTTCTGTTGAAAATATCATAATCCTTCAAGTTGTAAGTCATCCTTGACTCCTCACTTTACAAGGAGGACCACCTCATATATTCATTCAGTTATCAAATCTTGTTGCTTTTTACCTCCAAGTCATCTTTCATCTATATTGCTTTCTCTTTATTCATTCAGCCACCTAGTTTAGTCCCTTACCACCTCTCACATGTACTAATACAATAGCCCTTCAGTTGACTTCCCTACTTCAAATATCTCTGCATTCCTATTCATCCTCCACCTAACTGCCAAATTGATTTTCATAAATCACAGTTCTAACTAAGGCATTTCCTCATTAAATTCCAGTGGCTCCCTATTACCTCTAACATCAGATATAAATCCTTCTGTTTGGCTTTCAGTCTCTTAACAACCTAAACAGTTCTTATCTTTCTAGTTATCTCACTTATTATTTTCTCTTTGATTCAAGCATACTACCTTACTTGCTTTTTCTTTTACATAATTCTCTATTTACCCTCAGACTGGTTGCCTCCCCCCCCCCATTATTTGGGTACATTTTCTAGGTTTCCTTCAAGAATCAACTAAAATGCTGTCTTCTACAGAAAGCTTTTTCTGGCTCCCCTAGCTGCTGGTATTACCTTGTAGCTATTCTGCATATATCATGTATAACTATTTATTTGTATACTACCTTCTCCATTAGAAAGTAAGTTCCTAAAAGGCAAGGACTATCTTACAGATCCCCAACACTTGGCACAGGGTTTGGTATATTGCAAGAGATTAATAAATACTCATTCAATGATTAATTGATATTCATCCCAGTGTCTTTGATCCTGGGTACAACTTAGGGTTTGGTGAATCATTAAAGGGGACCAGGGTAAGGAGATCTGATTTTGTGAACCATGAGAGGATATTGAAGAAAACATCAGTGCCCCCAGGACTATTGACTATCAGCTAAGAAATCTAATTCTAGTTTCATCATTGATCTTGACAAGCTGTAGCCCTGGGCAAGTCTCTTCCCTTTTCTGAGTCATATTTTTCTCCCAATCTATAGAAGGAATGGTTTGGGATTAGGTGATTTCAAAACTCATTTCAACAATATACTATGCTATTATAGAGAATCCATGAGGTTTTACATTATCCAGAAATCTATGGTTAAATCCAAGGATTATTAATTTTACTTTTTTGGTTGTTGTTGCTGGCAGATAGACATAATTTAGACAGGAATATGAGCAATGATATTACCTTTGCTTATCATTTGTTATTGCTCAACTTTTCATCCTAGTAAATGATGATGTTGGGAGGAAAGTGAACTCCATGCTCCAGACTATGCACAGATCCTGTAGGTTATTTTATTTTATTTTATTTTTTTGCATAGACCTCAAAATAGGTTTTGGGTGCACAAGATCTCCACAAGGGTTTAAACTGGAATTATAGGAAACATTGAATCAGATGGCTGTGTTTTGACCACACAGATTTAGAATCAGCACCAGACATGGGTAGTCCAAAGAACCAGATGGGGGCATAGCCGAGATGGTGGAGTAAAGGCAGGCATTCACCTGCTTTTTGCCAAATTCCCCTCCAAACAACTTTAAAATAATGCAATAAAGTGAATTTTGAAATGAAAAAACCAATAAAAAGATGGGGTAAAGCAATTTTCCAAGACAACTTAGAAGATTTCCAGGAAAGATCTGTCTAACTAGAGTGGGAGTGGAACGTAGTCCAGTGCAGACCACACCTAACAAGCTTTTAGTAAAGCCCAAACTGCAATTCAAGTCAGCAACAAGACTCCAAGCCCAGGCAAAAGCCAAAAGTGAGGTTTGGTGCCATTCTGTAAGCTAGCAGCAAGGCCCCCGGTCACTGCACCAGGCAGCCAGTAGTGGGCATAAGCCAGTATCAGGTGTTGGGGGCAACTTCATTGATAGCAGCAGATTCTAGAGCTCTCAGTCCTCAGATGATAAGGAAATCAGACAACTGGTTAGAAGGAAATTATAGAGAATTCTTTGCTGACACTGAAGGCAGAATTCTGTTGCATTGCCCAGTGCAGTTCTGGGTGACAGCTACAGGTCTAGGACGAGTACTAGTAGACTAGATTATGTGATTGCAGGGGAGGGCAAGCCTGGTCACAGTTCTAGAATAAAAAAAGAGTGCTCGTGGTTGCTCACAGATTAAAGCACAAGTCAATAGAACAGTGACCACATGTTTCCTTAGATTGTACCACCTTGGAAGAACTGAAAACTTAAACCTTTCCAATTTAGCTCAGTAATCAAAAGCACAAAAATACCTGAAACAGCCTTCACTATCCCAGTAGAGTTCACCTTTAACAAAAAAGTAAAAAAATCAAGAAAAAGTTGGGAAAATGAGCAAACAATAACAAAAAAAACCTGACCAAACAATTACTATGGTGACAAGAAAGATCAAAAAACAAACTCAGAAAAAGACTACAAAAGCAAAAACAGCTACATTTCAAGACTCAGAGAGGGGATTGAATTGGTTTCCGAATCAAAAAGAATTTCTGAAAGAGCTCAAAAAGGATTTTGAAAATCAAATAAGAGGTAGAGGAAAAATTGGGAAAAGAAATGAAAGTGAGGCAAAAAACAAAACAAAACAAAAAACCAACACCATGAAAAAAGGGCCAACATCTTGTATGAGGAGGTATTAAAAAAATGCTAAAGTAAATAATACAGA
Organism: Macrotis lagotis; assembly: GCF_037893015.1. Lineage (NCBI taxonomy): Eukaryota > Metazoa > Chordata > Mammalia > Peramelemorphia > Peramelidae > Macrotis > Macrotis lagotis. The sequence goes on from NC_133658.1 coordinate 364,043,112, forward strand.
AAAATCAGAATTGGCCAAATGAAAAAAGAGGTAGAAAAATCCACAGAAGAGAATAATTCCTTAAAAAGTAGAATTGAGGGGTGACTAGGTGGTACAGTGGATAGAGCACTAGCCCTGGAGTCAGGAGTACCTGAGTGCAAATTCTGCCTCAGATACACCTAGTTGTGTGGCCTTGGGCAAGTCACTTAACCCCATTTGCCTTGCAAAAACCAAAAAAAAAAGTAGAATTGACTTGAGGAAACTAATAATATCAAGAAACAAACAAAGCAAAAGAATGAAAAAAAAAATAGAAGAAAATGCCAAATAGCTCATTGAAAAAACAACTGACCTGGAAAATAGGTCCAGGAAAGATTATTTAAGAATTAAGAATATTAAGAAATTTTAAAAATTAAGAATTAAGAAAAATACTATCTGAAAGTCATGACTTAAAAAAAGAACCTGGACATCATTTTTCAAGAAATTATCAAAGAAAACTGTCCTGATATCCTAGAACCAGGTGATAAAATAGAAACTGAAAGAATTCACTATTCACCTTCTAAGAGAGATCCCCAAATGAAAATTCCCAGTAATAATATAACTAAATTCCAGAACAATCAGATCAAGGAAAAATCATTGCAAACCGCTAGAAAGAAACAATTTAAACATCATGGAATCATATAAGATTTAGTAGCTTCTCTATTAAAGGACTTAGTGGGTTTGAAAAATGATAGCAGCTAGAATTGCTACCATGAATCAACTACCCAGAAAAATGGAATATAATATTTCAGGGGAAAAATGAAAATTTAATGAAATAGAGAACTTTCAAGTATTATTAATGAAAAGAATGGAGCTGAATAGAAAATTTTACTTTTAAATACAAGACTCAAAGGAAGCATTAAAAAGGTAAATAGGAAAGAACAATCATAAGGAATTCAACAAAGTTAAACTGGGTTTATGTTCCTACATTGGAAAAAGATCTTTGTAGCTCCTAAGAATAGTTAGAGGGCATAGATGTGAGTTGACTATGATGGGATGATATCCAAAAACATAAAATTAAAGGATGAGAAAGAGGGATGCATTGAGAGAACAAGAATGGGAGAGTAAAATGGAATACATTATTACACTTAAAAGAGACACAAAAGTTTTTACAGTGAAGGCGAAGATGAGTGGTGGTAGTGGTAGATAATGCTTGTACCTTATTCTTATTAGAATTGTCTCAAAGAAGGTATAACATATATACTAAGTTGAGTTTAGATATCTATCTTACTCTGCAGGGAACTAGGAGGGGTAAGGGATAAGAGAAGAGTGGGAGGTGACAAAAGGGAAAGTGGGGGAAGCAGTGGCCAGAAGCAAAAAAAGTTTCGAGGAGAGATAGGATAAAAGAAGAGAGAAGAATAATCAGAGGAAAGTAGACTGGAGGGAAACATATATAGTTAGTATGAAAAAAACCCAGCAAGTTTTTCTGCTAAATATCTTGTTTCTCAAATTAAATATAGAGAACTGACTCAAATTTACAAGATTACAATTCATTCCTCAGTTGATAAATGGTGAGAGAATATGAATAGGAAATTTTCAGAAGAAGAAATAATAGCTATCTATAGTCATATGAAAAAATGTTCTAAATCACTATTGGTTGAAGAAATGCAAATTAAAATAATTCTGAGGTACTGCCTCATATCACTAAGATTGGCTAATCTGATAGAAAAGGAAAATGAGAAATATTGGAGAGGATGTGGGAAAAATGGAATACTAAAGCATTGTTAATGGAGTTGTGAATTGATCCAACTATTATGGAGAGCAATTTGGAATTGTGTCCAAAAACTACAAAACTGTACATACCCTTTGATCCAGTGATACTACTACTAGGTCAGTATTCCAAAGAGATAAAAAAGAGGAAAATGACCTATATATACAAAAATACTTATATCAGTTCATTCTGTGGTGTCAAAGAATTGGAAATTGAGGGGATGCCTACTAATTGAAGATTGGCTGAAAAAGTTGTGATATATAGTTGTGATTGAACACTACTGTGCTATAAGAAATGATGAGCAGGATAATTTTCAGAAAAACCTGGGCTTACATGAACTTATGCAAAGTGAAGTGAGCAAGACCACAATAAGCGCAATGCTGTATGATGATCAATTGTGAATAAATTAGTTATTTTCAGAAATGCATTGAGTGAAGACAACTCCAAGGAACTTACAATCAAAAATGTTATTCCCCTTCAGAGAAAGAACTCATGAAGTCTGAACACAGATTAAAACATACTTAAAATTTTCTTTTCTTTACTTTTTTGCTTTTCTGTCTATATTTTCTTTCACAGTATGGCTAATATGGAAATATGATTTATGTAATTGCACAGTATAACCTATATAAATTTGTTTTCTGTCTCAGGGAGGGAGGAAAAAAAGACTAGATAGTCTTAGACTAACTAAATCTAGTTTAATCAATAGAGACTAGTCTGACTGATTTTTGCTGACTTTCCTTGGGTGTTTTGACAACTTAGCCCCATAAAAATGTAGCTCTTTAGGTACCCATTCACACATTAGCCTTGGGAAAGCTACCTTAGGTTTGGAATACTTTGTGGGTCAACATCCACTCAAAAACATAACCAATGAGCTATGTGTTTATTTTTATCATCCAGAAAACACACTATTCAAAACAAACCCCAAAACCTCTCACATTAAACTGTTTAGTAAATAAAGTGACAGTAAAATAATTCCTCCTCTTCTTTCTTCACCAGGTTATTATATTGCCAGAAGAGCACAAATTCAGAGAACATACATGATAAGTATGGATGACATTTTATATATATATATATCTGAAATCTTCCCAAAGGGCCATGTTTTAAGAACTTACCTAACCAGTATACAAAATAAGGGCAAATGCATGAATAAGAGAACTCTGACATTATAGGAATGTCGATGTTCTCTAGTAATGTCATCCTGATCTCTGTTGTTCTCTGTTGGATATTACATCTCTTCCCTCCACTGGCTGTATTTCTGTGCTGGATTTTTAGCCTCAGCTCTGTTATCTCTTTGGAGTATTTCTATTGGTCTCATGGTCCTCTCAACCATCTTCTGTGCCTCCTATCTTCAGGGCTATCTACTGGTTTTCTGTTCCTATCTATTAAAATGCAGTGATCAGAAAGTTTTTCTTTGACAATAACAGACTTGATGCTTTTAGTTCCTAGATATCTGAGATATGAATCAATTATGAGCTACCATATTCAGTTAAAAGCAGATTACAAAAGTTAGTTCAGTATGTCCCTAGGCTAAGATTAGGTCTTCCTTATTTTTACTACTTATATCTGGTTCTATCTGGTCCATTGTTCCAGAAAACTATCTGACTTAGGGATATGGTATTCCTTGTGATTTTGGTTTAATTCCTGATCTGGATCCTATGCCCCATCCCCAACTCCATTTCAAAGCCCCTCCAAAACAATTGTGCAAAGGTTGTCTTTGCTCTCAAAATAATCTTTGACTTGAAAATGTAGTTGAGAAAGAAAAAAAAATCTAAGTGAAGAAAACAGCATTGTCATCTTACTCTTTGCATACATAACCTTACTGGCTGAATTACTGCCAGGACAAGAAAGCCCTCTAACTTTTGCTCTTGTATTCTTGCCAGTTTCATCATCTCCCTATAACATTCCATATTTTAGAGGAAAAAGCATTTTCCAAGCCTTTTTTCCATGTGGACCCTAGTACTACATATTATAAGAATGATCTCTATCTTTGTATTGCAGTCTAATCCTAACTATCTTATCAAAATTTTGTATCTTCTTTAGCATCTAGAATATAGTCTGATACACAGTAGGCACTTAACAAATATATGTTGATTGCTGATTGATGGATTGTTTGTGACCTTGGGAAAATAATTTCTTTTTCTTTCTTTCTTTCTTTCTTTCTTTCTTTCTTTCTTTCTTTCTTTCTTTCTTTCTTTCTTTCTCTTTCTTTCTTTCTTTTCTTTCTTCCCTCCCTCCCTCCTCCTTTCTTTCTCTTCTCCTTTTCTTTCTTCTTTCTTTCTTTCTTTCTTTCTTTCTTTCTTCCTTCCTTTCCTTTCTTTTTCTTTCTTTCTTTCTTCTTTCTTTCCTTCCTTCCTTTCTTTGTTTCTTTTTTCTTTTTTCCCCATATTTCTATTTCCTTTGAAATTAGGGGTTAATCCAGATGATTACTAAGATTCTTTTCCAGGCTGGCATTCTATTTTCATAGCATCATTGCTATAATTTTAGAGCTCAAAGAGCCCTTAGAAATCATCCTCGGGTCCCCACAGTTTGTAGACTAGGAAACCAAAGTTCAGTGAAGGTAGGTGAATTGCTCAAGGTCACAGAGGTAGTAAGGAGTAAAGCCAATTGGAAGATGGATTTCAAATTCATTAGTCTTTCCACCACAAATGCTTTTGAGCTCTGACAATTTAGCTTCTAAATACCCTCTTACACCTCAGATTCTCCTTTCTATGTTCTTGCATCCCTTCCAAATCTAACTCTCTATGGCTCCATGAATCTATAATTATCTTTCTGATTAAACAAGCCAAAGACCCAAATTTGAAAGGAACATGCAAATGTCAGGGGTGGGGCTAGAGCAGGAAATGGGAGGGAAATGCAGTCTGATAATAAACAACTACCTGCCATTTATAGTCTTTCACAAAATGGGAATTAGAGAACCAAAATATGTATGTATTTGACCATCTATACTAAAAATGGTGGCTTATTCTTAAGTGATATTACTCATGTCAAGAAAGGAAAAACAGAGTTTTATCATTCCATAACCTTGAAACCCATACCCTTAAACTAGCACAGAAACTTGAACATAATGATTTATTTTTTTAACTTAAAATTGAATTATCAAAGATCACACACCAATCAATGGCAGATTTTTACATCTTTGATGATAGTTTATATTATTCCTTAGTTTAAAGTTTGAACCTAGGCAATGATGCTACATGATACAACATGGTTCATTGGTAGAGGTGGTGGTGGTGAGTTGGGAGAGGTATTCTAAATATTTAGAGGCCCATTTTCTGGGGCTAGTGTTGAGAGAAACTTCAGTCTTTTGAAATACTGCAATACTCATGTGCCAGTGAAGAATAAAGATGACTGATAGGCTGGTGACATGAGTTGGATACCAACAGATGGAAATTCAGATTTGTATTTCTTTTCTGTGTAATTAATATAGTGATGCATTGCCTTTCTGTAGGCTTAAGAAGGGCACCACCTATATCAATTAGGACTTCTTACTGGATCACTATTAGAGCATTCCAAGTGTCACATGGTGTACACATGAAAACATGACACAAAATCTACAGGTATTACATACAAATGGGGAAGCTAGGTCTCAGAGAGGTGAAGTGATTATTCCATCACATATTCAGATAGCTATCACAAAACTCTAAATAGCACAGCTTGAATAAAAAGTTTGCATCCTCATCTGAGAAGAAAATTTTACACTTACCTAGTATAGTTTGGGAAATGTGAAATAATGTTGGAAAGTAAGTGAAGTTCCCTGGAATGTCTTGCCTTAAATTGTGCTTGCCAGAATAGGTCTTGTCTGATGATATCTAAGTATTTCCTAAAAGGGTTTTGTATAAATCAGATTGGAGTATAATGAATCACTTTTTAAATATACATCGGAGAATTCATGGTCAAGTTAAGAATGTTTTTCATTGACTTTGTCAATTCAGATGTTATTAAATGAAAGACCTGGAGTTTTTTTAAATTTTATTTTGTTATTTATTTATTTATTTTTAGGTTTTTGCAAGGCCGTGGGGTTAAGTGGTTTGCCCAAGGCCACACAGCTAGGTAATTATTAAGTGTCTGAGGTCCCATTTGAACTCAGGTACTCCTGATTCCAGGGCTGGTGCTCTATCCAGTGCGCCACCTAGCTGCCCCAAGACCTGGAGTTTTTAAAGACTAAAGGATTGTACTATTCAGATTCCTAAAAGTTGGTATCATTTAAGTCAAACTTAGATCAGTGAAAAATGTTGTTTTCCCCAATACTCAAATCTCCCCAGTTGATGGAACCCAAACAAGTACTGTGTAATAAAGGAGAAAAAGCCATGCCCTGGAAGTGATAAAACTTGGGCTCAAATCCCATTTGTGATACTAATTTGCTTTTCAAGTTTTAGAGAATAAATCACTTTCTATTTTGGTGCCCCACTTTCCTATCCTCCAAGATAATACTAGTTTACATTTCTATTGTGAATTAAAGTTTACAAAATGCTTTACATACTTTATCTCATTTAATCCTCATAATCATTTGAAGTAAATGCTTTTATAAAGGAGAAAACTGAGACTCATTTAGATAGTGTCTTAAGCAAAAGTACACCTGGCCTTTTCCAACCAGAATGAAGAGTTAGACCTATGGTGACCTTGAAGCCAGAATACAGTTAGGATGTTGCAGGCAACCAGCTCCAAGCAAAGTACAGAGAAGCCATATGGGGCTTGTATTTGGAATCTGGTATTGTGCTCTATTGGAAACTAAGTCAAACTATGTACTTAATCTCCTTCTCCCTCAAGATTTAGTATACTGCAACAGCAACATGGGGGTGATGATTAACCTTAATAGACTTCTCATTCCACCAGTGCAATAATCAGGGACAATTCTAGAGTACTTGCTACAGAGAATACCATTTGTTTCCAGAGAAAGAACTGTGAAGTTTAAACAAAGACCAAAGTCTATTACCTTCAATTTCTTAAAGGTGTCTTATGTACTACATAATTTTGCTATTTCTAATATTTTATTTTTTCCTCAAGGATATGATTTCTCTCTCAAAACATTCAATTTTGATCAGTGTATAGAATGGAAACAATGTAAAGATTATCAGATTTCCTTCTATGGGGGAGTGGGGAGAAACTAAAATTTAAAACTACAAAAAATGATAGGTAGAAACTACTATTGTATATAATTGGAAGACAAATAAAATGTTAAAAAATTAATAAAGACTGAGTTGGACCAGGAGAGAGTTAATCCCCGATATTTTGGGAATACAGTTGTTATTTTGTGATTTTACTTTGGAAGCAAATATTTCTTTTTAAAAGTTAATCTGTCAATGGTTAAATGGAATGGGTTACTATGCTTTGGGGAAAACTATTGGTGGAGACTGGAGTTATTGACAGAGATGCTTCTTAATCTCTCTCTTAAGGGAACTTTGAGAACTCTGAGGCAGGTGTAACCTACCTGGTTTCAGGTTGGTCACTGTTACAAATACATAATCTCATCTGATCAGATGAAGAATCTGAGGCTAAGGGAGGATAAACAACTTGCTCATGTCACAGAATCATAAGTGCTGTTGATAAGTTTAAATTCAAGACTATAGATGAAGCCACATAATATACTTAATAAATGAATTCTATCTAAGGTCTGTTCTACTGTTGATGTTCTATATCATCTAGATCTGACATTTCATAAGAGTTGATAAGAATTCTGTAGATAATTGAGCTTTTATGTCACCAGGAATGTCTATTCAGCCTCTACTGGATGTTTAGATCAGGGTGTGTTCAGGGGTCACAGGGTATCTTGAAGCACGGCGCTAATATCAGGAGTCTGGATCCTCACCCCAGCTCCACCTCTAATGCCGTGACTGGGCAATTCTCTTTCCTTCCATGAGTCTCAATTTTCCTATAAGTCAAATAGGAGGAAGTGGATCCACCTCTGATATTCTGTGCATCTTGAAACATCTGCATCTTGGTAATGGATTCTGGCTTCTTTTGCTGAAGGTAGTGCAGGTTGGTCTCAGAGTGAGGGTCAATATACGGAACATGAAAGGAGGGGTGAGAATGAAAGAAGTCTAAGTAAGAAAGAAAGTGGTTCAGTGGATAGAGCAGTAGGCTTGGAATCAGAATGACCTGAGTCCAAATCTGGCTTCAGACATTTACTAAATATATGACTAGTTAAATCACAACTTCTGTTTGCTTCAGTTTCCTATACTGAATATACAAAATGTACATGAAAATACATGCTTTTACAAAATGGAGTTTCTACCCCACAAGATTTTTTGGAAGATCAAATGAGATAACATTTGTAAAAATTAATTAGGATATAGTAGATGCCATCTAAATACTTATTCATTTTCCTTAATGAAGATCCCCTTTGTTATTCAGCTTGATGTTCAATTCCAAGATCTGACCAAATTGTTTCCTCTCAGTCTGAATCAATTTCCAGTCCAGTTCATCAAAGAAAATGGGAATGATGTTTTAATTTAGAAGAAATGTCAGTTATTGCTTTCAAGAGAGCTAAGAAAAGTACCCTCATAATTCAGAATCTCTGCCAACCAGGAGAGTTTCCAGATAAGAGGATTTTCAGGAATTCCTACTTTAAAACATATAAGGAAATGAGAGTAATTTCTTTGGAAATCCCTGCTGAAAATTCCAGTGAAAAAATTAGCCAAAGAATCATGCAAACCCAGAGAAGGAGTCATTTAGTTTATAGAATCTCAGAGGAGGACAGAAATTTAGGACCTACAAAACCAGAATTGGGAAGAAGTTTTATTCTTCCCCAGTTACATGTAAACACAATTTTTAGCATTCATTTTAAAACTTTGGGTTCCAAATTCTCTCTTCTTCCCTTCCACCCCCCATATAGGTTATTTATGTGTAGCCACGCAAAACATTTCTGTAATAGTCATGTTGGGAAGGAAAATATAACCCTCCCCCTTCCAAAAAATAGAGATTTCAAGAAAAATAAATTAAAAAAAGTATGCTTCAAACTGGATTCTGAAAACTATTAGCTCTTTTTATGGGGATAAATAGCATTCTTTATCATAAATCCTTTTGAATTGTCGGATCATATTAACATATTTTCATCATTTTCTTCTCTTTCTCTTTTTTTTGGGGGGGAGGCAATTGGGTCATACAACTAACAAGTATCTAAGACCATATTTGAACTCAAGCCCTCTTGACTCTAGAGCCAGTACTCTCTATCCATGGTGCAACTTAGCTGTTCCTTGCAAAAGACTCTGGAGAGGATCTAGTTCCATCTCTTATAGATGAATAAATAAAGAGTTTAAATTTGGGCTCCATCATTTACATATATCTCTGTTTGTAATCACTTGGGCAATCGCTTATGCTATCTAGGTCTCAGAGAGATGTTATTAATGAAAGTTTTGGAGTTTTTTGAGGTTCTTTCCAACTTTAGATCTATGATCCTATAATTTTTCTTTTTGCAAGGCAAATGGAGTTAAGTGGCTTGCGCAAAGCCACACAGCTAGGTAATTATTAAGTGTCTGAGGCTGGATTTGAACTCAGGTACTCCTGACTCCAGGGCCAGTGCTTTATCCCCTGGGCCATCTAACTTCCCCTGATCCTATAATGTTTTAATAATAGCTCACATTATCTTCTTCCTCTGACATTATATGTTCCAAATTATAACTGTCATTTTGGTTCTGATTTAAAAAGAATTTTAATTGATATTTTCTTTTTCTTACATCACCACAATTATCCCAAATATTCCTTCCCTCTTCCTCCCAGAGAACCATCACATCTGAAAATTAGTACTTATTTTAGAGATGAAAAAAATCAGCATTACCAATCCATTCATGAAAAAGTTTCCAAATGTGCAATGTATAACATCTGTAGGCTGCTTATCTCCATAGAGGTCATAAAGGAGTAGCTTGAGAGTGTTCTCTCATAATTCTTTCTTTGAGTTTTGAACTATATGATTTTCTTAGATTTGTTTTTCACTTTTTGGTGTTCATTGTTACAATTATTGTGTATGCTGCTGGCTTCATTCTATATCAGTTCATATAGATCTTTCCATGACTCTCTGTATAATCAAATACATCATTTCCCATAGCTCAAAAATATTCTATTATGTTTGTTTACCACAATTTATTTAGCCATTCCCCAGGTGATGGACATCTATTTTGCTTCTAATTCTTATCACATAAAGTGCTGCTACAAATATTTTGAATTATATGAAGAATTTTTTTCTTAATGATAGTTTCCTTGGTGAATAAGCCCAGTAAGGCATTCAAAGGTTATGGACATTTTAGCAATTTCATTTGCATTCCAACATTTCATAGCTTCACCAACAATGTATGTGTACTAATCTCTCCAACATTGATTGTTGCCATTTTTGTGAAGTGAATCTCAGGGTTGTTTTGGTTTGTATTTCTCTAATTATTAATGATTTGGAACATTCTTTTGTGTAACTGGAAACTTTGAAATTCTTTTGAGAACATATAGTTTAACCAGTTATTTATTGAAGAATGGCTATTGGTCTTAAATATATTTATTAAATTTTTATATGTCTTAAATACCAAACCCATGATGTAGAAATCTGATCCAAAGATTTCCCTTCTTTCCATTTACTACATCTTATTATATTAGCTGTATTAATTTTGTCTGTGCAGAAGATTTTCAATTTCAAGTAATCAGTCACTTATTTTATTTTTTGTATTTTCCTCTATCTCCTGTTTGGTTAAGACTGTATTTCCTATCCATAGCTGAGGGATATATGATCTTTTTCTTTTTAAATTTTTTATATAGTGTGATCTTCCATTTAGAATGTATGGTAGAATTATGGTATAAAGTATTGATCTAAGTCTAATTTCTGCTGAACTGCTTTCCAGTTTTTCCAGTTGTTTTTATCAAATAAGTTTTTTTATAGGTGATTTATGTTTCCTATTTTATCAAACTTAGAGTTATTGACTTCTGTTGTTTCTGAATCTCCCTTTTCTAGTCTTTTCCATTATGTCTCTCTCTGCTTCTTTACTAGTACCAGATGGTCTGATTACTGATTTTTAATGTAATCTGAAAGTGCTCAGCTCTGTTCCTATTTCTTTTCATCATTATCTCTCTGGCATTCTGGATCTTTTTTTTTTCAAATGAATTTTACCAAGTTATGTAAAATATTCCTTTGGTAATTTAATTGGTTTGACATTAAAAGTATAAATTAATTAATTAATTTTGATAGTATTGCCTTATTTTTATTGGCATGACCTAGCCATGAACACTTAATATTTCTTGAGCTATTTAAACTATTTAAATTGTTTTTTCTTTAAGGGTCATTTAATAATGAAATCTTAAAGTCTTTGTGTGATTTGGGAGGTAATCTGTAGATATATTATGCATTTTACCATTTCTTGGAGTAAGATTTCCCTTTATATTATTGCTTCTTTTGTTTGTTATTAAATAGAACTGTTGCTTATTTTTGAGGATTTTTTGAAAGCCTGCAAACTTTTCTTCAGCTCTCAATTATCTGAATTATTATTTTAGCTTTTTCCCTGGGATTTTTCAACTAAATCTTCATATTAGCAGCAAATGGGATAGTTTTATCTTCTCTTATCTGCTGTTGCTAGCATTTCCAGATCTAAATCAAATAATAGTGGGAAAAGTTCTGACTTTTTGTTTTAGCTCATTTTTGATAAATATTTAAAAAACATACACATTATTTCAATGGATGTGAAAAAAGCCTTTGACATAGAGCAATATTCTTCATACTAAAAACCCTATAAAATACAGTTTCAGAGGGACCTTTTAAAATCATAGTCTATCTAAAACTGAAAAGAAAATGAAATAGGAATACACTTGACCTTTTTCCAGTAAATATAAGAGTAAAGTAAGGATGCCTACTTTTTCCAGTGTTATTTGATAGTATATATATATATATATATATATATATATATATATATATATATATATAGCAATAAAAATTAAATAAGATAAGAAATTAAATGTGTAATGATAGGTAAAGAGAAGATAAGGCTACCCATATTTTCTTTATAGAACTTGTTAAACAATAAGAAAATAGCTCTAGAATGTCAAGAGAAATTATGAAAAGAGGTAGGAATAAATGGAAATATATTACAAAGCAGCAGTCATCAAAACTATGTGGTAGTAGTTAAAAATGGAAAGGTAAATAAATGGAACAAATTTGATAAGGAAGAATAAAAAATAATGGAGCTCTATGGCCCAGCATTTAAGAAAATGGAAAATATGAATTATTTAGGAAAGAATTCTCTATTTGACAAAATCTTCTAGGAAAACTGGAAGAGTCTGGCAGAAATTAAACAGACAAACACCTCAACACCTTAAAATACCTGTGAGGCATAATAGGGTAAAAGTTATTCAGTTTTTACAGATGAGAAAACTGAATTTAAGAGAGGTCAATGTAATTTATGGAGTGATTAAATGTCATGCTATGACTGAAACTCATGTGAACTTTTTACTAACTCACTCTACATTTATTAAAGCCACTCTCAATCTACTGACAATTTAAAATCCATCCCAAAGACCTAATTAGAGATAATTAAAATAAATGTTGAATGTTTTTTATTATTTTACTTGAGAAGTAATAGGGTATTATGGAAAATATGACAGATTTGGTGTCAGGAGAGACCTCAATTTTAAGATAATTTCTACCAAACCCCACTGTTTCTCTTGAATCAATAGGGAAAAAAACTACCTGACTTTTTTTCTAGTGTACTCACACACTCTAGTGTATTCCCATTTTATTTTCTTTTTGGTTTTAAATAGATTATTTTTATGATACTAAAAAGGTCCCTCTGTAACTGTATTTTATGGGGTTTTTAGCATGAAGAATATTGCTCTATGTGAAAGGCTTTTTTTTTTACATCCATTGAAATAATTTTTTGTTTTTTTTAAATATTTATCAAAAATGAGCTAAAACAAAAGGTCAGGATCTTTCTTACTATTATTTGATTAAGATCTGAAAATGCTAGCAACAGTGGAGAGGAGAAAGAAATTAAATGATTAAAGTAAAGAGAAGATAAAACTATTGCCATTTGCTGCTAATATGAAAGTTTAGTGAAAAATCTTAGGGAAACAGCTAAAATAATAATTGAGATAGTTGAAACAATGTTGCAGGCTTTCTTTTTAAAAATTTATTTTATATTATTACAATAATCTTATGAGAGTAAACATAAACCACCCTCATTCCTCTCCCCCCCCCCCCCCCCCCGGAAAGATGAGAAACCTCATGAATAGTGAGAGAGAAAAAAAATGTACTTCAGTCTGTGTTCAGATTCCAACAGCTGTCTCTGGGACGAGTTGCCTTATTTATCATAAGTCTACCAGAGAAGTTGTTTCAACATTTTTCCCACAGTTGCTATTACTAACTGTATTTCCCTCCATTTTATTCCTCTTCACTTTCATTTATTCTATTCTCTCTCTCCTTTCATCCTGTCCCTGTTCAAAAGTATGTTGTATCTGAATACCCTCTCCCACAATCTTCCCTCTCCTATCACCTAGTCCCCACTTCCCTACCCCCATTCCCCCTTATCCCATCCTTTTCCTCTCATTTTTTCTCTAGGGTAAGATAGGTTTCTATAATCTACTAAGTGTTTACGCTATTTCCTCTCTGAGCCATTTCTGATGAAAATGAAGGCTCACTCATTCTGCCTCTCCTTCCCCCATTCTACTCCATTGTAAAAGCTTTTTCTTGACCCTTATATGAAATATCTTAGCCCTCTCTTCCTCTCTTTTCTCTTTCTTCCAGTATTTCCCTTTATCACCCACTGAATCCATTCTTTTTACTATATTATACCATTATATTCAGCTCCTTCCTGTGCCTTGTCTATGTATCACTGCTCTTATAAATGAGAAAGTTCATATGAGTTCTCAGTATCTTCTTCCCATGCAGGAAATGCAAACAGTTCAACATCAAGTTCCTCATAGTTAGTTCTTCTCATCCACCCCCCCCCCCCCCATGGTCCCCTGAGTCCTGTACTTAGAGATCAAACTTTCTGTTCAGCTCTGGTTGTTTCAATAGAAAGTTTGAAAGTCCCCTGTTCCATCTTTTCCCCTGAAAGAGGATGTTCAGTTTTGCTGGGTGGTTGATTCTTGGTTGTAAACCAAGATCTTTTGCCTTCTGGAATATCATATTCCAGTCCCTATGAGCTGTTAATGTAGATACTGACAGATCCTGTGTAATCCTGACTATAGAGCCTTGGTAGTTGAATTGCTTGTTTCTGGCAGTTTTTAGTATTTTATCTTTGACTTGGGAGATTTGGAATTTGGCTAGAATATTCCTGGAAGCTTTTCTTTTTGGATCTTTTTCAGGAGGTGATTGGTGAATTCCCTCTATTTCTATTTTATCCTCTGTTTCTAGGATCTCAGGGAAATTTTGTTTTATTATTTCATGAAAAACAAAGTCTAGGTTCTTTTCCTGGTTGTGACTTTCAGATATCCCAATAATTTTGAAATTATCTCTTCTGGATCTGTTTCCCAGATCAGTTGTTTTTCCAATGAGATAGTTCACATTTTCTTCTAATTTTTGACTTTTTTTGGTATAGTTTTATTTCTTCCTTATTTCTCACATAGTCATCAGCTTCCTTTAGTTCCATCTGTATTTGAAGGAGTTATTTTCTTCAGAGAGCTTTTTTATCTCCCTTTTCAGCTGACCAATTCTGCTTTTTAATACATTCTTCTCTTCATTTGCCTTTTTTTTGTGTTGCTTATTCCATTTGGCCTAAACTGGTTTTTAACATATTATTTTCTTCAGTATTTTTTGTATTTCTTTCACCAAGTTGCTGACTTAGTTTTCATGATTTATCCACATTGCTCTCATTTCTCCTCCCAATTTTTCCTCTACTTCTCTTAATTGCTTTTCAAATGCTTTTTTGAGCTCATCCATAGCCTGAACCCATTTTCTATTTCTCTTGTAGGTTTTGGATACAGAAGCTTCAACTTTGTCATCTTCTGAGTGTGTATTTTGGTTCTCCATGGGACCAAAGTAATTTTCTATGGTCAGATTCTTCTTTGTCTGTCATTTACTCATTTCCTCAGCCTATGATTGATTTATAGTACTTCCAAGGCTTTTGGGGGTTTGGGGGATAAGCCAAAGGGACCTTAATTCCTTCAAGGTCTTATGAGAATCTCTGACTGCTCTCTTGCCTGTGCTCTGGTATGTTGATGACCACAGGCCCTCTCCTTTGCCCTGGAGCTTTGAGGATGGTCCCTGCTTGGCTATGGTAGTATGGGGTCCCAGACTACGACCTGGATCTGAGTGAAGACAAACAGCAGAGTCCCACTCTACGGAGAGCAGAGATACCTCTGCAGTCTCCCCTGACCCCCTTACTCTCTGTGGGCTGAGAGCTCTGGAAGTCTGGGTGGCTCTGCCGACTTCTGCTGCAAGTTCTCACCACAGGGCTACTCTGAGGCTGGCACTCTGCTCCGCACTCACTCTGGTGTGGCAGAGCTCTCTCAATACCTCTTCCAGCTGTCCCTAGTGATCTCTGGACCAAGAGGCCTGGAAACTGTCCCCCCCCCCCCCCCCCGCCTGGCTGCACTGTGCTGCAGCTGCAGCTCTTTCCAACCCCCAGTCCCAGTGAAACAAATCTTTTCTGCAGAACTTCTAAGTTGTCTTGGACTAGGAAATTGTATCCCCTAGTCTTTCTCTGGGTTCTATCCCTCTAAATTTTGTCTAGAGTCGTAATTTGATGGTTTTTGGAATTTTTTGGGGGGGGAACAAGTTTCTGGGAATTCCTGCCTTCATGCAGCATCTTGGCTCTGCCCTCTCAAAATTGCAGGCTTTCAAAAACTCCTTCAGTCACCTGAAGACTAGTTAAATGAGAAAAAAATGCATCACCAGAGCATGGACTACCAAGGGATAAAACTGTTTTATTTACAGTGACTCACAAAGTCTATTAGGTAAGGCAAATGAGATTGTGATGAGATAAAATGAAGACCAGTTACAAAATGGATTTGTTTTTGTATGGGAATCAATCAGATTTTAGCTCACAAACGTTATTCCCATCTTGTGCTGTCACATGTATCCTCTTCCATCCTGTTATTCATCCATGAGGAAACAGGTGAAATAAGCTCTCTGTTGTTTCATAAATTCAGGTGGATGCAATTAATTGATATCTCTCTAGTCTATGAATAAAAAAGAGACCTATCCATCCCCCCACAAGTCCACCAAAATTCATTCTTTTTCCCTCCTAACTTGGAAAGTCCCTAATATTTCCTCCAATTAGAAATTAAATGACCTAATTTTGTATCCTAGTTTGCATTATGGTTGCTTTCTTACAATTAATTGGTCTCATGTGGTAAATTGTTTTTAATGCATAAAAAGCTGTCTTATTCTATATTCAGGGTTTTTGGACTGACTGAGGAGTCCACTGACTCATTTATTATGCCTGTCTTACTAATAAATTGCTTTTGCTTAGATTGTTTCCTCAGTTATTATTAATAAACTTCCATAGTTGCCGCTTGGCATCAACAGAAGGTAGGGGGTGAGTCTCCTCTCCCTGAAGGTCTTTAAGTAAAGATTTGTTCTAGAAGGGAATTCTAGGTTAGCTATCTCTTCCATCTCAGAGATTCTATGAATGAGAGCCCAGGTACCAGTGAAATCATAATCCTTTGAATTATTGAAACAAATAATGATCTTAAAATACAGGTAATAACCCTAGAAGGTAGAGGCATAAGCATTATTATGTCTGTTTTCTAGATGAAGAAAATGAAATTCCTCTGGCTGTATTTGCTCAGCAAACAGGATGGAGACATAGTTTTCATCTGGAGTCATATGTACATCCTGTTTTAAAAACCTTGGAAGTCATTCCTGCATCTTTTCTCAAAATGGATTATCTCAGCCTGGCTTAGAATGTGGGATAGCATTGAAGAGCAGAACAGACGGGGAGCTTTGCCCAGAATGATTTCGGGAGACTTGTACAGAAAAGCCTTGAATTTGGCAAGAACTTCTGTTTGGGTCTTGGCTTTGATGCTTATTCTGTGTGACTTTGGTCAAGCTCTTATATCCTCTAAGTCTTGCTTTCTTCCTCTATAAAATGCAGGGATTGAGAGTGTGGTTTGAATTTTGACACTGCCACTCATTAATTGTACAACCTTGGCAAAGTCACATAATTGCAATTTACTCATTTTTAAAAATGAGGAAGTTGGACTAGATGAAGCCCAAGTTTCTTTTAAACCCTAAGGTTTATGAACTATTGTCCCTAAAGATACCTCTAACATTGATTTTTATTGCAAGAGTCTGCTAAATAACCGCTGTGATTGAAGTTTCTTCTCTTTGCAATCCATCATCCAAATTGCTTACAAAGTGGGATTCCCAAAGTCCAAATCTGCTCATATAATTTTCTTGCTCAGTAAGCTTGATTTTACTTCCCATTTCCTGTAGGAGCACAGATTCATCTGGCATTTAAAGCCCCTATTGCAGTTTGTCTTTGTAGGGTTATTACATTACTATGCTCTCCATGATCCACACACCTCCTAACCTTCTTACTATTCTTTATTCCTGTTAGTTCATTTCCAGTCTCTTTGTTTTTGTATAGTCTGTCCCTGATGCCTGGAATTCACTTATTTCATTATGTTTCTATCTCATCTTTACCTGAGCTCTTTTCTTATTCGTCCAGCTGCTAGGGTCTTCCCCATCCAGATTACTTAGTGTTGACTTGGTATTTATATTCTACATGCTTACTAAAATAGATGTTGTTTCCCCCCTGCCCCCCCCCCCCCATAAGAGGGCCTTGAGACAGGGATGGCTTCATTTTCATCTTTGCATCTCCAGTCCACTGCACAATGCCTTACCCATAGTAGATGCCAAATAATTGCTTGCTATCGATTGATTGGTTGTTTATGTTCAATTCAATTCAATTAACCTAAAATTTATTAAGTGACTATTGTCTTCAAGACCTTAAAGATGAAAAATAATATAGTCTCTTCCCTTAAGAAGTTTGCAATTTATTAGGGGGCAAATGATATATGTGGAAATAAGCACCAACATATGCATATTAAAAACAATGTGTTAAGGCAGCAGAAAAACTACGATCTTGGCCCCTAGGCTTGCTCATATTAATTTATATGGTATTTCCATATTATTTTGGGACCCACAAAAATTCAAAAATCACAGTTGGTGAGAACCACACAACTCTTTTCTTGTTGCTGTTGGTTTTTGCTAGGTAGTGGAATTAAGTGACTTTCTCAAGGTCACATAGCTAGTAAGTATCAAATGTCTGAGGCTGAGTTTGAATTCAGGTCTTCCTAATTCAAGCACTGGTGCTCTATCCACTGCGCTACCTAGTTGCCCAAATAGGAGCAATATAACTGAGAGAGAGAGAGAGAGAGAGAGAGAGAGAGAGAGAGAGCGAGCAGAATCCATAAAATCCATCCTTCTTCTTATGGTAGACCATCCTACAAGGGAGTCCTCTACTGGGGAGAAGTAAGCTCTCCAACTCTATGCCAGTGAAACAATGATGGTGAGCAACCATGGGACCAGCAAGAACTGTCAAACATCACTATGCAAGATTCTCACAGAACAATACCTGTATGAGGCAGTATATCAGTACCATATCTGGCAGAAGCCACAATGTGACACAGGACTATGTGTGATGATTGTCTTGTAGGATTGAAGGAGTAAGCTGCCTTCATGCAAATATCCTAGCTATACATATTTTGTAAGACCATAGGTTTAGAACTGGAAGGGATCTCGGAGGACATCTAGTCTAGTCATTTAACAAGTGAAGATACTGAGGCCCAGTGACATTGAGTGACTTGCTCATGGTCCCTCTCAGGTAGTAATTGGCAGAGTCTCAGGTAGTGTGACTATAAGATCCATGCTTTAGTTATGTGATCTTTTTTAAAAATTTTATTTTTTTATTTTTTAAAATATTTTTTAAATTTAAATTTTTAAGGCTTTATTTATTTGTTTGTTTGTTTATTCTTTTCTTGTTGCTGTTGGTTTTTGCTAGACAATGGGGTTAAGTGACTTGCCCAAGGTCACACAGCTAGGCAATTATTAAGTCTGAGGCTGGATTTGGACTCAGATACTCCTGACTCCAGGACTGGCTCTAGCTATGTGATCTTGAGCAAGTCCCCTAACCACTGTTTTCCTCAGTTGCTTCAAATATAAAATAATAATGATACTTTCTCCCAGGGATGTTGTGAGGGTCAAATATTTATATTAATATTTATAAATATAATATTTATACAAAAATCAGCACCACGACTGGCACATAATAAGAGCTATTTTGTTGTTTTTTACTTGGTTCAGTCATGTGTGACTTTTCATGATCCCATTTGGGATTTTCTTGGCAAAGATACTGGTGTGATTTGCCATTTCCTTCTCCAGTTCATTTTATAGATGAGAAAACTGAAACCAACAGGATTAAGTGACTTGTCTAAGGTCACACAATTAGTAGGTGTCTGAAACTGGATTTGAACGCAGGTTTTCTTGATCCAGTCCTAGTGCTCTAATCACTGAACCACCTAGTTGCCCAAATAGGAGCAATATAACTGCTTATTCCCTTTCCCCTTCCCTCCTTTACTCATTGAACCATTTGGAGGATTTTGCTTATTGATCTGTTAAGTGGAGGGGGTAGACTAGATCATTTCCATAGTCCTGTCCATCAATGACAGTCTATATTCTAAATAAGGAATGGTTTTTAAAAATTTGAATTTCCTGGAAATATTGTATGTATTTCCTTCTATTCATTATATTAATAGCTCTGAAAGTTGCCTACTGCTTGGGAAATTTTTGTTTTAGCAAAGGCAAGGAGTCAATTTCTGTTTCTTTTGAAAGATCCAAGTTTCTTATTTTATAGACAAGAGTACTGAGGACTAGAGGGGTGATGAATTGCTTAAAGTCATGTGGTTAATATACATAAGAGCTAGAATATGAAAGATCTTCTTATTCTAGATCTGGGCTCTCTCTACCATGCTATACTTCCCATGTGCTTCTCCTTAGGGGTGTTTGTTTTTGTTCCTCCTTTAGTATATAAGAGATTCTGTGCATCAGGTTCATGAGGAAAATATTTTCTTGCTATTTTTATTATTATTATTTTCTATTAAATGTCTTTGGTTTAAACTAATCTGGTGCTATGACTGATTCACAAAAATAAACAAATTACTTGGGATTTATGAGCTATAGTTTTGAGCAGATGTGGACTCACAGAGTACCTCAAAACTAGGGTAGTCTACTAGAGTGTGACCCAAGGTGTTATAGCTACAAGGTAGAAAGCAAAGAGTAAAGGTCATAGATTTAGAAGTAGAAGAATTTTAAAATTAATTTAGTCCAACTCTTATTTTTCAGAGAAGGTAACTAAGGCACAGAGACATTAAGTAACTTGCCCAAAATCATACAAATTGCCAATGGCACTGGCAGCAGAGGGCAGGACAAGATTGGGAACAACAATTTTGACTGGAATGTGGAGTGTGAAGCAATGGGAAATGGAAGTTGGAAAGGTAGATTGGAGCCAGATTGTATGTAAAATGGTCTTAGAAACCAGGCTGTGGAATTTGTATTTTAACCTATTAAGTCATAGGGAGCAACCAAAGGATTTTGAGTGGTGTATGAGGTCTGTGCATTTGGAGTTGTGTGGAGGACAGATTAGAAAAAGAGAGATTCTGAAAACAGGAGACCAACTGAGAGACTCACAATAATCTAGGTGAAGAATATTGGGACTTGTACTAGGATTAGAGAGAAGAGATTAATATGAGAGATATTGCAGATGAAAAAAATGACAAAATTTGACTAGAGATGGCATGTGAGGAGTGAGCCTCATTTCATATTATTCCATTTCTTTATAACTCAACATAACTATATTACTTATCTTTTCACTCAATTGGACATTGCCACCTTATAGTCACCTTTCAGACACTATTTTCCTTAAGGGAAGCTCAACTTTGGTGCCACCAATTCTATCTATTCTTCCCCCAACTGCCTTAGCTGTCAATATTCACTTTTGTCTCAGATCTGTCAGAGTTTTGATCTCTTCTTCACACATTTCATTCTCTTTCTCACATTCATTATCTTTCTTGTCTTATGTTTATCTATGTATGGTTTTATTCTCTGCTCAAATAGATTGTAAACTCTTTAAAGGACTTTTTTGTTCTATGACTCTGTGACTGCTTTATTATTTGTTTTGCAGTTCTTGACTCTTAGCCTGATACTTTACACATAATAAAAACTTAATATATGATGACTTGATTTGAATAAGAGGAAGCTGGGTGGAACAATGAAGAGAGAGCCAGGCCTAGAGTCAAGAAAACTCATTTTCTTGAATTCAGATTTGGTCTCAGCTTATTAAATAGCTGTGTAACCCTGGGCAAGGGTTAGAAAAGTCTGTTTACTTCAATTTCTTTATCTGTAAAATGAGAAGGAGAAGGAAATGATAGACTACTTCAGTATTTTTTGCCTAAAAAAACCAAACAAGGTCACAAAGAACCATATATGATTGAAAAAATGACTAAACATGAAGAGTCAATGATATTGATATTTCACACTAGAGTGACTGAAGATGCTTGGGGTTATTGATAGAAATGGGGAAACTGCAAGAACAGTACCTCCAGAATCAGAGGACTAATGTTCAAATCTCACCTCTGACTCATTAACTTAAAGACCAGGAGGAAATCATTTAACTCCCTAGGCCTCAGTTTCTTTAATCTATAAAATAAGAAATATGTACACAATCTATGTATGCTTCCCATATTGTCCACCTCTGGTGCTCCAATAAAAAGTCATGGGATGCTGCATGATACTTTAAAATTTTAAGGGAAACACAGCAATACTTGACATCTATTGAATACTGAGAGAATTATTAGCTTGAAATAATTTATAATTTCAACATTAGAATGTTAGATCTTATTATATTCCTTTAGATGATGTTCTTAAATATTTGAGTCATGTTTTTATTTCCTTGTACTTTTCATTATGCCAGTAACTTTTCAATCTTTCTCTGTTTGCATCATATCTTTGTGAAGTTGAGTTTTTGCTGTGATAAAAGCAAGTACCCTACGAAAATCAAGATGGAATAGGAAATGTGAGTGTTTAAGAAGGTTTAAGGTTTAAGAAATTGGGCAGTGCTTGAGAGGTATGAATATCCCATTAGTAAGTATTTGTGGTTATTGAAGAATGAATTAAAGGTTTTTTTTCTTTCAACTTACATTATGGAACAGGAAATGTAGGAGAGGCCATCCTATTGAATCCCAAGGTTTGAGAAGTTGGGCACTGACCAAGAGGTGTGAATATCTCATAAGTAAGTAATTATGATTATCTAAGAATGAAATAAAATATTTTTCTTTCAACTTATATGTATTTTTTCAAATGATCACATGGTTATTAGGACATAAATATGTATTATTTGGACCGCATTACTTAATAAGCAGAACTATTTGACTTAGGGGCACCATGAAAAAATTCCTAAGACATTACTGGTTCCATGAAGCATGAAATTTTGAGAACCTCTGGACTAGATAATCCCTGTCCAACTCCAGATCTATGATCCTAAGTGGACAAATTGGGAGAAGGATCAGCTATACTGTGGGAGATGACCACTTGGATGTGTTGAGTATGAGGTGTTACTAGTACCATTTCATATTTTTAGAGATTGAGGGGAATTCAGAGGTAAGATAGCCCAAATCCTCCATTTTACAGATGGAGAAACTGAGACCAATAGGTTAAATGACTTAAGGTCACAGAGGTAGTAAGTGTTCAGATAGATGACCAGTCTCTGACACAACCCAGATCTCAGAGCTCAGTGTCCTGACAATCTTGAAACTCAAATGCAGCATTACTTAGTCTGATTTAGCTAAGCACACTGTGTCCAGTAGGGTCATATCCCACGCCTATTGAAACCACTTACTCTTAATTTTTTCTGGTAGAAAAGTGGTTTAGCTCTCTCAGGGAGTACCTTGAGGTTCCTCTATCTGGCACTCCCAGGACAAGGCTTTGGGGAAAGTAAGAAGGGAATGAATTAAACTGACTTCTAAAAGCAGGAAGTTTCCTTAGTTTCCTGTGACATTCTCTGTACTAACCAAACTTAAAGAGAAGATAGGTATTGTGTAGTGTTGGGGAGAAAGAAGGAAGACAGAGAATGGAGAAAAGTCAAGGAGGTAGAGAGTACAAGAGTGGATCTCAAGTCCCAGTGGTTTAAGTTCCATTTCTTTTTGTATTGAGGTGTGCCATCTCTGTCTACCTACCCATCACTTTTTATGCAGTCAAGCCCAGATGAATTCAATGTCTCCCTATTGTTGAGAACATTCTTATCTCAGGTCCCAGGACTCTGGGATGGCAGCCAGTTCATGCATCAACACTATTTGTAGATTTATGTCTATCCAGCTGGAAATGACCTTATGAGGTCTCTGAGGCAGCTTCCTGGCCTCAATCCCTCATTCAAACTAGATATTGTTTATAAAACTGGAGTGGTTTAAAGGTCTCTGGGGACAGGGATTCTGAAAACTCTTTCTACAAATCTACTGCAGAGCCTTTCTAGGGTGGAGGCAGGCAAGTTTACTTCTTGCAATTCCCACCTACTTGTAATTACATCATCTTAATAGGGTTTCTTTTTTTTATTTCTTTCTTTATTTTTCCAACTATATGGAATAGTAGTTTTCAATAATCTTTTTTTTTTTACATTTTTTCCCTCTTCCCTCCCATGACAGAAAACAATGAAATATAGATTCTATATCTATAACCATGCTAAACATAGATACATTTTAATCTTGTTGTGAAAGAAGAATCACATCCAAAGAGAAGGAAAAAAAATTAGAGGAAAAAAAGACATGATCCATAAGAACTTAAAAAAAATGAAAATAGTATACTTTGCTCTGCATTTAAACCACTATTCCTTCTCTGGATATAGATGGTATGCTCTATCACAAGTCTTTTAGTATTGTCTTTGATTATAGTACTGCAGAAATTAACAAATTCATCATAATTGATTATCAACTCAGGTTGCTGTTGGTATACATTGTTCTTCTGGTTCTGCTCACTTCACTCAGATTAGTTCCTACAAATCTTTTCAGTTCATTGTTCAGCCATTCCCCAGTTGATGGGCATTCCCTCAATTTCCAATTCTTTGACACTACAAAGAGAACTGCTATAAATATTTTTGTACATGTGAGTTTTTACCCTTTTCTGTGATCTCTTTGGTATACAGATCTAGTAGTAGTAACAAAGAGTATGCATAATTTTATTGTCCTTTGGGCATAATTCCAAATTGTTGAGTAGGGGTTCTTAACCTGGCATCAGCAGAGCATTTCAGAATGTTTTGAATGGAAAAAAGTTTACATTTTTGTTTCAATATAATTAGTTTTTTCCCTAATTATCTGTATTTTGAGCATTAAAACATTCTAATGAAGTATATATATATATATATATATATATATATATATATATATATATATATATTGTTCTTGCTGGGTCAATTTTCAGTCATGTCTGACTCATCATGACCCCATTTGGGGTTTTCTTGGAGAAGGTACTGGAACAGTTTATCATTGTCTTCTAAAACTCATTTTATAGATAAAACAATTGAGCTAAATAGTATTAAGTGACTTACCTAGGATCACATAAGTAAGTGGCTGAGGCAGAATCTGAACTCAGATCTTCTTGACATTAGACCAGGCACTCTATCTACAGGGCCATCTAGTGACCAAGGGGTACCATAGGCTTTATCAGATTGCCAAATGTATCTGTGACATTTTTAACAAAACTGTTAGGAATTCTGGCTCTAAGAAGGGTGGACAGCTAGGAGATAGCTATGAATTCTCATATCCTGAATGGGAATTATCAAATCACCTTATCATATCTGAAGTGGAAGGTCTTGGATTCATAGTTAGGAGTAATAGATTTGAGTCCTGGTATCAATATTTATTAACTTTGTGACCTGAGAGTGAATTGTTTCACATTTATGACTTTTGGTTTCTTAATCTGAAAAAAATATTGGATTTCTACAATTTCAAAAGCCTCTTTATAAAGTTCTATATTTTCAAATATAGATGAGTGTAATATAGTGAGACATAATCTCACTGATGTTAGAATTTTCCTAAAGAGGCAACATTCATTATTACTTATCATTTAGGAAGGATTTTTCTCTATGTTGACTGATAAGTTTAACACATGTGTCCATTCAATGTGTATAGCATGAGAATTTTAACAGTGGAGAGTACAAACTATCTGTCAGTTCTCTCTTGTCCTTACCATGTGACCAGTCCATCTTTATTTTTTTTTACTTATACATTTCTTTAATGACATCTTTTGTTCCAGAATTTTTTCTTAATCTCTTTCCTGTAACAGGTTGTAGCCCTTTCACCATTACTACATATCTTTCCCATGGGTGACACTCATTTTCATTTCTTCAAATATCATTTTTATAACCCATGGACATAGTATAATATAGGTAGAATATTTGTACTAAAAAAAGATGGAATTCTTTTTAGGGAGAAATTTATTAAAATAACTGCTATTTCCTAAAAGTTCAGTCTGCTTAATTCTGATACCAATTCATTATCTATTTTCACTGTTTGTATGAGATCTATATATTAGTGGGTGAGCTCTATAGATTGTCTATATAATAGTAGGGAGCATAGACATTCTTCATTCATTTGGTTTTTCCTTTTTATATAGTTTTTTTAATGTAGATCTCATTCAGGAGTCCACAGTGTTGCAGGACTTGGTTCATTCAGGACAATGTCATCCTCAGACAGGAGCATTTAAGGGAACCTCAAGAATCCCTCCTTGACTTGGATTCTGCCTCATATAGCTTCCATGACAGTTCTGATCATCTTTGACAATCACACATTTTATATCCTTTCTAACAGTTATGATCATAGGGCATCTAATAAGCTTATATCTATTACCATGTCTTTCAAGGAATCTTGTATATATATAATCATGAAGTATATGTAAAAGACACTTTGTTCTAGGAGAGATTTTAGATTCCTAGATGGTGTTTACTCTATTGAATCAAATTTTTTTTGTAGTTAACAAAGAATAAAAATGTGATTTTGCTTTCTCCATACCTTTTAGTAGTTATGTGATGGTAAAAATGTAGCTTATTCTATATCATCACTTCCAAAAACCTGTTTGTTTCTATCTATAGTCTCATTAAGGACACTTCCAATTCACACACACACACACACACACACACACACACACACACACACACACACACACACAAACATACTCACATATACACAAAGGGAGAGGAGAGGAGAGACAGAAAGAGAGAGAGACAGAGACAGAGAGACAGAGAGACAGAGACAGAAAGACAGGCAAAAAGAGACAGAAAGAGCTGGATTACTTTTGGAACTTGCAGTTTTAATGACCTTAAATTTCTTCCTAAAATTCCATCTTCTTAGGACCAATAATCTTCCTATATTGTTGTATGTCTGTGGGTCATAGAAAATTTCATTTTTTTCAAAGGATACGAAGACAGTTTTCAAATGAAGAAATTAAAGCTATATATAATCATATGAAAAATGCTTTAAATCATTATTGATTAGAGAAATGCAGATTAAAAGAACTACGAGGTATCACCTCACAACTAGCAGATTGGTTAAGATGAGAAAAAGGGAAAATGTTCAATGTTGTCCTAAATGATAAGTAATTATGAATGGTGCCTCTTTAGGAAAATTCTAACATCAGTGAGATTACATCACAATTTGAGTATTTGAAAATATAGAACTTTATAAAGAGGCCTTTGAGTTTGTAGAAATCCAATCTTTTTTTTTTCAAATTAAGAAATCAGAAGTCAGAAATGTGAAACAATTTGTTCCCAATGTTGTGGGAGGATTGGGACATTAATGCATTACTGGTGGAGTTGTGAACAGATCCAAACATTTTGGAGAGCAATATGGAACTGTGCCTAAAGAGCAACAAAAATGTTCATTCCTTTTGAACCAGAAATTCTAATTCTAGGCCTATATCCAGAAGAAATCATAAAAAATGGGAAAGTTCCACATGTTCCAAAATATTCATAGCAGCTTTTTTTTTTGTAGTGTCAAAGAATTGGAAATTGAGGGGGAATGCCCATCAATTGGGGAAGGGCTAAACAAATTGTGGAACATGAATAGTATGGAAAGAAACCATAAATGTGACTCTAGAGAAGCATGGAATGACTTTTGGAATCTGATGGTGAGTGAAGGGAGCAGAATCAAGAGAACAATATTAACAGCAACATGGTGAGTTGATTGACTTTGATGGAAGCAACTCCTCTCAGCAGCTCAGAGAGCTAGGACAACTGTATTAGATCATCTATGGACAATGTTATCCCCATCCAGAGGAAGAAAAACAAAACAAAACAAGGCAAAAAATCCCTCAGAATTTGATGCTTTATAAAAATTATCTCTTATGTGTCTCTTTCCCTCAATCCTAATTCCTCATACCCCAAAGGACTAATCTGTAAATATATTTAACAAAAATATGTATGTACAATGTTAACCTGACTGTTCTCCACTGAAGGGAGGGGGATGGGAAGGAAGGATGGAAGGAAATTTTGTAACTTAAAAATATAGATCTGCATATGGATGCATGTATTTGGAAAAATATAATATCAATAAAAAAGAAAATTTCATTTCTGAAGAAATGAAAATGAATATCATGGAAAGTCACAGGATAGGTATGAATAGAGTATAACATGTTATAGGAAAGAGATGAGGAAAAGGCACTATATATGTATATTCACACACATATCTAGGAAAATAGTTATATAGGTTGATAATTGTTTTCCTGGTCACTTTTTTTCTTCAGTACAACAGGGTAAAAAGATCCAACAGACATCAATGGTCATATAGGATCTAGGTTCTAACTATCCTCACTTGTAGGTCACTAAATCTTAGCTTGTCACTCAACTCATTGGTATAAAACTAATTTTATCTCAAAGACCTATATAGTGATCTAGGGACATGTTTGGATAATTAATTTCTCATCAATAAACTTGAAATCTCTTTCTCATTAGATAATTAACTTGAGACTCAAACTGAGTTCAGTAAGTAATAATTATAAAATAAAATGGAAACTTCTTTTTCCAGTAATAATTACTATTTATAATTAAATAAATGCTAACATCACTTGTGTGGATATATTAATAAGCAAAAGCAACAATAAACATAAAGATATATATAAAAATACACATGTACATATACCAATTCACATATATAACATATATATTCATATGATATGTATGTTGTGGTTCAGTCCTTTCAGTCATTTCTGACTTTTCATGACTCTGTTTGAAAATTTGTTAGTAAAGATAATTAAAATGGTTTGCCATTTTCTTTCAAGTATGAACAATTTGGTTAATGATTCTAGTCATCTAAAAACTGCATAGCTCTTAATTAATCTACCCCAATTTGAATATTTCTGCTCTCATTTCTACAGAAAGAATGTAGGATCATTTTGTATTTGTATTACATTACAAATATTCCTCACCAATTGGCCAGTTTATTGGTAATGGGCCTATCTATACTTAGTTAGATTAGTCCTCAGAAAGTAGGCAGCATGTCAAAAGGGAAATGAATCTTTTATCCCTGGCTTGCCACCAGTCTTATTTTTTTTCCCTCTTCTTTCTCTTATTCCTATTCTTCTATTCCTCATAACCCAGAGTGAGAAGGCCAAATGTGGTTATTTTTTGGAATCCTTACCTTGAATCAGAATCAGAATAGTCTTATAAATACAATTGGTCATCAGGGCTAGATACTCTCCTGGGTAAACTATGAATCAGTGTTATTCAAAGACCATAATGGCCCTTGGAGAATGTTTAAAAGGACCTTGGAAGCACCAGAATGGAAGTGGGAGGATGGGTGACCAGACAGCCTAGGCTATAGCAAGGAAATTGCTGGTTACTTTTCTGTCATGATTTTCTGAACTTGTCTACCATATTTTTTGGACTTAAGTACCTCCTTGTCCCTATGATTCCCTGATTTTATTGTCTACAATTTCCTATTTAAGTGTTCACAATTATATACTCTCTTTCTAATTCTTAGCCACATTTCTTACAATTCTCTGGCTTTCTCTTCTCTAATTCCTTTCCTATAACTTAAGTGATCTTTCTCCCACAATTCTCAGGGCTATTCCTCTGATTCCATAACCTCATTCCTTCACAATCCCTGACTTTGTCATTCTATGAATGTAGATGAGCCTGGAAACTTTTATGTTGGACATCCCTAATTATCCCAGAGGATAGGAGGGAGGGCATGTCATTTTTACTCTCAAAGTCTAGACTCTAGCACATTCACTCTTTTTTTTGAACATGCTTTTTCTATTAGTGCATCCACTATCATCAGAACTTTTCCCTTGATAGGAATGATTGGATGGCTAATAAAGCGGTGCACCCAACCCTTACCCCTTTCCTAATTTCTGGTCTTGCAACTCCATTTACCTGTAGGATGTTACTACCTATATAATGAATTTGATGACTAAGTATAACTCTCACAGCTGATACTCAATTCCCCAAATGAGCCCATCATCATTCTCCCAACACAGATCCCCCAACCTTTTTCCTACTTTTGACTTCACTTAGTCAACATACCTATCACTCTCCCAGTCTTCTGAGTTTGAAGCATCATTGTTGTTGTTGACTATTCTTTGATTTCAAATCAGATGAGATTTATAGGTACCATATAAATGTTTGTTTCTTTCCTTTCCCCTTCCTTTTGTTCCTACATCCATTGTGATGTAGTGGAAAGATCTCTGGATTTGGATTTGTGTTCTAGCTTTGCTACTGGTTGTGGGATACTGGACAAGCAATTATAAAATGAGGGAGTTACAGTCTGGTCTTTTCTATTTCTAAGGTCTATGATTCTGGGACATAATCAGTCATAAAGTCATTGGAAACCTAGCCTTTATAATACATTTGGAATTTCACAGGCTTTCTGGGCCAGAGAGATCCTTAGAAGACAACAAATTGGACCCTTACCTGAGCAGGGATCTCTTCCACATCTAGATAGTCAAACTTTTGACTTGAACTCGTTCTAAGTTGGGGCAGTCCATTTCATAGGACAGTAGCTCATCCCACATCAAGATAGCTTGTGTCATTTGGAGAAAATAAGTGATATAGATCTTTACCTGTAAGTGCCATATCAATTTTACAGGTGAAGAACCTGAAACCCAGGGAGTTAGTGAGCTAGTAAGAATCAGATTCAGTATTTGAATCCAGGTGATTTGAAAATAACCTTATTGATATTTGTGATCTTGGGCTGAGATCTGTTTGCTTCTCCTCATTTTCCTTACTACTAATTTTTCTTTATGGAGGTAAGCAGAAGCAATACGGAATAATGACTAGAGGGTTGAACTTGGAATCAGAAAGACCTGTGTTCTAATCCTACCTCTGACACCTGTGATCTTTGGATAAGTCAATTACCCTGTTAGAGTTTCAGTTTCCGTATGAAAAATGAGCAAGTTGGACTCAATGACCTCTAATCTCCCACCAGTTTAAATCTATCTAAGATCATCTCTCTTATGAAAACCCTTCAGAGACTTGAAAACAAAGATCGTGTGTTTCCTCCTCCCCTACATCTTTTCTTCTCCAGGCTAAGCACCCCCAGTTCCTTCAACCAATTATTCTAAGTTATGAGCTCTAGTTCACTGACTATCCAGATTTTTCTCCTGTGGGGGTGTTTTAGCATATCAATGCCTTTCCCAAAATTTGGCACTCAGAACTGAATGCAATATTGTTATTAAGGTATGATTAGGGAAAAAGATGGTCTGTATAATTGACCATCTCAGGAGACCAGAATCAAGTATTTATTGGAATATATGCCTCACCAAGAATTGGCCAGTGAATTTTTATTTGGAATGATGATTGACAAACATGGTTATTTCTTTGCTACCTAGGAGCAGTTAGTGACTACATCATCTCTAACAGCATCATGAACTATTTAAGCTGATAGTTATGTTTCCATTTGACCATCCAGAACAAAGGAAAGGACTAATGCTGTTTGCAGGAAACTATTTCCTTTAGGCAATGGGTTCTTACCATGGAGTTTACAAATTAAAAAATAAATTTGATTTTTCCTCTATTCCTTCTATATAGTAAGTACTCAGAGAAGGGGAATGTGCCTAGGCTTCATGATGTTATTAGAGGGATCCATGTCACCAAAGAAGTTAAGAATTTCTGAACATCAGTGAGATTATATTAGGGGAGGAGGGAATGGGAAATCCTCATCCCTGACTGTGGGATTGAATAGTGTGGAGGCTTCTGGTTTAGAACTACTGTGTGACCCCAAATTGGGAACCAAAGAAACTATATAGCTAATAAGTCTTGAATACCTACCTATGTATTAGTTCTTTTTTATCTTCATTAAATTACTTAACTCTTGTGGTGAATATGCAGAATATCTATTTTACTTAGCTCAATTCTTCTCCTGATACTATGCAATCTTTGGGGAATCAGTTATTTTCTCTGAACTTGTTTTTTCTTTTATAAAATGGAAATGTCTGCACTATCTACTATATAGGACTGCTGTGGAGTTCAAATGAATGCAGAACACTTTTGTAACTTGAATGCTATGATATCAGTCCTTTATTATTATTATCCCTTATGAACAAATGGTCATTTTGACTGATACAGACTATTATTACTTTTGTTCATAACTCAGAGATTACATTAGTCTTTTTCTTGGACTGTCATGTCACATTGCTGACTCCATTGAGTTTGAATTTCATCAAAATTTCCCATTTTTTCCAGGGACCCTATCATGTGGTCATGTTTCTCTAATTTTTGTAGTTTTTATGTAGTTTTTAATGTAGTTCTAAAATTCAAGTGTTTGCTGTCTTCTCTACATTCTCACTACATTGCCTCCTTAATTCAACCATCCAATCAATGAACATGTATTCCTTGGGCTTCTTCTAAATCATCATCAGGTGTTGTGCTAAATTGTAGGGATGGAAGTTAAATGGAGCATCTGGAGTCAGGAAGACCTGAGTTCAAATCCAACCTCAGACACTTAACACTTAATAGCTGTGTGACCTTAGGCAATTCACTTAACCCTGATTGACTTGTATCTAGGACCATCTTCAGTTGTCCTGATTCATATCTAGCCACCAGACCCAGATGGTTCCAAAGAATAAATTGAGGCTGGTGACTTAGGACAGCAACCCCTCACTCAAATCCAATTCATTTGCTTTTCATGGCATCACCTCCTGATCAAGGTCTTCTTTGAGAATGAAGGACAAGCATCATTGTCAGAGAAATGAAGACCAAAAAAAGATCTTGACTTTAATTAGCTTATATTTTCTCAAGGGAGACAATCTGTATACCTACCAGCATATATATATATATATATATATATGCCTCTAAACACATATATGTATATATACAAACACATATATAATGTATGTATATGTGTATGTGTTTATGTATATATATATATAGGTATATATTAAGCTTTAAAAATGATAATTTTCTATAAAATGATGGTATTATATTTAAAAATTCAAATCCTTAGCTTTCATTACTAATTAAAGTTTTACATGAATGGTTCGGACTACATTGTAGTATTTGGTATTATATAAAGGCCAGGCTGACATCACCTCACACCTGAAATTTTGTAATAATCTCTTAGCTGGTTTTCATTGTGAATGGATTGAGGTTTAGCCTAAGCTCACTGTAGTCAGCATCCCAGTACATCAACTACTACTTGGAACCAGGTGTGGAGCCTTTTCCCTCAGTCTCAGAACTTTCTCTATTGTTATTAGAAATTTCTCTTCTTCCTAATTGCCAGCTGGAGACCGAACCTTTCCCACTCCTGAACCTGCTTGACTTCTTGGGTTCAGAGACCTGCTTTGACTCCTCTGTGGATTCCTTTGCCCTTCTCTTGGTGCTTAGTTCTAGTCACTACATCTCCCTTTCTTCTCCATATTCTCTAGAACAGGTAGAGAGCATATTGTAGGGTTTATTTATAAGGGAAGACTATAAATTGAAGAGAAGGTGCTATGTTGTTTTGGTTAGAGAGAGGTTCCTTACCTGGTTGTTCCCAGAGAAAAGAAAACCTCAGTTCTGGTGTCTATCCTTATCTCTATTCCCTATGTACAAGAAAAGAAAATTTAAAATTCAGAAATAATATTAGAGAAAGCTGTTAGAAGTTTAAACAATAGCAAAACCCAACTAGTCAGCTCTAGATTAGGCATCCCTAAATTTCTTCAAATATGCTAATTTAGCTTGACCCAGTTCTTTATAGGTTTGCCTTTTTCAGTCATGTCCAATTCTTCAGCACTCTATTTGGGGTTTTCTGGTAAAGATACTGAAGAGGTTTGTCATTTCCTTCTCCAGTTCATTTTACAGACGAGGAAACTAAGGTAAACCAGGTTAGGTGACTTGCCCAGAGTCATACAGTTAGTGTCTGAGGTCAGGTCTGAACTCATGAAGGTAACTCTTCCCGACTTCAGATCTGACACTAGACACTGAGTCATCTAGTTCCTGGAACCTCTATAGGTAAGAATCCCTATTCAATAGTATTAGACTCCCTCACAGGTCCAGAATAGAATGCTGTTTTTGCCTCTGTAAACCTTTCATTTTGTATTTGTGTAATTGGTTTTAAAAATTTGAATGTTGTTTTCTCTTCATTCACTTACTTTGGGATTGCATCATAGTATTTAGAACTCTAAAACACTTTTAAAACTATCCAATTCAACCTCTTTACTACACAGATGGAAAGATAGCCCAGAAAGGCAAATCATTTACCTAAGATCAAATAGACAGTAAAAATAGAGCCAAGATCAAGACTAATGTCTTCGGTTTCCTCTATGACAATTTGTCAACTCTAGGTCAGACTTAATTGCCCATTTTATAATTCCGCTCTCCCTTAGACACTTGATTGTAAGTTTAAAAAATTCCATTCCTATTACTATGACATTCTTTCAAATAACTATTTATCTTCTTTCTCTTCTCCCTTTGAGTAAAAGGGTTAAAAAGGCAAAAAAAAAAACCCCAATGATACAGTTAAAGTGGTAGTATAGTATAGAAGAAAGATTCTGGATTTAAAATCATTTAAAGGTTCAAAGCTCATGTCCAGAATCTACAATATGTGTTATCCTTGGGAAATAAGTTAATGCTACTTTCAAAATGGATATGTTAACACTAACACTGTCTGCCTCACTGATTTATTGTGAAGAAAGGACTTGTAAATATTAAAACTTAAGAAAATATAAGCATTTATTATATTCATCCTATCATTTCTAAAACAGAATAAAATATACTTCCAGAGGAAAAAAACTTGCTCTTCCATGGTAAGGCTTTTATAACATGGGATCTTATCATTCTACAAGACATAATCATATTATGAGACACTTTCTCAATATCCCCTGTTCCTGAAGTTCTCCTTCCCTCTGATTGGGGAAGATGGAGGGTAAGACAATGGAGAACTTCTCCTTGACCCTTCACCTTTTAAGGATGGTACCCAGGGAATTCTTATCATTTTCTATTTAGTTAATCTGAAGTTCATGGTCTCCGGAAACTCATCATTCTGAAAGATGAAATCATCTCTCCATATGATCATGTTTCCTTGGATCATTCCCCAGAGCAGCCACAGAACTTTCACATGTCACCAGGTACCCCCACCCCAATTCTATTTTCAGCTTCTTTTTATGTGTTCTCACCTCCTTCCCCTACCATTAGATTGTGAGCTTTTTGAGGTCAGGGGCTGTCTTTTGCATTTCTTTGTATCCCCCATAGATTAAATAAATTTTCAAAGCAATGCCCAAGGTCACACAGCTATATAATTATTAAGTGTCTGAAGTCAGATTTGTTCTCAGGTCCTTCTGACTCCAGGGCCAATGCTTTATTTACTGTACCACCTAACTGCCCCCATACAACATCTCATTTTATAGGTAAGGTAAAGTTAAGTGACTTGCCTAAGACTTAAAGGTAAGTAAGTAACAGATTCAGGTTTCTAAATTCAGGTTTCTTGATTTTAATTTTAGTGCTCAAAGTTTTAGGACTATTCTCACTGCCTCTATTCTGAAGTCCTTGCTGGGAATCTAGGCAACTGGAATGATATTCAGAAGACATTTCCAAGAGAGATGGTAACCTAGTAGTTTGAAAAAGAGCACTAGTTTTTGTAGTCTAAATGTTTGGGGTAGTTATGTCACCTTCAACAGTAATCTTTCTAGGCCTCAATTTCCTCCTCTGTCAAATGAAAGGGTAGAGCTAGAACCTAAGAAGATGAATTTCCTTCCTATTCTAATGTGGCCCATCCCTGATGTCCAAAGTCCATGAAATTCTTCTAAGCAAAAAAGGAATATTCTTATCAGGCCCTGGGGAGAGCATGGGATCAGCTGCTAAACTAACAATGGTGAATTCTGGCTCCTTAAATCCTGTCCCTGGGCATCTTGTGTATGCAGAAGAGTAGAGCACACTGGGACAGGCAGAATATAGAGGCAGTGAAAGTAAGACCCCTCTTTAGAAAGAAACCATGACTATTGATAATATCTCTCTGTAGGAGACTAGAGAACACCAATTGGTAAACCAGATTAATCAGTTGGTAGAGCAGATGACAGAGGGGTCTGACACATTCCCAATCAACACAGTATAACAGAATCGCATCAGATCAGAAATAGAAGAAACGTTAAAGGTCATTTGCTTCAATTCCTTCATTTTACAGATGAAGAAACTGATGCCCCAACAGAAAAAAGGTCACACAGTAAGATATAAACTATGAAAGAAAATGTCACACAGTAAGTTAGATACTAAACCATGTCTCATAGGCTCAGAATATTCAAACCAGAATGGTATTTATGATTATCTTAGTTTCTTGTTTCATAACTGAGAAACTGAGGTTCAGAGAGAATGCTTTATATAAATGTCAATTTAATATTCCTAAAGCATAGAATTGACTATGTCAATGACCTGATCAAAATGTAGCTTCCTACTACTTCTAGGATAAAACATTGACTCCACTGTTTCTAGGCCAAGTCCTTTATCATCTGGATGTACCTTAGCTTTCCAGGTTTTTTCATATTATTCCAATTTAATGTACCATGAGTTTCAGCTAGGCTGATCTACTCCTTGTTTTCCTTTATATGAGATATTTACTTTCGCATCTCAGTACTTTTCCCAGACTGACACTCATGCCTGTCCTGTCCTCCCTGTTTACCTCTACTTTGTAAGGTGAACACATTCATCTAGGCTCAGTTCAATGATACCTTCTCCATAATCCTAGGGCAGCTAAGTGACCTGAAGTCAGGAGGATCTGAATTTAAATCCAACTTAAGATAATTACTCATTAGCTATGTGAACCTGGTCAAGTCACTTCATCCTGTTTACCTCAGTTTTCTCATCTGTAAAATGAGCTGGAGAAGAAAATGGCAAACTACTCCAGTATCTTTGTCAAAAAAGTTCAAATAGGTTCACGGAGTCAAAAGCAACTGAAATAATGGTGCAACAACATAAACTCTATCCCTCCCAGGTCCCAATGTCATTCTTCCTCAATTTGCTTTGAATTTTCCTTCATATGTATTTTGTAATTCAAATGCATTAAATGTTTATGTATTTTCATGTAGACTTTATATTTTTCTTTTCTCTCTCTCTCTCTATATATATATTATATATACATATATACATATATATTTCTCCCACTAGAATGTAAACTGTTTCCTAAGTACCTATTATTGACTGGTGCTTAGTAGATGCTGAAAGAATGAATGAAAGAAGAAAAGGAAGAAAGAAC
Organism: Macrotis lagotis; assembly: GCF_037893015.1. NCBI lineage: Eukaryota > Metazoa > Chordata > Mammalia > Peramelemorphia > Peramelidae > Macrotis > Macrotis lagotis. The sequence continues at coordinate 364,079,446 of NC_133658.1, forward strand.
ACTATACTGCCAGTTAGAAAATCTGGGTCCTAGTTTGAACTCTAACACTAAGGAGATATTTGAAAAAAAAAAAAACCTTTCTTTTTTTCTGCACCTCAGTTTCTTCTTCTGTAAAATGAAGAAATTGGTCCTGATGATCGCTAAGATTCTTTCTCGTGCTTTTGAAGCCCCCTTTGGCTATTTCCCTCTAGATGCTAGGTTCTCAGGTCTTCTTGCTTTGACCTTGTATGCTTGGAGGTCCCACCCTTAGATACTGTGTTCTGTGTTCTGAGCTCCCTTCCAGCTCTAACCGCAGGGTTGACTTTCAAGTCCTGTTTCCTTCCTGCTCAGGCTATCACACTTCTGCTAGACCAGCTGTGCAAGCTGTTTCGAAGGGCAGCACAGCCACAGGAGTTAAAACCACAGCTTGTCTGACCTTTGGGCTTTTGTAAGATGTTCTAACAATCAAAACTTTTGGTTGCAAAAGATTAAGAAAAACAGCACAGTCCAACTCACAGGACCTTGTATTCTAACCTGGTTCCTGCCAAGGAGAGATGTCTCCTCCCCTGTCCTTTCTGAATGACTCTGAGCTGCCAGTTTCAGTAGGTTGTGTGTCGATGTTCAAACTCAATTCCCAATCTCATGCCTGTGTTTTCCGGCACATTTGAGCTATTCAAACTTCACAGTCTTTCTGCCCCTGTGCTCACCAAGGAAAGGTGCTAGGCGCCTCCTAATCAACTGTCTGGGTACAACTCTGGGGAGAGAAGTACAGTAAAGAGTCTTTGATGAAGGTGAAGGATTCCAGAGCCTGGCTATGGCTCAGAATGAAACCTACTCCCGCCCCACTTTCCCTTAACTGACTTTCTTTTTTTAAACTGGTTTTCCTTCTCTGCCCTTTTACCTTCCCTGGGAACCTGTAGTCACCCAGTCTCTGCTAACTGACCTTTCCCATGGCCTCCTTTCCTTTGAGGCCCCACCCCATATAGGGTTGTTCTGAGGGAATTTATGCTCATGTGTTCAAGCCAAGAGATCTGGGTGAGCAAAATTTGGATGATCCAGGAGGGGTGGGCTTCGAGTTTGGCAGGGATGGAAGAAGTGAATGCCTCCCTTTAATTTTTAAAGTCCTTTGCATTTGTATGCATAAAGAAACTACATATCCTGTCATCCTCATCTCCTGGCAATCTTAGACTCTGCTCCTGGATTGTGCAGCTCTGATAGATGAGCATTTGCTTTACTTTGCCTGGAACCAGGCTTCTTCAACACTTTCAGACATCTTTATACCATGCCCCCCCCCCAGTTGTCCCCCTGATTTCAACTCTTCTTTCTGTTGCTTTCTTGAATTAAAATGTAAACTCTTAGATGGCAGGGAAGGATCTGTATCCCTAGGGCTTAATATAAATGCTTATGTAATGCTTAATAACTATTTTAAAATTCTCTCTCCCTCTGTGTTTTTGCCTCTTTATCCATCCATCCATCCATCCATCCATCCATCCATCCATCCATCCATCCATTTCTCCAGTCTCATTCTACATTATTCCTCTTTATGCAGAATAGCCAAATTGGACTCTGTACTATTTTTCACATGATATTCTATCTTCTATTTCCTGCATTTGTATAGGTTGTCTGCCATTTCTAGAAAGTATGCTCTCTTCATTTTCCCCTTACAGAATCTATCACTTCCTTTGTCTGTGTTTTTATATACTTCTGTATCTATACTTTGTCTCCCCAAAGTAAGCTCCTTGAAAGCAAGAATTTTTCATGTTTTTCTTCTTATTCCTAGTGCCTAGCAAAGTGACTAATAAAGAGGAAGTGTTTAATAACTATTTTTTGATTGATTGATTGAATAGAGACTATAGGCTTATTTTAGAAGGACCTAGAACTGGACCAGAGGCTAACAGTAAGACAACATGGGTCCACAGGAGCTGGAGTTCCTTGTCCTCTCCCTGGCTACTGAGAACTCTCTGCTATGACCCATGCAGCAGACCATCTTTTGTCCTCAAAGGAGGGGTTAGAAACCTTTTATCATGTTCTTTGGTTCATTATATCCTAACTCATCTTCTGGGAATAAATGACTTAAAACCTTGGTTTGGCTTATATCTGAGGCCCTTCAAGAAGATAGAAAAATGTTCTCAGTAGACAATAACAATCAGATATGAGGGGTGGCTAGGTGGCATAGTGGATAAAGCACTGGCCCTAGAGTCAGGAATACCTGGGTTCAAATCCGGTCTCAGACACTTAATAATCACCTAGCTGTGTGGCCTTGGGCAAGCCACTTAACCCCATTTGCCTTGCAAAAAAACCCTTAAAAATTCTTAATATTAATATTAAGAATCAGATATGGCCATTTATTTGTTTTAAAAGACATAGGAGTGCTTAGCATATTCTAACCTCAGGAATTTATTGACAGAAAACTTAATAAGCATAACTTTAATGACATAACATAACATAAAAAGTTGTTACTTTTTTAGGCAGTTGATATTCGAAACATCTAATACTGAAATTTGTGGGACTACTGAATAGGCATTTTCTTATTTATATCAACTTTGCATGGTCCAAATAATTCCCTCTTAGTTCCTATCTTCCAGAAAGCTGCAAGAGACCAAGGATTGCAGTCTTCTTTTCATTGGTGGCAACCTCTTTAATGCAAAAACGATACCTGTCACCAATCACCCAATAGACCCAGAATCTCTAGACCTTTGAATTTACAAAATCTTTTCCAAGTATGAATAATTCTGTCACAAGATCACTGTCTAGTCACTTCTGATCAGTGAAGGAACATAAAACAGAAAAACAGGCAGAGTCCCAGGCTCAACTTTACCTTGTTGAACCCTTTTGCTCTTGGTGACATGCAGAAGGAGTCAATATACTTCTGTGGATAGGGAAAATGTGCAGCTCTTTACCCATCCCCTCTTCAGAATCCAATTTACGAGAACTATTCATTAAAATTAGATTTAAAGGGAGAGAAAAAGCAGAGTCACTTCCTCTTAAAGGCTTACTGAGTTATCTTCTCTTTTTTAGTGACAATAAGGGAATTACTTCATTACTTCCAAAGTGCTTGGGTTCCTTCAGGGATGAGTCATAGATAGCTGACCAAAAGCAGCCTGGACCTTTGTCATTCCCAAAATGCCCAAGTGTTTTTAGTAAGCACTTGTGGTTGGATGGAGGCAGTCAGAGAAATTCTGTCCATGCTTTGCCAAATTAGACCTATGGATATGAAGTTAGGAAAGAAATTAGAAGTCAGCTGGTCTACTGCACTTCATTTTATACAAAAGAAAATTAATACACAAAATGATGAAATGATTTCTTCAAGTTTATAAGTGTAGTAATGGAGATAATCTTATTCAGCTTCTTTCTTTTTCAGATGGAGAAACTAAGCCTCAGAGTGGGGGAAGAATTTATCCATGGTGGCACAAAGCATAACGGGTAAAATTGGTGGAACTTCAGCTTTTTAACTTTTGGGCCAGTGTCTTTTTTTCACTTAGTTATTCCTTTAAGGATCACTAAACTGGAAACAAAAGTGATCTGGTAAATGGATGACAATATGATCCACTGGTTTCCTGCCAGAAGTAGTAGTAGTTATAATTAAACAGGGCTTGTAGAAGGCAAGGCAGAGCCAGGATTGCAGGCAGGAACCTCATACTAAGGGCCAAGTTTTAATGTACTGGAGCATCGATTCTTAGGAAGGAAACTTCTTTGGCCTAATGAAGCCCCATCTATGTGGATTGTTGCCTTCTGAGCCCTGGTGGTCAAGAAAGTTTCTTTACTGGAGGAATGAGGAAAACACTGGAAGCTGACCTCAACCCTCATGCATTCTTGCTAGTGGTTTCACTTGTATTGTTTAATCAATCTCAAGTGTCACTTATATCTGAACCCTTCTTCTGCTGGCTCATTTCTGCTGGTTCAGGGCAGATGGACAGGCTTTGGGATAGTAGGGATAGCAGAAGGATAACTCATGTACTGCATTGGTATCCTTGAAATTTTTCTAGAAGTAGAAGACCTATAGCATGATTCATATATAACAGGGGATCTTGTTTACAGGGTATTTAAAAAAAGTCACAGGCAAGACTTACATAGGATTGATTAAAAATTGGAGGTACCCAACATATAATAGCTCCCTCTTTAATTTGTTAATGTGGTGCCAAGATTAGACATTTCTACTTTGCCAAAGGAATGTAAGTGCTGTTGACATATCTTTAATTTTGGTATTCTCCCCAAGAATTCTGATTGTTCCATTCTGTTTAATGGTCTGCCTGGCCTTCCCCACATAGGCACAAATACTCCTTTTCCTTTTCCAAGGCAAGTCTGGCACTGACCTTTCCTTCAATCCCCCCATCTCTGAAAATTGAATCCTTACACTCTCTAGCTTTGTGACTTGGTCATTTGACTTCTCTGAAATGAATTCTTCATCTGTAAAATATAGTAATAATATTTGTACTCCTTATTTCACAACATTGTCTTGACTCCTACCTAATCATTCCATCTTCATCACAGTGATTATGAATCTTCAACTGTCATTATTCAAGTCCCATTCTTCTACATCCTATCTCTTACTGCTTTCTGCATTATAAATGCATGATTACTGTCCCATTCTAAGGGTACCTACCACTTCCATTGTGTTATTTGGAGTGCCTGCTCCTTGGATTACAAACTTGCTTTTTCCTTAAATCTTTTCCTTTTATTGAGACCTGGCTTCCTCCTGATGTCATAACCTCTCTAGTTGCCCTTTTCAGCACTGGTTGCACTTTAACTCATTCCCTGATAAAAATAGTCTGATAAAAGTGAGGAAGATAGAATGTTTCTTGCTCCTCATTGACATTTCTAGGTTTTGCTTCTACACCATAACTCATTATCCTCTTCTTCTTACCATCCCACGAATATTCTGGTGTTTTTTTTTTTTTTTTACCATCTTCTAGAATATACTTCTTTCCTTAATGAGTTCTGCATCCTGCTCACAATCTTACTCTCTTCCCCAGCTTCTGTGTTCCTACTAGGGAACTTTAATCAACAATATGTTATCATAAAGACCCTTACCTCCCAGTTCTTCAATTTATTCATTTTCCATGATCTACTACCTTACTTGACCTCAGTCACAAACATAATTATTTTACTTCCATATACACACATTTTTAAATTCCTTTATCTGATCACAATCTGTTGTCATTCTACTTTTCCTTCTGTGACACAACCCCAACTGTTCTTTATCTTTACCATGACTTCTAATCTTGGGTCCCTCAATTCTTTCCCAGTCTGTCAACTCTGCACAGACTACACACTTCTCTCTTCCCTATCTTTACCTCTTGGTGGACCAATTTGACCCTACACTGTCCTTTCCCTTTACACATTATATTACTGATCTTGCACTGCCAAGCCTTAGCCTTGGATCACTCCCACCATCTTCTGTCTTTGCTCCTACACACGTACTGCAGGAGGAAGCTAAAGAAAATCTGAAACTGTGTTGACTGGGCTCACTACAAATTTATATCACATAATCTCAATAGGGCCATCACTGTGGCAAGGCAATAATTTATACTTCTATAATTAACTCATTATTCCACCCCCCCATAGAAGCTTTTCAAACTTTTATGCCTCCTCAAACCTCCCATAGCTCCTCCTTCTCTGCTCTCTCTGCAGAGAACCTTGCCTCAAATTTCATGGTAAATATTGAAGCATTTTCCAAGCATTCCCTCATCTCACATCATTCAGATACTTTCTCTCTCTATCTCTTCCTTTACCTGTGTCTTACATGAAGAAGTGACTCTTTTCATTGTCAGGGGAATCTCCTCTACTTGCTCAAGTAATTCTGTTCCATTTGATCTTCTCCAGTATTCCACCTCTTCCCCCTCATCATCCCCATTTCCTCACTTCAGTTTCTCCCTACTAATTGATAACCAACCATCTAAAAACATGTCCATGTCTCCTTATCCTCAAAAAACATCTTTGCTTGATCCAGCTGTGCTTGTCAGTTATGTCCCATACTTCTCCTTTTTTGTGCCTAAACTACTTGAGAAGGCCATTTACAATGAGTTCCTCTAGTTCTTTTTCTCTTAGCCTCTACAGTCTGACTTCTGTCCAACCAAAAGTGCTCTCTTCAAAGTGACCAATGATCTTTTAATTATGAAATCTAATCAACTTTTCCAGTCCTCATTCTTCTTGACCTCTCTGTAGTATTGAACACTGTTGATCACCCTCTTCTCCTAGATACTCTTTTCTCTTTAGACTTTTGCGACATGGTTCTATTCTGGTTCTGCTCCTACCTGTCTGACTGCTCTTCAGTTTTTTTTGGTTAGGTCTTCATCCAAGTCACACCTACTTACAGTAAGTATCCCCTTGGGCTCTCTCTTGGATCTTCTTTTTTCCCTCTATGTTATTTTACTTGATGATCTCATGAAGTTTCATGGCTTCAATCAGTATCTTCATGAAACTGATTCTCAGATCTATATTTGTTTAGCTCCATTTGTTTATTTGTACTTTCTCTTCACCTCTGGATTTGCATTTCTTTTTCTTTTTTGCAAGGCAAATGGGGTTAAGTGGCTTGCCCAAGGCCACACAACTAAGTAATTATTAGTGTTTGAGACCAGATTTGAACCCAGGGACTCTTGACTCCAGGGCTGGTGCTTTATCCACTGAGCCACCTAGCCGCCCCTGGATTTGCATTTCTGACAGCCTATTGGACATCCTGAATTTGATGTCCCATAGTTGTCCTAAACTCAAGAAAAACTCATATTTTTCTCTAAACCCTCCACCTTGAAACTTTCTTATTACTATGAAGAGTACCACTATCCTCCCAGGCAACAGTCTTGATATCTAAGTTCTATCCTCAATAAGTTACTCTCTGTAACTCCCCCTTATCCAATCTGTTGCCAAGTCTGTTGATCTTACCTTATAAAAGCTCTTTCTTTCTCTTTTCTTACACTGCTACCACCCTGATACAGGCTCTTGTCTCTTCCTGTTTGTAGTATTACAATGGCCTACTGGCTGGTCTCCCTGCTTCAAATCTCTTCTTGAGGTAGAATAACCAATCAAAAGGTTATTGCAAACCTGTCACAGTAATCTTCCTAAAACACAGGTCTGACCACATCATATCCTATGCAATAAACTCTAGTGGTTCCTTATCAACTCCAGAATAAAATCTAAATTCCTATTTAGTGTTGAAAACCCTTCACAATTTGGTCCCTTCCTACCATTCTAGACTTATATTCCCTATACTCTGAGATCCAATGACACTGGCCTCATTGCTCTTCCTAATACAAGATACTTCGTCTCCTGTCTCTGATTATTTTCACTGACACTCCCTGTATCTGGAATGCTCCTTTTCCTCATCTGCCTCCTGACTGCCCTGGTTTCCTTCAAGTCCCAGCTAAATTCTTATCTTTTTCATGCAGCCTTTGCTGATTCTCTTTAATGTGCTTTCCTTTTGTTGGTTGTCTATAATTTATACTGTAGATATCTTGTTTATATATTGTTGTCTATATGCTGTTTTTCCTAACCAGAATGTAATCTCCTTGAGAGCAGGGACTATCTTTTGACTTTTTTTTTTGATTCCTAGCAATTAGCACAGTGTTTCACACACACACACACACACACACACACACACACACACACACACATATAGGCACTTAGTATAATGCTTATTTATCAAATGACTAAGGACATAGCATCCTTAGGATGTTCAGAAGTAGTCACCAGGTCAGCTTCATAGGGGATGACAGCTGTAGGGGCTGTACTAGAAGCAGGACTGGTGCTCTTGGGAGCACTTCCAGTCTCTGGGCTTTTGGGCTAACCTGCCCTTTTTTGTGGCAGTTGGTTGTTTGGTAGTGGTGCTGGTGAAGTTGGCCCCTTCTCCATAGGGGTTGTACTCCTCAGCAATGGTGGTGAGGACCCAATTAGAAGAGTTCTTGGGTTCAGGGTTTGGGGCAGTCTCTAATGGTGACTAGAGTGAAGCCCTAGGTCAAGGTAGTGATGATGCTTTAGTTTACCTAAGATTGCTGTGTTCTTAAAACACAAAATAAGAGGGAAAAAAGAGTGCAACAACCTATCAAATATATATATATATATATATATATATATATATATATATAAAATCTTATATACAGTGTTCTTCAGCAAATAAGTTCATCCATTGTAAATTCAAAACATTGTTTCGATTGTTTTGTTTTTGTTTTTATATCCATTTACATAGTTGTAGTCATTGTATAGTTTTTTTTCCTGGTTCCATTAAATTTATTTTATATTAGTTTATATAAATCTTCTCATGTTTTCCTGAATTTTCTCTCTTCAGCTAAAATTCGGATTGGGAATCCAGAGAAGAAAAGATTACTTCTGACTGGAATTGGGGAGGAATAGAGAGAAAATCAGAAAAGACTACATAGAGAAGCTTGCATATTAGTTGAACATTGAAGGAATTCAACAACAATGCCAAATGATATTAATATCTCAATTATTATTATATGTATATTGCATATAATTATATATGATATAATACATATTATACAACATATTACATATAAATTAAAGTGTTTTTAATTTTATAAAGAACTTTTTTCATAATTAGTATACATATTATTGAGAAAAATGATATTTCTCTCATATTAATAAACAATTATTGAATTAGGATCAGGATTTTTTCAGTTTGTTCAGTCTCTTTGAAGGACATTATTGAAGAATGAGATTGCCCAAATTCCTGGGGTACATGCTTTTTTTTTTTTTATCATTGATGAAAGACCTCACCCAACTAGAAAACCTTATAAAGAATTTAATCTAAGGTAAATTCTGACCCATTTTGTTCTACTCAACCAAGACTGAATTTTTGTCTAGATTGCCCTAGGTTGATGGGGGTAGTTTGGATAAAAGATAAGGCTCTTTGTCCAAGACTGATTGATCATAGTCAGGTCTCCTAACCCCTCATTAAAATAGGTTTACCTCTCATTATAATATTTATTCTTCTCATTAATTGTTAACTTATCAAAGTTGATTGCCACCCTCAGGAACATTCACTCCTCCAAGGACATATACGTGTTGAATGGATCTTTGGCATTAATAGTTTCATTGACCCCTTTAATCAATTATCCACTAGTAATAATTAATAAAATGAATAATTGCTCAGAAATTATGTATCTTGAATTTATCATGTTACAGAGATTATGATTCAGAGAGGGAAGTGACTTGTTTATAGTTGCACAACTGGTATTTGTTGGAACTAAAATTCAAACTCGGGGCTCCTGATTCCAAGTCAGGTACCTTTTCCACTACAGGAAGCATTTGATGTGTACTGATAGACCAACAGTTGTGAGGGAAGGGACAAAAGGGCATAAGAGGGCATTTTAGGTATAGGAATGTATCTGTAAAATCATAGAAATCATAAGTATTACCTAAACACAATAAAACTTCCTGGATGCACCCTCATAGCAAACCTTAGCATCTATTGGACTACATTATCAAAAGGAGAAGAGATAGACAGTATGTGAGAGTGTCAAAGGCAATGTGTGGTGCAGGGTGCTGGACTGATCACAGACTCATCTTCTCTATGCTAAATATTCATATTCAACCGAAGTGGTGGCCCCAAGGCAAAATGAATGCTAGAAGAATGAATGTCAAGAGATTAGAGTGTCTCTTTGAGCAGATCAGTTTGTTGTTAGCTTGGAAGGAAAGTTGAGCCAATATACAGTTGGCAAGAGTGGAGAAGAAAAGGAGTGGGATGCTTTCAGAGATCTTGTGTGCAGCAGTGCATTTGCTCATCTGGACCAGAACACTTACAAATTCCAAGACTGGTTTGATGAAAATGATGGGGAAATACAGAAGCTGCTAAATGGAAAATGGGTAAACCCATAGGATTTACCAGCAGGATAGTTCATCTGTTTCTATGTTTAATTCCATTAAAAGTAATGTCAAGTGAAACTTGGAGAGATGCAGGACTTTTGGTTCAGTAAGAAGACAGATAAAATTCAATTTTATGCAGAGAGTAACAAACCAAAATGCTATTATGATGCCCTGAAAGCTATTTATGGGCCAAAGACATCTGGTGCATCTCAACTACTCAGTACTAATAGATCCACATTGATTAATGATAGGGACTTGATCCTACAGAGATGGGCTGAACACTTCCGTAGTGTTCTTAACAGACCATTGTCAATCAATGCAGAAGTTATTGATCATTTACCTCAAGTTGAAGTCAATCAATCCCTAGCGGAAATTACAACTGAAGATGAGGTTTTGAATGCCATCAGGCTCTTTTCAAGTGGCAAAGCAATGGATGCTGATTCTATTCCAGCTGAGATCTGCAAGGTGGGAGAGTACCTATTACTCATCCAAAAACTGACTGAAATTTTCCAGATAATATGGCATGAAGAGGTTATCCCCTTAAAATGTTAAGGATGTCTCCATTGTCTATCTGTATAAAGATAAAGGGAATAGATTGTCTTGTGACAATCACAGGGGTATTTCTCTTTTAGTCATTGTTGGTAAGAGTCTTTCCAGAGTCCTTTTCAATAGGCTGATCCTTCACCTAGAAATTGCTTACCTTCTTGAGAATCAGTATGGCTTTAGACAGGATAGAGGAATAGTCAATATGCTGTTTGCTGCCTGACAACTCCAGGAAAAATGCCAGGATCAGAACAGAGTTCTGTATTCAGCATTTGTAGGTCTGACCAAGGTCTTTGATATTGTCAGTCATGAGGTAGAAAATTATGTCAAAATGTGGTTGCCCATTGAAGTTCATCAATTTCATGATGGCATGAATGCTGGGGTTCTGGAAACATCAAGATATCCCAGTTACCAATGGAGTAAAACAAGGATTGCCCTTGCTCCCATACTTTTTAGTGTGATGTTTTCAGCCATATTATCAAACACCTTCACTGAGGATGAACATGGTTTCAAGGTCAGCTACCACACTGATGAAAATTCTTTATCTTGAAAAAGCTACAGGCCAAACCAGAGTGGAAGGAGTATTGGTGTATGATCTTCTGTTTGCAAATGATTGTGTACTCAATGCAGCCTCTGAGACTGAGATGCAACAAAATATGGATTGATTCTCTGTTGCTTGTGCTAATTTTGGTTTAACAATTAACAACAAGAAAACACAGGTGCTCCATCAGCCAGCACCACACCATGCATAAGTAGAACCATTGATTATAGCAAATGGAGAAGTTTTGAGTACTGTGGACAAGTTCACTTACCCTGGCAGTGTCCTTCCAAGGAGGTATACCTTGAAATTGAGGTTGACACTTGCTTTGTTAGAGCTAGCTCAGTATTTGGGAGACTCTCAAACAAAGTATTGGAGAGAAGGGGTTTTAGATTGACTATCAAACTGAAGGTCTACAGAGCTGTTGTTTTGAGCTCATTGCTATATGCCTGTGAAACCAGCGCCATGTCAGGAAACTGAATCACTTCCATTTAAATTGTCTCAGGAAGATTCAGAAGATCACCTGGCAGGAGAAGATACAAGGAAGTGAGGTCCTTTCTAGGGCTAAACTGCCTAGCATTCCAACATTACTACAGAGTGCAACTATGATAGGCAGGATATGATGTTAGAATGCCAGATGTACCCTTGCCCCAAAAATTATTTTATGAGAACTCACACAGGACAAGCATGTCACAAAGGGGTCAGAAGAAATGATGCTGAAACATCCTGAAGGTCTCATTGAAGAACTTCAGAATTGACTGTACACCTTGTGAGACACTGGCATAGGATTGCCCAGTATGGTCTGCTCTCATCAGTGAGGGTGCTGCACTCTATGAGGAAGGCAGAACTGAAGCAGCTTAAAGGAAATATCACATACCTAAATTTGGAGTACCCACCCCAGGTGTTCACATGGACTGTTTTTGCCCAACTTGTAGTTAGCTTGTGTTGGTCTGATCAGTCACAGTCAGACACACTGTAATGTGTCTCAAACATAGTGATGTCATTTTGATCTTTTTTGATAATGAAGGACAAGAACCATAGCGGGGAGAGTTTGTGTGGAGCATAGAATATATAGAGAGGAGAAGAAGGACATATCCAGGATAGGTGACACCAGATTGTCGATGACTTTGAATGTTAGACAAAAGAATCTGGAATTAGAGTTGGGAAGGCAGGAAGTGAGGAAGAGGCTTGTTCATATGCCATTCATGCCGTCTACACAACTAGCTTATCTAGTTCCACTAAATTATTCAACCCTTTCCACTCCCCCAAAGAAACTCTCTCATTGGGCAATATATTTCTGTTGTGACTTCTATCTTTACCTAGTCATTTATTTATTTCACATTCAACAATTAGATATTGCAATGAGTACTGAATGTGCGAAGATTGAGGAATCACAGGTACCCAATAAACAAATTTTTAAAAAAGATATAAGTTGATAATAGAGGGGACAGGAACAACATGTGGGTACACAGAAATGCCTTAAGTAGTAGGAAGTGGGGCTTGGAATGAGCTTTGAAGGAAAGCTAGGAGTCCTAAGAGGCAGAAATGAGAAGGAAATACATGCTAGATACAGGTATCAATCCGTACAAAGGCTTAAAAGTTGTCATGTTTGGGAATCAGCATTTAGGACAATTTGGATAGAATATAGAATGACTGAAAAGGAGAAAAGTGAAATTAACTTGGATGAGTGACCAAGAGCCAGATTGTGAAGTCACAAGCACGGATGCTCTCCCTAGCTATTGAATGAACCTATTTTGCCCTCACTCTGTGGTCCAGTCAAATTGGTTCCATCTTCCATCTCTGTGCCTTTGTATTGCAGTGCCTTAAGACTGGAATGTGCTTTCTCCTTATTTCTACTTCTTATAATCACTTGTTTCTTGCAAGATTTAGTTCAAGGACCATCTTTTTCATCAGAAGTTCTTAACTATTTTTGTTTTATGGGCCTCTTTGGCAATGTGGTGATGCCTATGGACCTCCTTTTAGAATAAATTTTTTTTTAATTGAAAGAAATGTTTGATTCAGTTATATAACAGTTAAAATAGAGACTTTTTCCCATCTCAGTTTATGGACTCCCTGAAATCTATATATGGACCACTTTTGAGTCCATGGACTATAAGTATAGAACCCCTATTCTATAGGAAACCTTTCTTTTTATAAATTCAACTTTATTTTTAGTTCTGAATTATCTCTTTTCCAATCTCTCTTTTTCTACCCATTGAGAAAGCAAAAGAAACAAAAGTTGGGATGGATGGGAGAAGACAACAAAAGAAGTATACATTTTGTGCCATCAATATATTGGTAGTTTAATTGAGGAAGCAATAGAATATTGGTGAAACAATTATGAGAACTAGACCCATATGTTGAATACAAAGAAATTTTGAAGGGTTGGAAATTTGGGTTGCATCTGAGACAATGAAATTTAAAAAAATTTTTTTTTCTGTGGGCAGGGGTGTGGATTTCTTTACCCCATTCATATGTGAAGAGACAGCATGATTCAATAATAAGGGTGTTGACCTGGGAAAAAGAGCTACCTCTGATACATAATAGTTGTATCACCAAAAACAAGGCCAAGTCAATGAATCTCTTAAAACATAGGCAACTCTCTGAGGCATTACAGAAGAGAAACAAATTGGTGGAGTGGAAAATACAGGACCCAGGACCTGGGTTCAAATCCTACCTCTGACACTTATATAACTGGGGGAAAGTCATGGTCTTTCTGGACCACAATTTCATCATATGCAAAAGGAGGGACTAGATAGCCTCTGAGGTTCTTTTCAATCTAAATTTTCTATCCTTTCTGTGCTGGTATCACATCAATAAACTCAAAGGTCTGGGGCCAAAACAACTCAAACTTAAGTAAAGACTTAAGAAATAAGTAAAAACTTAAGAAACAAGATTTGGGGGCAGCTAGGTGGCACAGTGGATAGAGCACCAGCTGTGGAGTCAGGAGGACCTGAGTTCAAATCCAACCTCAGGCACTTAATAATCACCTAGCTGTGTGACCTTAGGCAAGTCACTGAACCCCATTGCCTTGTAAAAATCAAAGAAATAATATTCACAGTGTTGGGAGGTTGGTAAGTTCCAAATGAGTACACAGTGGAATAGAGCAGTCAAAATACCTAGTACCATCCCAGGCAACATTAAGATTAGAATCATGTCTAAAACAAGGAAAGTGAGAGCTCCAAGGTACCTGTCCAATCAGACCACATCAGGAGCACCATATTTATATAAGAAGATGAACATTCATGGAAATTGACTGGTCCACATGTCCATGTCAGGACAGAGGTAATCTGTGATCTGGTCATCCTGTCTCTGAAGGGTGACAGTGATTTCCACCTGAAGGGTAGAGAGGAGAACTGTGGTTGTACCACCAGGAGTCTAACATAAGGAGAGGAAGGCAGGATCTATAGTTGGTTCACCCCTTTGCTTTTTCATTTCCAAGAAGGTCATTGCACTAAAATTTTATATTTTTACCATTCATCCAAAATTTGTAGTCTAGGGCTATGATACTCTCGTTCAGAGATTCAGAATAGAAGCAACTTTTCCTGTTCACTTCCAAGGGGAGGGCCACAGTTGGCTTGGGCTCCACTGGTTTATCTCCCTCCCACCAAATATTTCTATACAAAAGACAATCACAGATGGCTGGTAACCGTTTTTATATCAAAGTGAGTAATGAACAGGAAGCAGGGAGGTTATTCATATTAGGGTAGACAACAGAATATACTAGAGCAAATGAGGTGTTCAACTCAACTCAGCTCAGGAGACAAGTTCTCAGCAGAGATTCTGCTCTTATTGATTTCTGGAGTTGCTAACACTGGGAGACAAGGTTCACTTTCCCCCTATGTCCATAGCAGTTGGGGTCATTTAAAAGTTGGAGTCTTTTCTCTGGAATTTTTTCTTCTGAAGTCTCTCCACTTACTCAGTATCTATGAGCTCAAAGGACACCTCCTCATGTCTCCTTCCATGTTCTTGGAGTTACAGGGATGTCCTTTGGGAACTCCCTATCCTCCTATGAAGAGATACTACATTTTGAGTTCCATGTTTTTCTATTATCTTCCTTTCTTTCCTCTCTCCCCATGGAAGTGAAAAAACTTGTACAGGTTGTACAGGTACAATTATGTTGAACATATTTCCTTATTAGTAATGTTGGGAAAGAGGAATTAGAACAAGGGGGAAAATCATGAGCCAGAAAGAAATCAAAACATAAAAGAAAGTTTAAAAAGTGAGCATAGTATGCTCTGCTCTGCACTCAGACTTCTTTGGATGTGAATGGCATTTTCCATAACAATTCTCTCAGGATTGTCCTTAATCATTGAATTACTAAGAGAAGCTCACAATTGATCATCTCACAATGTTGCTGTTATTGTGTATAATGTTCTCGTGGTTCTACTCATTTCACTCAGCATCAGTTCATGCAAATCTTTCCAGACCTTTCTGAAGTCTGGATACTCAGATTTCTTGCAGAACAATAGTAATTCACCACCAGCATTTGTTCAGCCATTCCTCAACTGAGGGGGCATCCTCATAATTTCCAGTTCTTTGCCACTACAAAAAGAAATGCTACAAATATTTTTGTACATATAGGCCTTTTTGTCTTTTTTATGTTCTTTTTTGGGAAACAACCCTAGTAGTGGTATTGCTGGATCAATGGGTATGTATGATTTTATTGCCTTTGTGGATGTTTCCCCTTTTAGGAGCATATCCCAAAGAGGACAGCCCTGGTGCTAAGAGGATTAGAGACACATCTATACAAGATGATGGAATTTGGGATGTTTTACCTGGGAGTCTTATAGGAGACCAGACAACTGATTTTAAATAGCTGAAGATCTATATTCTGAAAACAGAATTAAACTGATCTCCAGATGATAGAACTATGAAGAACAGATTAAATTATCTCTTCCTTATCACAGAAGTTATGGGAATGATGGTCCTGTGATCTGGAAAATCCACATAAAATTTTTTAGCCCTGCCTTTGTACCAGAGAAGAAATCTGAATTATTATGGTTATAAAAGATATTATACTATATATATATATGTATATAGTTTTATTGATATTATAATATATATATATTTTTATTTATGTATTTCTGGGTTTCTAAACTTTTTCTGTTGTCTGTTGGCCTTTGAGTGTTATCTGTGGCTTCTGAAAAACTCCCCCCAAATTCCCATCTAATAATGAGGAAAGTTGCCTTGTGGAAGGGATAACTTATTACAGAGAGGTGGATTTATGACTAAAAACTTACTAACAATTAAGGTGTCCAAAAGGGATTTGAGGGAAGAATGTTTTTCTTCTCACAGAGAAGACATTGACTACTTGGGAGAGCCAGGTGAATGACTACTGAGTTTCTCTCCCATTAAATACTCCAGTAAGGGTCTATTCAATACACTGAAATCCTTCTGTTTGGTCTTCTAATGTTAGATAGGCAGGAGACAGAGTTATGTGGGTTTAATAGTAAGAGTTACCAGACTGAATCTAAATGATCTCTCTCAGGACCAGAGCCGATATGTATTGAATGGTTGGAGAAAGTACCAGCTTCAAGTTAGAAAATCTTGAATGCTTAGACTGAGGAGTCTAACATTTACTTAATAAGCAATGAAAGGCATCAGAGATTTTTTGAGCAAAGTAAATGCATGGTCAAATACACAAATATAGTTTATATCATTTGATCTTTACAAGTCTATCAAGAAGGCAGTTCATGGTGTGCTATCCTCATTTTACAGATGCCAAAGAGTCAGAGGATCTATATCTATATCATCTATATCTATATATCTCTATCTATCTCTATCTCTATCTCTATCTCTATCTCTATCTCTATCCATATCCATATCCATATCCATATCCATATCCATATCCATATCCATATCCATATCCATATCCATATCCATATCCATATCCATATTCATTTCTATCTCTATCTCTATCTCTATCTCTATCTCTATCTCTATCTCTATCTCTATCTCTATCTCTATCTCTATCTATATCTATATCTATATCTATATCTATATCTATATCTATATCTATATCTATATCTATCTCTATCTCTATCTCTATCTCTATATCCATATTCACATCCATCTCCATCTCCATCTCCATCTCCATCTCCATCTCCATCTCCATCTCCATCTCCATCTCCATCTCTATATCATCTGTATCTATATCTAATCTATATCTATATCTATATATTTATATGTATATCTATATCTATCTATATCATATATATATACATAGAATTCCATAATATTAGAGCTAGAAGAGACTTTGGAGATTATCTAGTTCAAACTGCCCTCTCATTTAATAAAATGGAAAGATTTAGTTTCAGGAAAGTTCAACAACTTGTCCAAGGTCACATATCTAGTAAATTATAGACCTGAGATTAGAATCCAAGTATCTGACTTTTTTTCTACAGTGTTCTTTCCATACTATATTGCATTATCTACCCTGATAGGAAAAGATGCATATGTGAGTGAAGTTTCCAGGGAGAAGTATCTAGCTTAATGGGGTAGTGCTCTGAGGAACCCTTCTCATTCCCATAATCCTTTCTCATCCAATCTCAGCTCCTCATCCTACCCTTTCAATTTTTCTTTCGTTATAACTCTAAGTTTGTGAGATATCGGTGCCCCTTGACTGGCTATCCAGACATATCTGAGAGAATAGGGAAGGGTTCAGTTGTTGATGTCAAGGAAACAACTGTGATTGATTCCATAAAATCCTTTGGTTTTTCTTTGTCTCCATGACCTTAAGCAACTTGCAGAAGACTTCTATGCACAAAACATGAACCAGATACTTACACAGTACAAAGGAACACAAGCCTAGGGAAAGCCTCCCAGGGAACCACTCTCTCTGGAGTTGCACCATTTTGCTAGGATGAGGTTTTGATGGCATCTCTTGCTTTGTACATCTCTAATAAAATTACTTTTATATGCACAAATCCAAAGATTTGTGTTATCTTGCTTTAATCTACTTTCTATGGATAGCCTCAGATGGACTGAGAGGCCAGTAACCTTCTTGGGTCTGTTGAAAGCAGCTGCTGTCTCACGGTTCAGCTGCCATGCCTTCCTGGTTGAACTGGCACAAATACAATGGGACAGGGTGATTAGCCATGGGTTTGGACCTCTTGCTGATCCTGGGAGAGGAATCAGCATGATTCTATTAGTTGTTAACCAGTTGAACTCCTTTAGTTCTGTCTGTCCCTTCCTTGCCCAGAACACTCCCCAGCTCCCAGTTTCTTTGGGAGACTTGGCCAGGAGTTAACATGTTAATGTACCCTTTTGATTTTGTAGTTCTACATCTAATTTCCACCCCAAAGGAATAAATTATATGCAATTTATGTAAATTGCCCTCATTGCAGCAAGAATAGAAAAAGCTGTAGGCGTGGAGGCAGCCGCATTGAACAACTTGTTCTAGACACACAAAAAATGGAGGCTACAGCTCACTTCAGATTTATGCTCATGAGAGAAGCAGCTGTATTGCTGCTGCTGGTGGTGGTGTTGGGGGGGTTGGGGTAGAAGAGCACTGGTTTGGAGCTAAAGGCCCTGGATTCAAGTTGCAGTTTAACTCTTCAATACTTGTGTGTCTTGACAATTACTTCCCTTTTGGGGGCATTAGTTTCTTTATTTGTAAAATGAAAGAGTTGTATTTGACATAGATCTTATGGTTTATTCCTTTCTTTCTTGTGGGTCATGAAAGATGTCGGGGTGAGGGGCACCTGGGCCAAGGAGGAGCATGGACCAACTGAGGCTGGGGGAAATAGAGTGGTGAAGTAACTCAGGAGCTTACTGGCTGCCCAGACTTGGACTAAGGCTTCTTTTATATATACTCTTAATGGCCTTCTCCTCCTGCCTTAATTGTGAATTTGTATATCCTCTTTTCTCTTATAAATGAGCCTTAGACAACCCACTCCTTTAGTCTAGAGTATTTAGAGGTAGGTAGCAGAAGGGAAAAAGGGAAAACTTGCAAGACCATAAACTTTTAAGTGATAAAGAGCTTCAGATTGTTATTGCTTTACAGTTGGCAATTGAACAAAGATCACATGGACAGATCCTGGATTAAGAACCAGATGGGGAGGGAACTGTGTGGTGATATCCTCTTAAAGAATAGGGAGGCCAGTCTTGATTGAAAGGGCAGGGCTGAATCTTATTTGTAATTTAATATTCCAAATGTAAAAGGCCCCCAAGTCCAGTTAGATGATACCATGGATCGACCAGATCTGGAGTCAAGAAGACTTGTTTTCTTGAGTTCAAATCTGATCTCTAATACTTTCTAGTTGTGTGATCCAGGACAAGTCACTTAACTCTGTTGGCCTTAGTTTCCTCATCTGCAAACTAAACTGGAGAAGGAAATGGAAAACTATTTAGTATCTTTGCCAAGAAAATCTTCAATGGGGTCAAGAAGAGTCAGACATGACTGAACAACCAAAGGTGCCCAAGGGAACTGAAGCCTTTACAGAGCCAACTCCCTAATGGTTTTAGAAAGTGGACTTTTAGCCTGGGCTATCCACAGATTTAAGATTGGGACTAGAACCCAAGGTTTGGGGAAGATGCCAGGGATACACAAAAGTGCCAGGACTACTTAGCCAATAATCATTCTTGTGTATAATGCTTCAGGGGATAATAGAAAAAGAAGTCACATCTCTGTCCTGGGATGGTACCCACAAAGGTAATAAAATGTGTACTTTCTATGTGACCTCAACCCATTGATGTTATAAATATATATATGGTTTCTGTGTTTGGTTTATTACATGAAGCTACATACTATATGTGATTCTTCTTATATGCATATGAGTTCTTTAGCTGGGGTGATATGCATCTCCCTCATTTGATTATATATTTTGAGGGCCAGGATTGTCTTTTTTATATTTATATTCCAAGAATTTGTTAAGGAACATAGTAAACACTTAATAAATGTTTATTGATTGATTTATGTCTCATTCAATCAACAATCATTACTCAGGTAGCTATTATATGTAAATTTATGCTAGATGCTGAGGGATGCAAATACACAATTTAGAAACTACCCTCAAGGAGTTTACATTCATATCCATTTATTGCTATCTTGAATTTACTTGCCAGTTAGGCAGGCACTGGTAGGCTGAGATTCCATGGGCTGGTGGCCTTAACCAACCCTTGTCCTTCACCAGCCTCATGGTGGGTTCTGGTTTCATTGCTCTGGTGTTCACCTCTCACTAGGCTCCCAACACTCTAACTCATCTCTCTTCCCTGCCCCGACCCCCCATCAACTTCAGATCCCTGATGAACAATTCTATTTTCATCTCCAGTTTAAAGGATTCTCCTCAGAAAGGAGAGGTGGGAGGAAGTCAAAAGAAGAGTACCCAGAGTACTCTGGGAAGATGAATCAAGGATGGAACAGACAGCTTTATTCCCACACAAGAAAGGAAGCACTAAGCAAAAAAGCATAGCATGATTACAATCAGTTGAGAGGCTAATATAGGTCTCATCAGGACATCTGAAAAGAGCAGTCCCCTGAGTGCAGCCAGATCGATGTCAAGAAGACTTTTTTCCAGAGCTTGCTCTCTCTCTGTGAATGATTCTTCCCCCTTGGCCAGACTGCTGCTCTCTCTGCCCCTGTTGCTGATGGAATTGCTCTAGTAGCTACTGATGCCCAGAGGCTTGGGTGTCTGGGGTGCCCGTTATCTTTCAAGATCTCACAGAGCCAAGTACCAGGGAGGTGCCACCCTCCAGAAGACAAAGTCACCCCACCTCCACCGTCTCGAGCTTAGAGAAGTCATTCTTATACCTTAAGATCAGCATGAGCAAGAGAGCTGAGTGGCAAAGGATCACTCTTTTATTATATCCATAGAATTCTGGTTTGACATTCAATTAAAAGAGTCCTTTTGCCTGACTGGAAGCAGTCATGAACATGTTTACCCCCTCTGAAGTGGAGGGAGGGAAAAGTCTTTCTATTATCTATTTCTAAGGAAGTACTACAAGAACAAAAAAAATAATTTTGGGGGTCCACTAAGGTAGGGATACCAAGAGGTAAAGATTAAGGAAAACATTCTTGATATAGGGGATAGCCTATCTAAATGTATAGAGGCAGGAGATTTAATGTTATTTTTAGGGCACAGCAAGTAGGTCAGATAGGCTGCAAAAATGTGTAAGGTAGAATGATGTATAATAAGCCTGAAGAGATAAACTTGAGACAGATTGTGAAGAGCTTTAAATTCCAAAACAAAGATTTTACTTTATATTCTTGCAGCAGAGGCTGAGGAGATATATAGGAGGGCATTCTCTTGAAAACTTCTAGAGACTCTAAGACATGTTGATTCATTGTTTGGGTTTTTTGTAGATGATGAATAAGCTAGCAATATAGGTTCATGTGGTGGTCCAGCATTGAAAATAGTTGGCATTTTAGAATGGTGTGGGATCCCTGAATTGGTCCCTTAGTTAGCCCTTATTTCTAGACAATGGTAGGGAGACAAATTATATATATATATATATATATATATATATATATATATACATATATATATATATATATTTTAATTGATATTTTATTTTTCAATTACATGTTATAAAAGTTTTTCAACATTCATCCACATGCATATGCATATTTTTAAGTTTGGTATGAGAAATTAGGATAAATTGAAAAGAAAGAAAACCATGAGATAGGAAAGAAATACATTAGAGAAATTAAAAAAAATAAATGTAGTAGAGGACAGCTAGGGGGTTGTGGTGGATAGAATACTGGCCCTGAAGTCAGGACCTGAGTACAAATCCAGTCTCAGACACTGAATAATAGTCTAGCTGTGTCACTCTGGACAAGTCACTTAACTCCATTGCCTTGAATAATTTTTTAAAATAAAAAATTAGTGAATGTATTGTTCATTCAGATTCTGTAGGGTTTTTAATTTTGTTTTGTTTTGTTTTTCTTCCTCTGGATAGGGATAGCATCATCCATAGCTCCTAGAGTTGTCCTAGCTCTGTGAATTGCTAAGAGGAACTGCATTCATCAAAGTCAATCAACTCACAATGATGTTATTAATGTGTACAATGTTCTCTTGGTTCTGCTCCTTTTGCTGATGCTGTATCTTTTAAAGGAAGAAACAACTTCCATTTTAGCCCTTTGAGTTTTATCATTCAAAGTAGTATGTTGTGATTCCAGTGAGAGTTGTAGAAGGAATCCTTTTCTACAATGCCTTTGCCTCAACTCCCCATGTAGAATGTGAACTCAACTAGACAGATGTATATCAGCAAACCTGGTTGACTTTGTTTCTTTAAAGTTTGCCCTTTTGTGATCTTAGGTAAATGAATACCCTAAGATGGACCTGTTTAGACTTGGAAACAACTTTGTAACTTTGCTTGACCAAGAGGGCTGTGTTGGTGGCACCTAGTAGAAAGAGCCACCATGTTACCCCCTGATTGTGGTGGTGGCAGATACAGAACCATTGGATTGTGGAAGTGGATGAATATGAAATTCAGAAGAGTTGAGGTGAAATATAAATGGTATAATTCATAGTTTTGTACACATATTTTATGTATGGATGAGATTTAAATATTCTCTTGCTAGTAGATTATAACAATAGTTATATTTTGTTACTGAACTGATTAGATTACTGATTTCTGTTTTGTAGGTGTTTGCTTGTATTTTCATGTTTAGCATGTGTAGGTATAAAATGACTGTCTCATACTTGATTTATATTGAGTATCTCTTTTAATACTAATTTTTGGGAGGAACCCTTAGATTTATGGGCATAATCTAATTTATAATAATAAAATTATCCTGAAGGGTTATCCATGGTTATCCTTTAGTCTTCTAGAGTAGAGGGTTGATATAGTTAGAACTGTGATTTAGAATGGCTTGGATATAAAAAGAAATTTAAATGGGTCTATGATCTTATCAATATAGAGGTTCCTTCCAAAGATGCAAATTATAATCCATCTATTTCTGCCTATGCTGTAGTACTTTCATTTGGTGGGGGTGGCAGAATGGTTTGGTGTGTCATCTGTTCAGTATGCTCGAGAAAGAGGAAAGACTTCATGCAGAGGGTGGGGTTTAAGTTGATACTCAAAGGAAGTCAAGGAAGTTAAGAGGTGGGGAGATGAGGAAGGAAAGTCTTCCCAGTGTGGGGCTCTGAGCCAAGAGATGGAGTGTCACATGGGAGAAATAGCAAGTAGGGCAGGGGCACCCTGCTTGCTTACACTATTCACCCAGTAAACACTGGCAATAGAAGACATTCTACATTGTTTACTAGGTGGAAAGTATAAGCAAACAGGGATCTATATATTCTGGCAGAGATAGTGGCAGAAAAAAATCTTGCCAGCTCTTCCCAGTTTCTTCCAGTGTTGCAAAGTACCTGCATACAATTTATCAAAGCTTCAAAGTAATTTTCATGGCCTTGGCAGTTAGTGCCAAAGCCAAAGCAGAGATTGCAAGGAATTTTCTTGTTTCAACTTAAACATCTAGAAAACCTGGGAGAGTTCCTATTGAAGAAGGGGAGAGAATGAATTAGAAAAAAATCATAATGTGAGGGGCTAGATAGGCATGCCTGTGAACCTAATTAACAAAAGAACTGAAAATGTATTGATTAGTCTAGGCATTTTAATTTTAATTCTAACACTATCAATCCTCTCTCTTTCTCTCTCTCTCTCTCTCTCTCTCTCTCTCATTTCATTTGATCCTCATATCAGATGAGTCTTTTTTAGATTCTTTTTCATCTTAATGGTATTTTATTTATTCAAACTCTTAAGACCTGTTCAACCTATAATATTATTGGTTACATCTTCTAAGAACCGACCCTCAAATTATTTAGACCCATCTGTAGGGTAGCATTAGTCTTATCCTTTGTTGTAATGTGTTATCATGCCACTTTCATCTCCAGTTGCTCTTGTTACACTAGCAAGAATGATTAGGATAACTGACATATTACATTACTATTAAGGTTTGAAAAAATGCTTTATATAATTGTCATTTGAGATTCACAATGTTCTGAGAGGTAGGTCTCATAACCATTATGATTCTCATTTTAGATTTGACATAACCCAGTCTCAGAGAAGTTAAGTAATTTGCCCAAGATCACATAGCTAGTATCAGAAGTGGGAAGAGAATGAATGAAAAATCATCTATTATATGCTTACAATGTGATTTTGAGTGAATTGATCTGTAGAGCAACTAATTAACACCCCTTTTCCAGAAGCTATGGCAATATTGATTTGATTATTGTGCTAACAGCTGGAGTGGGAAAGTGGGAATGGAAGGTATAAATATCCATATGGCAGTGGGGCAGACAGAAAAATGTTTCAGGTGGATAGCTGAATGAAATGTTAAATATGGTCTAGTTTAGGACTGGCTAGACAAGATTGGTGAATTTTTACTTACCAATCATATCTAGCATTTTATTTGCTGGCCTGATATCATTATTTAATTTCTTGTAATATTATTGCTCATGTCCTTTCTCAATATCCATACCCTTGTGGTGGGGGAACCATCATTCAAATCAGGCAGCTCTTTTGACTGATATCATAGGAAACTGCTGTCAAAATTGCAGCACTGTTTAGAAATGAGCTGTCATTAAATGCTAAATCATTCACCCTTCTCTTCCCTTGTCCTGTGAGCTCAGGGGTCAACTTCGGCCCAGGCTTCAATATTAGTCTTTGTCCCAGATGATCTGATCTGTCCCTTGACCTTTAGTATATTTCCATATTTTCCATCATCCCATGTCTTGGCCTCTAGAAAAGTTTGAGAAGACTGGAAATGCAAAACTTTGAAGTAAAGAAAAGGTCCTGAGAAGGAGGGAGAGAGAGGTATGAACAGAAAATCAGAGCTGCCAAATGGGGATTGGTACCATCTATTTTTTAAACCAACAATCAGAATTCTTCTCAGGTCTCTCTAGATGAGACTTTGAAAACAAAGAATGTCAGAACCAGAAGGAAATGAAAAACATAGAAATAATGTCAGAACATGAAGGGATCTTGAAGTGTTTGAGTTGGAAGAGATCTCAGAAGATAGAACATAGACTGAAAGAGCCTTGGACCAAAGAACATAGAAACAACAGAAACAAAAAGTATCTAGCCAATTACATAATTTTATACATGAGAAAACTGAGGTCTGGGGTGGAGAAGAAACTTGCCCAGGAGCAAACAGTTTATAAATATTCAATCCAGGACAGCATTATTTTGAAAAGTTGTTGACTCTGGCAACTCAAAGTCATTATTTATTAATAAGAATATAATAAAAATAATTATTTTTGATGAATGAAAATGGTTCACAAGTATTGAACTCTTTGAAACAATGAAGAGCTTTCATAAACATTATAGCACATATAGTTATCAGTCCTGTGATGGAGGCAGGGTAAAAGGTTAGAGAATAAAAGGATTTAGATCCAGAAGATCTTAATGTCCAGTTCTCTTATTTTTGAGAAGAAAAAACAGACTCAGAGAAGGTCAAACAATAATAAATGGCAGTTAGGACTTTGTAGATACTCAAACCAAAGCACCACACATTCTTTCTCTGCCTCCCAAGTCAGCTCATTCTGCCTCCTTGCAGTGAAAACGCAGCAGGCTCCAAAAAGCTACTAATGGCCACAGCTGCAGTGTCATTGTTTAATTTTGTGCCAGTCATGAATTTTAAAGCTATTGTTTTGATTTTTCAGGCTCCCACTGATGAAGCTGGTTGCCGTGGAAATTACTAGCCTGTAGATGATTTCAATCTCAAGTGAGTAGAGTTCCAGGGGAATAGGAGAGACAGGATGCTTAAGAGAAAATTCTGTTTCAATTAATGCTGTCATATTCCATTATTATGTTTCATTCTATATAATGGGGCCTATTTCTAATATGGGCTTGCAGAAAACTGTTCTTGGAGTCAGAAGACCTGAGTCCACACTTGGCAAGTCACTTACAATCTTAGTGTTCTTTTGTTGTTGTTTGTTCAGCTATGTTTGTTTCTCTATGACTTCATTTGGGGTTTTCTTGGTAAAGATGCTGGAGTGGTTTGCCATTTCTTTCTTCAGCTCATTTTACAGAAGAGGGAAATAGGGTTAAGTGACTTGTCCAGGGTCATACGAACTTTGTCCTTCATTTTTGAAGAAGACCATGACATCAGGGAGGTGATGCTATGACAAGCACATAAATTGGATTTGAGTGAGGGGTGCTGTGCTAAGTCACTAGCCTCACTTTCTCCTCCAGAGTCATCTGGGTCCAGTGGCCAGATATGACTCAGGACAACTGAAGATATTCCTGAATGCAAGGCAATCAGGGTTAAGTGAGTTGCCTAAAGTCACACAGCTAGTAAGAGTCAAGTGTCTGAGGCTGGATTCGAACTTCTGTTCTCCTGACTCCAAGGCCAGTGCTCTATCCACTGCATCACACAACTAGTAAGTGAGGCTGGATTTGAACTCAGAAAGAGGAATTTTTCTGAGTCCAGGCCCAGAGCTCTATCTAGGGCATCATTTAGCTGTTCTAAGTGTCTCTTTAAGATAAGTTGTCTTCACAGATCTGCATTGGTCAATTAAATAATAGATATAGTTCCTAAACCTATTCTGATTTTTACTGTGAGGTATATTAGACTTGTAAACCTAATTTCCAGGTCCAGCGATGAAATTACTAATTGTGTGAGCATGAATAAGTTATATCCACTCTGAGTCTATGAACCAGCCTTGTTAGCTTGTTCTCTTAAGACAACTCTATTTCCTATCTCCAAGTCTTTGAAACGGCTGTTTTCCATACTTGGAATGTTCTCCCTCTCCATTGCTGACTCTTAGAACTCTTGGTTTTCTTCAGGACTCATCTCAGTCATGCTTTAAGAGACTTTTCCTGCTCTCCCCTTCTCCTAGTGCCATCTTCTTAAGGACGGTCTTCTATCTGCTTTGTATTTGTGTCTTCTGTTCTGATTTATATCTGTTATCTCCCTTTTTAGAATTAGGTTCCTAGAGGGCAAGGTCTGCTTTTGCCTTTTCTCTTTATCTTCAATGCTTAGCACCTAAATAAGTGCTGGCTTGTTAATTGATTTATTGATTGCTTTTCAGTTTCTTTCTAGGTAAAATTGGAATCATAGCCCTTGTTCTTTCACCATTAGAGAACTAAGATTCAAATGAGACAGTTGATTTGATTCAAGTTTTCTCACCAGGGAATTTCCTCTACCAATGAAATTGTAGCTACTATCATCCCTATGGATAAGATGCTGCGTTACTCTATGCAGTTACAAAGTCAAATATGAATAGTCTCTGAGGAGTTTCTATTCTACTGGGAGTAGAGAGAATACAACATATCTCTAAGTAAATTTAAAGTATATAAAAAGCTCAAGTAGTCATCAAAACTGCCTAGTACTGGTTAAGAAATAGAGTAATGGATCAGTGGATGAGGATGAGTTCAAAAGAAATAATAGGAAATGAATACAAGTAATCTATTGTTTGACAAACCCCAAAACATCAGCCTCTGGGATAAGAACTCACTATTTGGCAAAAATTTGTTGGGGAAAAATGGAAAATAATATGGCAAAAATTAGGCATGGATACACTTCTCACACATACCAAAATAAGGTCAAAATAGGTACAGGATTTAGACAAAGAGCAATACCATAGATAAATTAATAGACCAAAAATACTCTATCTGATCTATGGAAAAGGATAAATTTATGACCAAACCAGAATTAGAGCACATTATAAACTGCAGAATGAATGATTTTGAATATATTAAGTTAAATAAAATCAATGCTACCAAAATTAGAGGAAAAACAGAAAGGTGGAAAACAATCTTCACAACCAGGAGTCCTGATAAAGGTTTCACTTCTAAAATATATAGAGAATTGCATCAAATTTATAAGATCACATATCATTCCCTAATTGATAAATAGCCAAATGACATGAAAGACAGTTTTCAAATCAAAAATTAAAGCTATATAGAATTATATGAAAAATGCTCAAAATCACTATTGATTAGAGAAATTCAAAATAATACAACAATGAAGTATCATCTCACACCTATTAGATTAGCCCAGATGAGAAAAAGGGAAGGTGATAAATGTTGGAGAGATTGTGGGAGGATTGGGACACTGATGCATTGCTGGTAGAGTTGTGAATGGATCCAGCCTTTCTTGACAGCAATATGGAACTGTGCCCAAAAAGCAATAAAACTTTTCATGCCCTTTGACCCAGAAATTCCAATTCTAGGTCTATATCCAGAAGAAATTATTAAAAAATGGGAATAGTTCTAGATGTTCCAAAATACTTATAGCAACTCTTTTTGTAGTGGTAAAGAATTGGAAATTGAGGGGATGCCCATCAATTGGGGAATGGCTAAACAAGTTATGGTACCTGAATACTATGGAATATTGTTGTTCTATAAGAAACCATAAATGGTCGGATTCTAGAGAAGTATGGAATGATTTACGGGATCTGATGCTGAGCAAAAGGACTAGAGCCAGGAGAACAATGTACACATCAACAACATTATGAGAAGAACAACCTTGATGGAAGCAACTCCTCTCTACAGTCCAAAGAGCTAGGACAACTGTATTTGACTGATTATGAACCATATTATACCCAATCAGGGAAGAAAAATAAAACAAAACAAAACACACAGAAAAAAAACTTTTCAGAATCTGATGAACACTTTATAAAATTTATCTCTTATGTATTTCTTTTTCTTAATCCTAATTCTTCATGTCAAAAATGACTAATTTGTAAGTATGCTTAACAAAATATGTATGTAAAATTCTAACCTGTCTATTCCCTGCTGAGGGGAGGGGATTGGGAAGGGAGGGTGGAGGGCAATTTTATAACTTGGAAACATGTATATACAAATGGGTGAAAATAAATAAATTAATGAATTTTTAAAAAAGCTGCTATAAATAGTGCAGTGGATATAACCTCGACTCTGGAATTAGGAAAACTTGAGCTTAAATTCAGTTTTAGATATTTACTATCACCTAACAGTAAGAAATAAAGTGTGATGAGCACAGAGATGCACTTGAATACTGACATGGACTGATGCAAAGTGAAGTAAACGGAGTCAGCAACACAATATGTACAGTGGCTGTGTGATTCTGGGCAAGTCACTTACCCTTTATTTGCCTCTTTCCTTCATCTGTAAAATGGGATGATGATAACACCTACCTTCCAGGATTATTGTAAGGATAAAATGAGATATTTGTAAAATTCTTAGCACAGTATCTGGCACATATATTTGTTGTTAAGTCATTTTTCAGTTATGTCTGATCATCACATGACCCATTTAAGATTTTCTTGGCAGAGATAGTGAAGTGGCTTGCAATTTTTTTCTTTTACAGATGAGGATATGGACACAAATAGCGTTAAGTGACCTGTCCAGAATCACATAGCTAGTAAGTGTCTGAGGCTGGATTTGAATTCAGGACAAAGGAATTTTTCTGATTCTAAATCCAGTGTTCTATCCATTGCACCACCTACTTGCCCAAGTGCTGTATAAGTGTTGATTAATTTTATTATTGTTAATTTGAAGAGGGAGAGAATGAGAAAGACCTTGCATGGGAGATGATACCTACTTTGAAGGAATCTAAGGATTTGGCTATGAAGAAATGAGGACATGCATACCAGGTATGATTGATCAACTGTACAGAGAGGCATGGAAGTAAAAGACAGAATGTAAATATAGCGAGCAGCTGGTAGACTGGTTTGATTGTCTCAGAACTGGAAAAGACTTTGAGGGGAGGTTTATGTTTTACAACCCATACCTGAGCTAGAATCCTGCTAAAAACATCCTTGACAAATGCTCTTCTGGTTCTCAAATGAAGAACCTGTAAATTTCACAGTCACCTATATTTCTATTTTTTGGAAATTTTCTCTTTGTGTTTTCTACAAAGCCATTTTGCTAGAGTGGAAAACGTTTAAGAATCAGAAGAATCAATTTTGACTTTGGCCTTGTGACCTCTCTGAGCTTCAATTTCCTAATCTGTGAAATGAAGTCAATAATACCTGAATAAATTCATCCCACAGGGTTATTGTGAGGAAAGTCTTTGTAAACCTCAAAGACCTGTGCTAATTGTAGCACCATTGTGCATACTAGTTCATTGTGCTAGTCCATTTGGGGATCAAGTAGAACAAGACTAATCTCTCTAGCACAGGGGTGGGAATGTCCTGTTCACCAACTATATCCAGGTGAATTAATTTGGACTAGTGTTGCCATGGCAAGCATAAGTAGGACTCAATAAATCCAGGAGTTTAATTTTAGAGGTGAATTAATTAAATGTTTGACCAAATACAACAGGCTAATTTTTAAGTTGATGATTTTGAATGACCCTTGAGTGATGTTATAAATAGTCAAATGGTCCTTGGCAGGAAAAAAAGGTTTCCAACCTCTGTTCTACCACATGAAAGTCCTTTAAATACTTGAAAACAGCTACCATGTTTCCTCCCCCATTTCCATACCACTTTTCTGTTATGAAGACTAAACATACCCAGTTCAATCAATTACATTTGTACACTATTTCCATTTGGTCAATAAACATTCTCAGTTAATTAAAATTTATTAGTCATTACTATGTAATTAATCTTGAGATTCCAATCCCAGTCATTACCCTCTAGATATATTCTTTGTCTATGCTCTTCCAAAAATACTCCTAGTAATAAGCACAATTCTCCAAATGTGGTCTGGCTAGGCAGAGTGCAGTAGTACCTCCCTCATTTCAACCATTAAACACCTCCAGTTAGCTTAAGATTGAATTGCTTCTCTGGTTCCCATTATCATTAACTTATATTAGCTTTCAGTCCATTAAGTCCAGCTTCTTTTCACATAGCCTACTGTCCAGCCATATTTTCTCCATACTGTTCTTGTGTTGTTAAATTTTTGAATTTCTCTTTCACTTTTTTCCTATTAAATTCTATCTCCTTACATTTAGTCTATAATCCTATCCTAGAGAAATATTTTTGTATCCTGATTCTTTTTATCTGATGTGCAAGCAATCTCTCCAAGCTTTGTGCCATGTGCAAATTTGGTAAACAGTCTATCTCTTTTTTCATTCTAGCCATTGATCAAAAGGGTGAACAGATGTAGAGAAATAGAGAAATGAGAGATTTTTATTATTTCTGAGTCTTGGCTGACATCCAGTTGAAACACTGCTGAGACTGACTGGCCCCTCATCTTAATGAAACATTGGTTCCTAATGACACAGTAGAGAGAACAGTAATAACTATCACAATGATGGTAATACCTCATATTTATATAGCCTTTTAAGGTTTCCAGAGTTTTCTTACAAAAACCATTTATTAGGTAGGGAAGACAAGTATCACTAATTATCATTTTAGAGTAAGAGGGAGGCATGAGAGATATCTGGTATGAAGGCATGGAGTCAGGAGATAGAGTTTTGTGTGTAAACAGCAAATAGGTTATTATGACTGAATTACAGAGCATGTGGAGGGGAGCATATGTAACCTAACTAGAGATGTCATATAAAGCTCAAAGGTGTGATCATCCTTATGTAGAATAAATGTGGTAGAGTAGAAGGTTAGGTTATGAAAACTGAAAAAGACTGGTTAAGTTAGGATATTGGAGGGATCATCAACATGTATGTTAAAGTCCCTTAGTTTTGGGGTAAAAGTTGGGATGGAGGAAGACTGTAAGCCAGACCCTGAATTCACCAA
This sequence comes from Macrotis lagotis, assembly GCF_037893015.1. NCBI lineage: Eukaryota > Metazoa > Chordata > Mammalia > Peramelemorphia > Peramelidae > Macrotis > Macrotis lagotis. The sequence goes on from NC_133658.1 coordinate 364,110,892, forward strand.
GAAAGGAGGGAGACAGAGGAGTTGGTTGATTCATTTAGATTAGTGCAAACTTCAAAGGAAAAGAGTTTGTTGATAAATTATGGTAGAGAGAGACTGAAAGAGTCAATGGGGAGCAAGGAATATTCTGGCTCACTATGAGGCCAGTGAGTTGGAGACTATTGGATGAAGTTCTTCCAATACTGGGCTTTGGGGGAAGGTCTTTCATCTGAAGTGGGGGATAGGAGGAAGATCCAGGTTTCACTGAGATCTAGAAAATAAAAATAACATGAGAAGAAGAAACATTTGTTGAAGGGACATTGGTTGATTATAGAGTAAGAGTTTCTCTGGAACATAGGGAAAATAGCAGATAGATATGAAGTAGGACATTTTTGGGTAGGGATGAGATGGGAATGATGAGAGCAACAGATATTGGAGAGAGGGATTTTGCTTTTTGGTAGCATAGAATTCAGTATCTCAAGGATGAGAAGAGTAAGAGGAGTAGGAATTTTTGGTTCAAGCAAGGAATCAGTGAATGAGAGGAGTTTTGCTCATAAAAGCAGGTGAATAAAATGTTCTTGATCTGGTTCTAACCTTGATCTCTCTGTCTACACTAGCTCTTGAATATTCTTGGCCCTGGGAGGGGCATGTGCACTGTTGGAAACTCAGCAGTAATTCAATCCAATGACCATTTATTAAGCTCCTATCTCATTCAAAGCATTTTGCTGGGTATGGGACCAAGACAAAAATCATGATACAAACAGACCAAAATGGTATCTGACCTCAAGGAGTTTATATTTCACTGGATCTGTAAGGGAGGAAAGGAAATATTAGAGACAAAACTAAGAGCAAATAAATAAACCAAAAAACAATCTTTCAGCTATAATTAAAGCCTTAGAAAGAGATAAATGGCAATGTAGTCATCTGGCAAAATAAAGTATAACAAATTTATTGTGGATCTTTACAAGTGCCTTCTTTTCTTAGATCTTTTCTATTCATCATTATTTATAATTGGATAGGGAGGCAGCACCAGCTCTGAAATCAGGAGGACTTGGGTTCAAATTTGGCCTCAGAGACTTGCTAGCTGTGTGACTCTGGCCAAGTTGCTTAAACCCAATTACCTACAAAATAAAAATTTTAAAAAAATGAATAGGGCTGAGCTAGGGCTGTCTTACCTTCTGGGAGCAGGAACTGATTCTGACATTTCTGAACTATTACTTAACTACCTTTTATGGTTAATTAAAGAGAACCATAGGATTTCTAAGAATAGTGACTTACTTCATATGGAACTTTAAAGAGTCCTAGAAATCTTCCTCAAAACAAAATCATCCAGGATGTGGTGCAAGAGTGACTATTCCCATTTTTTGTCTTTATTTTTTATTTATTTACACATTACTAAAATATTCTTGTTGTAAGAATAAATATAATCCTCCTTCTCCTCACAAAAGCACAAAACCTCATGAGAAATAAAGTTAAAGAAAGAGAGAAAATGTTCTTCAGTTCATGTTCTGATACCATCAGCTCTGTCCCAGGGGTATATTGTATTCTTTATCATAACTCCATCAGGGAAGTCACTTCCATATTTTTCCACAGTTGCTGTTGCTGATTGTAATTCCCTCCATCTATTCCTCCCAACCCCATTTATTATATTTTCTCTCTCCTTTCACTCTCTCCCTCTTCAAAAATGTGCTGTGAGGCAGCCAAGTGGTGCAGTGGACACAGCACCAGCCCTGGGCCCAAGAGGTCCCAAGCTTACATCCCACCCAAGATACCCAGCAACCACCCAGCCCCATGATCCCAGACGGCCCACCCAATACCACCTCCTTAAAAAAAGTAAAAAAGAAAATGTTGTATCTGACTATCTTCTCCCATGATGTACCCTCTCCTCTATCACGCACCTCCCTCCCTTCCTCCTGTTCCCTTTCTCTTTTTTTTTCTTCTAGATTTCTATACCCTGAGTATGTATCTTTTCTCTGAGCCATTTCTGATGAGAATGTAGGCTCCCTCATTTCCCCTCACCTTCCACCTTTTCATACCATTGCAAAAGTTATTTCTTGACTCTTTTACATGAAATATCCTAGCCTATTCTACCTCTCCTTTCTCTTACTCCCAGTATATTTCCCTTTCACCTATTGACTCTGCTTTTTCAATATATTATACCTTCAAATTCAGCTTTCTCCTGTGCCTTGTCTATATATGATCCTTCTAACTGCTCTAATAAATTAGAAGGTTCATATGAGTATTGTCAGTATCATCTTCCCATGCAGGGATACATGCAGTTCATCATCATTAAATCTTTCTTAATTTACCCTTCCTATCCACCTCTCTATGCTTCACCTGACTCCTGTATTGAAGACAAAACTTTCTGTTCAGCTCTGGTTGTTTCAACAGGAACATTTGAAATTCCCCTGTTTCATTGAAAGCCCATCTTTTCCCCTGCAAGAGGATGTTCACTTTTGCTGGGTAGCTGATTCTCGGTTGCATTCCAAGCTCTTTTCCCTTCCAGAATATTATATTCCGATGCTGCTAAGTCCTGTGTGATCCTGACTGTAGTTCCACACTATTTGAATTGTTTCCTTCTGGCTACTGTAATATTTTCTCTTTGACTTGGGAGTCTTGGAACTTGGCTATAATATTCTCTTTCAGGAGGAGATTGGTGGATTCTCTCAGTTTCTATTTTACCCTCTGTTCCTAGGATATCAGGACAATTTTCCTGTAGAAATTCTTTAAAAATGAAGTCAAGGCTCTTTTCCTGATCATGACTTTCAGGTAGCCCAATAATTTTTAAATTATCTCTTTGGATCTGTTTTCCAGATCAGTTGTTTTTTCAATGAGATATTTCACATTTTCTTCCAGTTTTTCATTCTTTTGATATTGTTTTATTGTGCTCTGATTCCTCACAAAGTCATCATTTTCCTTTAGCTCCATTCTACATTTGAAGGATTTGTTTTCCTCAGAGAGCTTTCTTATCTCCTTTTCCATTTGGTCAATTCTGCTTTTTAAGGCATTCTTCTCCTCATTAATTTTTTGTATCGTTTTATCCATTTGACATAAACTAGTTTTTAGTATGTTATTTTCTTTAGCATTTTTTTTTTTGTATCTCCTTGACTAAGCTGCTGATTTGGTTTTCATGATTTTCCTGTATCTCTCTCATTTCTCTTTCCAATTTTTCTTCTACCTTCCTTACCCGATTTTCAAAATCTTTTTTGAGCTCTGTCATAGCCTGAGACCAACTCCTATATTTCTTGGTCCACTCATTCTTTAAAATGACGTTATTCAGTTTCCAATTGGTTCTGGGTCTATATCTCCTTGGCCTAATATCACATATGACTTTTATTGCATTATGATCTGAGAAAGATGTATTTACTATTTCTGCCTTTCTGCACTTGATCATTAGGTTTTTATGCCCTAGTACATGGTCAATTTTTGTATACATTCCATGTACTGCAGAGAAAAAAGGTATATTACTTTCTATCCCCATTCAATTTCCTCCATAAATCTACCATATCTAGTTTTTCTAACAATCTATTTACCTCCTTAACTTCTTTCTTGTTTATTTTATGGTTCGATTTATCTAGATCTGAGAGTGGGAGGTTGAGGTCTCCCACTAGTAGAGTTTTGCAGTCTATGTCTTCCTGCAGTTCTTTCAGCTTCTCCTCTAAGAATTTGGATGCTGTCCCATTGGGTGCAAATATATTCAGTGTTAAATAACTTTATTGTCTACGGTACCTTTTAGGACAAAGTTTCCTTCCTTATCTCTTTTAATGCTATCTATTTTTGCTGCTGCTTTGTCTGAGATAAGGATTGCTTTCCCTGTTTTTTTTTTACTTCAGCTGAGGCAAAATATATTTTGCTCCAACCTTTTACCTTTACTCTCTATGTATCTCTCTGCTTCAAATGAGTTTCTTTTTTTAATTTAAATTTTTTTATTAAAGATATTATTTGAGTTTTACATTTTCCCCCAATCTTGCTTCCCTCCCCCTCCCCCCCCCCCCACAGAGAGCACTCTGTCAGTCTTTACTTTGTTTCCATGTTGTACCTTGATCCAAATTGGGTGTGATGAGAGAGAAATCATACCCTTAAAGAGAAGTGAAGTCTAAGAGGTACCAAGATCAGACAATAAGATATCTGTTTTTTTCCTAAATTAAAGGGAATAGTCCTTGCACTTTGTTCAAACTCCACAGCTCCTTATCTGGATACAGATGGTATTCTCCTTTGCAGACAGCCCAAAATTGTTCCCAATTGTTGCCCTGATGGAATGAGAAAGTCCTTCAAGGTTGAACATCACTCCCATGTTCCTGTTAGGGTGTACAGTGTTTTTCTGGTTCTGCTCATCTCACTCAGCATCAGTTCATGCAAATCCCTCCAGGTTTCCCTGAAATCCCGTCCCTCCTTGTTTCTAATAGAACAATAGTGTTCCATGACATACATATACCACAGTTTGCTAAGCCATTCCCCAATTGAAGGACATTTACTGGATTTCCAATTCTTTGCCACCACAAACAGGGCTGCTATAAATATTTTTGTACAAGTAATGTTTTTACCCTTTTTCCTCATCTCTTCAGGGTATAGACCTAGTAGTGGTATTGCTGGGTCAAAGGGTATGCACATTTTTGTTGCCTTTGGCATAGTTCCAAATAGCTCTCCAGAAGGTTTGGATGAGTTCACAGCTCCACCAACAGTGTAATAGTGTCCAAGATTTCCCACATCCCTTCCAACAATGATCATTATCCTTCCTGGTCACACTGGCCAATCTGAGAGGTGTGAAGTGGTACCTCAGAGAAGCTTTAATTTGCATTTCTCTAATAATTAATGATTTAGAGCATTTTTTCATATGGCTATAGATTACTTTGATCTCCTCATCTGTAAATTGCCTTTGCATATCCTTTGACCATTTGCCAATTGGGGAGTGGCTTTTTGTTTTAAAAATATGATTCAGTTCTCTGTATATTTTAGAAATGAGTCCTTTGTCAGAATCATTAGTTGTAAAGATTGTTTCCCAATTTACTACATTTCTTTTGATCTTGGTTACATTGGTTTTATCTGTGCAAAAACTTTTTAATTTAATGTAATCAAAATCATCTTCCTTAGTCATAAACTGCTCCCCTTTCCATAGATCTGACAGGTAGACTAGTCCTTGATCTTCTAATTTGCTTATAGTATTGTTTTTTATGTCTATGTCCTGTAACCATTTGGATCTTATCTTGGTAAAGGGGGTGAGGTGTTGGTCTAATCTAAGTTTCTTCCATACTAACTTCCAATTTTCCCAGCAATTTTTATCAAAGAGGGAGTTTTTATCCCAATGGCCAGACTCTTTGAGTTTATCAAACAGCAGCTTACTATAATCATCTCCTGCTTTTACACCTAGTCTATTCCACTGGTCCACCACTCTATTTCTTAGCCAATACCAAACAGTTTTGATGACTGATGCTTTATAATATAATTTTAGATTGGGTAGGGCTAAGCCACCTTCTTTTGCACTTTTTTTCAATAAGCTCCAGGCAATTCTTGACTTTTTATTTCTCCATATGAATTTACTTACAATTTTTTCTAACTCAAAGTAATTTTTTGGAATTTTGATTGGTAGGGCACTAAACAGATAGTTTAGTTTTGGTAGAATTGTCATTTTTATTATATTAGCTCTACCTATCCATGAGCAGTTGATATTTGCCCAGTTATTTAAATCTAATTTAATTTGTGTGAGTAGTGTTTTATAATTGTTTTCAAAAAGATTGTGAGTCTGTCTTGGCAAATAGACTCCCAGGTATTTTACACTGTCTGAGGTTACTTTGAATGGAATTTCTCTTTCTAGCTCTTCCTGCTGTTTCTTGCTAGACATATATAGAAAAGTTGAGGATTTATGAGGGTTTATTTTATAACCTGCAACTTTGCTAAAATTGCTAATTGTTTTCAGTAGTTTTTTAGATGATTTCTTGGGATTCTCTAGGTAGACCATCATGTCATCTGCAAAGAATGAGAGTTTTGTCTCTTCCTTCCCAATTCTAATTCCTTTAATTTCTTTTTCTTCTCTAATTGCTGCTGCTAACATTTCTAATACAATATTAAATAGTAGTGATGATAATGGGCATCCTTGTTTCACCCCTGATGTTATTGGGAATGGCTCTAGCCTCTCCCCATTGAATATAATGCTTATTGATGGTTTCAGATAGATACTGCTAATTATTTTAAGGAACAATCCATTTATTCCTACACTCTCTAGTGTTTTTAATAGGAATGGATGCTATATTTTGTCAAAAGCTTTTTCAGCATCTATTGATATGATCATATGATTCCTGATAGGTTTGTTGTTGATATAATTGAGAATACTAACAGTTTTCCTAATATTGAACCAACCTTGCATTCCTGGAATAAATGCTACTTGATCATAATGTATTATCCTAGTGATGACTTATAATCGTTTTGCTAAGATTTTATTTAGGATTTTTGCATCTATATTCATCAGGGAGATAGGTCTATAATTTTCTTTCTCTGTTTTAACTCTTCCTGGTTTAGGTAACAGTACCATATTGGTTTCATAGAAAGAGTTAGGCAGAGTTCCACCTTTCCCTATTTTTCCAAAGAGTTTATATGGGATTGGAACCAATTGTTCCTTAAATGTTTGGTAGAATTCACTAGTGAATCCATCAGGCCCTGGAGATTTTTTTTTAGGGAGTTCAGTAATGACTTGCTGAATTTCTTTTTCTGAGATAGGGTTGTTTAGGTATTTAATCTCTTTTTCATTTAACCTGGGCAACTTATATTTTTGTAAATATTCATCCATTTCACTTAGATTATCAAATTTATTGGCATAGAGTTGGGCAAAATAGTTTCGAATTATTACTTTAATTTCCTCCTCATTGTTGGTGAGTTCACCTTTTTCATCTACGATACTAGCAATTTGGTTTTCTTCTTTCTTTTTTTAATCAAATTGATCAGAGGTTTATCAATTTTATTGGTTTTTTCATAATACCAACTTTTGGTTTTATTTATTAATGCAATAGTTTTTTTGCTTTCAATTTTATTAATTTCTCCTTTAATTTTTAGAATTTCTAATTTGGTACTTAATTGAGGTTTTTGATTTGTTCTTTCTCTAATGTTTTTAGTTGCATGTTTAGTTCATTGATTTCCTCTTTCTCCAATTTATTCATATAAGCATTTAGAGCTATAATATATCCCCTGAGAGTTGCTTTTAGGTTTTGGTATGTTGTTTCATTATTACCATTATTCTATATGTATCTCTCTGCTTCAAATGAGTTTCTTGTAAGCAGCATATTGTAGGATTCTGGTTTTTAATCCACTCTGCTATTTGCTTATGTTTTAAGGGAGTGTTCATCCCATTCACATTCAAGGTTATGATTACTAATTCTTTATTGCCCTCTGTGCTATCTTCCCTCTGTTTGTATTTTTCCCCCTTTCCCCCCCTTTAGCCATATTACCCAGTCTTTTGTTTCTGAAAACCACCCCCTTCAGTGTTTTTGCCCTCCTATATCACACCCTCCCCTTTCTTTCCCCTTTCCCTTTTTCCCTTTTCCCTTCCCTTCCTTTTGTTATTTCCCCTTATTCCCCCCACTCCCCTTCCCTTTCTCCGTCCCCCCTCCCCTTTTCCCCTTTTAATACTTGAAAGGTTAGATGTTTTATAAGTTAACTGAGTATGTGTAGGTTGACTTTAAGCCAAATCTGATAAGAAGATTCAGGTGTTTCTCCTCTGCTCCCTTCTTCCCCACTATTACCATAGCTTTTTTGTACCTCTTAGTGTAATGAGATTTACCCCATTCAATCCCCTCCCTGCTCCCGTGTCTTTCCTGTCCCCCTTTATAGGGCAGTAGTGTTTTTTTTTAGATCCTTCTGTCTAAGTCAGAGAAAATTCTGAGTGTCTGTCCCTTCTAGTTCTGTACATTCTGTCAAATAGAGTCAGAATTCCTGAGAGTTATTAGAGTCTTTCTCCCAAGTGGGGTTAAAGCCAGTTACATCCCATTGGATAGTAGTCTCATGGATAGGTCATGAATGTCCATCATTTCTGGCTAGGTGTATTCTCTCTGTTAGAGTTACATTTCTCAAGGTTTATAAGAATCTTTTTTTTTTTTTTTTTTTTTTACCCCCATGCTGGGGTTTAGCCAATTTCAACTTACTGGATTGCATTTTTTTTTCTTTTATCGCCACCTTTTTTTTTTTTTTTTTTTACCTTTTCATTTGTCTCTTGAACCTCCTGTTTGATGTCCAAATTTTCTGTTTAGCTCTGGTCTTTTCATCAGAAATTTTTGGAATTCTTCCATTTCGTTAAATGTCCATCTTTTTCCCTGGAAGAGAAGGCTCAGCTTTGCAGGAAAGTAGATTCTTGGTTGCATTCCAAGCTCCAGTGCTCTTAAAAATATCTCATTTCAGGCCCTTCAATCCCTTAAAGTTGATGCAGCCAGGTCCTGCGTGATCCTTACTGTGGCTCCTTGATATTTAAATTGTTTCTTTCTGGCTGCTTGCAGGATTTTCTCTTTTATCTGATAGTTCTGCAATTTGGTCACAACATTCCTTGGTGTTTTCATTTTAGGATCTTTTTCTGGTGGGGATCGACGTACTCTTTCAATAATTACTTTGCCCTCCGATTCCATGATATCAGGGCAGTTTTCCATCACTAGATCCTGTAATATTAAGTCCAGGCTTTTTTTTTCTCTTCAATGTTTTCAGGAAGTCCTATAATTTTCAGGTTGCCCCTCCTCGTTCTATTCTCAGGGTCAGTGGTTTTGTTTATGAGGTATTTTACATTTACTTCTATTCTTTCTATTTTTTTATTTTGTTTAACTGACTCTTGCTGTCTCATGGAGTCATTAGTTTCTGTAGACTCCATTATTTTTTGGGGGGAGGAGTTTTCTTCATTAACTTTTTGCAACTCCTTTTCCAATTGGTCAATTCTACTTTTGAAAGAGCTTTCCATTTGACCAATTGAGGTTTTGAGAGAATTAATTTCTTTTTGCATTTGCTCATTTGAGGATCTGAGAAAATTATTCTCATTTTGTAATTGTCCAATTGATGATCTGAGAGATTTATTTTCCTTTTGTGTTTGTCCAATTGTTCTAAGGTATTAATTGTCTCCCCCCAATTTTTAATCTCCTTCCTTATTTCTTCAAGGAAGTCTTTCTGTGCTGGAGACCAGATTGTATTCTCCTCAGAGGTTCTAGGTCTCTCTGAGTTAGGGTCTTTCCCTTCCAAGAATTTTTCTATGGACCCACCTTTTCGCTGACCCTTCTGCATTTTGCTAAGACCTTGAGTTGGGGAAGGACTGGTTCACAAGGGCCTGGCATCACTAGAGGCTTTACTCACTGAGTGCAATTTCTCTGGCTGGCCAGTAGGAAGTGCTGTTTGCTTTCTCTGGAGTGTGTTACCTTGATTGAGGCCTTCTCCCTTAGCTTGAAGGGAGGGGTTGGAGCTAATCAATCCTTTTACCTTCAATCAATGGTGGGCTTTACCCTGGGGTGAGGTCATTCCTCTCCCTGTTGTCAGCTGGGCTGGCTCTGCTCACACACCTGTGCCTGAGGCAGAAGTAGTCTGCTATTGTTTGTTCTGGGAAGAGGCCTCAGCTGCAATGGAGGTGTGGACTCAGAGTTCCTCAGGACAGAGGAGCCCAGGGATGGTGTCTGAAACTCTCCTGCACTGGAACTCTCCCCCCAGCCCTGTTTGCAAGCTCCAAAGGGTCAGCTTGCCTTTGCTCCCTAGTTGACTCAAGCCCCCACTGTCCAGCCCACTGATCCAGCAGGTCTCGGCCCCCAGACTCCTGGCTCCAATTCAGCCACCAATCTGGTTGATCAGGGGCTGATCCACCCTCTGCGCTCAGACCCACCCACCCAAATTCATCCAATGCAGCTGAGGGAAACAAATCCTGAGGTAGATGTTCTTTCTCCTGGCTTTTCTTTCTGGGTTTTGTGGGTCAGATTTCTGTTAAAAGGTTTGTTTTATATGATAGATGGGGAAAGATCAGGAGACTTTAGAACTGTGCCTGTCTTCTTTCCGCCATCTTGGCTGGAAGTCCAACTCCTATATTTCTTGGAGACTTTAGATGCAGATGTTTGGACTTTCTTATCTTCAGAGTGTGTATTTTGGTCCTCTATGGGATCAAAGTAATTGTGTATGGTCAGGTTCCTTTTAGTTTTCTGTTTACTCATTTCCTTGGCCTAGCAATTTTTATTAGCATTCAAACAAAACTTTAAATACTTTATAAATACTATCTCATCTAATTATTGCAATGACTATAGGATATGTTGTTCTTATGATAATGCTTATACTGCCACTGCTATGGTTGAGGCAAGATTTGAATTCATTCTTCTTGATTCCAAATCCTGAATTCTATCCACTGTTCCACCCCTTGAAAATAGAGCAATGCCCAACACAGGAGGATAAAGGCTCCAAGCAGTTGATGTTCTGGGAACTCCTACTGAACCTGACATCCAGGTATTCTGGGCTTAAACAAGAACATGTTATAAATAGAAAAATAATACCAGATAATTTCTGCTGAAGTTGTGACCTTTCCGTAACCACTGTACTAAGGACCAAGCAAGATCACGTACACTATCCAGGAATGCAGAAGAGGACTTTCACCTAAACCCAAATCCTCAGTCCAGATACTTAATCTAGTGACATGAGTAAACAGAAAAGAACATAGAACATAATGAAGAAACATTTGGAACTGAAAGCCACTCAAAAGTTAAATAACTAAAGAAGAGATTTGTAAAAGTCCAAATAAACCTCAGGGGCAAAAAATATCCTGGCTACAAGGACCTGAAAGAAAAAAAATACCACAATTTCACAAAATGAAACAGTGTAAGTTACATGAATAGTGCCTTTAAATCAACCTTTTAAGACAAATTATTTCTAAAAGATTGGTAATGGAAGAGATCTTGGAACTCAGGAAACAAAATCCAATGGAAATTACATCCCCAAATGACAATACCTATGGACAACACCTATAAGTCAGTAAGTCAATAAAGATTTATAAAGTGCTTTCTATGTAATGAACACTCAGGCCAAAGACAGTCCATGTTCTCTATTGTCCTTTCTGGGTTATCCTTCTACTACGCTGGCTTCATCCAGTAACTTCTTTTTCCTTCAAATTCACTCAATTTATATCTCCCACCCAATCAAAATTCTGGTTGCTGTTGTCTGCCTAAGTCCAAGAAACTTACCTTCCTTGATCAATGAGTTCAATTCTTGGCTCAGGGTCTTTCTCATCTCCTCCACTGTTGCTCTTATGCAGAAACTATAATGGCTATAATGGTATAATGGATTGATTGCTGGGGTTGAAGTCAGGATTAACCTGAGTTCAAATGTGAATTTAGATACTTAATGATTGAGTGACCCTGGGCAAGTCACTTAACCTCAATTTCCCCAAATTTCCTCATCTGGAAAATGGGCATTGTAAGTTTAATCTAAAATGATAATTGACAAGTGCTTAGTACAATGACTGGTCTATAGGAAGTGTTATTTAAATATTAACTATTAGTATTACAAAGGAACTTCAGTATACATATTGTTACTCTTTCAAATACCTTAATCTCAGTTTCTCAATTTACTCATTTATTATGACCTACTTCTCTACTCTACTTTAGCTACATACAAAGAAGATGAGGTCCTACACCAGAATGGAGACTGTGTCATAAGAGAGAAAGGGACATATTTGAGAGTTGTTCCAAAAGTGAAATCAGCAGAACTTAGCAATAGATTCAATATTGGGGTGGGTGGGTTGAGAGATAATGAGGAGTCAAGGATGATCTTAGATTGCTAGCCCAAGGGACTGAAAGGATGCCCTCTATAGTAAAAGAAAAGGTGGGAGAAAAATGGTTTTTGGGAAATATAATGAATTTTGATTTGGAAATGTTGAGTTGAAGATAGCTACAATCATCCATTTCAAAATATCTGAAAGGCAGCTAGAGATATGAGATTAGAAATCATCAGATAGTTTTAGGTCAAAATAGGTAAAAATCATCAACATAGAGATGGTAATTAAATCCTTAGAAGTTGGTGAGATCACCAAAAGCAATAGGATAGAAGGAGAAAGGAAGAGGGGCCCAGGATAGAATCTTGAGGGACACCTAAGATTTGAAGGTATGGTCTATCTTGAAGAGAATCTAATAAGGGAGACAGAGAAGGAGTGTTCAGATAGGTAGGAATATAAATAGAAGAGAGTGGTACCTGAAAATCTAGAGAGAAGGGAATTTTAGTGAGGATCAGGTGAGATATATATATATATATATATATATATATAAAATATATATATAAAAATATATATATATAAAAATATATATATATATATATATATATATATATATATATATATATATATATACACATATATAGGCAAAGACTGTGAAGATGTTAAGGTGAAAGGTTTGAGAAAAGGTCATTGAATTTGTCAATATTGCAGCCTCTCATTTTCTCTTCCAATCTGTTTTCCATGAAACTGTCAAATTGCTTTCCCTAAAGTGTAGGTTTCACAATGAAACTCCCCTTACTTAATAATAAACTCAAATGAGTCTCTCTTTGCTTTAATATCAAAGGTATGCAGAGCTTACAAGAGAACTAGATAGTATCTTATCAGGTGGAGCCGAGATGTATACATCAAGCATATTAAAGTCTGAGTGTATTTAGCATGAATATAAATAAAAATAGAGAACATGTGTCTCCTTTATAATTTTTAGTAGGGTTAAAATAATTTAAATCTTTTTTTTTAGTTCAAGAAGGCAGCAATTGATTTTATTTAAGAACTGTATAAATCATCTTGTTTTGTTTGTGTTCTTAATACATAGAGACATATTGATTTTGTCTATTTATATAGAAATAACTTTGTATTATGTTTTATTACTGCCACTTATTAATTCATTCAGAAGGAAACATCTGAGGTAAATTACCATGTAGTTGATTATAAGACTATGTCTATTATCTTTTAAGTATTAATAAAATATTATTTCATTTTTATCTTAATTCCTGTTTTGTATGTTTTATAATATAGAGTTATGAGTCCAGCAGTAAATATATATTTTATAAATGAACAAATTTACATACAGTAGGGATGTGTGCAAGAAAATATATTAGAAGAGTGTGTTTCAATGCAGTTGTCTAGAGAGTAGACATATAAAAAATCTTTGTTGTCTGTTTTATTGTTAACATGTGAACATGATTGGTCCTGATATTTTAGCAACTGACAACATTTCCTTCCAAATAACAAAGCCAGGAAAAGTTGGAATATTTTGTGGTGTTACAAGGGTGAATTTATGGATCATGTGCTCTGGCCTTTTGGTGAAGGGTATATATAATCAGAGATTCTTGGTCAGTATAAACATTTTCTTTTATAAATAAATATTTATGGCTATATCTTGCCTTTATATCACCATTTCCAATATAACTTTTCTCCTCCCTCTCCCAGAGAGGTCTTTTATAATTTTTTTTAAGTTTAGAAAAACTAAGCAGCATATAAAAAATCTATTATGTACTTCCTTATGTGCATGTGTGCCTTTTCTTTTCTTTAGTGACAAACTTTGATTATTTGGGATGGTTATTCTTTCCATTTTTGTTCCATGATCATTGTGTATTTTGTGTTTCTCATTCTGTTTACTTCACTTTGCATCAGTTAGTGCTGTCTTCTACGTACTCTGTACTATGCTTCTTTGTACTCACTGTATTCATATTTTAAAAACTTATTTAGAAATTGACTTTTATATTCTTTCTAATTCTTGCTTTTAAAAAAGTTCTTATAATTATTTTTTTTCTTTTCTTTTTTATTTATTTAAGGCAATGGGGTTAAGTGACTTGCCTAGGTCACACAGCTAGGCAATTATTAAGTGTCTGAGGTCGGATTTGAACTCAGACACTCCTGACTCTAGGGTCAGTACTCTATTCATTGTGCCACCTAGCTGTCCCCCTCTTATAATTATTTTGATGTCCATGAGGTCATTCTTTTTGCCATAAGTTTTATTAATATATGCTTTGTATTAAGATATGTGCTAGCAGAGGAATTTCTGGGTTAAAGGATCATGAGGAAATGCAGATTCATAGATTTAGATCTGGAAAGAAATTAGGAAGACATCGAGTCCTTATTTTTCAGATAAGGTTTTTGAGCCATAGCTAAGTTACATGACTTGCTGATAGACACATAACTACTAAATATCTTAAGTGTGATTTGAACACAGATATTCATTATCCAAGTCTAGGGTCTCTATATAGTTTTTTATGTCTACAAAATGCTTTCCATAATGGTTATATAAATCTACAATAATATAGTACATTATCGTGCCTATTAACAATCCCTCCAACACTGACTTTTTCTATATTTTTAAACATTTGCCAAATTTCTGTAAAATGAATCCTCAGTGTGTTTTTATTTGCATTTTTCTTATTAGTTGTTTGGAATGTTTGTGCATATAGTCTTTAATAGTTTGCAATTCTCCTGAGATCCATTTGTTCATATCCTCTGATATTTCTAGTGGAAATTGGCTTATGTATTTTTTATGTTTCTTTTAGTTGCTTATTTTTATGGAGCATTAGACCCTTATCAGATATATTTGCTATAAATTTTTTTCTCAATTGCATTCATTTTGTTCATGGAAAATCCTTTTAACTTCAAGTAATCAAAATTTATCTTTTATCTTTTGTAATTATTTTTCCTTGTTTGCTTGCATTTATTCTCAACTAGCTATTAAAGCTGATTGATTTGGTTTTGTTTTAAATTTTTATAATAGAATCTTTTTAGTATTCAGGTCACATATCCATTTTGAGCTTAATAGATGTTGATTGACTAACAGACCGACTAGTAGTGGTGTTGACCTTGGACATGAACTCTGTGGGACTGATGCTGTGCAGGAACTGAGCTAAACTGAGTCTACTCTTCCACAGATTGAATTGGTGTCTTGTTCTTGTTATACTTTTCAAGTAAATATTCTTTTTTGTAAAAACTAATCAATATTAAGCAGTTAAATGGAATTAAGACACTAATTTTTGGGACCTAGAGAAGCACAGGTGGTAGGAACTTGAGCTGATGGCAGTAGAGAAAAGACAACCCATAAACTTCTCAGGGTGCCCCTAAAACCTTGAAGAACAAACAGTTCTAGTATCCTAGCTCTGGAAGAAAAAAAAACTGCATTTGTCAAAGGAATTACTCATGTTTGATAATAATAATAAAAATTAGAATAAGAAAGTCCCTGGTGAATTTTTTGCCCTGGGGAAACCACATTTGAAATATTGTATTTAGTTCTGAATGTCACATTTTAGGATGATAGATATATGAAGGATTAAGGGATGGCTAAACATTAACTAAATATTTATTTATTTATTTATTAACTAAATATTTGTTATGCATCAACTACGTTCTACGTGTTGGAGCTCCAAATATAAGTAAGCAAAACAGACCTTCCTTTCAAAGAGTTTACATTCTAATTGGGAAAAGACAATAGACAAAGGTATGTTGGAAAGGGGAAGGGGAAAGGAAGTGGAAAGGGGGTAGATTGGGGGTGGAACCGTATTTTATCGGGTGAAGAGTCAGAAGAGCAGGGGTGTGGAGACTGGGTCCTGGCATAGTCAAGCAAAAACTTACTCTGGGGACTTCACAATTCACAGGTCATGACTGAGGTGTTGGAATACTCTTTACTTGCCATTTCCATTTCCAGGCTTTCCCTCAGAGAGGGAGAGGGGTCTCCACCATTCTTCCTAATTACTTCTTTGAGGTAAAATCAATACCTAATTATCAGACAATCAAGATTATGGTTCTTGTTGTCTACAGACCTCCAAGCCAATCTTCAGTTCCTCACCTAACTATGGTTTACTTCTTCAAATTACCAAGAGGCAATAATATACAAAGAGGCTTCTATGTAAGTATAGTGACCTGGAAAACCTGAGTTCAAATTGTGACTCAGTTACCTATTACCTATCTGATTTGAGTAAGTCAGTTAACATCTTTTTTGTCTCAGTTTCCTCAAAAGGATCAAATGGTGATAATGATAGTATCTATCTCATAGGGTTGTTTTGAGAATCAAATGAAATAATTTTTGTAAAACATTAGCTTAATGATTAACACACATTCAGTATCCTTTATCTTGCCATAATCACATGTTCCAATTCAGTGCTTGTGGACAATGAAATGCTTTTATTTGATCTAAATCTGCTAACAATTTCACCTTTTCTTTTGCCTGGCAACCCTAAAACTTGGTCTTGGTCCTCACCATAGTTCTTTTCCAGTCTATTCCCCTCCACCTTATCTTGAACCAGTTCAATTTGACTAGCCTCTTCTAAGCTCCTTGGTTTGTTATTCAATCAAAAAATCTTGCCCTAAACCTGAGCCTTGGATCACTCCTACAATCTGTTACCTTTGTTCCTAATCACATGCTACTAAATGAAACTTGGGAAAACCATACTGACAATCTACTCCCACTAATACATCTACCATTTTCCTAGTCACCTAGGTAACTGATATCATCTAGATGCCATTCTCTAGTCATCTCTCATATTCAAGCACTTAAGTCCCGTCATTTCTATCATATCTAACATGCTGCCTTCTCTCTTTTGACACTGTAATGACCCTGGTGTAGGTCCTGATTATCTCATGCCTAGACAAGGTGTCTTTGCCTCAAGTCTCTCCTGTCTTCAGTCCATTCTCCTAAATTGTCAAACTGCTCTTCCCATAGTAGCCATTCCACCCTGCTCCCACCCTATTCCATAAACTCCAGTGGCTCTGCATCTCCTTCTGTGGTTCCCTATCACCTTTAGAATCAAATATAAAATCCTCTGAATTTTAAAGCCCTTCATAACCTGGACCATTCCTACCTTTTCCAATCTTATACCTTACTCCCCTCCACATGTTCTGCAATTTAGTAAAACTGATTGATCTCTTTCTTTAACACAACATTACTCTTTCCATCTCTGGACATTTATTTTTACTGGTCATCTTCCATGCCTCGAATATTCTCCCTCCTCATCTCTGCCCAAGTGTCAGTTAAAATTTCACCTACTATAAGAAGCCCATGCTACTTTAATCTTTTTACTCAGAGATGGATCCTGTTTTATCCTGTCTCTGTTTATCCTCATTATTGTTTGTACATAGTTGTTTGCATATTGCCTCCCCTCTCTCACTGTGTGTACCCTGTAAATAGGGACTATGGCTTTTCATTTGTTTATTTAACTTTTTTATTTTTCTTTGTATCATTAGATTCAACATAGTACATAGTAGTTGCTTAATATATTTTAGCTGATTGCATTTATTCTCTTTATACTTCTATGTGGAGCTAGTCTCCCTGTAGGATATAAAACTCCTTGTTTCATTTTTGTCTTTGACTCCCCAGAGTCTAGCACAATGTCAGCACATGGTAGGTGCCTAATTAATACTTGTTTATTGAGTGAGGTGGCAGTCAGGATTTGATCGCTTATTCTCTGACTTCATATCCTTCTCTCCTCTTTGCTGTACTATAAATTAAAATCTTCTGACACCAAATCCAAGGTTCTTTCCACTATACCAAGCTGCTTTCCTCTGAATAAAAGCAAATTCTTTGAATAAAGACCCTTGAGGCTATTCATGTTTCCTAGTCATCAACAACTCTTACAATTTTACTTTAAGGGCTGTGAGGGAACATAGTTCATATTATAAAGACTGATTTTATTTCCTCCAGGTGCATTCCATTCAAACACTAAAAATTCCACTTAATCACCAACAATGATTTTCAGAAATCTTTGTTGTATTAATAGGCTAGAGATATGAATCAGGGATTGTGGGGAAAAACCCCTCCCTTTCCTTAGACCTTCCAATCCTTCCTCTCCCCCAGCCTTTCAGCAGAACTCATATCTTCAAAAGAATCAAAAGGACCCAGGAAATCAACCTTGTGGTTTCCTGCACGTATAACCTTTATTATAGATACTCCCTTTATAAGGAGATTTTGAAATCATGCATTCTTTAAAAGATGCCAAGATTTTTCTACATTTATCAGGAATAGGATTTGAGACCACAACAAATCTTTGGTTTGGTGATGACTCTTCAAGGTCCTGCACTTCTCTGGAAGAGATATTCTTTTAGTGGGAACTCTAGAGAAGGAAGGAAGAGGAGTAGAATGGAAAAAGCTAAAGATTGGAGTCAATTAATTCTTTGTTCTGTTCTTCAATTAGTAAATAAAGCTAGATTATGAAACCTCATCTTTCCTAAGCATGTCAATGATCTTGGAAAGAATCAATAGGATGTGGGTTTTGATGTCAGTCTTGTTACTTTTTTACTGAGTGACCTTGAACAAGACAATCTCCCTGGGCTTCAGTTTCCTCATTTGTAAAATGAAAGGAATAGACTAGGTGACATCTAAGGTTCCTTAAGTTATTGTGACTCTAAGCAAATCACTTCTGCTAGGTGGTCCTCAATTTCCTTCACTGTCAAATGAATTATGTGATAGCAATATGAAAATTCACATTGAGCTCTAAATCCTGTAATTATCTACTTCCTCCTATCTGATAAATTGGGACAATATCTTTCCTACCACCAGGTTGTTAAGCATTTCAAATGATGTGATATATAGTAAAGCCTTAAAAAAAGGAGTCCAAGGTTTAACAAAGTATAATATGGAACTTACACTGATGTAACTTGAAAAAGATTAAAATAAAAAAAAACCAAACCATAATTAGGTAACCCAATCAAACAATTCAGATGTTCTGAAAGTAGAAAGAATAATTTAATAGGATAACAGTATTTGGATTCAAATTTGGACTGTAGCACTTACCACCACTGTGACCCTGGGTGAGTCACTTTTTGGGGTCTGTTTCCTTATCTGTAAAATGATTGAGTTGGGATAAAAGGTCTCCAGACTTTACCAAAATGTTTTAGCTGCCTTTTTCTGCCTTTATGGCTCATTTTTCCTATTGGAAAATTCTTTCTAGAACCACCATTATGTGTTTTAATCTTAGGATATTGCCACCTTGCCCCTGAGTGGATTTTTCCTCTTTTTTCACTACTCCCAATTTTCCATCTCTGTTTTATATGTTGCCATCACCAATTAGAATGGAACCTACTTTAGGGCAAAGCACATGTCTCATTTTTGGCTTGTATTTGTATCTCCAGTCCTTGGCATAGTATCCACTTAATAAATATTTTCTTTTGGTGCTTTTGCAAGGCAATGGGGTCAAGTGACGTCCAATGTCACACAGCTAGGTGATTATTAGGTGTCTGAGGCTGGATTTGAACTCAGGTCCTCCTGACTCAAGGGCCGGTGCTCTATCCACTGTGCCACTAGCTTTCCCTTAACAAATGTGTTGACTTGACTTGACTAGATCACCTCCAAGTTTCCTTCCAGCCCTAAATCTATGAATTCATGGACATATCTATTTAGCTAATGCCATGAGATAGCCCAGATAGGCATTCAACTTGTATTGTAGTTTTAGGAAGGAAAGGTTTCCTAGATCTGGCAAAGAAATAGACACTACCAAGAAATGGTTAAGCTTTGTCTCAAAACACCAAAGCCAGAAGAAACTTCAGAATTCAAGAAATGGAAGGGTCATAAAAAGTAGAACATAGAATGTGAGAACTACAAGGGTAGTTGGTAGAACATAGATCATAGACTATCAGAACTGAGTTTGCTCTATTCTAGGTATATTAATAGAGCAGTTAGGGAGTGCAGTGGATAGAGCATTGGAATTGGAATCAGGAGGACAGGAGTTCGAATTTGATCTCAGACACTTGACACTAACTGTGTCACCTTGGGCAAATCACTTAACTCCAGTCATCTTGATTCACATCTGGTCACTGGATCCAGATGGAAGAGAAAGTAAGGCTGGTGAAACTTAGCACAGCATCCCCCTCACTCAAATCCAATTCATATGCTTGTCATGGCATTACCTTCCTGATGTCATGGTCTTCTTGAGAATGAAGGACAAATATTAGGTATACCGAT
Organism: Macrotis lagotis; assembly: GCF_037893015.1. Taxonomy (NCBI): domain Eukaryota; kingdom Metazoa; phylum Chordata; class Mammalia; order Peramelemorphia; family Peramelidae; genus Macrotis; species Macrotis lagotis. The sequence continues at coordinate 364,130,757 of NC_133658.1, forward strand.
ATAAAGAAAAGGAATGATAATCTTTGTTCTTAAAGAGATTACTTTCTAATGGAGGAAGGCAATGCATAAAGTGAGTTGAAAAGCCTGGGTAAGCAGGTAGTTGGTACAGTCAGAAGCAGAATTGGAAAAGAAATGAACAGCTGGCCTGGGGCCATCATAAAAATGGAGGTTCAGGAAGGATCTCAGGGATTTAGGATAGGAAAGTCATTGAACAGAGGGAACTTATAGAGTGAGAAGGCTATTGGAGAATTGTATCAAAGTCTAAAGAGTAAGAAAGAAAACCCGAAAAGAAATTTTGGAGTCAGATGGGTCCTTAAAACATAGGCCATAAACTGTTAGAGCATTCACAGACCTTAGAATATGGAATATAAAATTCCAGAATGGAAGAGAAATTTAGTGATCATCTCAGACAACCTCCTAAATTTCCAATTTTATAGATTTGAAGCTGTTTTGATTTTTTAAATATAATTGTCAGTTGGCAGCCTAGTTGGCAGGTTACTGGTCTTGGAATCAGAGATCCCAGGATCATCATGTCTCTGACACTTAGTAACTGTATAACCTTAGGCAAGTCACATATCTTACTAGGGCCTCAATTGCCTCATCTGTAAAATGAGAGATTTGGACTAGATAGCCTCTGTGGTTCTTTCAGGTTGCATGTCTTTTATCTTATAATCAACTTAATGTTCAAATTGATCTGTATTTCATCAGTTTGGAGATTCTCTTCAATGATGTTGATTTGAGCTTATTTATTCCTTCCTATCCTGTCCTCCCATAAATTTGCCACAGGAGTTTTACTTAGTGTTCCTAAAACATTCTTCCCTTTCTCTTGACATCTTGAGATGTAGCAGTGAAGTGATCTTTCTGCTCTTGTAGGATAATAATTTGTTGCATGCCCAATTCATTGATTGGTTCTTTATTTTATTGATGTGAGTGTTTAGAGATATAAATTTCCCCCTAAGTATTGCTTTGGCTACATTCCATAAATTCTGGTATGTTATCTCATTATTATTCATTTTAATGAAATTATTGATTATTTCTATCACTTGCTCATTGATTCACTCATTCCTTAGGATTATACTTATTTTTAATTAATTTTAATCTGCTTTTTCATGACCCTTTACTGAATGTAATTTTTGTTGCATTATGATAAGAAGAGGATACATTTAATATTTCTGCTTTTCTTCAATGGACTGTGAGGTTTTTAATGCTCTAATATTTGGTTAATTTTTGCATAAGTGCTATGTACCTCATGAAAAATTCTATTCCTTCCTATTCTCATTCAATTTTCTCTAGAGCTCTACCAAATCTATCTTTTCTAAAATTCTATTTTTCTTAACTTTTTTATTTTTATTTTTTTTGGTTAGATTTATCTAGATCTGTGAAGGGAAAGCTGAAATTTCTTCCTAGTATAGCTTTACTGTCTATTTTCTCTTGTAAATCATTTAACTTTTCCTTTTAAGAATTTGGAGACTTCTATGATTTGGTGCATCTATGTTTAGTATTGATATTACCTCATTGTCTATTGTCCCTTTTAACTAGGTGGTATGAGGATAGTGCACCAGTTCTGGAGTGAGAAGAACCTGAGTTAAAATCTGGCCTTAGATACTTAATACTTACTATATGATCTTGGGAATGTCACTTAAACCTAATTTTCTCCCATCCAGGGTCATCTCCAATCATCATGATCCATATCTGGCCATTGAACCCAGGTGACCCTGGAGAAGAAAGTGTTTTTGGTGACATAGCACAGCCCCCCTCACTCAAATCCAACATGGTTTTCTTTAAGAACAAAGGGAAAATATCATCATCATCATCATGATATTTCCTTTTTTAAAATTAGAACTATATTTACTTTTGCTTTGTCTGAGATCATGATTGCTATTCCTACTTTGTTTTTTTTTTTAACTTCACATTTTGCTCCAGCGCCTTATTTTTAATCTGTTTGTGTCATTCTGCTTCAAGTCTGTTTCTTATAGACAACACATTCTAGGATTCTAGTTTTTAATCAACTCTGCTATTCACTTCAAATTTATAGATGAGTTCATCCCAATCACTTCCACAATTATGATTATTAACTGTGTATTTCTCTTGCTTTTCTTCTTCTCTTTATCCTTCTCTCCTTCTCCTTTAAACCTTCCCCCCCCTCAAAAGTGTTTTGCTTCTGACTTCTGCTTCACCCAGTCTGCCCTCCTCTTCTCTTCTCTCCCTTTCCTTCCACTTCTCTGACTGATAATATAAATTTCTATACCTTTCTGAATGTGGATTTTATTCCCTCTGTGAGTCAATTCCAAGAAGAGTGAGGTTTAAGTCTCCTCTGCTGTAAAAACTTTTCCATACCTATTGGTATTAGATAATTTACTCCATTCTGCCTCTCCCTTCCTTCTTCTCCTAGGGTATCCCTTTTTCTCCCTCTTAAATTTTATGTTTTTGATGTATTCCGTCATAGTTAATGCATAACTCTACCCTCAGTCTATGTATACTCTTTCCAACTGCTCTAACAATGATAAAGTTCTTAGGAGTTACATGTTTCATCTTCTCATATAGGAATGTAAACAGTTTAACCATATCAAGTTCCTTATGACTTCCCTTTCATGTTTACCTTTTAATGCTTCTCTGATATCTTGTATTTGAAAATCAAAAATTTTTTCAATCCTCTCTTTTCATATATTTCCTTAAATATCTATTTCTCCCCCAAAGGATTATACTCAGTTATAATACTAGCTCCTTTGGCCTCTGAAATATCATATTCCAAACCCTCTAATCCTTTAATGTAGAAGCTGTTAAACATTGTATTATCCTGATAATACTTGAATTGTTTTTTTCTGGTTGCTTGTGACATTTTCTCCTTGATCTGGGAACTCTGGAATTTGAATACAATATTCTTGGGTATTTATATTTGGGGATTCCTTTCAGAAGATAGTTGGTGGATTCTTTCCATTTGTATTTTAACCCTCTGATTCTAGGATATCAGGACAGTTTTTTCCTTAATGATTTCTTAAAAGATGATGTTTAGGCCCTTTTTTTGATCATGGGTTTTCAGGTTGTCCAATAATTCTTAAACTTTTTCTCCTTGAGCTATTATCTTGGTCACTTGTTTTTTTTCCCCAATGAACTGTTTCACATTACTTCTATTTTTTCATGGTTTTGATTTTGTCATATTGTTATTCATGGATGTCTCATTATGTCTCATGAAATCATTAATTTCCACTTACCAAGTTCTAATTTGTAAGGTATTTTCTTCAGTGAACTTTTGTACCTCTTTTTCCATTTGGACAATTGTACATTTCAAGTTTTTTTTTAAAGTAATTTTTGTTCCTCTTTTTCCATTTGATCAGTTCTGCTTTTTAAGAAACATTCTATTTCAATGGACTTTTGTGCTTCTTTTGGCGTTTTGCCTATTTTTGAAAATGTTTATTTCTTCAATTTTTTTGTGCCTCCTTTACCAAACTCTTGACTATTTTTTTCATTATTCTCATTTCTTTTCCCCAAATTTTCCTTACTTCTCTTATTTGATTTTGAAAATTCCTTTTGAGCTCTTCTAGAAATTCTTCTTAGGTCTAAAACCAATTAACATTTTTCTTTGAGGTTTGGATGCAGCAGCTTTGACTTTGTTGTCTTCTTCTGAGTTTGTATTTTGATCTTCCTTGTTACCATAGTAAGTTTTTATGATCAGACTCTTTTATTGTTGCTGTTTGCTCATTTCTTTTTCTAGCCTATTTCTTGACTTTTAACTTTATGTTAAAGTTGTATTTTGTTCCCAGGGTAAAGGGAACCCTGTTCCAAGTTTTAGGTTTTTTTGTGTTGCTATTTTCAGAGCTAGCTCTGGGGGTTTGAAAGCTCTCAGTTCTTCTAAGGTGACATGATCTAGGGAGAGATTTTGTCATTGCTCTCCTGGTCTGTGCTATGGTCAATGAGTAACCATAAGCATTCTTTTCCAGCCTGGAAATGTGACCAGGGCCCCCATTTCTGCTTTACTTGGCTCTGGGACTGTGATCTCAAATGACAAATGGATAATGCAACAGTCCTGTTCCAAGTGCCAATAAAGGGTCCTTTGTAATCTCCTTCTGATCTATTGTCTCACATCCTTAACATCTGAGGATTGAGGGCTCCAGAAATCATCACTGAAGCCAATTTTAGGCACCCACAAAGCTTGCTACTGGCTTGCTGGACATGGTCTTCTCTGGATTGTGCTCTATTCTCACCTCAGTGAGAAAGATCTTTCCTGCCGATCTTCCAAGATGTGCTGCATTGGGAAATTCTTTTGTTGGTTCTGTTGCTCCAAAATTCATTCTGAGGAATTATTTTCATGTTTTTTGGGGAACTGAATTTGGAAGAGCTCAAGTGAATTCTCACTTTTATTTTGATATCTTGACTCCATGGTGATTTGTGATTCTATGAAGTCTGCTGCATAACCATTTTGTGATATTCATTTGTAATTCTTTTAAGACTGTCATATTACATGTTGTTTTGTTGTATGGTAACACTAGTAGAATATTAGTATTTAAAAATACATGTTTTCATGGCAGGTTCAGGGTCATTAGAGGAGTTTGGTAATGTCCTAAAAGCAAACTTGTTCTTACTTCTTGTTCTGTTCAACTCTGGACCCAACCTTCAGTGTCTTTCCTGATGGTCAGGCTTTATAGACCCCAGTAATAAGCATTGTTTATTGATGGAGCTTTCCTCTGTGATTGGTCAGGTCAAATTACTTTGAGTTATGACAAATGTCTTCAAGTAGACTCTGTTGTCCAAAGTTTGATTCAATCAGTCTAATAGTATCTGCCACTAGGAGAATCTGGAGGACATCACTATGGAATCCCTCTTCTCTTAGACTCTACTTTGAATCTTTTCCATTTCAGTGGAGATAATATATATTTCCCCATTTTATGACTGGCTTGATGTTTATGATCAGAGAGTCATTGGATAGCTGTTGCTCCTATATATCTTTTAAGGATTCTTAGATGATTTTGATATATGGATGAAAGACATCTTGCTGAAAAAGAACATCAAGGGCATGGTTTTGCTCCTGAACAAATACTTTTTTTTAAATCAATGAACAATAAGCATAGTGGAATCTTATATTATTTACATTTTCACTTAGTTATGAGATGATAAAGATATATGTCATTGTTTAATATGACTTGTGAAAACTTGCTTGTTTCTTATTAGTACTCTTATAAGAATTCAATAATAGATGATGCTCATAAAGATTTTATGTTTTGGAGAGTAGACATAAATAACGATAGTTATTAATATTCTTTAGGATGACTTTATTGTTATTAATGAAGTCTGCAATTTTTTTATTGCCTTTGGTACCATCTCTTCCTTCAGATACTTTGAATGTTGATCCCTCCATACTCTTGTGACTGTGTCATCTCTAGGGTAGATCTCTTCTTCATATTTATGGACTACTCTGTGCTGCTTTTCTTGACTTTGTTCTTTTTTTAGTGCTTTTCCTATCTTCTCTTTAAGTATAATCAGAACTGAGGTTCCAAGTATGATGATCCCAATATCCTTGATGGAGAAAATTGTCAGAGTAATCACCAAATCTTTTCCTTGACTTTCCTTAAGGGAATTTCAAGGTAACTTTTCTTCAAATTTGAACTTTCTTGACTTCTCTCTGTTTTATGATATTACTTATAACTGTCTGTCATTCTTCTTTTGAAGAAGATTACACAAATGAATTTATGATCTAGCCTGATGTTGTTTTTGGCAGTCATCTGTCTCTATTTGGCAAGTACAGTAAGTCAGATGTTTGCTGATTAAAGTACATTCTCTCTAGAATCTTTTGGTTTTCTTAATATGGCAATTAATTTACATTGACTAAAATTTATAATAAAATTGTTATAGTCTATGAAAATATGATTTCTATTGTTCATTTCTCATTTTAATTTTATTTCTTTAAACACTTCAGGATTGAATTATTTCATTTGAATACCACATCTTCTCTTCATTTTTATTAGATTTTAGCTGAGGACAAGTCCATGAGCTGATTGCACATGGGTTTAAGGAATAATTTCCAGATCAATAGTAGATCCTTTTAGAATTTGTGAAAGCAATCTTTTATTTTTATATGTGGTGTTCTTCATGTCCTGCATTTACCAATTACTTTTTTCTCTAAAAGCATTCATAATATAAAATTGTGAAGCTTCTGTATAATATATATCTTTGACCCATCTCCACCCCCCACCACTTCTGCCACAGTTAAGTATTTGCCTTTATCAGTCAACCAGAGGACTAATTAGTTCAAAGCAAAATAAATTGACTCAATGATAAGAAAAGATCCCTGCCCCACCCCACCCCTCCTTCCACCCCAACTCCACCTATGCACACAATGGAAAAATTCCCTCAAAGGGTTACTATATTATCAGTCAGGGAAGGCATACATGGAGGGTAATGGGAATATGTATGGCAAGGAAACACACCAGAAACCAATATGGTCAGGGTAAAAATGTGGAGGGCTCACAGGTAGGGTCATATATGACCATTTTACTTCTCTGTCTGACTCTGTCTTTGTCTCTATCTATCTCTGTCTCTCTCTCTCTCCCCTATCTGTTTCTCTTTCCCTGTTTCTCTGTCTCTATCTCCCTCCAGTGTATATGCTAATTAGTTTCCCTGCTTTAAGTCTATCCTCATTCCCCATCCTTCATCAGTTGCCAAAGTGACTGTCCTAAATCACAGGTTTGACCAAGTTATCTCCCAACTTAGTGAAATCCAGTGGTTGTCTAATATCTTCAGGATCAAAGATAAACTCCTGTACTGGACATTTAAAACTATTTATGATCTGTCCCCTTCCTGCCCTTCCAATCTTCTTATCATTTTTCTCTTCCATATATTCCATAATTTAGTCATCTTGGCCCACTTTCTGTTTCACACTCACATCTCATACTACCTCTTTCCTCTCTTACTTTGTCCTGGCTATTTCTCATGTCTGAAATACATTCCCTCCTTCTTTCTTTTAATTCTCCCTGAGTTTCTTCAAGATTCAGATCAAATCCCACAATCCCAAGCAGCAGGTTCTTCCTCTCCCAGATTAATTTTCATTCACTCTGCATATTCCTTGTATGTCACTAATTATTCACATGTCTCCCCCACCTGAATATGGGCTTCCTAAAATAAGGGACTGTGGGTTGGAGTTTTTTTTTTTTTGCCTTTCTTTGAAATCATAGCACAGTGCTCAGCTCATAATCAATGCTTAATAAATGCTTGTTGACTGACTGTCATGCAAATGAAGCTACAGGCAAGAACAGAAAGAGGTGAAAAAAGGAGGGACAATGGCCTAGGTCCCAGCTTCACGTTCCTGCATTCATTAGACTACTAACTTTGGGACTGTATTTCTTAGGGTTCTAGAACCATAAATCTGGACCTGGAAGGGACCTCAGAGGTCGTTTAATCTAAGTCCTTCATTTTACAGATGGGGAAACTGAGACTTTGGAAAATCCAGTCACTCGCCCAAACTACACAATTATTAAGTAGCAGAATTTAGATTCTAAAGAAGGTCCCAGGACTTCAAATTTGGTAATCTTTACACTATCAGAAGGAATCTCATTGGTTTTGCTACATCTCTATTTAGATAGACTAAATTTCACTAGCTCTTTTGACTGCTACCATGCCATGAAACCACAAGATGTCAATCCCAGGTGATTGGGAGGATAGGATATTTGTTAAGAATTATTTTTGGGGGGCGGCTAGATGGATAAGCACTGGCCCTGGAGTCAGGGTTCAAATCCAGTCTCAGACACTTAATAATTACCTAGATGTATGGCCTTGGGCAAGCCACTGAACCCATTTACCTTGCAAAAAAAACCACCTAAAAAACAAAGAATTATTTTTTCTTTCCTGCTTTGGTCCTATGAAACCAGAAACCAGAAACACTAATTCATGTGTATATAACATTTAAATATTGACAATGTCTTTTCCTCAGGAAAAAGCCCATCATTGGCAGGGGAGGTAGATGAAAGGTGAAGTTATTTGGCCCGGGGTTCTATAATTAGGAAGTATCTCCTGTTGATTCTAATCTAGTTCTCCTGATTTCAGTCCCAGAACTCTTTCCATCATTCCACAGGAATGAAGCTTCTGATAAGGCCTTGTAGACTAGCCAGCTTAACTCTCTTTGTCAAACCCAAGACCATTATTAGGCACTGTTTGCCATACAACCAATCTTATCAATCCACCAAAGAGACCTGAACCTTGTGGGTGTTCTGTATGGCAGAATATGGGACAGAAAGAGAAGAACCAAAAGGGGAAGACTCTCAGGATGTTGATAGACTGAAGAGGAGGAGATTTCTAATGATTTTAATTGGGATGCAGCTGGAGCTAATTAAGTAGTTTACCCCAACATGCTATTCTCTTCTGTCCCTGCCAACTCCCCTTTTCTCCTACTGCAATCCAGTGTGGTAAGGGGAGATAGGTCTACTGAACTGGGAATAATGTCTGCATTTTTAAACATCTGCTTTTCTTTCAGTTAACAGATATTCCAGAGAATCACAAAATAATGTCGGGGCTGGAATGGATTTTAAATCACAGATTATTAGAATTGGAAGATACCTCAGAACATGGAACTGTCCTAGTTAAAAAGAACTTTAGAACATAGATGTTGAAGCTAGATGGGAGCTGACATAGAACAGGGAATGTCAGAGCCTGAAGGGACTTAAGCATATACAATTTTAAAGCCAAAAGGACCTGAGAACCTAGATCCTAGAGTGAGAGCTAGAAGAAATTTGGTACAAAGACTGTCCAAAAAAGTTAATAGAACTATAAGAGACTTAATATAGAAAAAAGAATATTAGATTTGGTCAGTGTTAAAAAGTACTTTTAAAATGATCTAAAATCTTCCTATTATAAAGATGAAGAAACCAAGGCTCAAAAAGTCATAGGTACTTTGTCCAAGGTTGCATAGATCACAAATACCTGGAACTTTTACCTAGGTCTTTCCATTTTATGTAGAAGAGGAATTAAATTCATTTTTTTTTGTTTACAGAGGACAGAATTAATATCAATGTGTGAAAGTTAATGGGAGCTGGAAATTGAGAAGCAGATTTTCTCAAATAAGGAAGAATTATCTAATAACCAGAACTGTCATGCTATGAAATGTACTACTGGGAGCTGGGAGCCAGAAAGGGAAGTTGTTTCAATTTGTCATGTCCATCTCTTTCTGAGCTTTTTTGAATTGTTTTCTTAGCAAAGATACTGGAATGGCTTGTCATTTCCTTTTCCAGCTCATTTTATAAATGAGGAAACTGAGGCAAACAGAAGGAAGTGACTTGCTCAGGGTCTCACAGCTAGTCTCTAAGGCCAATTTTGAACTCATGAAATGAGTTTTCCTGATTCCAAACCTAGGACTCAATCCATCATACTAGTTGAAGGATTTGTGAAATGAGTTCTTCATCTTGTGTCTTCTTAAATAAGTTTATCTAAGTGTAGGACTCTCTGCTTTGCTCCACTCTTGAGAAGATTGAGAAGAAGACAAATATTTTCTCATAGAATTGGAAATCTGGGTAAGGGTGGGGAGAGGGTGTTAAAAGAAGGAAAAAAATAAAACATGTTGGTTAATTAATATATACCCACCAATCTCTCTTATTAGGTTCAGCCCTAGAAGAATTCTGTGAGTCAAATGACTGGGGAAATTTTAACATAAGTGTGGAAAGAACGCAGGGATAAAGTCGGTAATCCAGACTTGAGTCATGCCCTACCAAGAGTTCTAGGTGCTATGTTTTAGGATATAACATTGGCAAATTGAGAAATGGCAATCAAATGGCACATCTGTATATATGTATATTATCATAATAATGACATTTGTAACATTACTTTAAGGTTCTTTTGATTGTTGCAACATGTTGGTAATAATAATATTACAATTATTTTATCTCCATTTTACACATGATGAAATGGATGTCCAAGAGAGTTCTCTTGGTTGTTAGTCTAAGTGCTTCTTCCATTTCATTTATGAAGACCAATGAAAGGAACTGGGTATATTCTGTCTAAGAAAGAGATTAGAAGGCATGTGAAAACTGATTTCAGATATTTGAAAGTTAGTCATGTAAAAGAAAGATTAGATTTGTTTTATTTGAAAGTCAATCATGTAAGAGAAGGATTAGATTTGTTTTATTTGGTCCCAGAAGGCCAAAATTAAGATATCTCTATCTATCTATCATCTATCTATCTATCTATCTATCTATCTATCTATCTATCTATCTATCTATCTATCTATCTATCTATCTATCTAAGAAAGATAGATTTCAGCTTGATAAAGGGGGAAAAAAAGAAAATTCACAGTGGAATGGGTTACCCAAGCTCTCCATAATTGGAAGTCTTTCAGCACACTTGACTATTCACTTTGATGGACCTCAATTGTGGATTTGATTAGATAATCAGAGTACCTCCCATTTCTGAAGTTTCATTTAAGGTTTTCTTTAATTTTTCACTAAATTTGTCATGTTGAACAAATCATTTGCCTTCTCTGGGTTTCAATTTCTTTCAAAATGCCTATGTGGGGGTATGATTAGATGATTTCTAAAGGTTCTTTTGTTTGAACTCTGTGAATTTGAAAGTCTTAATCTAGGTCTCATAGTCTATATTCTATAATCTAAGTTGTTTTATTTTTTTCTGGTTCTGAAATTCTATGTTCTAAGGTCCTTTCCAGCTCTGATATTTTATGTTCTAGTCTAGTGGTTCTATGAACAATGAAAACGTCAGAGCAATCAAAGGGAACATTATCTCTTTGAACCAGAGCAAATATATTCATTGTACCAAAGTGAAGATGATCATCACAAACTAGGGTAAATTTGGAACTCCCATTTTACTCTCACTTCATGGTTCATGTGGGTCGGGCTATCTGTGGCAGAAGTTCTAGAAGGTGTGATGTGATAATATCTCATGTGAGAGTATCAGATTCTGTTTGAAAGTTGCTCTGTCCTTTTTGTTGGAAGAGTTCCATTTTCTAGATTAGTCTGGAATCAGGGTGACGTGCTTTTTGCACGAGTTATAAAGAGGAAACAAAATCTGATTCTGCTGACTCAGTGATGACTGATCAAATAATGGAATATTATAGCACTGACTAATGTGAGGAATTTAGAGCAACTAAGAAAGACTGTAGGATACAAAACAAAGTGAACAAAACCATTTATTAAGATTTTATGAAGTGCTTAAGAGCCATGAGATCTGTGGTAAGATAAGGCTGAGGAGGCAGAGCAAAGCCTCACTTCTGATTGGGAAATCCTTCACAAACTGGTCACGAACATATCCCTGCATGCACATGGGTATACTCATATTTCTGTTAGGCATATGCCCAGTATGCCTCTTCTTAACATAGGTCTCCAGGTCCTGTGATAGTATGTACTGGAGAGGAAAAGAAAGGCTTAAAAAAAATAGTGATCCCTTTCCTCCAAGAGCTCATATGCTAATGGGAGAAATGGCATGCGAATAACTATGGACACATACAAATATATGTATATACATATATGTCACTTATAATGTGAATAGAAAGTAATTTCTGAAGAAAGAATCTCAGAAGAGGCAAGAATGGGGTGGGGGGTGGGAAGGGAAGGCAGGAGAAACTCAGACAAGCCTCTTGAAGGTAGAATTTGAGTTGAGTCTTGGAGGTGAGCTGGAAGAACATTCCCAGATTGGCTGCTAATGGGAGATAGGGTGTCATGTGCAAGGACAGAGGAATCACCCAGATGGGTGATGAAGGCCTAAAAGACCATTCTTAAAGGAGAGGCCTCTCCATGTCTGGGATGTGTAGTGAGATGAGGCAGAGGGCATGGAGCTATGCCTCACCTCTGATCTGGAAATCCTTTATAAACTGGGCATGCACATATAATAAGCTCATGCCTCTGCAGGCATGTGTGCGCCAGTATTCACCCTTGCCTAAGGCTCCTTCTAAGTGACTCCTTCATCTCAGTCAGGTTATCCAGTGGGAAAATATTACTGAAAATGATTTCAATAATGTTAATTAAAAAGCACAAATAAAGCTAAACTCTGAGTAACTGGAATGACTGATTTAAGCCCTAGAGAAGAGATGAGAAAATATCAGTGCTTCTTCTCTTTGGAGAAGTAGAGAACTATGGGGCAGAAGATGGCTGATTTTGTCAGAAATAGTGACTTTGTAAATTGGTTATGCTTAGCTATTTTTACTTGTTGCAAGGGAAAGTTTTCTAAATAGGTAAAGGGAATGATGGTGAAATAAAACAAAAGGCAGCAATAAAACACAACAAACAAGATGAACCCCCACAAAGAACAACTTAAGCACAGATTTCTGCATTGATACCCAAAAGCAAGTGTGTAAAGGTGACCTGGTGTATAGAGCCTGAGACCTGGAGTCAGGAAGGCCTGAGCTGGATAGGGCCTTAGGCACTTACCAGCTGTGTGATTGGGATTGACTTCACTTCACCCTATCTAACTCATTGTGTGTAAAATTGGGTGCACACTGGAGAAGGAAATGGCAAACTGTTCTAGAATCTTGTTCAAGAAGATCCTCCTTTTTCTTAAATACTTGAATTCTATTTCAGACCATGACAACCTCAGTGTCTACTCCAACAGAGTGCATAGACAGAATGTGATGATCCAGGTAGGATCATACAAAGCCAGGGGAAGAGCTAAACATGTTGAATGCCAGTAGGACTCCCACCAGCCAAAGCTCTCCAAGGAGAGGCAGCAAAAGCCCAGAAGGCCTCCTTATCTAAAGGACAAAGTCCATGGAATCAACAAAGGCGAGGTGCTGCTCTGAATTCCTAGAAGTCTCTTAAACCTGACTGTGCATAAAATCAGTGCCTGAAGTTTCAAGGCCAATGGTGACCTTTAAGCAGCACCAGGAAAACTCTTCCATAGTAGAAACATATGCACAAATAGAGTCACTTAGGAAGAAGAAGAATCTTAAAGGCATTGATGTATATAACCCATAGCTCAGGATCTCAAGTCTGAGCACACACAGACTAGCATGAGAACATCTTTCTTCTAATATTTTTTAATAATTGATCCTGTATAAGATAAACTCCAAAGAACTTTAGGTTTTTTGGCTTTTGTTTCTCTAAGTACCTGCTCTCCTTTAGACATAGACAATAATCAAGCATTAAATATAGAACAGATACAGGTTTATAAGAGATAGTAAGGACATAGACAAGGTAATAGAAACAACCTCCTAAGTTTGATTTATTTCAACCATTTTGGAAAACAACTTGGAATTATGTGAACAAAGCAATTAAAATAAATGTCCATACCCTTTAACCTAAAGATTCTACTTCCAGGTATATACCAACAAGGGAGTCATTGATAATTGAAAAAGCTCCTCAAAGGCAAAACAAAGCAGCATTTTTTGTGGTAATAAAGAATTGAAAACAAAGCAGATTCTCATCAATTGAGAAATGACTATATGAATGTAATAAATTATTTCCCTGTTATGGGAAACAAAAGGTTCTGATGAACACAGAGAAACATAGGAAGATTTGATGCAAAGTGAAATAGAGCTAGGAAAACAATATCCACGTGACTACAGGAATATAAGTGGAAAGAACAACCACAAAACAATTGAAAATGAATGTTGCAAAATTATAATGAATTAGCTTGATTCTCAAAGAAGTGATATGAGAAAAGACCTCTTCCTATTCCTTTGCAGAGATCAGGATCCATTGGTGTGGAACATTGCCTGGAACATCAAATTTTTAGGAAAAAAATTTTGATGTGTTGATTGGTTTGGTCAAATATTTTTCCTCTTGCTATAAGGGTTGGCTTTCTGGAAAGGGAAAAGTGAATATAGGGGAAATCCAGGCAATGTAAAAATTAAATACAGAAATACAAATCTAGTTTTTTAAAAAAAAAATAGTACCTTCTGTGTGAGTTCCTCATCTCCCAACCCCACCTCAGCAAAGTTCAAGGCCATCTCTACAAGCTTAAAACCTAGTTTCAGGCCCTACTGCATAGGATTCAGCACCTTAGTGAAGGGCATGGTCTCCTTTTTTTGGGTTTATTTATTTTTGGCAAGGCAATGGGGTTAAATAACTTGCTGAAGGTCACACAGCTAGGTAATTATTAAGGGTTTGAGGTTGAATTTGAACTCAGATCCCTCTGATTCCAGGACTGGTGCTCTATCTACTGTGCCACCTAGTTGCCCCCTAAGCACAGTCTCCTTGTTCTTGTGTGGCTTACTGTGGCATCTGTTCACTCCCTTCCCACTATTGCTGCCACTATTTGCTCTTTGGGATTTCAACTCTTTAAGCCCACAAACCCAGTCACAATTCAGCTCTCTATGATCTCTCTCTATGACATAATCATTTATTAGCCCCTCTGCTCCCCCACTGATTTCCCCTGACCCTGGAAGCTCAGTAGCCATTTCATAGCCTATAACTTGGTCTTGGTTGCATTCCACAAAGAGGGATGGGAAGGATTGTCTTGGGGTCCCTTCAGATGTATTAGATACAAACATATGGCAAGTATTTGGAAAGCACCTGTTGCATCTAAGAATATCATGGTAGCCACTGGGTGTCTAAACAAGATATAATCTCATCTCTTGGCATTCACTGTTTAATTGTGGGATAAGACAATAGTACTTCTAACCATAATGTATAAGATAATTGCATCAGTGAAATATAAAGAGCTATGTGTAGTTTGTAGAAAAAATCTTCATCAGCTGGGCTTATCAGGAGATACTTCCTGGAGGAGGTGATATTCAAGCAGGGTTTTAGTTATTCAATAGGAAAAGCTAAGCGAAGTGAGTAGAACAGGAGGGGTGAACTTTTTTAGGTTTAGGGAATAATATGAGACAAATTGTAGAGGTAGAAGTTCATGGAATTTTTTTTTGAGGTGGAGGTGATGTAGAAAATTGAATTTACTTCATTAAAGAAGAATAATATGAAACAGTTCTGGAAAGTCAGAATGGCATTGGATTGTAGATAATATGAGAATGCTAATGAGTGAGCAAAAAGACATGGAGAATTTCAGCAATCGCATTTTCAATTGGGAGCCAGGAGACCTGGATTCCATCCTGGCTCCTTGTTGTCTCCAAGATTAAATATAAACTCCTGTTGACATTTAAAGTCCTTCATAATTTGGCTCCATCCTACCTTTCCAACTTTATTATACAACTCTGCTTTATGTACTCTAAAATCCAGTCAAACTGGCCTTCTTCCCCAGTCATGACTTCTGTTCCTGTGCTATTGGATTGTTTTAGAAGGTATTTCCTGCTGCCTCAATCTCCCACCTTAAGAACAAAGACCACCTCCCATTTCAAATCTTTCCTGATTCCTACTGCTGTTAGTGCTTCCCTCAACCAAAAACAAGAGATATTTTTTGATCTATTATTCTAGCATGTAAATGCCCTTTTTAAAAATTCTGATACCCCATTTAGTTTGTTTTCTAGAGTAGGGAGCTAATACTATTAAATAGTTTATGTCTCTGTCTCCATCCATCCATCCATCTATCCACCTACCTATCATTTTTACTTATAGAATGGAAGCTCTTTCAGAATGAGTACTATTTCACTTTGATCTTTGTTTCTGAGTAGTACAGTATCTTGGGTAAAGTGAGTGTTTGACAAATATTTATTGAGGTATCTATCTCCAGAAAGATAACTGATGGACACTGAGTGCATATTGAAACATTTTTTAAACTTTATTTTTCTTGCCCTCTTGGGGGGGGCAGTATGGCTAATATGGACAAATTTTGTGTAATTTCACATGTATAATTGATATTACATTGCTAACTTTCTCAATGGGGGGAGGGCTGGAGGGAAGGAAATGATTTGAAACTCAAAATTTAAAAAAAGAGAAAAACAAATTTTTTTTAAAAAGTGGGGTGAGGGACTGGATAGAAGGAGAGGATTTGGAACTCAAAATTTAACAAAAGAGTTAAAAAAATACATTTTTTAAAAAGTTCATTGTGCAGATGATTTTTTTGAAGTCAAGTATGTCTTTAAATTTATTTCTATTAAATTCAATCTTCTAAAATCTGATCTATTATTCTAGTCTGATAATTTTCTTTTTCTTTTTTGTTTCTTGACCTGTTTAATGGTACAAGGAGCTAATACTATCTAAATGAGCTAATTGATGTATGTAAAAGGACTTCCTAACTATAAAGCACTAGATATTAAATACTTCTGGTTCCTTTATTTTTGCTTCTTCATGACCTTTGGCAAGGTTCTGCCTTCCTCTGGGTCTTTTAAAATTGAGGGAAGCTAGTTGGATTAAAAATTTGGTTCCTTTTCTCTCTCCTATTCTATGTATAGTTAGTATGTAGGCTTCTCCCTCTTCTTCCAAGTGATGTCCCTGACAGAATGCATGCTGTAGAAAAGTAGAAGCATACTGTTTTCTCTATCCACCCCCTTTCCTTGGGTATTTTGAAAAATCCCACCCTGTTGCCATAGAGAGATCTCTTAGGACTTTAGGGATGATTAAAAACATTATTGAGGTACCTTTTCAGCTGCTGCACATGTAAGAAGAACATTGGTGAGATAAAGTGGCCCTGGAAATTTTTGACTGAGTCAGTTTCTATTCCCTCGATACACTTTGATGAGGCCAGAGGTCAGCAGAACTTGTAGGAAAGGGGATTAGCCTAGTAGAAGGGATCCCTGGTCTGAACTTCTTAAATTATGGCATGTTAGAGCATGTTAGAACCTTAGCAGTAATCTAGTATAGTAGTATCAAACCAAATACAGGTGAAAGAAAATCACAAATAAACATTATCTGTGGTTTAATGTGGGTCAGCTAGGTGGTGCAGTGGATAGTTTTGGTCCTGGAGACAGCAAGATCTTAGTTCACATCCAGACTTAAACTTACTACCTGTGTGGACCTAGGCAAGTCATTAAACCCTTTTTGCCCTTAGTTTCCTCATCAGTAAAAATGACCTGGTGAAGAAAATGGCTAACCACTCCAGTGTCTCTGTCAAGAAAACCCCAAATGGAGTCATGAAGATGAAGCATGGGACAGCTAGGTGACACAGTAGGTAGAGGATGGACCCTGGAGTCAGGAGGACCTGAGTTCAAAATCAGCCTCAGACACTTACTTAGCTGTGTGACCTTGAACAAGTCATTTAACCCCATTGCCCTGCAAAACTGAAAAAAAAAAGAATAGAACATGACTAAATAATGAAAACAACAAATGTGTGATTCTGGCTTCACTCAGGAGTGTTGCAGGATACCTAAGACCTTAGGGTCATGTGTTTGATACTTGTAAATTGTCCAACTTTTCCTTTTACATATGCAGGAATTAAGGCCTAGAGAGGTTACAGAAAATGTCAGAAATAGGTGCCTTTTGACTCCAAGTTTAGTGTTCTTTCCCCTATAAAATCTCTCATCATTATAACCCTAATATAATCAACCAATCAATAACTATTTATTAAGCACCAATTATATATGCCAGGCACTGTGCTAGACTCTGGGGAATTCAAAGACCAAAATAAAACTGTCCCTGGCCCCAAGATGCTTGCATTCTATCTGGGAAACAGTCTTCTGTCAGACAAAGAAAGCTATGGAGATCTTCCCTTTTGCAGTGGCAAAGGCCAGGAGAAATGATAGAGAAAGATTTCTGTAGCAAAGGATTTGGCAACATCTGGGTACATTGATTGCTAGAATATTTGCAACATAGGAGGAGCCAGAATGGAGAAGGATATATCTACAGTGGTAGGCATAACAGAAAGCAATCTCTGGAAACCTAGGAACTGTGGAGGAGGTCAGAGAGTAACAGGAAAGGTAGAAAGGGGGGGTGGAGGGTAGGAAGAACTTCCTAAATATGACCAACTGATTTTAAGTTGCTTGACCCTATGTGTGACCCTGGACAAGTCACCTTAACTCAGATTACCTCAGTTTCCTTATCTAAATTGGGATAATGATAGTAACCTACCCCCAGGGTTGTTATGAGGATGAAATGAGATGATAATTATAAAGTGCTTAGAGCACTTTGGAAGCCTTATATAAATATTAACTGATATTAATGAGATGCTGTGTAGACCTTTGAGAAAGACTTTCTCATTGGAGGGCTTCATTATTTTCCTAGAGTTTTATTGTGGGTTTTGTTTTGATCCTAGTTTGCACAGAATTGCTTCTTGAACTTTGTAAACTGTTAGTAGGACACATATATTCATTTTACCATGTTTCCTGGGTGGGGGCAACAATTCCATATTTGTTTCTAGACTTTTTTTTGCAAGACAATAGGGTTAAGTGACCTGCCCGAGGTCAAACAACTAGGTAATTATTAAGTGTCTGAGTCTGGATTTGAACTCAGGTCTTCCTGACTCCAGGGCCAGTACTCTATGCACTGCACCTAGCCACCCCTAGACCTTTTATCTTTTTTAGCACAACACATGATATATCTTTTATGTTGGAGATTCCTTCCAACTTGGGCAAGCTATATGTTTATATCTAGAATAAATATTAGAAGATTATAGAAAAAGGAGGTTTATAAGTTATAGTTAGAGTAGAAGGAAATGTTACCAAGATAGAAGACTAAGATTTTTCATTGGCTAAAATAAAGCACCAAAGCAATCAAACTTTGATGCTGACACACCTACATAATAAAGATAGGACTATACTTTGTCACCTTAGTTTACCTTTTGTTCTGGCCCAAATTCTTTTGCTTTCAAAGTCAAATAATCTCTTAACTATAAGTTTGCTATTTGTAGCACAAGGCTTTGAGCCTCTGCCAAAACATAGGAGAGAAAAAGAAAGACTTGACCTTGGCCAGGGTTTTGCTGGCTTTATGTCTGAGCTATGACTAAAGAGCTGTTAGTGTTCTCTTATCAGGGAGAGATTTTTGTCCCTCTACCCTAGCAGACAAAGATGGCAAAAGAGTCCTTGAAGAGGTGAGCTCAGAAAATTATAGAAGGGAACAGGAGGGAACAGCAATCAGCACCTACCAGAACAACACTGGGTTAAAGATGGGTTTCCCACTGGTACTATAAAATCAATGGGGACCAGGGAAGACAAGTGGTGCCCAGGGAGTAGTACACCTTGTAGAGCTGCCAAACCCATCAGGGACCTGGCTCAGTGAGAGCACCATAAAGACATCACCAAAAGATGTGGATGGTCCTGTCCATCCAGAGTTGTAAATTCCCCTGGATTTGGGAGAGGAATTTTCTATTGTGAATTTTCTTACTTTGTTATTTCTTTAGATATTTTTTCTTTGAACTAATTGTGTCTTCTGGTTGGCTAGGGAAAAAAGTAATTATCTTGGTGGGCTCATGAGTTATAGTTTTGGAAGTAAGTAAGCTAACAGAGTGCCTTGAACCCAGGTTAGCTAGCTATTCAGGGATCCCATATAGTATAGCCAGGGGTTGCCCTAGGTTACCAAGCAGAGTTGATTAATTTTATCTAGAAGATATTTGCACTATTCCTTGACTGGTAATTGGCAATAGGTAATGGATCTAAACAATTTTCTGTTCCTTTGAGTATTTGATTGTTTATTTAAACAGCAAACTTTTTGATTCTTCTCTTCCTCTGTGGGGTACCTTCCGTCTAGTTCTGTCTATTGCCTCCTATATTCCAGAAGGAAACATTTTAATATATTTTAAATTTTTATTTATTTTTTCCTCAATTTCATGTAAACAAAAAATTAAGTCATTTAAAAAATTTTGAGTTCTAAATTTCCCCACTTCCACTCACCTGTTCTTTAGAAAGCAAGCAATTTGATTTAGTTTATATAAGTACAATCTTACAAAACATTTCCATATTAGTCATATTTCAAAAGAAAATGCAGACCAAAAACCCACTAAGAATAATAAAGTAAATAAAATATGATTCAATCTGAATTCAGACTCCAACATTTTTTTCTCTGGAGGTAGATAGCGCTTTTCATCATAAGTCCTTTGGAATTGTCTTTAGTTTATTTCTGAGAATACTTAGTCATTCTCTGTTGATTATCATATAATATTGCTGTTACTGTTGTGATTTCTCTTGGTTCTACTAACTTCACTTTGCTGTAGTTCATATAAATTGTACCAAATTTTTCTTTTTTTTTCTTGATGCTAATTTTTTTAGTTACATGTAAAGATAGTTTTTAGCATTTATTTTTTATAAGATTTTGAGTTCCAAATTTTTCTCCCTCACTTCCCTCCCCTACCCTAAGACAGAAAACAATTTAATGTAGGTTATATATGTACATTCATAGTATACATATTTTCACATTAGTCATATTTTGACAGAAAAATCAATAAAAGGAAAAAAACCACAAGAAAAGAAAAACAAAACACAAAATGAAATAGTTTGCTTCTATATGCATTCAGACTCCATAGTTCTTTATCTGGATGTGGTTAGCATTTTCCATCACAAGTCTTTTGAAATTGTCTTGGATCACTGTATAGCTGAGAAGAGCTAAGTCTATCATAGTTGATCACCATGCAATGCTGCTGTTGTTATGTTTAATGTTCTCCTGGTTCTACTTACCTCTCAGTTCATGTAAATCTGTCCAGGTTTTTCTGAAATATGCCTGTTCATCATTTCTTATTACACAGTAGTATTCCATCACATTCTTATAAAACCTTGTTCAGTCAATACCCAGTTGAAGGACATCCCCTCAATTTCCAATTCTTTGCCACTATAAAAAGAGCTGCTGTAAGTATTTTTGCTACCCTTTAAAAATATATTAGCAAAATTCATCTAGGAGATGATTGATAATTGAAAAGCTCTACATAGGCAAAACAGCAGCATTTTTGGGGGGTAACAAATAATTGAAAACAAAGTAGATGCTCATCAACTGAGGAATAACTATTAATTGTGGTATATGAATATAATGAATTATTACCCTGTACACTGGGAGTTGTGGGTCCTTTTCCATTTTTATGATGATCTATTGGAGTTACAGATTCTGGTATTGTTGTATCAAAGGTTATGCACAGTGTGTTATGCACAGTTTTATAGCCCTTTGAGCATAGTTCCAAATTATTCTACAGAGTTGGATCAGTTCACAAATCTAATCAGTAGTGACTAGGTTTCTCACAAAATCAACTTTAATTTCTTCATCTGAAAATTTCCTGTTCATATAACTTTGACCATTTATCAATTGGAGAATGACTTGTATGCTTAAAAAATTAATTCAGTTCTCTATGTTTTTGAGAAATGATGTTTTTATGACTGTTTTTTTTCTATTTTTTCTATTTTTTGTAGTTTTTTTTTTTTGCATGGCATTGGGGTTAAGTGGCTTGCCCAAGGCCACACAGCTAGGTAATTATTAAGTGTCTGAGAGCAGATTTGAACCCAGGTATTCCTGACTCCAGGGCCGGTGCTTTATCTACTGCACCACCTAGCCGCCCCGAGAAATGATGTTTTTAATCAGAAACATTGTCTATAAAAATTATTCCCAGCTTTCTACTTTTCTTCTAATCTTGATTGCATTGCCTTATAATGTTTTTAATAAATTAATAATTAATAAAATTTAATTAATTTTTAATCAAAATTATCCACATTGCATTTCATATTGTTCTCTCTCTCTTAAATTCTTCCTCTCTCCATAGATCTGACAAACAAATGATTCTTTGCTCTCCTAATTTACTTATCATGCTTTATGTCTAAATCATGTGCTATTTTAACTTATATTGGATAGAGGGTGCCAGATTTTTCTTATTTTATTTTATTTCATTTTATTTTTGGTTTTTGCAAGGTGCTCTATCCACTGTGCCATCTAGCCAACCCCTGATTTTTCTTAAAGTAATCTCATTTAAAACTCATTATTTCTTATAGCACAATTGTATTCTATTACATTTGTATACCACATCTTGTTCAGTCATTTCCTAATTATGGACATTCCTTCAATTTCCAATTGTTTGCCACCACTAAAAGAACTGCTAAAAATGTATTTGTAAATATAAGTCCTTTTCCTTTTTCTTTGATCTCTTTGAGGTATAGACCTACTAGTGACATTGATGGGTCAAAGAGTATGCATAGTTTTATAGTCCTTTGGCTCCTCAGAATGGTTGGATCAGTTTACAACTACACTAACAATGCTTTACTGTCTCAGTTTTCCACATCCCTCCAATATTTGTCATTTTCTTTCTCTGTAATATTAGCCAATCTGATAGGAATGAGGTGGTACCTCAGAGATTTTTTAATTGGCATTTTTGTAATCAAGTTACTTAGAGCACTTTTTCATATGATTATAGATATTTTTGATTTCTTCATTTAAAAACATCCTGTTCTTTTCTTTTGACCATTTATCATTTGGGGAATGACTCATATTCACATAAATTAATTCAGTTTTTAATTTGAGAAATAAGAGAAATTTGCTATAAAAATTCACCCATTCCCCCCTCCCCAGTTTCTAGATTTCCTTCTAATCTTGGCTGCATTGATTTTATTTGTGCCAAATCTTTTAAATTTGATATAATCAAAATTATCCATTTTATATCCATTTGTCTTTTGTTGTCATTATTCTTTCCTTATCCATAAATCTCACAGGTCAAATATTCCATCCCCTAATTTGCTTATGATAACAATTTTTATGTCTAAATTTGACTTTTTCTCAATATGTAGCATGAGATGTTGTTCTATACCTAGTTTCTGCTACACTTTCTTTTCAGTCTTGTTGCTATTATTGTTGTTTTTTTTTAGAAATTTTTGTCAAATAATGATTTATTTTCCCCAAACTTTGTATTTTGGGGGTTTGTCAAACCTTAGACTTCTATGGTTACTATTGTGTATTGTGTACCTATCTATCCCACTGCTTTGTAATAATTTGCTAGACCATCTTCTCCAGATTTTATTTTTGTATTTATTCCCTTGAGATTCTTGACCTTTTACTCTTATAGATAAATTTTTTAATATATTTTTAAATAGTAGCATGACACTGTAAAGAGCATTAGGGTGGAAATCATAAAACTCAATTTTGAATGCCAACTTGATGTCCTACTATCCATATCAATGTGAAGAGGTTCATAACCTCTCTGTATCTGAGTTTTCACATCTATAGGACAAGGAATCTGAACTAGATGTCTCTTTCTAGATGAGTTATAAATGAGTTCTTTCTAGCTCTAAAGCTGTGATCTGCTACCCCTCAAAATCTTCACTCAGATAATAAGCAGTTCAAACACAATTAAAAATGAGCTTCCTTGCATAGAATGTTTTTTAATGTGGATGAAATCACATTGTATTTATTTAAAATACTATGGTTGTTATGCTTAGCTCCTGGTATGACATTTTAGGAGAAATACTGATAAGCTGGAGTATGAGGTCATTAGAATGATACCATATAGGCACTGGTGGATATTTAGCCATAGCATAGCTGATTTTGTGAGAAACATAATCACCATTTTCACCCATTTGAAAAGCTGTCCTGTGGTAGAGAGATTAAACTAGATCTGCTTGGTCCCAGAGGAAAGATCTAGAAATTACTACAGGGAGTTTCAGAGTTGGGAATTTTGATTCTATATAAGGAAAGACTATCAGCCATCACTAACAAAGATAGTGATCTTTTTCCTTCTCATTCCCAGTTATTGTGCTCTGGATTAGGGAGATTGTCAGATTGTAGAGTTTTAGAACAATCATTCCATCAATCAGCCAACCATCTGCTGGGCTCAGGGGAAATAAAAGAAAAAAAGGAAATAGTCTTTGTCTTTGAGGAACTTATAATCTAACAGGTAGAGACAACATGGCATAAACAGATTCAAAGAAGATATAGGATAATTTCTTTTGGGGGTGAGGAGGAAGGTATACTAAAGATTGGAGAAAGCAAGAATGGCTTCATGTAGAGATTATCACTTTAGCTGACACTTGGAGTCTCAGTTTAGAATGAGGATTCTAAGAGGTAGAAGTAAAGAGGAAGTGTTTTCTAAGGATGGCAATTGGCAAAGGCATAGAGGCCAAAGATAGAAGGTCATATAGGAAGAATAGAAAGAAGGCAGCCTGGCTGAACAGCAAGATATGGAAAGAAGAGTAATCTGTAATAAGACTAAACAGGTAGATTGGAATAAGATAATTAAGATCTTTAAATAACAAACCGAGGAGTTAATTATTCCTGGAGGAAATACCAAGCCATGGGAATTTTTTGAGCAGGTCAGATCTGTTCTTTAGGGAAATCACTTTTTTAGTTGTGTAGAAGTTAAATTGGAATAGGAAAGAGCATTAAGGCAGGACAATCAGTTAGGAGGTTATTGTAAAAGTTCAAGTGAGGGGTGTTAAGAATTAATTCCACTAAAAAAAAGAATTAATTCCAAGATAGCTTATTTCTAGATCAGTACTGGTGCTGGAGATTTGGGTTCTGGATCAGTAATGAAACTGGATATTTGAGTTCTGGAATGGTAAAAGTACTTCTTGGGCTATATGGTTGAATTCTGTAATGTTAAGCAATTACTGAAGTAAAAAACAAAAACAAAACAACAACAACAAGCCAGTAACTGATTTCTCTCACTTATTTTTCCATGTTTTCCAGGATGTTTTAATCTTGCATCCTTTTTGACCTTAAGGTGAAGGAGGGTGGAGAACCAAGGGTTAAACTTAAGGTCAGAATCTTCCTCTCAATCTAGAAAAATAAATTAAATTCCAGTTGTCTTGGAAACAACAAAAACAACAATAACAAAACTTGTAGGAATGACTTTGCCATATTTCTGCTCTATTGAACTTGACAACATTCCAAAATGGCTTGCCAGCTGCTTAGGGAGACCAATATTTTTTTCTGTTATTGAGTCTGATGTGATTTTGCTCTTTTACTGAGACTCTTTCCCCATTGAAGCCAGAAGCTATGAATATGTGATATATTTGACTCAAAGTTTGCATGAAGACCAAAGTCCTGAGGACCACCAAACAGGACCAGCCGCATGGATTAAAAACAAAAACATAATAAAACAAACAAAAAAATAAACAAAAATACCCAACCAAAAGACAACCCCTCCATCCCTTCCTCTCATTCCTCTTCCTCCTCCTCTCATTCAATGTAGATGGAAATGACTGTCCTCAAGAGACCTGCTCAGGCAGTGCAGATATGATTATTATCTTTAAAAATATGAATAAATTTCATGAAGAATCATAGAATGTCAGCGCTAGAATATCAGGGACTTTTGAAATCATCTAGACCAAAAATTTAATTTTATAGCAGAGGATAATGAAGTTCCAACACCAAGAGTGACATGTTTAAAGTCTCAAACAAATGATAGCAGCTCACATTTCTATAGAGCAAATCAATTTCAGGTTCACTCAACATATATTCATGACATCTCTGTAATGTTGGTGGCACAACTATCATTTTCCAAATTTTACAGATGAGGGAAGGCTGAATGAGGAGACTTACCCTGACCAGTCACAAAAATTAGGTTTTTGAACTTAGGTCTCTTGAATCTGTGGAACCTCTAACAAGGCCAAACACTCCTACAGGCCACAAGCTGGGATTAGAATCCAGGTCTTATGAATCCAAGTCTAGCCCTCTTTCCATTTCACCTGGGTGCAGAAGACAGAACTAGGACATTTTGGATGAATATATAGGATTTCTGAATAACTGCTTTCCCAAAATAGAAAGGGTAGTTCAAGTAGAAGGAGTGAGTGGGAGTTTGGGGAGAGTAGAATGTGGAAAATGTAATGAGATTCCTGCTACTAGAGGCAGATATTCAAGCATAGGCTAGATGATCTCCAGTTAATAATAAAATTTAGTTTAGTCCAAGAAGCACTTTATGTCTCCTATGTCTGAGGAATTATGCTAGGAAAAAATCCCTGGCCTTAGAGAGCTTACATTCTACTGAAGGGAAATGTCAGTTATATACATAAGTAAAATGATAATTTGAGGAAGGGGAAAGTTCTCATAAGTCAAGGGAAGGTTTTTTAAATAATATTTTATTAAATGTATGATATAGGTTATAATGCACAATTAAGTAAAACATTTTGTGGAAGAAAACTCAAAGAAAAAAGAAAGGAAGAAAGACAGACAGAAAGGAAGAATGTAAAAAATTGTATGTTTCTGTCTGTATTCAAGACACTATCAGTTCTTTCTCTGGAAGTAGATAGAATTTTTCATTATGAGTCCTTTGGGATTTTCTTGGATCATTCATTGTATTGCTGAGAATAATTAATCAGTTATAGTTGATCATCATACAATATTGCTAGTGTGGTGTACACTATTCTGGTTCTCACTTCTTTCTGCATCAATTCATGTAAGTCTTTGCAGGTTTTTCTGAAATTATCTTGCTTTTCATTTCTTATAGCAAAATAATATTCCAATACATTCATATAAAAACTTCAGCCCTTCCCCAATTGAAGGGAATCTCCTTAATTTCCAATTCTTTGTCACCACAAAAAGAGCTGCTATAAATACATATAGGTTCAGTTAAGGGAAGGCTTTTTATAGAAAGTGAGACCTGAGTTGAGTCTTGATAAAAACTAAATCTGAAGAGAATAGGGGATGAGGAGGGGAAGCATTCCAGGTTTAGGAAAAAGCCTGCACAAAAATATAGAGATGGGAAATGGAATGTCAAATTTGGGAAAAAGCAAGTAGATCTACTTAGCAGACATAGAGGAGTTACAAAGGGTTTAAAATATATAGACAGATAGATTGGGGGGCGGCAAGGTGGCACAGTGGATAGAGCACTGGCCCTGGAGTCAGGAGTACCTGAGTTCAAATCTGGCCTCAGACACTTAATAATTACCTAGCTGTATGGCCTTGGGCAAGACAGTTAACCCCATCGCCTTGCAAAAAAAAAAAAGATAGATTGGAGTCAATCTGTGAAGAGCTTTAAAAGTCCTTGCTGAGGAGTTTGTATTTTATCTAAGAGATAATAGGGAGCCAATGAAGATTTTGGAGCAGGTAAATGGCATGGTAAGATTTATGCTTTAGAAAAATTTGAGTGGAGGACAGAATGGAGACAGGAAAAATTATAACAAGGAGACCAATTAGGAGGCTGCACAACAGTGCAGATGAGAGATGATGAGATTTTGAATTAGGTTAGAGGCTATGTGAGTAGAAAGTAGAGGACAGATTTAAGATGCTCTGTAAGGAAAGATTTGATAATTCCTGGCTACTGTTTGGACAAAGGGCCTAGGTGTAGTCTCATAATTAAGGCAGGACAAATAGGTTTTGTTCTAGGTGCTGAAATTTGGAAGTTGCAAAATTGTCAAATAACAAATGATTTTGCAATTTAAACATGAACTACGTTTATGTTTTGACAGTACTTAGAAACAACTTTGTTTGACACTTAGCAAGAATGATTCCTTAAAATAGAAAGGTACCAGATGGCATGCTTCTATTTTCAGCCTATCCCCACAACCCTCTCTCCCCCTCTTCCCCCCTCCCAAGGGACGCGCACGCGCACGCACACACACACACACACACACACACACACACACACACACACACACACACACACAAACACACCTTATTCACATTCCAGGTAGGATCCTCCTGAACTACCTTCCTTGCTCTCCCTTTCCCACCAACAACCTTGTTGCATCTTGGTGGTTTTGTATCATCCCTCCCATCCCTGGAGCAGTGGCATTGGGTCTCTCCCTGCAAGGGGGCAATGTTGGTAGGATTTTTCCTATGACAAACTCTTACCCAGGATTTCCCATGCTGATTTTGTCTTTTTGTTTTAATCACTTCCTATATCAGTTTTATATCATGAATTACATGTTAAATGAAGGGTGTACTCCATACAATTAGGACGCAGTTCTTGATGTTTGCTGTGTGTCAACATGGGTCATTGCAGCTCAAGGAAGAATGATATGTCCAGAAGGACTGCAATTGTGAAAACAGGACAATGTAAAGTTAATGTGCCCTCAAAAGAAAAAGGGAAGTCCGACTGAGAGACAGGTTATGTGGGGAGGATAATGTGTTTTGTCTCTTTTTGTCAGATATTAATAGGATCTCAAAACTGGAAGAAAAGATAAGGCTCCCGTAATTGAACCCAAATTTGAACAGTGATCTTTCTCCAGAAAACTCAAGTGATCTTCTATCATTTGCTTGAACATGGCTCATAAAGGGAAACCTATTACCTTTCTAGGCAAGCCATTTCAATTTGGGTTAGCTTGAATTATTAGGAAATGCATCTTCACGTCAAACCTAAATCTACCTCTCTTCCACTTAGTCCAAGTTCTCTCCTATATGAATGCTCTTCAACTACCCAGAGACAATCTTATCACCCCATACTCTACAATCACCTCAAGTCTTCTCTTCACCAGACTAAGCATCCCCATTTTCTTCAACTAGGAGGTATACTAGAAAGAAGACTGGATTTGGAGCATGAGCATTTGAGTGCAAATCTTTACTCACCACATATGCCCTTTGTGATCTCAGGAAGGCAATTTTCTCTCTTGGAGCATCAGTTTCCTCATTATATCAGATGAGTTCTAAGATCTGTTACAAATATCTGTGTTCCTCTGATTCTATAAATTAATTTTTATTTAGTGTTATGTCATGGTCTTTTCCTATCTTGGTCCCCCTCCTATAGATGCTCTCCAGCTTATCAAGGTCCTCCCTAAAATGTGACATTCTAAGCTGAACCCAGTCTTCTATGTTATGGCCCATCCAGGGGAGAAATGGTAGCATTGTCCATAGTTCTTATTTTTATTTAAAAAAAATTGTGAGGTAATTGGGCTTGTGTGACTTGCCCAGAGTCATATAACTTGTAAGTGTTAAGTGATCAAGACTGTATTTGAACTGAGGTCCTCCTGATTTCTGGGCTAATGCTTTGTCCATTGCATCACCTAGCTGCCCCTAACCTTAGTTCTTTATACTCTGTTTCTCTTCATTAAATCTCAGATTATACTGAAGTTTTTGACTGCCTTAAAATATTATTGGCTCATGTTAAAATTATATTTACTATAAAACCCACCAAACTGGACTTTTTTTTGAGGAATTATTCTTGTTAAGTTGATTTTCAAGTACAATAAAAGAAATCATATTTCCCCCATTAAACTTTATTTCATTAAATTCAGTACAACCTTCTAACATGGCAAGATGTTTTGGACTCTGCAAGATAATGTGTTGGCTATCCTTTCTACCTTATATACAATGCAAATTTGTTAAACATTATGTTGATATTTTTATCTAAATGACTAACAAGAATATAAACAAGTCAGATGGCAGAGTGGATAAAATGCTGGGCTTGGTCTCAGGAAGACTTATCTTCATGAGTTCAAATCTGGCTTTAGATACTTCCCAGCTGTGTGACCCTGGCTAAGTCACTTAATTCTATTTGCCTTAGTTTCCTCATCTGTAAAATGATCAGGAGAAGGAAATGGAAAAACACAATATCTTTGCCAAAAAAATCCTAATGTAAGCACAAAGAATGAGACATAAAATAATTGAATAGCAACTACAACAGTGAAGGAAGATCCCCAAGGCATCCCCCTTAGAGATCTTCTTCTTAGGTGATATCAAGTGGCTACTGTTTGGATCCACAAAAATCAAATGAAAGTTGTTAAATGCTTTACTAAAATCTAAGCAAACTATTTACAGCAACCCAGAAATATAGAAAGCCTTCAAAACAGAATAAGATTTCTCTTTCAAAATCTGTTTTCAATGAAGTCATATTGA
This sequence comes from Macrotis lagotis, assembly GCF_037893015.1. Lineage (NCBI taxonomy): Eukaryota > Metazoa > Chordata > Mammalia > Peramelemorphia > Peramelidae > Macrotis > Macrotis lagotis. The sequence goes on from NC_133658.1 coordinate 364,160,180, forward strand.
CTTTTAATAATGCAACAAGACTGTCAGAAATCAAGGTCAACCGAATTCACTGATAGTTTACAGACTATATTATCATCATCATCATTTTTAAAAAAAAATCAGGGCAAAATTTTAGCCTTTTGGAATCTAATAATATCCTTTTTGTACATGATCTTTTAAAGTTTATTGAGAGGATCATATCCATCAGTTATTTCACCACTCTAGAATGCATGTTCAATTAGTCCTGGGAACCCGAACTCATCATAAAGGTCATCGCAGTGATTAGCAAATCCAAACTTAATATCTTCATATTGCTCTTGGCTTTCAGTTCTTTTTAATCCCATTTTTGTCCTGGTCTGTCTAGAGCAAGGACCATACTTCTTGGACAAATGAATGAAACCCGAACAAAAGTTCAGTAGTTTGGCTTTCTTTTCACTGTCTTTTATCTTCCTCTTTTCTGCTTGGAATGATTGTTCTTTCCTGTCTTTGATACTTCTCCTTTATTCAGTATGGATTTTTAAAAAAATCTATTATTCTTTTCATGCCAGTCTTACTTGGCTCATTATGAGCTCTAACACTCCTGACATTGTCATTACTGGTCATATATTGTATTCATGATCTTTTACCTGCTTTTGTTTTCCATTTTCAATGTGTCTCTTTGTGTTTTGAATTGGCAAATGAGTTTCCTGACCATCCATATAGGTCTTATTTATTTATTTATTTAAAATTTATTTAAGGCAATGGAATTAAGTGACCTGCCCAAGGTCACGCAGCCAGGCAAATATTAAGTGTCTGAAACTGGATTTGAACTCAATTCCTCCTGACTCCAGGGCTGGTGCCCTATCCACTGTGCCACCTAGCTGCCTCCATATAGGTCTCTTTAGACAACTTTTTCCTTTCTTCTTCATTAATATTATTTCTCTTGGTGTTTTCATATTTCATCCTCAAGACTATCCTAATCCTTCTGACTTGACTTATTCACATTATAGAATTCTAATCTATAAGATCTTATTTAGCCTTTCCCTGTGCCCTTTGAAACCTATATTCAAGCAATCTAGGATTCCTATCAGATACTTCTTGTTCTCTTCTAGTATAAATTCAAAGATGAAATGTTCATTTTTCTTTAATGTTCATATCCTTTTTACCTTTCCTTTATCTTGACACACAGGAAAATTTGGTATACAATAGTAGTACCTTGTATTGGTTCTTCCACATCCACAACGAGACATAATTAAGACCAGCCAGTGTTTGATGTCTATGGGGTAGCCAAGTAGGAATGTAGGACATGAATTTAGGAGGGAGATGAAGATTGCTATATTGATTTGAAAGTCACCTACAGAGAGATAATTAAACCCATGGCAGTTGAGTTTGCCAAAAGAGAAGAGAAAAGAAGAGGGTCTAGAATAGAGATCTTAGGGGAACAGTGGTATGCTGGAGTCAGATCATACTGGCTAATGAGAGATGACTGCTAAATTTTCAGTGTGAACATTTACACCTCTACAGTGAGTAAATGCTGAAAATAAGGGCATGATTTATTGTTTTGTTGCTTGTCTAGGCTTAAGGAGGTGATTGGGGAAATGTTAATAAAGCATATTAAACTTAAAAGTGTCATACATACTCTTTGTTTCTTTTTCTTAAAATTATTTATTTACTTAAGGCAATGGGGTTAAGGGACTTGCCCAAGGTCACACAACTAGGCAATTATTAAGTGTCTGAGGCCGAATTTGAATTCAGGTCCTCCTGACTCCAGGGCTGTTGCTCTATCCACTGGGCCACCTAGCTGCCCTCTTCATTTCTTTATGGAGCTGATACTTGAACATTTACCAGTGCTCGCTTCCTTAGCACATATACTAAAATTGGAATGATACAGAGAAGATTAGCATGGTCTTTGTGCAAGGATGACATGCAAATTTTACCCCATTGCCTTGTAAAAACCTAAAAAAACCCCTATTTACCAGCACATCCCATGGTTTGGGGGCAAAAAACATATGATGATTCTTCAAGGGAAAATGTGAGGGGAAACAATTAGAAAAGTATAAGGATAATATAGAGCTCTTTTACCATAATCGAGGAAGGAGAGATTAAGCAAGAGGAGGAGGAACAGGAACTGGTCAATAGTGTCAGAATTAGCAATGGGGTCAAGAAAGTTGAGGACTGAGAAGGGAAGGGAAGGGAAGGGAAGGGAAGGAAAGGAAAGGGAAAAGAAAGGAAAGGAAAAGAAAGGAAGGGAAAGGAAATGGAAAGAAATGAAAAGAGAAGGAACCAGAAGAGAAGAGAAAGGAAAAGGGAAAGGAATAAAAGTCAGTAGGAAAAAAAAAAGATTAAGAATAAAAGGTGGGGGCAGCTAGGTAATGTAGTGGATAAAGCACTGGCCTTGGAGTCAGTAGTACCTGGGTTCAAATCTGGTCTCAGACACTTAATAATTACCTAGCTGTGTGGCCTTGGGCAAGCCACTTAACCCCATTTACCTGGCAAAAACAAACAAACAAAAAAAAGAATAAAAGGTGATGACTGGACATGATTGGAAGGAAACATCTCTCAGATGAGAAAACACAGACTTCTATGTGGGACCTAATTAAATGACCTCTATGCCTGCTTGCAATTCTAAGGAACTCTGAATTCATTAGCTTGTTTATAATTTAAGAGATACTTCAATAACTCATCCTACAATGGAATTTGTATACTGTCACACTATGATGAAAGGACCTTCCCAATAGAAGTTTCCATTGGCAAGCAGCAGGCTTCAGATGGAATCTATAATTAGTTATTTTAAACTTGTATTTAAAAAAGCTGCACAAGTACAAGATGGAGAAGACATGACTAGACATTGTTTGCATGAAAAAAAATCTGAGGATTTTATGATACAGCAAGAATTAGGAATAAATTCAATCAAGAAGTATTCATGAAATACCTATTTTGTACTAGTCATTTTGCTAAGTCCTAGGGATACAAAGAAAGTAAAAAACCAGGGCCTTTCCTCAAGAGGCTCATATTCTAATATGGTAGACACTATAAAAATAACTAGGTGCAAATAATATATAGAAGATAATCTGGAAATAATCTGAGAGGGAAGACGCTAGAACTAGGGAAGTTTTCCTTCAGATAGTAAGACTAGTTGAAACTTGGAGAAAGACAGAGAAACCAAGAGTCAATCAATAAATTAACCAATAAACATTTTTTAAGTATCTACTGTGTGTCAGACACTATGCTTAGTGTTGAGGAGACAAAAAGATGAAAAAGGCAGTCCCTGTCCCCAAAGACCTTACAATTGAATGGGGAGATAACATGAAGACAAATATATACAAAACAAACTATAGACAGGAGAGATAGGAAATAATTAACAGATGGCAGCCTTCTTATAGGAAGTAAGATTTTAGTTGGCATTTAAAAGAAGTCAGAGAGGTAGTAACTGGAGCAGAGGAGGGAGAGTGCTCCAAGCATGTAGAAAGCTAGAATAAATGCCCAGAGTCTGGAGATGAAGTACCCATCAAAGAGACTAGTGGCACATATAAGGAGGGGGAGTGTAAGAAGTCTGGGAAGGTAGGAAGAAGCCAAGTTATGAGGGACTTTAAAAGCCAACCAGAGGAAAGCAGCCAGTGTGCAAGAAAAAAATTGAGGAATCATAGGGGAAGGATGACAGAGAAGGCAATCTGCTGAAGATGGGATGGATCTCTTGTATATAGTTTACTTGGCAAGAAGGGTCATTTTATAATGTGAAATGGGGAGTGAAGGAGTAGCAGCAGAAAGCATTTGAGTGATGTGAGATGAGAAACAGAAGATAGGTGAGCACTTTGCTAAAGGCCTCAATTTTTTAAAAAGAGAAATATGAAGCGAAGTTTTTAGTTGATTGCATAGAGGGATGAAAAGTTGTGGGAAGTTTGAGGAAGGATGAAACGTCACTGTAGTGAATAGTGGATTGATTGAGGAGGTGTAAAAAGATTGGTGGTGCAATGGATAGAGTACTGGGCTTGAAAGTCCATCTTCCTGAGTTCAAATTTGACCTCAGACACTTATTAGCTATGTGATCCTAGGCAAGTCACATAACCCTGTTTGCCTAAGTTTCTCCTCTGTAAAATGAGGACACAATGGAGCAAAAAATAGCAAAAGACTCTTTTATCTTTGCCAAGAAAAGTCCAAATGGAATCACAAAGAATCAGACAAAACCAATAACTGAGCAACTGAAAAACTAAAACAGCAACAACAACAGCAACAACAGCAACAACAACAACAACAACAAAGATTGCCCTGCTGGGGTGAGGGCCCAGTTGATATTATGTAAAATGAATTTGTAATGGAGCTAATCAGCATAGTATAGTACTGTGAGTAATGGTTAAAAGTAGTGAAGCAGATTTTGACAAAAAAGGAAAACCTCCCCCAAATGAAAATTTCTCAAAGTGGAATGGGCCAGGTTTGTACGAGTGGAGAACTTTTTTGTTGGAGGCTTCATAATTATTTGAAGATCTTCAAAGGAAATTCTTAATTAGATTTGTGTTGGGCTAGATACCTCTGAAGTTCTTTCTATCTTTGAAATTTTGTGGGCATCTGTTAAGATTTTAGGAAATTAAGATTAACATTGTCAGTGTGGCAAAAACTTGAGATCTAGCATTTGGGGATGTGTGGGAAATGAGGGTTTGAGGATGGGGACTGATCAGAGCTCATGAGAAAGGAAATCTTGCCTGGTTGGGCATCAATAAATATTCAATCTGATTCAAAGTTTTGTTTCTCATGGTAAATTATTAAATTGGCCTTTGATCAAGACTCATTAAAAAAGTGCAGTCTGGAGTAAATTCTAGTAGCCTGAAAGCTGTTTTCTCAGAGTCTCTTCTGGGAGTCATATTTAGGAAGAAAATTGACAAGTTGGAATGTGTCCAGAGGAGACGGGTGATCAGCAGACTAAAAATCAAACCATAGGAGGATTGCTTGAAGGAACTAGGCATATTTAGCTTGGAGAAGACTTTTGGGCTACATGATCTTTGATTCCAATTTGCCTTATGGAAGACTTGTTTTGCTTAGTCCCAGAAAGTAGAGTTAAGAGCAATGGATGGAAGTTCTAGGGAGTCAGACTTTGGGTCAATAAGTGAGACTTCTTTATGGTCTAGTGGAAAGAGTGCTGACTCAGAGTCAAGAGACCTGGATTAATCTCAGCCCTGGCTCTAATTTGCTCTGTGATCCTGGCAAGCCTGTTCTCCTCTCTGGATCTAAGATTGCTCAGTTTTAAAAGGATGGGCTTAGATGAGGACAGCTTTTGGCTCCAAATTTCTGTGAGCTAATGAATTGATTCTATAGAGAAGATTCCTTTTCCTTTGGAAAACAAATTGGATTATGTGCTTTCTGCAACCCTTGGATTCTATTTTAAAAGGATGTCCTGATTCCCACATGTTTAAATTCTCTCTCATCTTCCTCTCATCCCTAATATGTTTAGTGACAGAATCGTGGAAAAGGAAAATGGAGAGCTAATGAGCCCATTGAATGGAGTAACTCCTAGGAACAAAAAGGGAAAAAAAAAGATCTGGGCTGCATTTCCTTTATGGAGTTATTAGAAGACTTCCTCCCTTCTTTGGAGAACATGTTTCCAAGGCCAAAGGAACAAAAAAAAATAGCCAGATGTTTGAATAGGACATAGAAACCAGGACTTATGTTATACTGTTAGATTCATCCTTGTTTTTCTGAATAATTTAGATGAAGGCAGAAATCAATGAATCAATCGATAAACATTTATTAAGTGTCTATTATATACTAAGTACTGTGCTAAATATTGGGGATGCAATCACTAAAACTAAAACAATTCATGCTCAGAAGGAGCTTATATTCTAATGATAGAAACAACTAGAATTTAAGTATATTCCACATAAATTTAAAGTTAATAAACACAAATTAACACAATGAATAAAATAAAATAAAATAAAATAAAAGATAGTTTGGAAGGGTGGGCATTAATGTTTGGAAAAAAACAGAGAAGACCTCTAGGTGAAGATGAGGTTTGAGTTGCATTTTAAATGGAACAGAATTCTGAGCTAGAGAGGGGAGCTTAGTGGTAGCTTAGGTGACCAGTGGATACAGTTTCAGTAGTGAGGTCAGGCAGACTCCTCTTCATGAGTTCAAATTTGTCCCTAGACACTTACTAGTTGTGTGACTTTTTTTTTTTTTTTTTTTTTTTTTTGGCTAGGCAATGGGGTCACACAGTAGTTGTGTGAATTTGGGAAAGTCACTTAATTCTATTTGTCTCAATTTCCTTATCTGTAAAATAAGTTGGAGAAGAAATGGCAAACTAGTCTCTTTGCAAAGAAAACCCTAAATGGGGTCGCTAAGAGTCAAATGTGACTGAAATGACTTAAACAACAAAATGAGTCAACAAAAAGACATCAGAACCAAAAATGCTAACACATTCTTCTGCTCCACTAATAGAGAAATAGTCAGCATAGCCAAAGAGTTAAGTCTTCCAGAATTTTATTAATGATAATGCTTGAACCCAGAGAGCATTTTTCATATTCCCAGTATTCTATTTCCCATAAAACTGTGCAGTGTAACTGTGTCATGTAAGGATTATGATTGAAGCTTCTAAGACATGACAGATTTCAAAAGTAAATTACTCCAGTTCAATGTCACATTGATCCTCCTTAAAGTATGAATCTGAGCATGTCACCCCCCCCCCCCCCCACTGAATAAGCTGTAGGGACTCCCTGTTACTTCCAGGATCAAATATAAGGCCTTCTATTTAGTTTTTAAAGCCCTTCAAAACATAACTCCTTCCTACCTTTGCAGGCTTCTTAAATAATACTCCCTCTACAAACTTTGCAATCCATTGACCTCATTTGCTACTCCTTCCTCTAGGCATTATCAACATCTGTTTCCTATACCTGAAATTCCCTCCTGATCTCTCTGGCTTCCTTCAAGGATCAGTTAATGTCCAACTTTCCCCTTTTTTTTACAGTCTTTTTTTATTTAATATTTATTCTCATTTTGTACAAATAATTTTTTTTACATTAATAAAATATTCTTGTTTAAGAGTAAACAAAATACCCCCTCCCCCATAAATATAGACTTGCTTGAGCAATAAAGTAAAGGCGAGAGAAAAAATTAAAATAAAAAAAAAATAATAGTAATAATTGTAGGTATGGGCAGGTGGCGCAATGGACTGAGCACCAGCTCTGGAGCCATGAGCACCCAAGCCCACATCTGGCCCTGTACACCCAACAATCACCCAGCTGAGTGACCCGAACCCCACTGCCACCCGAACCCCACTGCCCTGCAAAAACCAAAAAAAAAAAAAAAAGAAAAAAAAGACCCAACATAAAATAAAACAGTAATAATAGTAGGGGTGGCTAGGTGGCAGACAGAGCATTGGCCCTTGAGCCAGGAGCACCTGGGTCCAAATCCAGCTTCAGACACCCAAGGATCACCCTGCTATGCAGTCCCAGGCAGGACACCCAGGTCCATTTGCCCTGCACCCCCCCCTCAAAATAATAATAATAATAATAATAATAATAATAATAATAATAATAATAATAATAATAATAATAATAATAATAATGCTTGAATCTTTGTTCCAACACCAACAACTCTGTTGTGGGTGGATCACATTCTTTATAAGTCCATGGCAAAAGTTACTTCCATATTTTTCCACCATTGCCATTGCTGATCGCAACTCCCTCCTTTTGTATTTCTCCACTATCATGTACTATATTTTCTCTCTCCTTTGACTCTGCTGTAGGGTAGCTGAGTGGCACAGCAGACAGATACCTGGTCCTGGGGCCAAGAAGCCCTGAGCCCCCATACCACCCCTTAGGCCCAGCATCCACCTGGCCCTATGGTCCTGGACAGGCCATCCAATCCCAGCCCCTTGCAAGAAATAAAAAAGAAAATGTGTTATATCTGACCACTCTCCCCCCCATAGTCCATCCTCTCCTCCTTCATTCACATCCCCTCCCCTTCCCCCTGTCCCTCCCCCTTCTTACTCCAGATGTCTATACCCCACTGAGTATATATGCTGTTTCCTCTCCTAGCCACCTCTGATGAAAGCGAAGTTTCCCTCATTTCCCTTGCCTTCCCCCCTTCCATATCATTGCAATAGCTCATTGTAATAAAGAAAAATCTTATTATATGAAATATCTTGGCCTATTCCCCCTCTCCTTTTTCTTTCTCCCATTACATTTCCCTTTTTTTCTATTGACTCCAATTTTACACCATATTTTATTTACGAATTCAGCTTTCTCCTGTGCTTCAACTATAAAAGCTCCCTCTACCTGCTCTATTAACTGAGAAGGTTCATATGAGTATTATCAGTGTCATTTTTCTATGCAGGAATACATGCAGTTCGTCATCATTAAGTCTCTCATATTTTCCCCCTCTCCTCCAATCTCCATGCTTCACCTGAGTCCTGTATCTGAAGATCAAACCTTCTGTTAAGCTTTGGCCATTCCAAAAGGAACATTTGAAATACCCCTGGTTCATTGAAAGTCCATCTTTTTCCCTGGAAGAGGACATTCATCCTTGCTGGGTAGTTGATTCTTGGCTGCATTCTAAGCTCTTTTGCCTTCCAGTATATTATATTCCAAGCCCTATGACTTTCCAATGTAGATGCTGCTAAATCCTGTGTGATCCTGATTGCAGCTCCACGATATTTGAATTGTGTCCTTCTGGCTGCTTGTAATATTTTCTCTTCGACTTGGGAGTTCTGGAACTTGGCTATAGTAATCCTAGGGGTTGGTTTTTTGGGATCTCTTTCTTGGGGGATCGGTGGATTCTCTCCATTTCTATTTTGCCCTCTGCTTCTAGAATATCAGGGCAATTTTCCTTGTAGTAATTCTTTGAAAATGATGTCAAGGCTCTTTTCCTGATCATGACTTTCAGGTATTCCAATAATTTTTAAATTATCTTTCTTAAGTCTGTTTTCCATATCAGTTGTTTTTCTTCTGATTTTTCATTTTTTTGCTTTTGAAGTATTGATTCCTGATTTCTGGTAAATTCATAGTCTCCTGAATTCTATTTTTTGTCTGAAGGCTTTGTTCTCCTCAGAGAGTTTTCTTATTTCTTTTTCTATCTGGCCAATTTTTCTTTTTAAAGCATTTTTCTCCTCAATAACTTTTTGAACTGTTTTATCCATTTGACCTAAGCTGGTTTTTAGCATGCTATTCTCTTCAGCATTTTTTTGGATTTCCTTGACTAAGCTGCTGACTTCATTTTCATGTTTTCCTGTATCTCTCTCATTTCTTTTCCCAGTTTTTCTTCTAACTCCCTCATTTGATTTTCAAAGTCTTTTTAGAGCTCTGTCATAGCCTGATCCCAATTTCTGTTTTTCTTGCAGTCTTTAGATGCAGGAGCTTGTGCTTCCTCATCTTCAGACTGAGTATTTTGATCCTTCTTGGGCTCATTTGCAAAATATTTCTCAATAGTGTTCCTCTTGTTTCTCTGCTTGCTCATTTTCCCAGCCTTAGCCTGTTTTGGGGGTGCTTCCTGAGCTTTTGGGACACTCCTACAAGGATCTCAGTGTATGAGGCTCTGTCCTCCCTGCTGGTCTGTGAATGACCATATGCACCCCCCTCTGCTATGGGGCTGAGGTGGGGGGGGCCCTGCTGTTCTATGGGGCGGGGCCTAGACTGGGATCAGGATCTGAATGTGGTCAGAGCCCCAGAGTCCTGTTCCAGGGGCAGAGGACAGAGATCCCAACTTTCCTTCAAGAAGCTTTTTAAAAATTTTTTTTATTCTCATTTTGTACAAATTTTTTTTACATTAATAAAATATTCTTGTTTAAGAGTAAACAAAATACCCCTCCCCCCATGAATATAGACTTGCTTGGGCGATAAAGTAAAGGGGAGAGAAAAAAATTAAAATTAAGAAAAATAATAGTAATAATTGTAGGTATGGCCAGGTGGCACAATGGACAAAGCACCAGTCCTGAAGCCACGAGCACCTGAGCCCACATCCAGCTCCGTAGACCCAACAATCACTCAGCTGTATGACATGCAAGCCACCTGATCCCCACTGCCCTGCAAAAACCAAAAAGAAGAAAAAAAAGACCCAAAATAAAATAAAATAGTAATAATAGTAGGGGTGGCTGGGTGGCAGACAGAGCATTGGCCCTTGAGCCAGGAGCACCCAGGTCCAAATCCGACCTTGGATGCCCAAAGATCACCCTGCTGTGTGGCCCCAGGCAGGCCACCCGGCTCCATTTGCCCTGCACCCTCCCCCAAATAATAATAATAATAAAAATTGTGCTTCAGTCTTTGTTCCAACACCAACAACTCTGTCACAGGTGGATTGTATTCTTTATGGTAAGTCCATGGCAAAAGTTACTTCCATATTTTTCCGCCATTGCCATTGCTGATTGCAACTCCCTCTTTTTGTACTTCTCCACTACCATGTACTATATTTTCTCTCTCCTTTCACTCTGACTCTGCTGTAGGGTAGCTGAGTGGCACAGCAGACAGATCCCTGGTCCTGGGGCCAAGAGGCCCTGAGCCCCCATGCCACCCCTTAGGCCCAGAATCCACCTGGTCCTGTGGTCCTGGACAGGCCATTCAATCCCAGCCCCTTGCAAGAAGTAAAAAAGAAAATGTGTTATATCTGGCCACTCTCCCCCCATGGTCCATCCTCTCCTCCTTTATTCACATCCCCACCCCTCCCCCCTGCTCCCCCCTCCTTCTTACTCCAGATGCCTATTCCCCATTGAGTATATATACTGTTTCCTCTCCTAGCCACCTCTGATGAGAGCAAAGGTTCCCTCATTACCCCTTGCCTCCCCCCTTCCATATCATTTCAATAGCTCATTGTAATAAAAAAAAATTATTACATGAAATATCTTGGCCTATTCCCCCTCTCCTTTTTCTTTCTCCCATTACATTTCCCTTTTTTTTCTATTGACTCCAATTTTACACCATATTTTATCTACAAATTCAGCTTTCTCCTGTGCTTCAACTATAAAAGCTCTCTCTACCTGCTCTATTAACTGAGAAGGTTCATATGAGTATTATCAGTGTCATTTTTCTATGCAGGAATACATGCAGTTCGTCATCATTAATTCCTTCATATTTTCCCCCTCTTCTCCAATCTCCATGCTTCACCTGAGTCCTGTATCTGAAGATCAAACCTTCTGTTCAGCTCTGGCCATTCCAAAAGGAACATTTGAAATTCTCCTGGTTCATTGAAAGTCCATCTTTTTCCCTGGAAGAGGACATTCAGCCTTGCTGGGTAGTTCATTCTTGGCTGCATTCTAAGCTCTTTTGCCTTCTGTATATTGTATTCCAAGCCCTACGAGCTTCCAATGTAGTTGCTGCTAAGTCCTGTGTGATCCTGACTGCAGCTCCATGATATTTGAACTGTGTCCTTCTGGCTGCTTGTAATATTTTCTTTTTGACTTGGGAGTTCTGGAACTTGGCTATAGTAATCCTAGGGGTTGGTTGGTTTTTTGGGATCTCTTTCTTGGGGGATCGGTGGATTCTCTCCATTTCTATTTTGCCCTCTGCTTCTAGAATATCAGGGCAATTTTCCTTGTAGTAATTCTTTGAAAATGATGTCAAGGCTCTTTTCCTGATCATGACTTTCAGGTATTCCAATAATTTTCAAATTATCTTTCCTAAGTCTGTTTTCCATATCAGTTGTTTTTTCAATGAGATATTTCACATTTTCTTCTAATTTTTCATTGTTTTGGTTTTGAAGTATTGATTCCTGATTTCTGGTAAATCCATCAGTCTCCCTGAATTCTATTCTTTGTCTGAAGGATTTGTTCTCCTCAGAGAGTTTTCTTATCTCTTTTTCTATCTGGCCTATTTTGCTTTTTAAAGCATTCTTCTCCTCAATAACTTTTTTGAACTGTCTTATCCATTTGACCTAAACTGGTTTTTAGCATGCTATTTTCTTCAACATTTTTTTTGGATTTCCTTGATTAAGCTGCTGACTTCATTTTCATGTTTTTCCTGCATCTCTCTCCTTTCTTTTCCCAGTTTTTCTTCCAACTCCCTCATTTGATTTTCTTTCTTTTTTTAAGGTGTTTTTTTTTGTAAGGCAAATGGGGTTAAGTGGCTTGCCCAAGGCCACACAGCTAGGTAATTATTAAGTGTCTGAGACTGGATTTGAACCCAGGTACTCTTGACTCCAGGGCCAGTGCTTTATCCACTGCGCCACTTAGCCGCCCTCTCTCATTTGATTTTCAAAGTCTTTTTTGAGCTCTGTCATAGCCTGATCCCAATTTCTGTTTTTCTTGGAGTCTTTAGATGCAGGAGCTTATGCTTCCTCATCTTCAGACTGAGTATTTTGATCCTTCTTTGGCTCATATGCAAAATATTTCTCAATGGTCTTCCTTTTGTTTCTCTGCTTGCTCATTTTCCCAGCCTGGGCCTGGTTTTGGGGTGCTTCCTGAGCTTTTGGGACACTCCCACAAGGGTCTCAGTGTGTGAGGCTCTGTCCTCTCTCCTGGTCTGTGGATGACCATAAGCACCCCCCTCTGCCACGGGGCTGAGGTGGGGGGGGGGGCCTGCTGTTCTATGGGGTGGCCTAGACTGCTACCAGGATCTAAATGTGATCAGAGCCCCAGAGTCCTGTTCCAGAGGCAGAGGACAGAGCTCTGCAGTCTCTCTCTCTCTTCACTACCCTCCCTCTGCTCAATGGGCTCATGCCCTGGGGGCTCCTGCTTACTGGCTCTACCTGCTTCTGTTCCTGGATCTGGTCTGGGGAAAGACCAAGCTGCTCGCTGTGTGCCCTGAAGGCTGGGCTCTACGTGCCTGCTCTGGCAGAGGTCCCCTGCTGTTCCCCCACTTTATGCCCGGTTCTCCCCGGGGTGCATCTCAGGAGACTTGCCTCTGCTGCTGTGAGCTGCGCCTCCCAGTGCCCTGGTGCTGCCTCCAGGAGACTGAAGTTCTTTTGCTCTGGCAGGCCACCCCTCTGGCAGGCCACCCCTCCAACTCCGGGGAGCAGAGCCTTTCTGCTCTTTTCCAGGTTACCTTGATTAGGAGAACTGCCTCGCCGGGTCCCTTTGTGGGTTCTGTCTCTCGAAAGTTTAGTTAGAGTCCTTAGTTTCGAAGTTTTATCAGAGAGCGCCTAAGACTGGATCCCTTCTTGTCACCATCCTGGCTCCGTGCCCCCCCCCCCCCCAAGAAGCTTTTTGCAGTCCTTCTTAATTTTAGTACATAGTTGTATAAATGTTGTAACCCTTGAGGTTTTTGAGAGCAGGGACTATTTTTGATCCTTTTTTTGACCTCCATAACACAGTGTCAGCTACATTGAAGGTGCTTAATAAATGCCTATTGACTTGAGGTAACTTGGTCTATGTTTGAATGCAAGAGGGAAGGGAACCAGAGCTATTGTCAGCAAGAGTAAGTGAATGAGGAAAAGAACCCAAGAGTTCTTAAGTGTCCCTAGGACTCTATAAAGCAAGTCAAGATGAATAATGTATGTCGTTCTCAAGGGGATCTTTAAACTGGCTACCTGAAATAGAGATAAACATGAAACTGAATATCTAGAGAGGAGAATTTTCCAGTAGCACCATAACACCAAACTGAAGCCTTTACCCTCTTCAGTAGATTGGGAGTTTGTAGAACATTATACTAATTAGTACAAGAGGACTGAAAATTCTTCTGTTCCTTGATTTTTCACTCTTATTTACTATATTGAATAAATTATTATTTTTTATTTATGATTCCTGTCTGGTTTGTGACTTAGAACTGAACATGACTTTAGTGGTTTCTCAGATGGGGAGTAAAGTAGGGATTGTAAATGGGATAATTATGATTATTCAAATGCTTTTGTAATTCCAAGGTTGAATTGGATATAAGTTGGGGTATGCTATAGACTATTCCCTTTGGCTTATAAAAAATGATTATTAAATTATAAGTATAAGCATTTATGTCTTAGAAGTCAGCAAAAACTACACATCAGGACTTGATTTATTGTTTCATTGAATGTTTAGATTTAAGAAAGTGATGGAAAAAATATTAATATGCAGATTAAACTTAAAGTTGTGTCACGGGGACACTTTTTTTCCTTAGTAAGATGATTGTTAAATATTTTGCCAGAATAGTCCTGTACATATGTAATGAAGGTAGTGTCCAGAGTGATTCGTGATAGATTTAGAGCTTGAAGTGACCATAGAAGCCAATGTTAAGAGAGTTATGATTTTCATATTGCTTAATATGACATATGTAATGAATTTAATTATAACAATTTAGTTTCTAGAGATCCTTTGTGTAGACAGACTTTGGTTTGGGAATCAGTGAGAACAGTGAAGCTAGACTAAGTCATTAAATCCTGGCAAGCCTGCATTCTTTTCCTGACATGTACTGTGTTGTTTTACTTGTTCTGTACCCAAGGAGAATAACGGGATTACCCCAAGACTAAATAATCAGCCTGGCCATTCCCACAGGATTTGAGAATACCTGTGCTGTCCTACTTGGATAACCAAAATTTTCTGTGATTGTCCAGCACTGGTGTACTTATCCTGGGAAGATTTCTCAAGCTCCAAAACTAGTTGATTATTCTATGATTCACCTTCCCACCCCCCTTCCCACTAGTGATCACGTATATAATATCTTCCTCCACAATAAGGTGAAACTTTAAAGATGGAAAAATTCCATGATTTGAAAATCTGTTATTTGTAATGAAAATAATTAATTAAATTGCTACTCTGTCTCTGGCCTGCTGTGTAGAACTCAGATTAGAGACTTACTCAGTAAAAATTCTGTTAGCACCATCAAGTTCACTTCTCTCACTTTAAAATAAACACCCTGAGAGAAATTAAATGACTTACACTCCAACAAGTTCACATAGCTACAAAGTGTCTCTGGCAAGATTTTAAACAAAGTCTTTCTGACTCTAACCCTAGCACTGTAGTGTAATATATCAGACTGCCTCTAGTCAACACTACTCTTCCAAATCAGCCAGACTCTGCAGTAGTGTTTTCAGTTTTGGGAGCCACATCTTTTTTGTATGTTAGCTATTCATTTGTTCATTGAGTTATTCTTTCATTCATTCATTCATTCATCCATCTATCTTTTTATTTTTCCAGTTATATATAGAGGTAATTTTCAACATTCATTTCTGTAAAATTTTCCCCCTCCCACTCTTTCCTTCTCCCACTGTAGGATAGCAAGTAATTTGATATAGGTTATAAATGTATGATAGTGTTACACATATTTCCATATTAGTCACACCATGAAAGAAGAATCAGAACAAAAAGGAAAAAAACCATGAGAAGCAAAAAGCAAAATTAAAAAGTTGAAAATAATATATTTTGGTTTACATTTAGATTATGTTTTGATCTGCATTTGGATTCTGTTGTTTTTTTTCTGGATGTGGATAGTATTTTCCATTGCAGTCCTTTTAGAATTGTCTTTGATCACTGTATTGCCAAGAAGAGCTAAGTCCATCTTAGTTGATTATCACACAATGTTGCTGTTAAGCAACAGGTTCTGCTTACTTCACTCAGTATAAGTTCATGTAAGTCTCAGTTTTTCTGAATTTTGCTTGTGTGTTGTTTCTTAGAGAGCAATAATATTCTATTATATTCACAGGCCACAAATTGTTCCCCATTTTATGGGCATCTCCTCAATTTCCAATTCTTTGCCACGGGGTACCTTATCTTAAGAAAGAAGACTGTGAAGTTGGAGATTGCATAATGGTGAGAAATTATGATGATAGCACAGGAGCTAGAGATATTTATTCTGGATTAAAAAAGACTGGGGAAGAGGAGGGGGATGAGGAAGGGACATGGCTGCTGACATTTACCTTTTGAGGGACTATTCTGGAAAAGAGGGAATATCCTTGTTCTCCTTGATCCCAGAAGTCAGAACAAGAAGCAGTAGGCAGGAGTACATTTTGATTTTCTGTGATGAAAACATCCTTGAAAGTAGAATTGATTATTTGGAGAAGTAATCACTTGTTCTAACATTAGAAATTTTCAATCAGAGACTGGATGAATGACACCGAGGCTTCTTTCTATAACAATGGCTATGGCTCACATATATATTGGACAAGATGATATGAGCCATGACTGGGATTTTGTGAATAATTTTATTTTTAATTTTTTAAATGCAGTAATTTTTTACTCACATCAATTTAGATATTCATGGAAAATAAAACCCAAAAGTAGATTTATCTAACTCTTAATAAAATTACTCTGCTCTATGCCTCAGGATTTTATTCCAAAGAAATTTAGTTTTCTGGATTATATACAAAAACAGTGCCAAATACCCTTTTCTATAATTTAAGTAAGTGTAAATTAAGGATTGTGTTTTGATAAAATAGTAAATATGAATGATTTTAGGTTCCTGTTGAATAGAGCAGTAAAGGAAACAAGATGATGATGATGATGATGATGATGATGATAAAAATGGTAATCATAATAATTGCTAATATTTATATAGCATTAGAAATATTGTTATGGGCACCTGAGCTCCAGAACAGACTGTATTGGATACTCTCTGAGGACCCTCCTAGCTCTAAGCCTTTAAGATTCTATGAATATGCTAGAAGAAAGGGCAGTTTTGCTGTGGGTTTAATATGGGTCAAAGGAGCATCTTGTGCCTTGAAAGCAGAAACCTTTCTTTGTATCTTTAAGAGAAGTATTTCACATTGACTGATCTTATAGATCAGTCAAAAATTCTATGAATCCTTTACTATATGCTCAAATTTTCTTTGAGTTTGCATGGACTTGAAGTTATGGATTAGATTGTAAGAGCTTCAAGAGATATTAGGACAGAGATTTGGGGATGGGGGAATGTGTGAACCTATGATTTAATTGGGGAGGGCAATCTAGTGAAGAAACCTTCTCAACCAATGTAGATGGATAACCATTCTGCAAATTGTAGTTTTAGAGAGCTACTTGGGGTAATGAGAAAAGGGTCACACAGGTAGTATGTCATTTGATAAATAGATAGGCTTTATTTAGCATTTGATTCTTTTAAGGAACTTAACTGTTTCCTTATTGGGAACAGGGAGGTGGAGAAATACAACATATACAAGAAAGTTGAAATCTGGAGTGGTAGTGGTGGGGAGAAGGTACTTTTCTTGGGCAGGGGGTGGGGAAGGTGGAGAAGTAGAATTTAGCTGAACTTGGTCATGAGTACTTCCTTAAACAGGTGTTCCAGGGACGAACTTAGCAGTTAGAGAAGGAGGCCCTCAATGTAGAGACATTGCCAGGATAAGGCCCCTGGGTCAGAAGTTAAAGGGTTGTCCAGAGGTCAAAGGCAGGGTTTAGAATCAGTTTTTCCTGATTCTGAGGTTTGGTTTCTATGTATTACAATATGCTGACTGTTTTGGACAAATTATGCTAAAAGGAAGCATACAAATACTCAATTGCAGTGTTTTTTAAAAAGCAAAAAGAAGGGATTCTATCAAGTTCCTCTTGTAAACAAAATTTACTTTAATGTCTAAATCAGGAGGATAAAACAGAAAATTACAGCTCCATGTCCCTAATACATTAACACAAAAATATTAAATAAAATATTAAAAATAATTTAAACTATGACTAGGTTATAGTATGAAAACAGAAATATGAAACTATTGGTTAATAGCTTTAGCAAAGTCACAAATTATAAAAATAACTTTTCTATATAAAAAATAACAAAATCTGAGACAATGATAGAAACGGAAATTCCATTTAAGACAACTCTGAAATGTATATGAGACAAGGATAGAGAGTGGGGTAAATTGGTCAGTTTTAGAATTAGCATGTATAATACAGATGTGTGGTTTCAATATACAAGGCAATTTTTCTTTCTTTTTTGTATGTGGAAATATTCATGTTTCTTAATATAAAGGTAAGACAAACAGAAAATAAATATTTAAATTTGAAACCACAACAATAAGACAGAATAAAGACTTTCAGATGAAAGATACCTTACAATTGAAAATATTACAGTTGCAAGTAGAGTATGTCCTATATTCCATGTTATAAGATCATTTACAATTAAAGTGGCCTATGTTAAATGTTTTAACAAAGAATGTTTTAAGTCTCCTAGTTCTAACAGTGTGAATTCTATGTTCTAGTATTCCATGTTTTTTGGTCCTTTCTAGATCTCAGATTCCATAATTAATATTTTAATTTGGTATGTTCTAAAATCCTCTCTAGATCAAATTTAGATTGTTCGAGTTTCTAAATCTGGATGTTCCAACAGTAAGGCAAAATTCTCTTTTTATCCCAGAGTTAGGAAAAGCAATTACCTCCATTAATAGCTTTTGTTTCTACTTGCAGTAAATCTATCTTTGTCCAATAGAGCTGAGTGATTTGTAGATTGTTAGTTCATGCTTTTAATCTATAGCAATGACTTCTTGGTTTTGAGGTGGAAGCATAATGCTATTTATGATCTTCTGAATCTTCTGCAGAACTGTGAATGTAATGAAAAAATAATTTCAGGGAAAGGCATTTTGTCCAAGAAAGTAAATAATCTTCCTTAAATATAACTTCTAGTAAGTTTACCCATCAGAGGTTGCCTAATTCAAATTTTCAAAGAAAAGAGTTATATTATTAGGTCCTAGGATATTGCTTCTCTCTAACTTCTTCCTGAGAACTACTATTTATATACAGAGAAGCAGAGTGACTTTGAAATGGATTCCCACTGGTTTTTTTAAACTAATTTATTTCAGGTATAGAATTCATCATATCATTTCTTCCTTTGGAAAATTTCCAAAGGCTGTAGGCAGAAAAGGGAATGGAAGGAGTCATAGACTAGGAATCAGAAGACCTAGGTTCTAATCACAGTTCTTCCTTTTTTAAAAAAATAAATTTTTGTTGTTAACTTTTCTTTTTACATAACCTAAATACCCTCCATTACTCCTCTTCAGCTCCTTCCAGAGAGTCATTCTATATAACAAAGAACTTTTTTGAAGAAAAAGATTAATAAAAACAATTAATACTTTGAAAATAACTGATGACATATGTAATAGTCCACCCCTGTGAGCCCTCCTCCCCAAACTCTGCAAAAGAGCTGGGGAAGTCCTTTTTCCAAATATCTTCTTTGGAACTATGCTTTTTTTGGTCATTTTGCAATAGTTATTTTTAATTGTTTTGGGTTGGGTATTTCCATTTATATTGTTGTAATAATTGTACATATTATTTTCTTGACTCTGCTTTCTTTGCATAACTTCATATATGGATGTATAAATTTATGTAAAATTTCATTAGATTTAAGTACCATAACTTCTTTATTTGTTGCCCAGTTGATGGACATTTACTTTGCTTCTAATTCTTTGTTACCATAAAAGTTCTGCTAAAAATCTTTTGGTGCATATGGAGACTATTTTTATCAATGACCTCTGAGGCATATGCCTAAAAGTGAAGTTTCTGGGTCAAAAGAAATGACCAAAAAAACTTAAAGAAACAATTGATCTTTACTCATAAACCACATGTTGGTCTTAATGGGAAGGGTCTGTCTCTCACCAGATACTTAGTTGTCCCTTCTACATTATGGAGTTAGGGAAGTGTCACTTATGTGATCTGGAAAATTCATGTACATTTTTTGGTTCTCATTTTGTATCACAGAAGAAATCTGATTTTTTTTTCTTTTTCTTTTCTGTCATAGATGTCTACACATATTCCAAAATCTCTCTGATGCACTTTCATTAAACAAAATTATTGCTTTCCTATAAGCAGATTGCTTAGTCTTTTCCATGAAAGGTATTGTTTTAGAGATACTCTTTGAATGCTCAAAGGGACTGAACTTATTGACCAGTTGTCACATACACATTTCATAGTTATTTTAAATGGATTGCCTCTTAAATTTTGTTATTTTTGTACTGAAATGTTGATTTTTGTAGGTGTCTGGTAATTTGCAACTTTGCTGAAGCTAATTAATTATCTTGATTAGCTCCTTTGTGAGTTTTCTAGGATTTCCCAAGTAAACTGTCATATATATCAGATATCAGCAAATATGCAATTTTATCTTCTCTGCTTCTCTTTATGCTTTCAATTCCTTTTTCTTATCTGGAAATTTCCTTTTTAATGTATGATAAGAGTGGAGAAGAGAAGACAGGGTAGAAAAGATTGTTGCCTTCAAATTTAAAGTGCTTACATGGAAAAGAGTGATTAGATTAACTCTGCTTAGTTCCAGCAGGCAGGATGGGAGAGACTTGGAAAAGGGGCAATGAAAGCTATACAAAACCAGAAAGTCTCTTCAGGCAATAGTGAAGATCTCCTCAGGCAAATTACTGGAGTAGAAATTAAAATATTCAAAAGATTTTTAGTTTAGGGTGGTTTGGATTAGAGGATGTATATATATAAAACTCATCTGAAATCCTTTGATTCCATGATTTTTCCCTGTATTCTCTAAAATGGTGACAACTTCTTTCCAACCTCCTTCCTAAGACCATTATGGGGAAAGAACTTTGTCAACTATAAAATGCTCAAGAAAATTGAACTAGGATTACTATTATTTTTATCAGTGACCTCTCTGGAATATATGCCTAAAATGGAGTCTCTGGGTCAAAAGAAATGATTAAAAAAAATCCCAACTAATTAAACTTTTTGACTTGACTCTTAAGATATTCACTGTTGCCAACATACAAGGATTGTGTTTTCTTTCTTGATCTTCTAGTAGGTCATTTTATTTTGTTTGATTTAAAAGAAACCAAATAATGGGATATAATATGATGTAATATAATGTATGATGTATATGATACAGCATATGATATATGACCTGATGGTATACTATTTTAGTATCAGATTATCATATGATATGACACGATATCATATATTATATCATATTATTCAATGTAATCCATTAACTTTACAGACTGAGACTCTGAGAAGGGATTTCAAATAACCTTATCAATCAAAGTCAGTCACGGAATTCAGATTTTTGGAGGCCAAGTGCAATGCTATTTCCAATGCTTTATGCTGCTTCCTCCCAGATCAGCCTTACTTGAGGCTCCTTTCTTCATTCTCTGCCTCTATCTTGGTTTTATCAGTATTTAAGGCCCTCCTCATTTGTGTCTCCCTACGAAACCTTTCCTTACTACTTAACTTTTCATTTCAAGTCAAAGGATCATAGAATATTGAAATTGGAAGGTACTTTGGAGAATATTTAATCTAGCTGGCTCATTTGTGGAGAAGGGAAGTGATATTCAAGGAGCAGAATGAAGGCCTGGCCAATAGAGATCCATCTTCAAAGTATTCTCGCCTGATGCCAATCCAATACAAGGATTCCTCCCCAGTTTAGAGAATATATTGGTACTCTGATGAATTCCAGTTCCATTACTGTCAAAGAAGAGGAGACTTTTGGTTGCTGAGCCAGAACTGAGGATCCATTCAAAAGGTGCCAATTAGCTAAGAAGTTTCTTCTTTCTTGCCTGATTATATTCAAGTGGGGGAGACAAGGGCCACCAGAGGGTCTCGATGGAAAGAGAGGCCTCATACAATTATCTTTTAATGGTTCACCACCATGAGGCCCTTGAAAACAGGGTCCTATTATTGCTTTTATCTCCCACATATTGCTTCTTCCTATTTGTAGGTGAAGGAGTTCCACAGATGGCTAAAACTGTGTGAGCTTTGAAAGGTTACAATGGCAAGTATCAGTAGAAGGCATTTGAATAAAGATCACAGAAGCAAACTTAACAGAAGATGTAGTATCATCATAGTGCATTGTGGATCATTTGAGGAGAAAGAAGAATATATGAGTTTGGCAAGAAGATCACAGGACTGGCACAGTGACTTGATATAGGGGAATTCCAGTTATTCAGATATCTGCCAGAGTTTTCTCTGCCAATAGTAGAAAAGTCAATAATTTTCTTTCTTTAATGATGACTTAAAAAAGGTGAAGGAACCAGAAAAGAGAAATTCTATTCTGGAACTGATAATAGGATTGATTGAAGGAACTGGAAATGAACCTGGAGAAGAAAGGACAGTGGGGAGGGGAGAATACAGCATCAGACTTCTTGTATTTGAAATACTGTCATCTGGAAGAGGCATTTATCTGCTTTGCCAGAAGGCACAAGAGAGAACTGTGGGTGGAAGTTATAAAAGAGTAAATTTAGGTTTGAAGTAAGGATTTACTAATAATTATAGCCATCCAAAAGTAGACTGGGTTGCCTGGGCAGAAAATGGGCTCTATTTGATTGGAAGTTATTGAGTAAAGTCTAGATGAGCTCTTGTCAGATATGTTGTAGGGTCTTTTGTAAATTTAATTTTGTTTTGTCTTTTTACTTCAAGTATGAATGGGAATAGATGACAACTATTTCCCTTCCCATTTTCAAATTCTGTGATTTTGTGAGAGAAGTAATAAAGAGTAAAAAACTGGCATTTGAACTCAGGTCCATCGATTCAATCCCAGTGGTCCTTCTATTCTCCCATCTTTGACTCTTTCCTCTATATGTAATTTCATCTTATTATCAATCATTTACCATAGCCTATACCTACCTCTGCAGTTTCACTGACATATTCTTTCTGCTTCCTCTCATTCACTGCTTATGGGCAATTGGGTGGCACAGCAGTTTGAATCTGGTTTCAGGTACTAGCTGTGTGACCTCGGGCAATTCACCTTACCCTGGTTGCCTCACATGCTGGGCCATCTCCAGTCCTCCTGATCCATATCTGGCCACTGAACCAGATGACTCAGGAGGAGAAAGTGAGGCTGGTGACTTAGCACAGGACCCCCCTCACTCAAATCCAATTCATGTGCTTGTCATGGCATCACCTCCCTGATGTTGTAGCTTTCTTTGATAATGAAGGACAAACATCATCAATCACAGCTTCCATTACTGTCCTGGCACAGATCTTTCTGATAAGAAGGGAAATGTCTTCAGAAATATCTTCATGACAGACTTCCTTGTTTGTTAGTATCTCCCTATTCAATCCACATTTCCACTGCATTGATTAATCTATCTTAGGTGTAGATCTTGTCATCAGTCTGTGAATAAGCATTCATTATATTTTTTTTAGTATTGACTATACTTATTATTACTGTGTGCCAGCTAGAGCACTGGACCTGGAGTCAGGAAGATCTGATTTCAAATCTGACTCAGACACTAACTTAATTGTGTGATCCTGGGCAAGTTACTTAAAATTACTTGCCTCAGTTTCCTTATCTATAAAATGAGCTGGAGAAGGAAATAGCAAACCACTTCAAAATCTTTGTCAAGAAAACCCCAAATGGGGGTCACTAAAATTGAACACAATTGAAATAAACCAATAACAACAATGACTAAGTACCAGAAACCCTGCTAAATGCTGAGCACACAAAAAACAGGAAAAAATTATCTCGTTTCTCAAGGAGCTCACAGTCTGGTGGGTCATGTTCCTCCCTATGAAATATAATTTAAACCTTTCTACTTGACATTCAATACCCTCCTTAATCTAGCACCACACTGATTTCCCAAATATAGCCCATCTTAATTCCTTTCCCAAAGTCTATATTTCAGCAAAAGGAGCAATCCTGTAATTCTTAAATGTATTCTATGCTCTCTTGATTTAGTTCCTTTGCTCATACTGTTCTCTAAGCTTGGAATGTTGTCCTTCCTTTTCTTCCCTATTGTATCCTTACATAGTCATGACAGCCTGGCTCAATTAAGTACAGGAACTCTTCCTTATCAAGTCAATAAGCACTTATTAGGCACTTAATGATGTACAAAATGCTGAGGATACAAAGCAAGTAAAAAAAATCATTCTCTGCCTCCATTTTTACTGAGGGACACAGCACATAAAGAACTGGATAGATATAAAAAATGGATTGATTCTTGAAGGAAATTAAGAGGTAGCAATGAATAGGCAGAGTGTTTCTGGTGTTGGGAGACAGCTAATGTAAAGGCATAGATATATGAGATGAAAATAATATTATGCTTGAGAAACTAATTTCAAGGAGGTCAACATTGTTGGAATGTATGGTGTGTTGAGGAAAGTACAAGAAAACTGGAAAGGTAGGAAGGACCCAGTTATAAAGAGCTTTAAATGACATACAGAGGAGTTTGTGTAAGATTCTGAAAGTAACAGGGAATCACTGGAGATCACTTTGCTGGTAGGAAAATGGCTTTAAAAATCACCTTGAAAAACAAAACAAAAATCACCTTGGCAACTGATGTAGGATGAATTAGAGTGGGGAGAGACTTGAGGGAAGAAATTGGTTGGAAAACTATTGCTATGGTTCAGGTGAAACTACAGTTTTGGTTACATGATGTGAAATTAGAGCCCAGGAAAGAGATTGGGGCTGCATATGAAGATATGAGAATCATTTCCATAGAGGTGATAATTGAACACATTTGAACTGAGAGTACCAAGTGAGATAGTATACAGAGAGAAGGGAAAATAGTCTAGGAAATAGTCTTAGAAAACTCTCTCTGTTATGATATATCATAAGTGATAAAACAACAAAGGAAACTGAGAAATAAGGAGGGGCTGGAGAAGATGATATGAAATTCTAGTAAGGAGAGAATATATAGAAGGATATGATTAATAGTTTCAATTGCTGCAGAGACGTCAGGGAGATGAGGATAGAGAAGTCATTAGATTTGGGAATTATTTTAAAGAGTGCAGTTTCAGTTTAATGAAGAGTGATGGTGAGAGCAGATTTTTAATTCAATATATTATTTTTCTGAATTACATGTAAAAACAACTTTTAACTTTCATTTATAAAATTTTGAGTTCCAAATTCTGTCCCTTCATCCTTCCCCTTCCCTCTCATTGAGAAGGCTAGCAATTCAGTATAGGTTATCTGTGTGTAGTTAAATAAAATATTTCCATAACAGTCATGTTGTGAAAGAAAATATCAATTAAAAAAACTCATGAAAAGAAAATAAAAATATTTGCTTGAATCTGTATTCAGACACCATTGATTCTTTTTCTGGTCATGGATTGCATTTTTCATTATAAGTCCTTCAGAATTGCCTTGGATCATTGTATTGCTGAGAATAGCTACATAGGTATTTTTCTAATGATTTTGGTAGGGGTTAGGATCAAGGGACATGTAGAGGGGTTGATTTTGGCAAGAACCACCTCTTCAACTGATACTGGAATGAAGGAAAAGACTATGGGAACAAATATTTGAATGATGTGAAATAAAATGCAGAAAGGTAGGGAGAGTTCTCAGAGAAAGGTCTCTCTTTTTATGATGAAGTATAAGACAAGTTCCTCATTTGAAAGAGTTGTGGATGGGTTTGTTTCACATAAAAGGTTTGAGAAGAGATGCGAAATTTTACAATAGTTGCTCTAGGGAATCCTAGAGCAAATTAATTAAAAGAGAATAGAATATTTGCCTTATTGCATTGAAGGATCCTTGGAGATAACATAAATTTGTAGAAGATCCAATCACAAAGTTTTGTGATTGTCTCCAATTCTTGTCAGCAGCATGTGAATAATAGAGAAGTAGGTAGATAGTAGGAGCAATATAGGGTTGAAGTTTGGCAAGGCATGGTTAGACAGGACAAAGGGTAAATGATTTAAGAGTGGAGGATAATATAGAGTAGCATTGGTGCATCGTGGCATTAAAATAGGGAAGGAGGAGATTATAGCTGTCATAGAATTATGGCCTTAGAAAGAGTTGAAGGGTGGAGGAAACAGCAATAACTTTGAGTATAAAGAACAAGGTTAGAGATTTTAAGATTGTAGGGAAAGATGGGATGAGAAAAGATTATGATCAGATTAAAGAACTTTAGTGTTTGTTAATGAGAAAATAGAACATTTATCTAAACTTTTTAAAATCCTCCAGGATAATATACTTTTGACACAATAGATTAATAAATGTGGAATTGGATGCAATTCCAGAGTCTGTGAGCATGAATTTAAGGGTGTAAATTTGGTTAATTAGAGTGGGAAAGTAGGAAAATTAGCCAAAAAGCACTGAGGGGAGTGAGTTTATTAAATCTATGTTTCTGAGAGGGAAGACAAGATTGTCATCATAAAACCGAAGAGAATGAGGTCCCATGGTTAAAAGGAATCATTTTCTATATAAAATAGACTAGAGAAACTACAGCAAGACCTTTTCTAGGAAAGACTGCCCAATTATTTCATATAATGGTTGGGTCAGTGCACAAGTCTATCACCAGTATTCTAATGTGCTTTAAGAGCAACAACAACAACAACAACAACAACAACAAATTTTTATTGTTACCTTTTATTTTTACATCATCAAATATATCCTACTGACTTGCAATTAAGAATAAAAAAAGCAGAAAAGGAGAAAAAAAGAGCAGTTTGGCAAAGCTAGCTGGTGTGTTAAGGGAGTTTCTCAGTACTTGCAAAATTCCACACCAATAATCTTAATGTTCTTTAGAGTCAAATTTATAAGAATGTAAGTCATTACTCAAATGATAAATCAAACAATATGAACAAAGAATTTTCAGATGAAGAAATTATAACTAGCAATAGTCATATGAAAAAATGCTCTATTGATTAGAGAAATGCAAATTAAAACAACTATTAGGTACTATCTCACACCTATCAAATTGCCTAATATGACAAAAAAGGAAAATGATCACTGTTTCCACTATGTGGCAAACCTAAGACATTAAAGCATTATTAGTGTCATTGTGAACTGATTCAACCATTCTGGAAAGCAATATGGAACTGTGCCCAAAGGGCAATAAAACTGTGCATACTCTTTGATTCAATAATACCACTGATAGTCTATATCCCAAAGAGAGCACAAAAAACCCCAATAAAGACCATACGTCCAAGAGTATTTATAGCATTGTTTTTTGTAGTGGCAAAGAATTGGAAACTGAGGGGATGTCCATCAATTGGGGAATGACTGAACAAATTGTGGTATATAAATGTACTCCATCAAATACTATTGTTCTGTAAGAAATAATAAATGGACAGACTTCAGAAAATATTGGAGAGACTTTGATAAACTGATGCTGAGTGAAGTGAGCAGAACCAGAAGAATGTTGTACACATTAATAGCAACATTGTATAATGATCAGCTATGATGGACTTAACTCTTCTTAGTAGTACAATGATTAAAGACAATTTGGGATGAACTTGTGACTTGTTTTGGAAAATGCCATACATATCCAGAGGAGGAACTATGGAGTCTGAATGCAGACCAAAGCATGCTATTTCCAATTAAAAAAAATTGTTTTATGCTTTGTTTTTTTCTTCCTCTCATGGCTTTTACCCCATTTTGTCCTAATTCTTCTTTTGCAACATGATTAATATGGAAATATGTTTAACCTAGCTATGCATGTATAACCTATATCAAATTTATCACTGTCAAGGGGAGGGTGTAAAGAAAGGAGTGAGGGGAAAAATATGGAACTCAAAACCTCACAGGAAAAGGAATGTTGAAAGCTTTCCTTGCATGTGGTGGGAAACAAATGAATGAATGAATAAATAAATAAAATTATAAAAGAGAAATGTGACAAGTGCTGTTGAAAAAACAAAGAATAAAAGTATTCTGGTCTAGTGTTTTTTTTTTTTAAGGATTTTGCAAGGCAAATGGGGTTTAGTGGCTTGCCCAAGGCCACACAGCTAGGTAATTATTAAATGTCTGAGGCTGGATTTGAACTCAGGTACTCCTGACTCCAGGGCCAGTGCTCTATCCACTGTGTCACCTAGCCACCTGATCTAGTGTTGTTAAGAACTTCGTTGAAGTTTTTTAAAGCTCTGAGTGAGAGACTTAAGTTGGGGACCAGAATGTTAATAAACATTTTAGATGACTATTTTATATAATTCATTTTCTTTTTAATTCTACTTTATTTTACATATTTTAAACATTATTCTGAAAAATGGTTCATGACAAAGCAAAGCAAACAAGAATCCTCTTTTCTAGCTCTTTTATATGATCAGGGGTATGAATGAATTGAAGGGAATTTTCTCATGAAACTTAAATCTCAGAAAGGCCTTATGCAAATTCCACAGTCAGGGAATTATATGACTAAAAGAGCAGACTTATGACCTATGTATTCTTTTATGAGCTGACTGGGTACAACTGTCAGGCTGAATGATCAAAGAGCTAAAATGAACTTATTATTCTTAGGTGTGATTAATCTTAGAGACTGATCACAATTCTTTTGACAAAGAAGAAACCATAGGAGTGGAAGCTAGTTTAGCATATGGTAACAGCTCAATAGGGAAAGAATCCCCAAAGCAGATGGCAGCAATAGCTTAGCAGAGAAGCAGACTAAATGTAGATTGCAGTAGCAATTCTGTAGAAAGATAGAAAGTAGAAACTTTGAGGACTGTTAATAATGATAGGGAGAGAGTAACATTAAAACAGCATATAACAGTTAGGTACAGTCTGTTGATAGGAGATAGAGACATGGGGAAACCATAAGAACATGTGTTTTCTTTTGCACACTTCAGGAATTGGTGGGAAATTATGTCCTTTTGTGTATATGGAGGTTTTTCTTTGTTATTTGTTTGCTATTCTGTCCTAATTAAAGTTTTTGTTTTTTAACTTATGGTTCCTTGTTCTACTAGTAAATAATGAACTAAAGAACAGTAGATTTATATTTTCAGAATTTTGCATAACTCACTCTATGCAGAAAGTAATAATGTAGTAATATATGTGTGCTATAGATTTACATATTATACTTTATATTATCTGTATCTGGGTTTTATTTTTGTACTATGTTGTGAGCTCCAGGAGGGCAGAGACCAGATCTTATCTAAATATTTTGTCTCTCAGAAACTAAAAATTACAATAAGAACTTAAAAATATTTATGATGTTTTGTGAGAACAATAAGATTTATATAGTATATTCTTCACAATAGCCCAATAAGATTTATAGGGCAAAGATTTATTTATAAGTGAAGAAGCTTAGAGATAAGAGGTGATTATGCCAAGGTCACATAGGTAATATTGCAAATATGAATCTTATACTTTTTTCTATCGCACTAACCTGTCTCCTGAGAAAATGTATATCAAATTGACTAGAATCTCTTTCTCCCTACCCCCATCCCTCACTCCCACTAGGCAGTATTGAAGAATTTATCTTGTTTATTCACTTTTTCATATTGTTACTGGGCAGGAAGCCAACTTGGCACAGATTGGCAGGAGGGAACTTGACTAATTGCCATCTGCTAGGAGTTACTTTTTTGGTGGATTTGAGAAAGACTGGAAGACTTGGTAAATTGCTAAAATCCATTGTGTAAAAATCTTTGAGAAAGTATTAGTAAAAAAAGGAATGTTTACATGATAGGGATTAAAATTTCAATTGGGGGAAAGGGAGAATCTCAATCTGCTTTGCAACACTTAATATGGGGAGAGAACTTTGACCTTAGAAAGAAAAGATTGTCGTTTAGGAAATAAGTAGAAGGGAATTAGTTTATTTGGTAAACATTTCAGACTTTAGTTTTAATGATGTGAGAGAAAAATCTGCTGTATGTTGGCCGGTTTGGCAATCTTGGCAAAGATATCTGCAGAAAATTTAAAAAAGAAAAGCAGTTGAGAATGAAAAAAGCAGAAATAAGATAAGAAATTCCCCAGGTACAATGAACATTAGAAGTACAGCAGTAGAAAGTGATGTGAATTTAGAGTCAGAGAATCTGGCTTTTATTTCAAGCTTTGTCATTTATTAATTAGCTAATTTATTAACTTTATCGTTAATTAACTTGGACATGTTGCTTGATCTTTTTAGCCCTTAGTTTGCTTATCTGTAAAATGAGAAAATGGGACTATATGTCTCCTAAGGTCCTTACACCTCTTAAGTCACTAACACTATGGCAGAGCAAGAAAATAAGATTTTAAAACAAAATAGGGAAATCTAGCTTTGGAAGAGCACCAAGAGGAATAAATTTTAACTTTAGGAGTTGAGATAGGCTCAATATCAACTGTTACAAGATAATTACCAGATATTACAACAAGAATGTAATAATTACAATAATAATAACAATAATAATAATAATAAACATTTATATAACATTTTTTGGTTTGTAAAGCACTTTACATACACTATCTCAATTAACCCTGATAACATCACATCCCTGTAATCTAATGTTATTGTTACCCCCCATTTTCAGAAGAGGAAACTGCTGCTGAGAGAAGTTAAGTAACTAGTTTAGGATAATAGTTAATAAATGTCTGAGGTAGGATTTGAACTCAGGTCTTCTTGACTCCTAGCTCTATCCATTGTTCTACCTAGTTATGACATCATAGTTAAAAGGGACTTTAGGCACCATATCATCCCACCCTCTTATTGTATAATTGAGGAAATTGAGACTCAGCAAGGGTGAGTTACTTCCTCAAAGTTACACAGGTAATAATAGATGAAAGGATGACCTAGTTCTTCTGATACTAAAGCCAAGGCTTTCCCCCCATGATTCCATGATGCTTTTCACATTAGAAGTATCTCACATTTTTTATGAGGAGCTAATAACTATTACAGATAGAATAAACAGATTATGTTGATGATTCAGTCTATGTGGGACAGAGTCTAAAGGTTACGGACCCAGAAAAGTTAAGTGTCTTATACGACTTTATAAGTGTCTTATAAGACCTTGGGCTCCTGAAGTCACAGATTATTGAAACTTTCTTTGTGAGAGCTCCTGGGGAGCATCTTCTGATGGTCCTCGCAAAAGATGAGAGCAAAGAGATGAGAAGTCTGTCCTGGAGAACCGAGGCTTTAGGTTCAAAGGATCACAGAGTGGGGAAGAGACTGAGGAAGTAGCTTGGGTAATTTAGATGGAAAACATAGTTGAGCAGAAGGCTAAGAAGGTCATGAGATTCTGCTGTGATTGGAGAAATATGGAAAGAAAAGTAAAAGATTAAAACTGCTTAGAGATCATAATTTTATTTGGTGAGCTACCTAAAGTAGTTAACTATCCAGATGATAGACAAATGAGTCTGTGCCATAGGTAAAAACTCACCTGAGATTTGGGATCAGTATAATAGGATTATAGCATCATAGGATGAGTTGGCAGGATTAAAATGCTGTTTTCACACAGAATTTAAAGGAGGGTTGAATTCCAGGAACAGTAATTGACCTTGGTAATGATATGTATCTGTGAGTTCTAAGACAAAATAGTTCTGGGGATCCCACCCCCCCAAAAGGAAATATTCTCCAAAAATAGTGAATTTCCAAGAAGATAAAAGATCTTTTTTTTTTTTTTTTTAGGTTTTTGCTAGGCAATGGGGTTGAGTGGCTTGCCCAATGCCATACAGCTAGGCAATTATTAAGTGTCTGAGGCTGGATTTGAACTCAGGTACCCCTGACTCCAGGGCCAGTGCTCTATCCATTGAGCCACCTAGCTGCGCCTAAAAGATCTTTTTTTAATGATAGCAAATTTGAATTCAGAGGTGCCAAGAGACTGGGATAGATTTGGAAACACTAGATATAGTTTAACCTCCCTCAAATAAATGATTTCATGGTTTTGTGTGTGTGTGTATGTGTGTGTGTGTGTGTGTGTGTGTGTGTGTGTGTGTGTGTGTAAATGTATGGGTGAGTCATACAAAGCTAGAAAAGAGCTAATTTGCTGAATGATGAAGTAGAAAAGGTCATGACAACTTAGAACACTATTGTTAAACTATAATAGGTACAAATAGGCTGCATATTGACTTATAAAACTCCAAATTAACATCATTCAAGTTAATTTATATTTTATGTCATGTAGTACCTATAATATTTATATTTTTATTTATTTTATTACACATTTCCCAATTACATTTTTGTATTTTATTTTTCTAATTACATGTAAAGATAATTTTCAACATTCATTTTTTGTAAGATTTTTGAGCTTCTCATTTTTCTTCCTTCCTTCTTCTCTCCCCAGAACAGAAATACTTTGATATAAGTTAAATATGTAGAAGTATGTTAAACATATTGCCATATTAGTCAGGTTGTGAAAGAAGAATCAGAACAAAAGGGGGAAAAACCTTGAGAAAGAGAAAACAAAACAAATTTAAAAATAATTTGCTTTACCTAAAAAAAAATTAATTTGCTTTGGTCTGCATTCAGACCCTATAGTTCTTTCTTGGGATGTGATTAGCATTTTCCATCAGAAATCTTTTGGAATTGTCTTTGATCACTGTTCCCAATTCCATTTTTATGTGGCTTGGGTAGCATGCCAGAATTTTCATCTCTGACTTAGAACTTTGCTTTGATGTAAGACAAAATTAAATAGGGACTCAGTCTTCCATTTTCACAAATATAGGGTAGAGAAGAATAGATATACAGTAGTTGGTTTGAAAAAAAAATTGGAGAGATGACCAAGGTCACATAACTAATAAGTTTCTGAGACTGGATTTGAACTCATGAAAGATAATGATCAGTTTTATCCTCATATATCCAGATGTAACTGGGCCTAGTTTATGTATTAGACTTTTTCAGCAATTAAACTGTCTGGCAATGGGAATGGCAGAGGAGTCCAAAAGATAGGACACATAGGGAGCTGAAACAAATCTATGGGACCAGAAAAGTTCTCAAATAAGAACACAGAATCATAGATTTAGATTTGGAAATAACATAAAAGTCATCTAGCCCAACCTTCTTATTTTTCAGATGAGGAAACTGAAATCCAAAGAGATTAAATGATTTGGCCAAGGACACCCAGATAAATGATCTAAGGATACAGTTTTAAGAAAGATAAATGTAAATGATCCACAACCAAATGAGAAAAAAAATACTCTGAATCATTAACAGATGGCAACAAAAAATGTTGGAGGAATTGTAGAAAGATAAACTCCTTAAGAGCAGGAATTATTTTTTGTCTCTTTTTGTATCTTCAATGTCTGGTACATAGAAAGTACATAATAAATATTTATTACTATTTTGCTGTTGTTATTTCAGTTGTGTCCAGTTCTTTGTGATCATATTTAAGGTTCAATATGCTGGAGTGATTTTTCTTTTCCTTCTCCAATTCATTTTACAGTTGAGGAAACTGAAGTAAACAGAGTTCAGTGACTTGTCCAGGGTTCCATAGCTATTGATGATGGCTAAATTTGATCTTCAGAAGATGTCTTCCTAACTTTAGGCTCTATTCACTGTACTACCTAGTTCCCCATTTATTGTTTTACTGATTGATTGATTGATTGAATAGGCACACTAACACAGCATAGAGCTGTGAATTAGTCTAACCATTCTACCTGGAAAAAAGGAAATATGTGAGAAAAGTCATTAACCTGTTCATACTCTTTGACTCAAAGATTTTACTGTTAAAATATATAGAATAGTTCCATCTAGAATAAAATTTTCATAAAACATTCTTTGTGCTAGCAAAAGGAAAATTTCAAACTAGGTAGGTGCCCTTTTTTTCAGACAATGAACAAATTGTGGTATATGAGTGTAATGGAATATTACTGGGTTTTAAAAAAGAGCCATATGAAAAATTCAGAGAAATTTGGAAATACATGGGAAGTGATACATCATGAATAAAGCAGGATCAAAGGAATCATATAAACAATGACAATAATAGTCCAAGAAGATAATATTCAAAGACATCTGAACTAAAATGAACTGCAGTGAATAATCTTGATTCTAGAGAATAGATGATGAAACATATATTTCTCTTCCAAGTAAAGAGATAAAAAAAAGTCTAGATTTGGGGGGTGATCTGCTATTGAGATTTGATTGCTTTGTTAATTGGTTTTGTTTAATTATTTTTATTCATTCAAAGGAGGGTTGGGGGGAGGAAAGTATATTTGGAAATGTTTATGATCTTTAAAAAAGGCACACACACACACACACACACACACACACACAAAAGAAATGTTATCAGATCTGGAATTAGGAAACCTGGATTGGAATCTCACTTGTGCTCTGTGACTTTAAGGAGTTTCTCTGAACCTCAGTTTATTCATCTTTAAAATAGAGATACCCAGGAATAATGTGAGGGAAAAAATTGAAAATATTAATGTGCTATAGAATTAAGAACTATTATAATACTTTTTAGTGTATTATTTTTATAGTATATTTCCATAACTATGATGATAAATATTTATGGATTATTATTATTATGGTATATTTCATCTTAACAATCATTCTCTAAAGCAAATAGTACAAGTATTATTCCCATTTTATAGATAAGAAAACAGTCTCAGAGAGGTGAGTGACTTACCTACTATCACACAACTAAGATGAGACAGAACTAGGACTCAATGACAGGTGTCCTGACTTCAAATGAGGGGGGGGGGGTGAGAACTTTCTGCTATACATGATTCTTGCCTATAAGGAACTCAGCATCTAGGGAACAGACTATGATAGGGACCCAAACCATTAGAACAAAAAAAATAGGATATCAAAAGGATATAAACTAGAGAGATAGACTAAATGTCAAAACTGGCATGGACTTAGAACATAGACTTTGGAATAAAATTTTAAGATATAGACTTTTTCTTAGAGGACTTTTTTTTATCCCACCCCAAACCCTTAGAAAAATATGGAAAATTCATTTCCATTTCTATTGTATGGACAATCCAAGGGGACAATTTCTTTGTGATGGCTTCTGCTACTCTTGAAACTATTGTTTGGGGAAAAAAATTGAGGCCCGAGGCCTAAGAGGAACAGCAGGAACTGGAAAAACAACTTGAATGTCCAGCTGATAAAACTTGACATTGTCGCAATTTGTTCTGAAAAGTAAGGACAGATTGCCCTAGAGTTAGTCAGTTCCATTCTCTCTCCATCTCCCTCTCTTTTCCCCCTCTTTGTGCCAGTTTTATAAAAAAGGGCCAGGGATTCTTATGCTGACTTCAGGTTCTGTAACAAGTCAGACATCCTTGTGTCAACAGCCATTGGTAGGCATTTAAAACAGGAAGGACACACATTCAGTGGGTTTGACCTGTATGGCCCTTAAAACAGGATCTTAGCCCAGTTGACAGAAGGCTAAATTTGTATCCTATTGACTTGGGCAAGCAAGTCAGAGACAAACAATTAGAACAGGAAGGGGTTTCACAATATGGAGCAAAAGGCAGAGCTGGGAGGATTCTTAGAACATAGAATGTACAATTTGGATCAATGTATACCATGGAAACGATATAAAGGCTGGCAAATTGCCTTCTGTGGGGGGGGGTGGGAGGAGGGAAGTAAGATTAGGGGGAAAATTGTAAAACTCAAAATCTTTATAATTAAAAAAAGAACATAGGATGTAAAAGGACAGAACTCAAAAAGGACCTTGGAATGATGAGGACAGAGTAATAGTGCTTGAAAAGGGACCTTAGATCCTAGAATGCTAAAGTTAGAAAGAATCTTGAAAGTGAATCATAGGGGCGGCTAGGTGGCACAGTGGATAAAGCACCGGCCCTGGAGTCAGGAGTACCAATCCGGTCTCAGACACTTAACAATTACCTAGCTGTGTGGCCTTGGGCAAGCCACTTAACCCCATTGCCTTGCAAAAACCTAAGTAAAAAAAAAGAAAGTGAATCATAGTCAGAGCTTGGAGGCAATGCAAAACATTAAATATAGGACAACAGGTTTAGTATTGGTCTCAAAACATAGAATATAGAATGTTAGAATTAGAAAGGACCTTAAAACATTGGAGATGAACTAACAGCTGGGTGGAGGGGACTTAGTACACAGAACATCGAATATTAGAGCTAGGAGGGACCTGAGAATATAACTTATAGAATGTTGAACCTGAAGAGAACATAGCACAGAATGCTGAAGCTGGGAAGAAACCTTAGCACATGGAAAGACAGTAGAAAGACTAAAGAACATAGAATATAGAAGGACAGAATTAGACTAAAGACCTTAGAACATTGAAGATAGCCTGTCATAATTAAAAGGGAATTGAATAATAAGTCTCAGAATTACTGAGCTTCTTGATGTTAGGGATTATTCAGCTTTTAAAAATCTTTTTATCCTTGGCTCCCTATAAGATAGATTGCAGTGAGCATTGACCAACCCCTATTTGGAGCCTCATAAAGACTTAATTGCTGTATGTAGATCTAAAATGAGGAAGTAGACATGGGCTATGGATATAGTAGGAATTTAACTAGGTGAAATCAGGAAAACAAGATTGAAGGAAAGAAAAGGTAAAAAGCTACAAAAATAAGAGGAAGGAGGGCAGAAAAACAAGGTGAGGAAGTAGGAGAAGGCAGAAACCACATCGCTAGACATTTACTAGTTTGAAAATTAACTGAGTGACCCACAAGTTGACAAAACATCCAGCTTTGGTATATAAAAGTAATGGGTGAAAGATTATTTCTTCTCTGATGGAGAGAGACATTAAATTCAGAGCTGGCTGCTGTGATCTGGATATGAGAAGAACCTTCAATATAGGGGACAAAAAGAGCCAGGGAAGGAGTTTGTTGACTATAAGTGTACTTAGGGTCTGATTTTTCATGAAATTCTCTTGCCCTGACTTGCAATGATAATTATTACTAAAAATAACTAGCTTTAAGATTTGTGAAAAACTTTACATTGGTTATCACATTTGATCTATATAAAAACCATGTGAGGTAGAGGTGCTGTTATTATCTTCACTTTTTTTTTTGGAGGAAACTGAGATTGGGAGAGAGGTACAAATGATTTTTCTAGGCCCATACAGTTAGTGAATACGTGGGATTTGAACTCAGGTGTTCCTGATTAGTATCCATTCTGTTATTTAAACTAAGTCATAGGTACTAAAGTAAAGTTTGTTGAATTGATTTGAAAGAACTCTTAGAATTCTACAGCATAGGATGTTAGAATCTCCGAATAATGAACCTTCAAACTGGGAACTGAAATCAGTGATTTTTACTCCAGCTAGTTGGTTCATGGCATGTTGCCATTTTCTTTCCAATTTCTCCAGCCTTATATGAATCTTTTGAAAAACTTTTCTTTCTCTTTTGATCCTTTTCTCCTGAAGTAAAATGGGGAAAGTGCTAAGTAAGTCACCATAATTTATGGAAGAGAATCCCACTGTCTAATTTTTAATTTTAAAAATACCACAAATGAAAGTTTTACCATGTTCCATGAATTCCATATAAATCACAACATACCCAAAGACTTCCAGAGCTGGAAGCTGAGAAATCACTTAGTTTAATCTCTTTATGCTACTGATGAAAAATTTGAAGACCAAGATTTTAATAGTTCAAAGTTCCCAAGCTGAGTTGAGATCATAACTAGACTGTTTCCAGTAAGCCTCTGTGAATAAATAAATGAACATAGAATATAAAATGTCACACTCAGAAGGGACTTGAAAAATATAGCGCATAAAATGTTTGTGTCAAAAGGGACTTTAGAACATAGCATATCAAGTGATCTTAGACTCTAGAACCCAAAATGTCAGAGCTGGAAGGGTCTTTACAGGCTATCTAATCCAATTACTTCAGTTTTTAGAGGTGGGGTGGATAGTGAGATTTAGAAAGGGAAGTTATTAAATGAGTGAATGGTAAAAATCCAGTTGTTACTCTGATGACATATTTTTGTTAAGTGCAAACTAGAACAGAAATTTGCAAAACTTGTGCATTGAATATGTACTATTTCACTACACAGAAATTACAAACAACCAGGTAAACAGGTTCAGTGAAAATAGACAAAATAATCTAATAAATTATTTCACAGTTTGTCTCTGTAGGCATGAGCAAAAAAACCTTAGATACATTGAAGAGGGGTGGGGAAAAGGCTGCTACCAACTGTCTTTGAGACCCTACGCAAGTAATTTTCTTTCTATGGATCTCATTTTCCCTACCAGTAAAGCAAGGGAATTGATCTCTTAAGTTCTCTTTAGGTGCTATTCTGTTTTATATGTAATGAAGTCTATTTCAGGTTTAATCTACCCTTTTAATTTTATTGTATAATACTGACATCCATAAACTATGGTCCATTCAGACTGTCCTTGGTGTTTCTACATGTTCTGCTGTTCTGCCTAGCATTCCAGCATTATTACTACAAAGAATACAACTCTGGTGGGCTGGACATATTGTTAGAATGCCAGATGTATGCTTGCCATAATAACTATTTTATGGAGAACTCACACAAACAAAGTGCTCCCCAAAGGGTCAGAAGTGATTCTGAGACACCCTGAGGGTCCCACTGAAGAACTTTAGAATTGATTGTATGGCAAGGGAGACACTGGCACAGGACTTTCCAGCATGACATGGCTTTACCAGTGAAGGTGCTACACTTTAAGAGGAAGGCAGATTTAAAGCAGTTCACATGAACTATTTGTGCCCAACCTGTGGTAGAACTCATATTGATTGGACACACTGTCATTTGTCTCAAACATAGTGATGTCATTTTGGTCTTCTTCACTAACAAATGACCAGAGCCAACCAACCAACCAATATTCTCCATTCTCACTTCTAACACTTGAAAATCTCTAGTTACCTTCAAGGTTGAACTGGAGCTTCATTTTCCACAAGAAGCCTTTTCTGATCTCCCCCAGCCTCCCCCTTCAGTTAGTTCCATTGCCTAGCACATAATAAGCACTTGGTTGGTTATTTATTGATTGATAATATTATATTTTTTTAATAATGAATTTTTCATTAATGAACACATATTCTCTCTCCTTCCTCATCTAGTCCCTTGGCAGGGGCGGGGAGGAGAAAAACCCTAGACCTTCAACAATTGCTCATTGTCAAGTAAGACAAATTCCCACATTGGTAATGCCCTAAAATGCTGAAACTCATTCTGCACATTTTAAGGATTCTTCCAGAGTTGAGACTCAAGGAGTCTAAGAAACATGATAAGCTTCATTGGCCAGAAAAGGGATAAAGCACAGAGAAGGGAATCTGATTCATTTGTGATCACAGAGAATTAGAGCTTCAGGTTCTTTTCTTCCTGATAAAGGGCTCTTTACCTAGTACCATCTTCATATCACTTGATAAATTTCCTTGGCTTGGGTGTAAATGATCCTTTGTGTTCCTATGGTTGATAGTGTTGGAACTTCTATTTAATATACAGGAAGTCACTAGAATTTTTCTGCTGAAAGAACAGCTAATGGCTTTTTATATTTACAAATCCAGGAACTTAACTTTTAGCTTGGGAAGTGACTATCCTGCCTTTCTTGGAAAAGAATAGATAGTTAAATGGAAGAAATCCTGCTGGCAGGGTCAGAGATGAGAAATAATTGTCTGAATAAGGACCCCTAAATTAGAAGTTTATTAATATAATGAATAACTCTTTACATGCCCTATAGAGAATAGCAGCAAATAAAACAGTTTGGTAGTACAGTAAATAGTGTTGAACAGGAAGTTAGGAAAAACTGAGTTCAAATCCTGACTCAGGCTTAGCTATGTTATTCTGGGGAAGTTACTTAACTTCTATTTTGCCTCAGTTTTAGCCTTTGTAAAATGAGAGTAATAACATCATCTACTTCCTAGAGTCATTATGAGAATAAAAATGAGATATAAAAATTACAAATACATTGCAGATCTTAAAGTGCTATATAAATGTTAGATATTACTATTACTACCACTATTGTAACTTTTATGACTATGAGGAGTACTACCACTACTGCTGTTGCTGCTGCTGTTACTTATACTACTACTTCCACTATTGCTACTAGTACTAGTACTACTACTACTACTGCTACTACCACCACCAGTATTACTGCTATACTACTCCTGTTACTGCTACTGCTATTACTGCTATACTACTACCACTCTGCTATTATGTGTATTACTACTACTACTGCTGCTACTTCTGCTATTGCTACTGCTGCTACTATTACTACTATTTTTTGCTGTTGCTACTACTAGTAGTATTAATACTACTGATGCTGTACTGCTATACTACTACTGCTCTGCTACTACTACAACAACTACTACTACTATTACTGTTGCTACTATTACCACTACTATTACTACTACTACTACTTCTACTACTACTACTACTACTACTACTACTACTACCACTACCACTAGTACTACATCTATTATTGCTGCTACTAGTACCACTACTACTGCTCTGCTGCTGCTACTACTACTACTACTACTACTACTACTACTACTACTACTACTATATCTATTACTGTTGCTACTACTATCATTACTGCTGCTGCTGCTACTTCTACTACTTTTGTACCTGCTGCTACTATTACTACTGTTTACTGCTGTTGCTATTTATAGTTGTACTAGTACTACTGCTGCTACCACTACTCCTTCTATTACTAATGTTACTACTGCTACTGCTACTGATGACAGAAAATTGGGTGTGCAATCAGAGAAAAGAGCTTAAAGGTCAGGGTTTGCATAAGTGAAAAATTCATAGATTGATCCTAGAGGTGTAAAAGCTTCAAACTTTAATTCACAAACCTGCCGAGTTTGCATATATTTATATATCTGAAACATATATATATATATATATATATATATATGTACATATATATATCTCTGTGTGTGTGTGTGTGTGTGTGTGTTCTTCATTTTTCAGAGAAGATGATATCAAGGAGGTGATGCCATTGACAAGCACATGTGAGGGGGTGCTATGCTAAATCACCTGCCTCACTTTCTTCTCCAAACCATCTGGATCCAGTGACTAGATCTGAATCAGGATGAATAGAGATGGCCCTAAATGTGGGGCAATCAGGGTTAAATGACTTGCCAAGGTCACATAGCTATTAAGAGTCAAATTGTCTTGAGACTGATTCCAAACTCCCATCCTCCTGATTCCAAGACCAGCACACTATCCACTGAACTACCTAGCTGCCCTACATATTTTATAGACCACACTCAATTCATAGATTAAACTCATCTGGAGAGGGAATTACTTAAGGACAGACTGAATAACAAAGGTTGAGACAAGAATTCCTGAGGGAAAGGGAGAAGAAAAGGAAAATAGGCATAAGAAATGTCTGGGCTTAGACCTGAGAAGGTTTAGCCTGAAGCTGGGCCCACATTGGTAGTTATAAGCTGGAAGGTAGTGACATTGAAAGAGAGAAAGAGAGAGAAAACCTTAGATCAATATAGGTCCAGGGAAGGACCTCAAGCACATGAATTGGATTTGAATGAGGGGATACTGTGCTAAGTCATCTGCTTCACTTTCTTCTCCAGAGCCATCTGGATCCAATGGCCAGATCTGAACCAGGATGAGTAGAGATAGACCTGCATGTGGGGCAGTCAGGTTAAGTAACAGAAAGACCTTAGAGGAAAGAAGGAGAAGGA
This sequence comes from Macrotis lagotis, assembly GCF_037893015.1. Classification (NCBI taxonomy): domain Eukaryota; kingdom Metazoa; phylum Chordata; class Mammalia; order Peramelemorphia; family Peramelidae; genus Macrotis; species Macrotis lagotis. The sequence continues at coordinate 364,201,033 of NC_133658.1, forward strand.
AGGGAAGCCCAGGGACCTCAGAAAAGGAAAGGAGAAGAGAAGAAAAGCTTAGATCAACATAGATCTGACCACTTAGAGCTGGGGACATAATGTTCCAATGGCAGAGGCTGAAGCATGTGGTTCCTGCTTAGAGAGAGAAAAAAGAGCAGAAGCCCTGAAGGGAAATCAGAGAAGAGATTTCTCTCCCAACTGTTCTTTACTTAAATACATTTCCATAGTGGGCAGGACAAGGGTGGTGCTTGGGGAAGGGTTTAGCACTTGGTTACAGGTATTCTCCAAAATCCAGAAAGGGAAGACTGCTAAATTGGAGGAAATGAAAAATTTAGATAAGGAAGTCTCCCACTCTTGAAGAACCTATTGTTTCAGAATAATGTTTATTCATAATTCAAGAAAAGTTAAAGAGATTAGGAAAAATAAAGATGTATTTTTTCCTAACTCAATTCAATTTATTCCCTGAAATCTATCCATAGACTCCAGTCTAAGAACTCTTACTCTAGCAACAATTAATTTTCCATTCCGATTTTGTGCTGGAGGTTCCTCATGACAGTAGTAAACACCTTTGGTAGGCATAGATTTTTACATCCATTTTCCTGACTGTGACACTTCAGTTGAATGGACAGATAATAAAGCTGCAAAAAAGACAATAGATTGAGCCCAGACTTTAAAAAAGAGGAAGAAAGTTGACTGGATTATATTTGGAAAATTGTGCAATATTTTCAACAGCCTCACATATCTCCCTGAAACAAGCAAGTGAAATCAATATTATTATGGTGGCATTTTCTAGCTGCATGGGTCATAGAATATCACCATCTATAAAGAATCTAAATTTCATTGGGTGCAAGTAGTTTTCAGTATATTAAGAGATGATAAATTTCACTCAAGAAACATGAGGAGGATAATCAAAGAGATATTAGAAAAGGAGGTCCATCAGTCATAAAGAATGAAGAAGAGAAAACCTGATTGTTGTATTTATATCCAGGATGGGGATACCCCCCCCCCACCATTTTCTCCTCCTTACCATGGATGATTATGGAAGAACATGGAAAAGAGGTGCATAGTATGAGAAGTCTCCATAGTTTGTGATCTGCATGGTCAAAATGAGTGCCCTTGGATGAAATCACATGGATGAAATCACAAACTTGTTGAAATGTTTACATATGAGTGCCCATATTTTAGGAGTAGATACACCTAATTGAATCCAGTTAATTATACTCATTACTTCAGATTCCTTGATATGATGTTGTCAGATTGGTTTTTAGGAAGAGGGAGAACTGCTCATTTATGCTTTTCTGGACAGAAAGAACCCATTTATTGCTTTCCCTCATTTGTTCTTTTAAATTACATTCATAACTAAATGTTCCTTCTAATCATTTATTTTAAAATGTGTTTTTAATAGGGGAGAAAGAGGGGGAGAGAGAGCTGGAGAGCCTGACAGACCCAGAGAAAAAGAGAAAGGGAGTTGATTTAATCAATTGAGTGCTCATTCTGATGGCCATTTTGCATACTAATTTCATTTTTAAAGATGTGAAAGTCAAGTAAGCAGGGAAACACTATTAAGCTATAAGAGAGGCTATTTCCAAAGATGATCTGGTTATGGTTTTAATTTATTTGTTTTGCTTCTCTTGGAATTTGAACACTAGATATTATTTTTATAGTCAAACAAGAATAATTTCCATGTTTTGAGGTCCTTTCCAATTCAATTAGAAAAAAGTCAATGTACCCAGAACTCCTTTCCAGACTCAGAATCTGTTCTCTGAGGTCCTTTCCAGCTTTGATATTCTGTATTCTGACTTTTTATATTCTAAAATCCTTTCCAATTAGGACATTCTATGTTGTTCCGGCATCTCTTCCAGCTCTGAAATTACATGTTCTAAGTCCCTTCCAACCTTGCCATTCTCTTTCCTTTCTTCCAAAGTTTTTTTCTAGCTCTATGACTAAGACTTGCAAGAGAATAAGAGAATACATTAATGTAGTACTATGGCAGTTAGATGATACAGTAGATAGTCAAATATAGAGTGAGGAAGACTCATATTCCTGAGTTCAAGAGTGACCTTAGACTCTTACTAGCTAAATGACCCTGGGAAAATCACTTAACTCTGTTTGCCCCAGTTTCTCATCTGTAAATTAAGCTGGAGAAGGAAATGGCAAACCACTCTAGAATTTTTGCCAAAGATAACTCCAAATAGATATGTGAAGAGTTAGGCATGACTGAACCACAATAAAATATTCAATAATAATAATAACAGTTTTTACATAGTACTTCAAGATTTTTGAAGTGCTTTACCTGCATTATCTCATTTGGTTCTCATGACAACTCTGTGAGAGGTGCTTTTATTATCTCATTTTACAGATGATGAGACTGAAACTAAGTGGGGTAAAATGATTTGCTCAGGGTCATACAGCAAGTATCTGAGTCATGATGTAGATTCAGGGCTTCTTAATAACAAGTCCAACACTCTTTCTTCTCTATTACTCAATTGTCCTTTTATTTTACTTTGGGCAGTTAGGTGGTGAAATGAAAAGATAGTTGGGCCTGGAGTCAGAAAAACCAAGTTCAAATCCAGCCTTGACATGGGCAACACACTTAGCCTCTGTTTTGTCATCTATAAAACAGGGATAATAATATCAAATGATATAATTGTAAAGTGCTTAGCATAATAACCAGCACATAGCAAGTGTTATAGAAATATTAGTCATTATTATTATTATTATTATTATTATTATTATTATTATTAGCAATCCCACTTGGACATGATAATTTTTCTCAGTAACCAGTCAAGAAGCTGAGGACTAATGCATACCCTGCATACAGTTGTGGTTAATAAATGCTTACTGATTATAATAAATCAAAGTGCATATAGTTTTATTCCATTTAACAGGTTCCCAACAGCACTTGAAGCAGCATGAGGTGGAGAAGTCTGACAGATCAATTTGACTGGTAATGACCGAATCATTTCTAAGGGGGAAGAACAGACAAAGTAGGAAAGGAATGAGGACAGAGCCTCGGGTGGCAACTACATGGAGAGAGCCTGGAAAAATAGAAATTGAGTTAATTGAAAGCACATAGAAATTTCTTTCATCAGATTACACTGGGTAAAAATCAGAGAATATGAGAGCTAGAAGGGATGTTCAGGTCACTTCTATCCCACAATGAACAATCACTCCCTGGAGGAACCTACTAGAGGACTTTGAGCAATAAATTAATATAAAATTCATAAAAATAGGAACAACTGATGTTATATTTTTCTATAAGGTTTGCAAAGTCCTTCCCTTATTCTCATTCAATTTCATAACAATGACAAGTGGGAGGTACTTTAGATATTATTGACTCCATTTTACAGATAGGGAAAATAAGGTAATAAAATAGAGGGACTGCTGGATTTTAAGTCAAATCTTACTTCAGACTCTTACTAGCTGTAAGACTTTAGTAATTTGATTTCTCTGGACCTCAGTTTCAGCGTCTGCAAAATAAAGGGACTGGACTAGGTAGTCTCTGAGGTATCTTCCAGTTCTAAATCTATGATCCTATAAGACTTAGGGAACATCACCAGGGTAATTTTGCTATTAAGGGTCAAACTTACTTTTTTAAGAAAAGTCTCCCATGATTCTAAGAACAGATCCATGCTAAAATATATCTTGTTCTGGTCTTCCTGATGTTCCTGCCCTTCCAGGGACAGTAAATAAATTTACAAAGTAGTTGGTGTAGAGGAAGCAATAGTGGGAAATAAGATGGCAAAGGGAATCCAGGAAGTTTGAATGAGCTGTCCCAAAGGTCATAGGAACATGATTTGTAACCAAAATTCATGTCTTTGGTGAAATCATCTTATTTGTCAAAGTTTCTGGTCCTATTGTAGCAGCAGAACTCTGGATACAGAAAAAAGCTATAATACTTTGGTCAAGTCTTTTGGGGCAGGAGTATGTATAGTGCTAATGAATGTTGCTCTTGCTCAGGCAGTGCTGGCTTAGACAGTCCTTGGAAATTGCCCCTGTGGCAAGCACATTGGAAAATACCTGGAACCAAGTGCTAAACCATTCGTCAAGCACTGCCCTTGTCCCATCTTCCATGGAAATATTATATATTTGAGTAAGGTTCTGCCCAGGCTTGCTCTTTTTGTATTTCACTCCCAGCTCTTCCCCTTTGATCTTCTTCTCTTCTCCTCTCTAAGCTGCATCCAAAGTAGTCTGACTCCATGCTGCTGGACTACCATGGTCCTAGCTTCATGTGGCTGGATTTATGTTGATCTAAGTTTCCTTTCTTTCTCTTCTTCCCTTTTACCTTCATGACTGTCCTTATTGCTAGTCAGTCTCTTTCTCAATTATCTCTTTTGCTTAACCTTATTACATTCTTAGAAACCACCATCTCCTTTAAGAAATTCAACTGTCTAACTGCTTCTCCAAAGGACTTGACCTGTGAACTTTTGTAGTAAATTGTAAACTGTATAACCTTTGAATTAAAATCTAAGCCTTTCTTACCGCCCTGAGACAGAGATTAGTGGGGTTTTTAAGTCCCCTTGTCTGAAGCCCATTTGTCTTCCATTTTCATTTTGATATGTGAATTCCAGACAAAATTCAGACCTCCACATTAGAGCATCCAAAAGGTGCTGAGAGCTTTGAGATTTGACTTGGTAGTTTTACCAATAACCTTGAGATGATTTGGATATATTAAAGAACTAACTCTAAGGTGTCTTAGATAGGAGTTGATGTCTTTGTCCCCCTACCCCCAAACCCTATAAAAATGAGACTTCAAATGCCTCCCTACTCTTTCCTCCTCATCCCAGACTTCTTCCTTTTGCATCAGTCTAGGTGCCTAGTGCTACCACCTCTAAATCCAAAGTTACAGGACTGATCATCTCTGCTTTTACCTCCTCCCCATCTTCTTCCCCATATGCCCACCTTCCTTCACCATGTTTTCATCCATGCTGGCATTTGCTACTGTAACCCTCTTCACTTAAGCTTCTTGAGTCTTCCTTTCTGAATTTTTTGACTACTCACCCTCAATGTTTAAATAAATTGTAGTTGCTGTCTACTTCCAGCTGTTAATCCTGGTTTTTCTTGGTGAATACCAAAGAACTGGGAGTACCTGCCCCTATTTCATAATTTCCTAAGATAATTATCCATTCAAATTCACTTTTCACTGCTCTCACTATTGTAGTAGGGAACCAAGGGAAATCAATCTACATTCCATCTTTAGCTAACAATATGGTTTAGGAAGGACTTATTATTGATGGTGGGAGGATGACTTTTTCCACGAATGAAATTTCTATTTGGGGGCCCATTTTAGGGAAATGAGTTTGAAGCAGGAAGCAGGACAAGGATGAAAGCTGGCAGAATAATGATTGAAGGCAACCAGACTTCTCTCATTTCCCAGAATAAACCCCTTTGGGATACTAGCAGTATCCCAAAGTAGGTGCTATTTTTATTCCATTGCCAGATGTGACCCAGGATCTGGACCAGAATGTCTCAGCTGAGAAGAATGTACATATTGTGAGGCTGTATTGCTATTAGAAGAGAAAATGTTGTTTAAAATATTTTATCAGAAATAAGTCAGTTTCCTAGTCTGACTATACTAGGGAAGATAATTGTCATGATAGGTAGGATGACAAAGTGCTAGTTGTAGAGTCAAGAAATCCCGCATTCATATCTTACATCTGATCCTAGATTTATGGTTCTGGATAAATCACTTAACCTCTCCTAGTTTCAATGCCTTTTTCTGTTAAAAGGGAATAAGACTTAGACTTAGAGTCTGAAGTGATCTTAGAGATCATCTAGTTCAAGGGTATCAGACTTGAGGTTCACAAAATTTCTAACTGACAGAACCAGATCAATATATAACTAGGAAATGCTTGACAAAATAAATAAAAATTACAACACAGTTCAGATAATGTTCATTTGTGGTTTTCTAAGTTTATAATCAATCCTTAAGGGTTTGATATTTGATATTCTGCTTGAGTTTGATATCATTGGTCTAGTCCAGCCCCCTCATTTTATATAAAATGAAACTGAGGTTCAGAAAAGATCTGACTTGTTCAAGATCATAGAGTAAGGTAGTGAGCCAAGAATCATTCCTGAGTCCTTTCATTCTAAATCCATCATGCCATACTGCCTTAATATGGATAGCCTCTACCTCCAGGGCTTGTTGTAAGACTCAGAAGTAGGCACTTTGTGAACTTTAAGCAGCTAGATAAGAGTCAATTTCCATCCCCTTCTTCTTCTTCTTCTCCCTTATAAAATTGTCATAGGATTTATTTTGTTAAATCACTATAAACTATCTAACTTTACTACATAATTATCTGAACTATTATATATTTATCAACAAAGACAAAAATATGAAAACATATTCAAAATGAGGACTACAATGTTACATAAACTCCTTATCATATTATAGCACAGTAGCAAAAAAATAGAGTAGAAAACAAAGAACTGGGTTTGCTGTATATCCCTTTTCAAGTTGGCCTGAGGGTCTGCTCCTTTGGTCTGGTTTTAATATAGATCAATCATTAATTTGTACATGGTTCTGTTTCTGTTAATTATTTTTTTTGCATCATACTGTATATATTTCTTCATATTTCATTCAACCTACCTTCTCATTTTTTTGGTATCAACTTATACCTTTCCATTATTATATTTCATTACTCTGATGGATCTGTGATCTCAATGATATGGATACTCCTTTCAATGGTACACATCAGGATTGACTCTCACCTACTTATCTTGTGTAAGTCTTCTCTGTATCCTCACATAAATACTCTAGATGGTTCTATCCAGTATGCTAGCATCCTGTTTCTCCATTGACATTTACAATGGAATATATGGGTTGTTTCTCAGTTATATTCTCAGTCTGAGTATATCTCTCTCTGATCATGTCCTTTAGGCAAGTTCTTCTGTTTAATTCTTGGTTTTTAATGAGTTATACCCTACTAGAGAGAAGAAAAAAAAGGAGAGAAGAAAAGAAGGGGGAGGAACAAGAAGAAAATATATGAAAGAGGAGAAGTAAGAAGAGAGAAGAGAGACGAAGTGAGAAAAAAGGGGAATGGAGAAGAGAGGAAAAGAGGAGACAAGAGGTGAAAGATGGAGAGGAGGGAGAAAAAACATATTCAACATTTGTCTCCTCATTGTCTGTTGCATGATCTTTAACTTTAATTCTTTAAAACTGTAGTCCATGACTTGCCATTATACAATATAATTTTGTTAAAATGATGGGCTTTAGGGCAGCTAGGTGGTGTAGTGGATAAAACACTGGCCTTGGAGTCAGGAGTACCTGGGTTCAAATCCGGTCTCAGACACTTAATAATTGCCTAGCCGTGTGGCCTTGGGCCAGCCACTTAACCCCATTTGCCTTGCAAAAACCTAAAAAAAAATAAAATAAAATGATGGGCTTTGACTTTCAGTAAAGATGGCCACATAAAAAAATTATAGAGGAGCACAGTTCACCCACATATACTACAGATTGAATAATGATCTAGAATTCCAAAGAGAAACATCAGTAAGCTCCATTATCTAGTTCAGAATTGTACAAAAAAGAGCCAGTGGCCATCAGTGCTGCGGGAGGGGCCCCTTTAGGAAAGCCAACATGAGTTCAGATGAGCAGGCTGCTGAGAGCCTATGGTAAGTTATTGAGTGAGTACAGATCCATTTGACTATTTTGGAATAGAGCTTGGTATATCCCAGTGACCCTGACCTTTCTTCCTAAAAATCCCAACAAAACATTTGTGATTATAAGAAAGGCCATGGTCATCTGGATATTGTATCCTAGGATATCACCAGTCTTCTTATCTTTTTGTCATGTCACTGGACCTCTATGCCTCTGGAGAAGAGAGTGAGACTAATAGCTTTGTGAAACTCTGCCTTACTTAAATCCAATTCACATGCAAGTCAAGATATTACCTGTGATATCACTGGTCTTCTTTGAGAACAAAGATGAACAATAATTCATGATCATATAAACTTTTGGTCTTTCATTTCTGGTTCCTGACCCTCTCTTTTCCAACATATCTTCTGCTATTCTCCTTTTGTTTTGAAGTTATCAAATTTTAAATTATAATTTGATTTAATTTGATAGTGCTCATAAATTAGATGTTTAACCCTTGACTTATGTCATGGTTATTTGAGTCATACTGTTAATTTTCGAATTCATATAATTATGTTGTATATAATGTCATTAATAATTTGCTCTTAATAAAATTTCTTTCTCTCCTCATCATCTGTAATAGATATTAACAGATCAGATTCAGTAATCTTTGTGGTGATTTTTTTTACCATCACATTTGCTATTGGCATTGCAAAATAAGAAAATTAAAAAAATTGTCCCTGAAATGATCTTCCTTATCTTTTGTATCACCAAGAAACTAATTTTACCATTTCCTTCATTTGTCTTTCTTGAGGAGAGCCTGTAATCTTCTCATTCATTTTACCATAGTCTCATTTTATCTTCTGATTTCATTTGTAGGCAAAATATCAATATTAATTTGATTTAGTTGCATTTGGTTGACCAATAAAGATATCCCTCCTCTCTAATCAATTGACCATAAATTAATCAACAAGGTTTTTTAAGTGCTTACTCTAAGTTGGACCTCTGCTAAGCATTAGGCATAAAAAGACGAAAATGAAAGTCTTTGTCCTCAAAGAGCTGACATTCCAATAAGGAGGATAGGTGAGTATATATATATATATATATATATATATATATATATATATATATATACATATATGTATTCAATTCACACATATAGATGCTTTAAACAAAACAAATAGACAATAGTTTGGGGAGAGAGTGCATTATCAATTGAGGGAATCAAGAAAGACTTCATGTAGATGGTGCTATCTAATGATAATAATGATTCTCAAAGAAGACCATGACATCAGGAAGGTGTGGTCATGACAAGCCCATGAATTGGATTTGAGTGAGTCTTGAAGGATGCCAGGGATTTATGAGGCAGAGGTGCAGAGGGAACAGATAGAGTAGTAACACTGATGTGGAAAATGGATTCTCAGTGCATATGCAACTGTAAGGAGGCCATTACATCTGGACTATAAAGTGAAAGGAAGAGAATAATGTGTCAAATACCTAAAGTGCTGTTACAAAGAGATCCAAACATATAAACTGTGACTCTACTGCCACGGTAGTTTGTGGCAAATGATTATCCTTTTATTAAAATTCTGGCAATATTAATCAAATTATTAAATTACCCAGAAATTATGATTCTGAAACCTTTTGAATCATTACAATATGTCAAATAAGGACATTATACTACATAATCATTAGAAGAGCTTAAACTTTTCAGTCCCAAATCTATAATCTTTTGAACATAGACTTGCCCTTTATCAAATATTGGAGTTCCATTTTGAGATGGCATCTAATTTCCATTTTCTTTTTTCTACCTTTTAAATTTTGTATTTTTTTGAAATTCTTCTTAAGCACTATGTCTTTTAGATAATACATTACTCTGAGGAATTGCTGGAAACTGGTTTATATTTACTTAAGAAACATGAGTTATTTTAATTTTTTTTTAAGTTTGGATCTTTGGTTGCTATTGTAAAGCCTCCCTTCAACAACTTTTCAAGGGCTGACTGCTTTTCTTTTTTGGAAAAAATTCTTAAAAACCATTATTTATTTATTTATTTTTAGCATTCTTATCTTTTTAAATTTTGAATTCCAAATTCTCTCCCTCCTTCCTTTCTTTTTTCTGTCTACCAAAAAAGGCAGTGATATGTAAAATATATTTTCATATTAGTCATTTTTTTTAAAAAGCAAGAAGAATAAAGATAGGGAGAAAATTATACTTCAGTTTGCATTTAGTTTCATCAGTTCTCTTTTTGGAAGTGGCTAACATTTTTTTTTTTTAATCATGATCCTTTGGAATTTCTTGGATCATTGTATTTGATCAGAGTAGCCAAGTCTTTGACAGTTTACCATCATTACAACGTTGCTATTACTGTGCATGTTGACCTCCTGGTTCTTCTCAGTTAATGTTGCATCTGTTCATATATTTCTTGTCTTGTTTTTTTGAAACCATACTCATCATTTCCTGTATCACGATAGTATTCCATTACAACCATATGCCACAACTTGTTTAGTCAATTCCTAAATATCGAGGATTTGTCAAACTTTGCCACAACATAAAGATTTGCTATAAATATTTTTACACATGTAGATCCTTTTCCTTTTTATTCATTTCTTTGGGATATAGACCTAGGAGAAGTATTTTTGGATCCAAGTGTACTCATACTTTTAATAGTCTTTAATAGTTCCAAAGGTTGTATTAATTCACCACTTCATTAATGGCCCATTTTTCCCTCATTCCTTTTAGCACTTGCCATTTCTGATAGGTGTGAGATGGTACCTCAGAGTTATCTTAATTTGGTTTTCTCAAATCAGTAGTGATAATGAGAATTTTTGAAGTTATTTAGATAATTTTGTTTCTTCTTCTGAAAACTCATGTACTGTCTCTATTAAACATGCACTGTCTCTCTATAAACTCCTTTTACCTGTACTAATAATGATAAAGTTCTTAGGAGTTATAAATATGTATCATCTTCCCATATACACTTTTTAAAACTCTTATGACTACATTTTCATGTTTACTTTAGTATACTTTTCTTGAATCTTGTGCTTGAATGTCAAATTTTCCATTGAATTCTGAACATTTTTCATTAGGAAAGTGCTTTATTTCATTAACTATCCTTTTTACCCCTTAAGAATTGTACTTAATTTTACTGGATGGGGCATTTGTGATAGTAATCCTAGTTCCCTTGCCTCCCAGGGTATCATATTTCAATATTTACTTTCCTTTACATGAAAGTCACTACATGTTGTGTGATAATGACTGTGTCTCTGTAATATTTGAGTAGTTCCTTTCTGACTGCTTGAAATGTTTTCCTTTTGACCTGGGATTTCTGATTTTTGGCTATAATTTTCCTAGGAGTTTTCATTTTGGGATCTCTTAAGAGGTAATTAATGCATCATTTCAATTCCAATTTTATCCTCTCAATCTAAGATTTTGGGAGAAGTTTAATAATTATGATAGCTAGGCTCTTTCTTTGATCACAACTTTCAGATAGTCCAATAATTCTTAAATTATTTCTCCTTAATCTATTTTCTAGGTCAATTGTTTTTCTGATATTTCACATTTTTCTTTTGTTTTTTCATTTGTCTGCCTTAAAATTTTTTTCTTGATATTTCATGGAGTCATTAGTTATTAGTCATTTGACCAATTCAATTTTTAAGTAACTTTCTTCAGTGAAACTTTTGTAATTTCTTTTTCCACCTGAACAATTCTATTTTTTGGGAATTCTTTTCTTCAGTGAATTTTTGTGCTTTTTCTATTTGGCTAATTCTATTTTTTAGGGTGTTATATTCTTCAGTATTTTTTTGTACCTCCTTTACCACACTATTGACTTTTTTCATGATTTTCTTGCCGTCAGTCTTGTTTCTTTCCTTAATTTTCCCTCTACTCCTTTTATTTAATTTTAAAAATCCTTTTTGAGTTTCTCCAGGAATTCTTGTTTTGTCCTGAGACCAATTCACATTTTTCTTTGGGGGTTTTGAATACATCTGTTTTGACTTTGCTCTCTTAATTTTGAGTTTATGTCTTGGACTTTCTTGCCAACTAAATGGGCTTTTTTATGATCAAATTCTTTGTTGTTCTTGCTTCCTAATTTTTCCAGTCTATTTTTTTTTAACTTTGAACTTTTGTATTTAAATTGGTCTCTGGTCAGCTGGAATTGGGGAGGCACTGTCCCAAGCATCAGTATTTTTCATGCTTCCATTTGCAGAGCTAGTTCTGGGGATTCTTTAAGTTTTTGTGTTTTCAAGGTGGTTATCCTGGGAGAGGTATAGTCACTACTCTCCTGCACTGCACTCTGGTTTTTACCTGGGAAGGACTCCTCTCTCCCTTTAGCCAGAAGCTCTAGTACTTCCTCTATACCTTGGAACAGACCAGGGTCCTTGCTCTCTTGTGACCAGTTCTCAGAGCTCTTCTTCAACCTGGAACTGTAACCAGCTACTTCATATGGGCAATAGAGTTGCTAATCAGTGACGGCTTTATGGCATGCCAACAAAGGATCCCCTGTAATCTCTTTCTGAACAGTTGTCCAGCAGCTTTATCATCTCTGGATTGAGAACTCCTGAAGATGTACCCAGTGTTACCACCACTGTGGTAGGCTCCCCATAGGTCTCCACCCCAAGTGGAGGTCTTCTGCTGACCTCATAGGTCTGAAAATGACTCCCTTTTCCTTTTTTTGTTGGTTCTACCAGTTCAAAATATGATTTGAATCATTATTTTTTGGAGAGGAATGTTGAATGAATTCAGCTGGATTGCCTCTAATTCTCCATCTTATAAACTGACTGCTTTTCAGATCTCCATCTTACCTTGAAACACTTTGCCATGCTTTGTGGGGGAGATAATTGAAGGTTCGTGATCAATGCTTCTTAATTTTATATGTATTACATTCCATTTAACTGATAAATTTTTTTGTTCTTGTTGAGAAGTGTGAATTTATTACTCCTCGGTAAATCATTTTTGTCATTTGGCAGCTTGAGATAGTTTTTTTCTTCCTTGTTATGCTGAATTTTAAGAATAAGATTCTTAGCAGCATTCATTAAATCTTTCGTTTTTCCTCTTGGTGTCTTGTAGATCCTTTTTCTTTATGTATCAAAATTTACTTTTTGCTAGACCAAGGATATTTTGTGTAAGGATTTCAAATTCTTTAGTTTTTCTAAAATTTAGGATCAGAAATTCTGAGATTGCTGCTTCTAGGCCCATCACTTATTTCACTGTTTTCTAATTCTTGGGTTAATTCAGTGATTTTTAAGGTATCTTTCTTCAGTCAATCTTTTCTGGCTAGAAATCTATTTACTTCTATATTAAGAATATTATTGGTTGGTTCTATGGCCTCTTTCAGGTTTTTTTTTTCTATTCTTGTCACTATTTTCTTCATGAGTTCTTTCTTATATAAAAATTTTGGGGGACAGTTAGGTGACCCATCAGAAAAAAAAAAACTATCTTGGAGTCAGGAGGACTTGAGCTCATATCTGATCTCAAATATTTGATACTTACTAGTTGTGATCCTGGGAAAGTTATTTAACCCAAATTGCCTTGCAAAAAAAAAAAATCTTTCAATTTTAACTTGATTTCCTCCTGTGATTTTCCTTATTTGATTTTTGATTTTTTTCTTGAATTAATTTTTAATTTCTTTGAATTTGTTGTTTATGTATTTGAGGATATCACTTGGAAATTTTTCCTTTTTGCAGTCTGTATTTCTTCTAGTACTCTACCTGCTATAGATACTTAAGTTTAAAATATAATATTGAAGAGGAATTCTGACTAAGCTAGTGACATGAAATGCTTCAGAAAAGAGCTTTGTTCTGCACACATAGGATCATAGGTCTAGGAGTGGAAGGGACCTTTGAGGCCATGTTGTTCAAATTCTCCCATTTTACACATGAGGAAGCTGAGGCCGATAGATGTTAAGTGATATGTTCAGGTCAAATAGGTATAGTCAAAGGTGGTACAGAGTTGAAAGATGAGAAGTTAGGAAGGTGGTGAAAGTCTGATTATTGGGACACAGTGACAGTTATGACTGGAGCATTCTAGGGACAAATATGACTAGTTGAGCTAGTATCTAGCTTCATCCTGGCCAAGGGCAGCATTCTTTTCTATGGAACACATTTCCTCATCTTTTCTTCATGTTAGCAATATCTAGTCTACGCAGAAACCTCTGCAGTGATATTAAGCTAGGCAGTTCAAGGGTCCTGCTTTTAGAGGTTCCATTACACATTGATGTGTTCTTGACTCAATTGGAACTTCATAGTTTATACCGATCCTTTTACTCTTTTCTGTTCAGATGTGAATGACACTCCTAACAGCTGTTACTCCAAATGCTCTCTATCCTTACATTACCTACATCACCCCCTCTCTCTCCCTCTCAGAAGATCTTGCCTCACACTTCACAGAATAAATTGAAATCCTTTGCCAGTAACTTCCTTCCTCTCTTTCCCAATTCCATATTTCATATAATCTCAACATCTTTGCTTATTCTTTTCTCTTTCACTACATTCTTAGAGGATAAAATGTGCTTCTCCTTGTTCATGCCAATAAATATTTTTGTTAGTCAACAAGTATATTAAACACCTCTTATGTTCCACTTGCTGAACCTGGAAGCAGGAAGATCTGAGTTCAAATCCAACTTTAAGCATTTATTCACTGTGTAACCCTGAGCAAGTCACTTCACCTCAGTTTGCCTTAATCCCCTATAGAAGAAAATGGCACACCACTCCAGTCTTTTTGCAAATAAAACCCCATGAACAACACAGTGACTATGGTCCTTGGGGGTCATGAAGGGGACATGACTGAATGAATGAACAATATATGTTCCAGGCCCTGCTCTAAGCTGTGATAGGGATACAAAGAACAGACTCTTAAGGAATTTACATTCTTATGAGGGAAGCAAATTGTAAAATAACTAGTTTTAGGAAAGATACGCACAGAATAGATGGGAGGTAATAGAAAGGAAGGCTTTAGTTGCCAGGGTGAGGGAAATGACCAAGAAGACCTCCAGAAAAGCTGGAATTCAAATGCTAGACCTCAGAGATGAAGTGTCTTGTTTGTATAATAACCAGGAGGCTAATGTCACTAGATTGGAAAATATGTATTGGGAAATGAGGTGTTAGAAGACTGTAAAAGTTGGACTCTAGGTTATTATGGTCTTTGTATACCATATAGAGCATTATGTTTTTGTATCTGGAGGCAATAGGGCATCACTGGAGTTTATCAAGTACGGGTATGACATGATCAGACTTGTGTTTTGGAAAAATCATTTTGGTAGCTGAATAGAGAATGGATTGTAGGTTTGAGGCTGATAAACTGCACCCCCCATCAGCTGTTGTAATGAAGCAATGAAATGATAAGGGCTTAAACCAGAGTGGTGGCAGTGTAAGAGAAAAGAAGGGGCATATTAGAAAGATATTGATAAGGCGAAACTGATAGTCTTGAGAACAGCTTGCATGTGTGTGTGGGGGGGCTAAGATAACAAGGAGTCCATGATAACTCCTAGGTTGTGAGCCCAAAGCACTAAAAGGATGGTGTTGTCTTCTATAGTAATAGAAAAGATAGGAGGTGAAGAGGGTTTAGGGTGAGAAAGAATGGATTTTATTTTGGTCAGGTAGAGTTTAGTAAATGTCTACTGGAAATCTTGTTCAAGATGTCTGAAAGGAAGTTGGAAGTGCATGATTGGAGATCAACAGAGAGATTGGAGTAGGAAAGATAGATTTGAGAATCACCAGCACAAAGATAGTAATTAAATTCATGGGAGCTGATGAGATCACAAAGTGAAATAGGTGAAAAGAAGAGATGAGGACCCAGTACAGAATCCTGAGGAATATCTACAATTGGAGGGAATGATCTGGAGGAGGATCTAGTAAAGGAAATAGAGAAGAAGTGTTCAGATAGATAGGAGGAAAGGCTGGAATAAATGGTGTCCCTAAGACCTAGAGAAAAGAGAGGATCTTGGAAGAGAGAGAGTGACCTCGTTTTAAAAGTTGCAGAAAGGTCAAAAAGGATGAGAATGGAGAAATCATCCTTTTCTGCAATGCTCTCTGAAAATAAGAACTACTCTTTTCTTCTGGATCCTTTTTCTCTCTTGGGGTTTTGATGTCATTGCTCTCTCTTCATTTTGCTACCTTTTTGATTATTCCTTTTCAATTTCATTTTTTAGAGTGATCATCCTTATCCCACTCTCTATTTGAGAGTATACTATCAGTGCTCTATCCTGGGCCTTCTCATGTTTTTCTATATTTTCTCCTGACCTCATCAATTTCCACTAATTTAACTTATCATCTTTGAGTAGATGGTTCCTAAATCTACATATTCAGATGTCATCTCTCTCTCTTATGAGACCTAGGTTTCTCTGAAATCCCATTCCTCTTGGTTTCTAATAGAACAATAGTGTTCCATAATGTATGTATACCACAATTTGTTCAACCATTCCCCAACTGATGAACATTTACTCAATTTCCAATTCTTTGCCACCACAAACAGGGCTGCTATGAATATTTTTGTACAAGTGATATTTTTATCCTTTTTCATGATCTCTTCAGGGTATAGACCCAGTAGTGACATTGCTAGATCAGAGGGTATGCACATTTTTATTGTCCTTTGGGTGTTATTCCAAATTGCTCTCCAGAAAGTTTGGATGAGTTTACAGCTCCATCAATAATGTAATTAGTGTCCCAGATTTCCCTCATCCCTTCCAACACTGGTCATTGTCCTTTCTGGTCATATTGACCAGTGTGAGAGGTGTGAGGTGGTACCTCAGAGATGCTTTTATTTGCATAAATTATTTGCATAAAATGCATGTTGGACATTAAAGGGAATCACAATCTGACTCTAGTCTTCCTTTAGATTATACATCATTCCCATTAATGCAATCCAAACTGACCACTATGTATAATATCCCATCTCCCACCTGAGTATATTCATGTTTCATCTCCTCTTTGCAGAACTCTTAGCTCTCTTTGAGGTTCAGTTCAATTGGTCAATTCCTTCAAGAGACCCTTCCTGATACTTTTAGTCCCATCCCACAACTCCAAATCACTTTGTATCTTCATAATACATAGATAATATATATGTTTATGTATATATGTATGCATATATGAATGTATACTTATATATTCTGTGTTTACTTATCTGTGAACAATTTGCATTCTCACAGTAGAACAGGACAGGGATGGTTCCACTTTTGTCTTTATATGACCAGCACACAAGACAGTGCCTAGGACATAGTAGATTTAGTATAAATGCCTGTTAATTGCCTGCTCAGAGGACTTTTTTGAAAACAAATCAGAGTTTATATTTTTCCTTAATAAATCTGATCTTCTAAAATTTGGTCTACTCTTTTAGGTTGGCAATACTTAATTTTTTTCCAAAAGAGTCAAACTCTTTCATCCATTAAGATGATAACTAAGTGAACTAATACATATAAAAGGGCTTTGCAAGCATAAGGTACTATTTATTATTAAAAGTCTTGAATTCCTTCTAGTCCATGTCTCTGTAATTTCTAGGCAATCATTTAGGAAAAAACCAAACCATTTAGATCCTTAGCTCCATTTCCTGACCCTAAATGCATAGAAATACCTTTCTACTTGCATTTTGGAGAAGGGAGCAAACTTAATGTGTCTCAGCTGTGGGTGTCTGAGATGTACTACCTTAAGAAAAGTCTGTCTTTCTGTGGGTAGGTGTATGATAGTGATGCCATTTTGGTCTTCTTTGATAATAGAGAACAAGGACCAATGAACCACTATGACTGATGAACACGTTCTTCAACCTGGATTGACTGTAAAAGTAAAATATTCATGGAGTGTTTTTTCTTGTTAACTACATATTTTCATGCTTACTGTCAGAAAGAGATTTCTAGCCCATCTTACTTCCTTGAAAGTATTAATGCTTAAAACAAGAGCCAATGAAATAGGGCATTGCAGCAACCATCCAGATTCTTCAGATGCCATTTTTCAAGTCCTTCCTTCACTTTAGATGATTTCTAGGGGGCAAATGCAGTTCAGCAGTGAAAGATGTGAAGAGTGTACCTAGAAAGGTAATTACTCAGTGTTGCTATAGGAATGGGCAGATGAGCTTCTGAATACGTTTCATTGTAATTCAGTACGTATATTCATGGAATCTCAGAGCAGGAAAAGACTGAGAAAGTCATACAATTAGACCCACACTTAATAAGAAATCCCTTCTGTAACTGAAAAGTTCTCATGCAGTCTTCCTTTGAAATCCTACAGGGACTGAGAGTTTACAATCCACTTTGGGGAAGCTTTGTTAGGAAGATTTTCCATTTATAGAGTTGAAATTTTACATTTTTTTTTAACAATTCCTATCTACCATTTCTAGCTCTTCCCTCTGCAGTCAAGTAGAGCAAGTCTGCTTTCCCTTCTATGTGACTTCCCTTCAAATACTTAAAGACATCAGTTCTTTTCTTGCTAAGTCTCCTCTTCTCTAGACTCACCTTCATAGTTTCTTCCATGGGTCCTCCTGTGGTGTGGCCTAAAACATCCTTCCAAAATTTATATAGTGCCCCAATTTTTTAGTAAAAAATTGTGTTTTTAGAAAAAAAATCTATGTAAATATTTCTCTTAGCTCATATTTTGAGCTAAGAAAATATAATTTTATTATAATACAGATCTTATACATACAATAAAATATCATATAACAATGTAAATAGTTACTACACTGAATTCACTATCAAAAGATTATATTTTTAGAATTGGAAGAAATATTTAAGGTCATTTTACAGGAAATTGAGAACCAGGGAAGAATGCTGAATTTCTTGAGATTGCAGAGGTGGGCAAAACTAGAATCTGAATCCAGGTCATTTGACTCTCACACTCTTTTCATTGCACTTTACTATCTCAGAAAGGTAAAGAGGAAAACAAAGATGTAGGCAGTTCCCAGAATCTTTAAACTTTTGTGGACCTGATACATGTTGCCCTATCCTCAAACAGCAGGTACCCATTCTACTGCCTAGTCCAAAGGATCTGATAAATTAGTGAATGTATGGGAGATGTAGGATTAACACTGATTGGTTCAGAAAGGTCACATCACCTTAGCACTTCTGCCAAGGTCTAAAAGTAGTAGAATAGATTCCAATCTCACCCACTACAGAGTGGGGATGATAGAGGGACATCATATTACCTTATGGACTCACAAATGTTCTGTGTCAAATATTCTATGTCTGTTCTTTTAGCAAAAAGGCCTAGTTTTTTTCCTTCTTTTTAAAAACATTTTAACATTTTATTTGTTTTCCAATTATATACAATAGTAATATGTACCCATCATTTTTTGCAGGGCTCTAAATTCTACAATCCCCCCCCCCCAAGAAGGCTGTCTGACAGTCACTACATTGTTTCCAGGCCATACACTGATGTAAATTGAATGTTATAAGAGTAAACATAAAAATAAACATAAACCCCCTCCTCCCAAGAAGATGAAAAACCTCAAGAATAGAGAGAGAGAAAAAAATAAAATAAAAAAAAATAATTGTACTTCAGTCTGTGTTCAGATTTCAATGGCTCTATCTCTGGGGTGAGTTGCTTTCTTTATCATAAGTCCACCCGAGAAGTTGCTTCAATATTTTTCCCTCAGTTGCTATTACTAGCTGTACCTCCACTCTATTTCTTCTCACTCTCATTCATTCTATTCTCTTTCTCTCTCCTTTCATCCTGGCCCTGTCCAAAAGTGTGCTGAATCTGAGTACCCTCTCCCTCGATCTTCCCTCTCTTCTATCACCTATTCCCCCCCTTCCCTCCCCCCATTCCTCCTTATCCCTTCCTTGTCCTCTTCCCATCCTTCTCCAGGGCAAGATAGATTTCCTCACCCTATTAAGTGTGTATGTCATTTCCTCTCTGAGCCATTTCTGATGAGAATGAAGGCTCACTCATTCCCCTTTGCCCTCCCCATTGAAAAAGCTTTTTCTTGACTCTTAAGTGAAATCTCTCAGCTTCTTCATCTCCTTTTCCTTCCTCCCAGTACTTCCCCCCATTGACTCCATCCCTTTACCACATCACACCATTATATTCCACTCCTTCCTATGTCCTGTCTATATATTCTCCTTCTAATTGCTCTTATAAATGAGAAAATTCATATGAGTTAGCAATATCTTCTTCCCAAGCAGGAATACAAACAGTTCAACATCATCAAGTTCCTCATAGTTAGTCACTCTTTTCTGCTCCCTCTATGGTTCACCATTTTAGACTCACTTTTGCTGACCTTGATTTGAACTTCATTTTCATCAAAAAAAAAAGTAGATACATTTGCCTGGGGAACTGTAGTCAATATATCCAGTAACCCTAATCACTGCTTAATTCTTCCACCTTCCCTACTCAACTACCCCCACATGAACCCCAGTGCATTCTGGTAAACAGTTTGTATAGTCTGGATTTACTTATTGTCCTTCTTCAAATGTGACCCCAAGAAGTAATACTGGATGGGGTTCAAATGGGGTCTGATGGGGACAGTGAAGAGTAAGACTATTATTTCTATTGCTCTCATTATAATTCTATTAAACTGGCATTAGCTTTTATCAACTCAGGAACCCACTGCTCCAGATAGAAAACTATTCTGGGGAAAATATACAGTTTTCATGAGACTTAATTACCAAATCCTTCAGTAAGGTATTCAAGGATTCCAATGATCTGATCAAGACCATAGGATCTCAGAATTTTAGATTGAAAGGGATCTCATTAACTCATCTTAGTTAATCCCTATTCAAGCAAAGATTACTCTTTACAATATACTTAACAAGTAGCTGTTGAGCCTTTGCTCAAAGATCTCAATGAGGGAGAAGCAATATCTGTTCAAGTAACCCATTCCATTTTTGGACAGTTCTAATTTAAGGACATAAGTCTAAGTTATCTTCTTTATAACTTCTACCCTTGGTTCTATTTGTGGGGTGAATTACAGGAAATCTTATCTTTCTTCCACATAACAGACATTAAAAAACTTAATGAGTGCTATCATGTCCCTCTTGAATTTTCTATTTTCTACACCAAATATTTTCTGTGTTTTCAACCTATCGATACATAACATAGTCTTAAAGACCATTCAGCATTTTGGTTGCTCTCACTAAATGCTCTCTAGTTTATCAGTGTGTTTTGAGGATCATGATACCCAGAACTGGACACAGTATTCCACATGCGATCTGATTAGGGAAGAATATTGCAGTAGTTCAAGTGAATGCTTATGATGTCCTAAACTAAGGCAGAAGTGGAATCAATAAGCTTGGCACCTGATTAGATATAGGGCATGTGAGAGAGAGTGAGGAATTAAAGATGACTCTGAGGTTGTGAACTTGGGTAACTGGAGAATGTCCTTGATAGAGGGAAATAGGAGAGAAATGTATGTCCTAGAAAGAGAATGTATACATTTTGGTCATTTTAAATTTGTGATGCCTAGGTTACAACTAGTAAGGAATGTTCATCTCCTGATATAGGACTCATACTTTGGAGAGAGATTAGGACTGGTTTACTTTAGGACTTTAGTTCAGTTGCTACCTTCTACAGGATAGATAACTTTCTCAATCTCTTCATCTATTTAGTGCCTTCCCTTAGATTCTCTTTCTTTTCTTCTCTTTATTTATTATGAACCTATCTATGGATTTGTCTTCCCATTGGAAAATTAAGTTCCTTGAGGGCAAGAATTGTTTTTTCTTTTTCAGATTTCATGCACTTAATACATTGTCTTAACACATGATAGTAGTTAATAAATGTTTTTGATTAATTATATATATATATAGTAGTCATTGCATAGAGATGATAACTAGATTCTTGAGAATGAATATGATTTATAGAAATTATTTAGAAAAAGAAGAGAAGAGGGAGTCCAGGAAAAAGTTTTGGAGTGCACTCATAGATGGTGATTCAGGAATGATGATCCCAAAATGAAACTGAGGAGATGGCCAGATTAACAGTATAGCTTAGAGAAGTCAATGTCACAAAAATCCAAAGAAGAGAGTTCCAAGAGGAGATAGTGATCAGCAACATTAAATGCAGAGAAATTCAGAAGGATGAAGGTTGTGAAAGGACAAAATCTTTTCCCCCCCCATCCCCCCCAAAAGGGTACTCAAATGTCAGAGAATTTCAAATAATTAAAACTTCAAATTGTACTAAGACTTTGGGGACTCTCTGTATCATCCAAATCTGGTTGACTCCCTTTTCCCTGAATGTGCCCTAATGTTTCCCTTCTTCTGGGTCTACCTTCTTGTTTTCATAGCTTAAGTAGCTAGCACAAGTGTTGAGAATCAGTAGAAGCAGTTCTATTCATAGAGGTGTACCTTCGACATCAGAATGTTCTATAGAGCATAGAGTTCTTCATGTAGCCAGGAGCTATTGTTCTTGGAACAGATAAATCAGTCTATTTCCCTATGATCCAATTCACCATCCTTGTAATTTGCCAGACTACAATATTCTTCCCCGATGTCCACTTTCTTATTTCTCTCTGTCTCTGTCTTTCTCTGTCTCTCTGTCTCTCTCTGTCTCTCTCTGTCTGTCTCTCTCTCTTTCTCTGTCTCCCTACCCCTCTCCTTTTTTCTTTTCCTTTTTCCTTCTGTTCCCCTATCTGTTCCCATTTGGAAGTAAGTGTTAATCAGGAAACAGTTTGTAGGATGGATCTGAAACAGATTCATTGGAAGCACGCAGAGTTATTAAATACAATAGAAGGAATCTGGGGTTTGGAATCAGGAGATCTGAGTTTGAACTCAGACTTTGCTAATACCTATATAATCTTTTGTAAGTCACTTCCCCACACCAGATCTTAGTTTTCTCAACGGTAAAATGAAGTAGTTCTAGCTCTAAATCTATATTCTATTATTTCCCCTCTATATTTTGCATTTCTGAAACTATTTACAGTTAAGACATTCCATGCTTCATGGTCTTTTCAGCTATTACAGTCTGTGTTCTTTGACCTGAGATCCTATAATCTCTGGCATACCATATTCTATGCTTTAAGATCTGACATTTAATGTTTTCTTAAGTGTTTTGATTTTTCTTCCAATTTGGACATTGCATGACTTGGCAAATCTGATTCTAAACACAAGCTCGTGCTTTGCAGTATTTGGGTACATCCTTCCCTGGCAACCATGGTACCTTATGCCTGCTTTGATGTGGGCAGCTATTTATACTTGATGGGTAAGGGTGATCAGAAAATGGAGCCACATCACCCTCTGGTGGGCATATTTAAATCTCAGAACCATCTTGTTTCCCTGACATTTTAAGAACTTCAATCATTATTTGGGAGTCATAAGTTCCCAAATAAATTGATACAGAAGGGAAAGGATATCTATCCAATGATCCTTATTTGGGGAATTCACATGGTTCCCAACTCAGTACAGTGGGTATAGATTGTCAAGGCAGAGCCAAATCACAATAAAGAACATGCCTCAGTCTTTGGATTTCCCTCTGGAGGGTCTGACTAGACTGTGCTACCCAGAATTGAGTTGATCTTAGATGTCATCAGGTTCAACCTGTAATGGGAGCTGAATTCTCACCCTTACAAACTTCCCAAACAAGTGACTCTGCAGTTTCTGCTTAAAGGCTTCCGGCAATAGGGACTTACATACATCTCAACCCCTTCTTCTTTTGGACAGATCTTAATGTCAGGAAGTTTTCTTTACATTTTTTCTAAATGCACCTTTCTAATGATTGAAATATTGCTCTTGTTTCTATACTCTATGGTCAGCAGATTAAGTTCTTTCCCAGAGAACTCTTCAGATACTTGAGGATAACTATTATGTCCCATACAAGTCTTCCTCTCTTGATCAAAGTTCCATCAACTGATATAGAAATGACATGGTATCTTGGTCTCCCATTGCTTTGATTTTTGCCCAAGATCACACAGCTAAGTAATTATTAAGTGTCTGAGGCTAGATTTGAACTTGGGTCCTCCTGACTCCAGGGACGATGCACTGTACCACCTAGCTTCTCCTCCCAAAGCTTCTCTTAATGCAATCTAAGATTGTCCCATTCACTACTAAATTCAATATCTGAACTTCTCTCCTTTCTTAACCAACTAACTTCCCCAAAGTTTCCCTCTCGGAGGTTCTCCCCCCCCCCCAACTTTCTAATTGTCTGTCTGCATTAGAATATCTTCCTATATTCAGCGTCTTCTTCAATTGTTCTGATTCTGGTCAATGGACCCAGACAGCTCCGGAGAAGAAAGTGAGGTCAAATCCAACTCATGTTCTTATCATTGTTAGCACCTCCCTGATGTCATGATCTTCTTCTAGAATGAAAGATAAACATCAACTACAATAGAATATAAGTTCCTTGAAGGCAGAATGGTCTTGCTTGCTAGTATGTAAATCTCTAGTGATTATCAAAGTAATAATAGTAAGCATTTAATAAATACTGCACTTCCAAATTAGTTTTCTAAATTTCATATTATACTGGAGAAATATATTATACGTGTAGGCCTGAAACAACACCCCCCCAATTTCTTTTTTCACACAGTATTATTTTCTAACTTTAATTTGTCCACCCTGAACTTGCACAGTTGATTTCTGAACCCAAGTGCAGGACTTTAAACTAATCCCTATAAATATCTCACTAAATTTGAGCTATGGTTATACTCTTTTGAGATTCTTTTTATAAATCTGGACCTTATTATACAATTTTTTAACTTTCTTTCTTAGAATTTCATTATCTGGTAATCTAATAAGCATGCCATCTATGATTCTATCCAAGTCATTGATTTTTAAAAAAAATGTTTATAGTGATGGTATCAAACTGACCATACTTAAGGATTTCTGGTGCCTCATAATGACTTTAAAAAATGCATAGTAATATCATCTATGTTCTTTTGTATTTTTATCTATTTTGTTAAATGTTATCAAATTATATTTTAGCATAGTTCTGACTGCACTTAGCAGTGCATTTGGTCCCTCTAGGCTACTGCATAGAGCCAAGGACAAGAGACCCAGGGTATTTCACTAGAGACCTTCTTCCTTGTTGGCACTTATTTCAATTTGAGTATAGAATGAGTATATATTTATATGTATGCACACATACACACACACACACACACACACACACACACATATATATATATATATAGGTATATATGTAGGTTTATGTGTATGTTTATTTAGAATGAGTATATCTACAAGTCTAGAAGGAAAGACTTTGTCAAATGCTTTGATGAAATCCAAATGTACTCTATATTGTGGCATTCTCCTGATCTACCAGTCCAGGAACCCTGCCACAAAAGGACATCAGTTAAGTATGTTCTTTTAATTATTTCAACTGTGTCCAACTCTTTCTGAGTTCATTTGAGGTTTCCTTGGCAAAGATATTGTAGTGTTTGCCAGTTCCTTCACCAACTCATTTTACATATGAGGAAATGAAGGCAAACAGTGTTAAATGACTTGCCCTGGGTTAGTAAGTGACTGAAGCAGGATTTGAACACAAGATGAATCTTCCTGACCTCAGGTTCAGCACTCAATCAGCTGAGTCACCTAGTTGCCCTGTTTTCTTCTAATAAGGGAAGATCACACACAAAAAGGAACTGAGAAAGATAATGCTGGGTAGGAGAGGGAACCCACCAAAGGCAGTGGGGAATGCAGAGATAAAACATGCCCTGTAGTGATAAATTTACCACCCTGACTCTGTACAAAACTTATGAATACATCTGAACTCTAACTTCATCTCTGATTGGGAAACAGGAAACATGTGCCATCACTAGTCCTTTGCATTCATGCTTGGTCATTGTATTGCTTGGATATCTTAAGTCTTTCAAATTTATTCATGTAAAATGATATTCTAGGAACAGCTTAGTGAAGTCAATGGGACCTGGGTTCACACATGATCTCAAAAACCTACTAGCTGTGTGATCCTGGGCAAGATGTTTAATTGTTGTTTGCCTCAGTTTTCTCAATTGTAAAATGGGGATAATAATAGCAGCTACCTCTTAATGAGGATTTTTATGAGCATAAGAGGAGATAATATTTGTAAAAGACACTGAGCACAATGACTGATGCTTAGAAGGTACTAGAAAAGTATTGATTTCCTTCCCTTCTTCCCACTTCTTCCAGCATGACTGGATACCATTATGTTCTCTACCATAGTTTGTTCAGCCATTCCCCAGTAATGAACACTTCCTCATTTTCCATTTCTTTGTCACTCACAACGAAGAGCTGCTTTAAATGCTTCTATATGGGGGTCCTTTTCCTTTTTTTTTTGTTCTTTTTGGGATAAAGGCCTAGTAGCATCACTTTCCTTTCTACATGCTTACAAACATCCTTTTAATAATATTTTAAAAAATAATTTTTGCTAGGATTTGAAGTTAAACTTATCAGTCTATAGTTTGAAAACTTAAACTATTTTAAATAGTCAGGGCATTGGCTTATTATGCAACTGATGTTCTCCACCCTTTTTGATATATGACTGACAATATCTCAGTTACTCCATCTGTCAAATTCTTTTTTTTCTTTTTTTTTGGGGGAAGGTAATGGGGTTAGGTGACTTTCCCAAGGTCACACAGCTAAGTAAGTATTAAGTATCTGATGCCAAATTTGAACTCAGGTCCTCCTGACTCCAGGGCTGGTACTCTATCTACTGTGCCACCTAGTTACCCCCAATCTGCTAAGTTCTTTTTTTAAAAGTTATTTATTTATTTATTTTGAATTTTACAATTTTCCCCCAATCTTGCTTCCCTTCTCCCACCCCCACAGAAGACAATCTGTTAGTCTTTACATTGTTTCCATGGTATACACTGATCTAGGTTGAATGTAATAAGAAAGAAATCATATCCTTAAGGAAGAAAAATAAAGTATAAGAGATAGCAAAATTATATAATAAAGATTTTTTTTTAAAAAAAATTAAAGGTGGGGTGGCTAGGTGGCACAATGGATAGAACACTGATCCTGGAGTCAGGAGTACCTGAGTTCAAGTAAGGTCTCAGACACTTAATAATTACCTAGCTGTGTGGCCTTGGGCAAGCCACTTAACCCCATTTGCCTTGCAAAAACCTTAAAAAAATTAAAGGTAATAGTCTTTAGTCTTTGCTCAAACTCCACAATTCTTTCTCTGGATGCAGATGGTATTTTCCATCACTTATACCCCCAAACTGTGCCCAATTATGACACTAATGGAATAAGCAATTCCATCAAGACTGATCATCACCCCTATGTTGCTTTTAGGCTGTACAATGTTCTTCTGGTTCTCCTCATCTCACTCAGCATCAATTCATGCAAATCTTTCCAGGCTTACTTGAATTCCCATCCCTCCTGGTTTCTAATAGAACAATAGTATTCCAATCACATACATATACCACAGTTTATTAAGCCATTCCCCAATTGATGGACATTCCCTTTATTTCCAATTCTTTGCCACCACAAACAGAGCTGCTATGAATATTTTTTTACAAGTGATGTTTTTACCCTTTTTCATGATCTCTTCAGGGTATAGACCCAGTAGTGGTATTGCTGGATGGAAGGGTATGCACATTTTTGTTGCCCTTTGGGTATAATTCCAAATTGCTCTGCAGAAAGGTTAGATGAGCTCATAGCTCTACCAACAATGTATTAGTGCCCCAGATTTCCCACATTCCTTCCAACATTGATCATTGTCTTTTCTAGTCATATCGGCCAGTCTGAGAGGTGTCTGCCAAGTTTTTTTGCTACACTGAGAATTATTTATTTAGGCAAAATGACATGAATTCTGTGAGGGAAGTTAGGTCCTATTTGATCCTTCTCTCTCTGACTGAGATCACTTTCAGGAAGAAAAATAGAAGCAAAATAACAACTTATCAGAAGAAATTCCTTTCCATTATCATTGTCCTTTCCTCTCAACAAGGAGCCTTGTTGTTTATTAGCTCTTTTTTTCCAATCCCTGCATAACTTTAACTACCCCCCCCAAGCAAACAAACAAACACTTTTTTTGTTGTCTTTGGCATCCTTTCTCAGGTTCAGTTCATTCTGAATTTTTGGGATCCTAGAACTATCACTATAAAACTCACTTTTGTATTCTTCAAATACTTTCACTTGCTTCCATCTTTTATGCCTTTCTTGTGTGACCTTGGACAAGTTACTTGAACTCTTTTTCTCTTGGTGCCATCA
The DNA here is from genome assembly GCF_037893015.1 of Macrotis lagotis. NCBI lineage: Eukaryota > Metazoa > Chordata > Mammalia > Peramelemorphia > Peramelidae > Macrotis > Macrotis lagotis. Next base: position 364,228,636 of record NC_133658.1, read on the forward strand.
TATAAAATGGAGGTCAAAGTAGTGCCTACTTCCCAGAGCTGTTGTGAAGATCAAATGAGAAACTATTTGGAAAGTGTCTCCTACAGTTCTTGAAAGATAATGAAGCAGCATTAATATTAGTTATTATTATGTCTTTAAGATTTTTTAAATTTTAATTGTTCAATAAGTTCTTTATGTATTTAAACTATTTTAACACAGTCTATGTATTTGCAAAATTTTAAGAAATCATGTTATCCTCCTAGGTAGCTATTTCCTTTTTTTCTTCATTAGAATAGATGGTCTTTGTCTTTAAAACTGGAGTCTAGAAAACTTCCTATTCATCCCTCTTAGGACAATTTCCCATACAGAATTTTAGGTCATAAGAGCTTACATATTCTTTCCAGAAATCCTCTGAAATTTATGTTGTTGTTCAGTTATTTTAGTCATATCAGACTCTTTGTGACCCCATTTGAGATTTTCTTGCTAGAGATATGAGTGGTTTGCCTTTTTCTCCAGGTCATTTAAAGGTGAGAAAACTAGAGCAAATGGTTAAATGACTTGCCCAGAGTCACATAGCTAATAAATGTTCAAAGCCAAATTTGACCTCCAAATTCTCTGATATATGTACTCCCCCAAACTAGGATATGTGTCAGATTATGTGCACATTATCTCTCCTCAGTCACAAATTCTATAATTCAGAGGTAGCTTACTCCCAAAGTTCCTGTCTTTTCTTCTACAGTAAACAGTGTCTCCATGTTTAAGCATCAGATATAGAATGGATGTTTCTTTCATTGTTTCTTCTTCTGAATCAGTCTGGTCATATTTGGTCCTTATCTCCAGAGGAAGATGAGGTAAGCAGCCAGAGACATTTGAGACACTTTAGAGGGAAAGTATGAGCAGCAAACCCTGAAGAAATTAAGTCTACCTAAGTGTATCCTTTTACTGCTAATTTCTGATTCTGATTGTTAAGCTGCATATTGTTAGAATTTATGCATATTTGTAGATTTGTAAAACACCTCTAACTATTGCATTTAGTGACAAGTGTACCATGGCAGAGGGTAGTGGCAGTTGTGGTCACTTGGCTCTCACTTCTGACTGACCTAGCCAGCTCCTGGTTGAACTTCATGTCTGTTACTACAGGGCAGACTGAAAAGACATGCCCTTCACTTTGGCCTTTCTTTTTGTTAATTAATTTCAATGAAACAAGTTCCCATTAGCATAATTGGTATTTCTCTCTTCCTTGAACTTAGAAGTGAGACTGTGGGAGAAAGAAATGATCATTAAAGGAAAATAAGTCAAGAAATTGACAGCTATTTGGATATGTGTTGAGAAGGAGCACCTGGGGGTACTCAGAGACTACAATGAAGCCTTCATTTGACATTGTAGTGTATGTCCATGCCATACTTGGATTTTGTTTCCTGAACTCTATATCTATCATATTCTGTCCCCATTTCATTTTTTATTCATTTATGACAATATCTCATCCATTATATTCTTTCATTGATCCACAGTAGGAGGCTCTCTATCATGTTTTCTCTTCCTGGATTTCTTCTACTCTTTTGAATATAGAATGCAACTTCTCAAGGAGGAGAAATCATCCATTCCCTTTAATTGTAGTAACCTTATTGACAGGATTGTATAATGGAAAGATCAATGTATTTGGAAATAGAGTCTGAACCTCATTTCAGTGTGCTAGCTGTGTAATCTTGGGCAAATCACTGAACCTCTCTGATTTTCCATTGGTAAAATAATCAGTTAACATAAAATGAGGGTCTAATAAATAATAATATATGAATATGAATAATTTGAATAATATGATATATAATGTTCCTTTCAATTCCAAACTACTAGAATTCTGTGAACTTCCCATCTTGTAGCCCATGGCTTTGAAGGACAATGTAATGCAATGTAAAGAGCCTTGGATTGACAAGAATATAGAATACTTGCATTCTAATTCTGGCTCTGTTATTAAATGACTTATGACTTGGGCAAGTCACTTCTCCTTTTTGATCTTCACAATTCTTACACATAAAATTATGATGAGAATATTTGTGCCATGTGAAGGGCCTGTAGTGAGCCCTGAATGGCATAAACTATTATGAATGTTTTTAAAACTTAATAAAACTTTATATACATATATATTTACCTATAAAAGTGAATGTAATTCTAGTGTACCTAGCCATTATTTCTAACCTTTCTCCAGATCTTACCTAATTGTTTTCTTTTTTAAACCCAGAGCTGCTATGATTATTCTTATACATGTGCATCTTCCTCCCCTTTTGGTGCTGATCTTCAGAATTCTTACACATAAAATGATCATAGGAATATTTGTGCTATATACAGGACTGTAATGAGTACAGAATGGCAGAAACTCCTCTAAATATCTTTATAAATATAAAACTCTACCAAATGAAGCAATTCTAGTGATCCCAGCCCATTCCTAATTCCTCCTCTTGTACATTTATTTTTAAATCAGAAATATGATTTTTATCATTATATGGAACCTCTGTTGAATAAATTTTCCTTTCCAATGAAAGTAAGCATTCTCTCTACAATTTATAATTTTGAAGAGTTGCCTGGGGGACTGAGAGGTGATATGTCACATAGGTAGTAGAAGTCAGGGGCAGGATCTGAACTGACCCACAGACCAGTCATATCTATAGTGCCACACTTGCTTTCTCCAATATAGTTTTCACCAGAAATCATGTAAACAGAAGAAATCATTTTCATGCATTTATTAAAGAATCAGTCTGGCCAAACTTTGTGCTGCCCCATTGGGGACCCCAAGATAGTTTGGTTCCTCAGCACTTTCCTCTCTTTTGGACCTTGATAGAAACACCTTTGATTCTGTAGAAGAAATGAAAAAAAAATAGAACATAGTGAGCCATCACTATTACAAAAATTAGGACCTTGCAGTGGGAAAGAAAACTCTGCCCAGAAATTTTTCATTAGAACAAAGTGAAGATGGAACATGAGAATAAGAAGGAACCTTAAAAACCAAATGTAAAAGTTGGAAGAAATCTTAGAACAGAGCATCACAATTTCAGCTGTTCTATAGATGGTCAGAATTTTTTTTTTGTCAGAAACGTCTTGTTTTGAATGAAAATCAGCCTCTGCTCATTGCTTCTTGTTTTTGCCTTTTGGGGCTAAGCAGAACAAAGTGCATACTTCCTATTTCAACAATCCTTCTCAAATTGAAAAGCTGTGATTAATATCCCCTTCCCTACGTTTTTCTCTTCAATCACTTTCATTTTCTGTTCCCTGGGTTAAACATATCCAGAGCTTTCCAACAGCAATATTAGTTGATCTTTTCTCTCTGGATAAGATCAAGTGCAGAAGGCATAATATATACAGATAAGAAGCCCAGGATCTGAACACCCTGAGATCAAATCCAAACTTGGACACTTACTTAATCTCTATTTGCCTCAGTTTCCTCATCTTCAAAATGAATAATAGTAGCCCATTTCTCCCAAGTTTTGTGAGGATCAAATGAAGTAACAATTATAAAGTGCTTAGCATTGTTACCTGGCACATTGTAGGTTCTATATAAATGTTAGCTATGATTATTTTTAAGGGTCTCAAGGTCCTTTCATCTTTCCTGTCACTCTTTCCCCAGATCTCCTAGTTCCCACATGAATCAAATCCCCTGCAATGCTAAGACCCTAGTTCTTTCAGTTTGATCACCTTAATTTTTGCTTCTGTCTTATGTATTATCTTCAATTTAAAAAAACTTAAATTTAAAACATCAGACATCAATATGACCAAATTTGCATAGGGACTAAAAATTGCTTACTTTTGATGTGTAACATATCACAACATTTTCATTATCATGAAATTTGACAATCAGATTAGTCAGAAAAAGTTTATCTGAGAATTCTTAACTTGGGGGTCTGTGAAAATTTTTTTTCTTTACATTTTGATGACAATTTCCACTTCCTTTTGTAATTCTATGTGGTTTTTTTTGTTTGTTTTATGCCTTTAAAAGCATGATTCTGAGAAGGGATCACCAGACTAACCAAAGGGATTCATGATACAGAAGAAATTAAGAATCCTTGATTTAGATCTTTTCACAGAGCTTTGCTAGAGGTTCTAGTCAATAGAAAAATATATGTCTAAGGTATAGGTATACTGAAAGCTCTGTATGTAGGTCATTTCCAGCTCTGGCATCTTGTGTTCTATGAATTTATGATTTTATCTTGGAACCTGGTAGATTTCTAAAAACCAAGGTCATTTTATTTTTATCTCCCCTACTACTGATAAAAATGTAAGCTCATGTCAACAACTTAGCTAGACCATGGGAAAATCACCAAATGGTCCAAGTTAATCTTAGAAAGATTTATGAATGAATTGAAACCATCAGCACTTGGAAGTTTTTATGATATCAAGTCAAGCCCAGGAAACAAGAATTCTTCATAATTCCTCACACTGAGTTACACAGGTCTAGGACCAATTAGGTAGTCCCCAACTTTCTCAGTTCCCAGTGAGGAAGAGGCCTCTGATAGGGGACAGAGTTAAGGTAAAATTGCAGGATAATTTAAAAATGTGTTTTCATTCAGGGAGAAAATTTAAATCTTATTCTGTAGTCTCAACTTTAGCATTCAGATATCAAAGTCTCACCAGGCACTTCGTCCCTTTCATTAGGTTGTTCCTTTGATATAGAAAGTCCTCCCCTTTCCTTTAGTTGATCTAAATTATATTCATCCTTCAAGTCTCACCTTTTTCCACCTCACTTGCTCCTCCTAAACTCCTTGACTTGTCCCTCCTTTAAACTCTATTTTTGTTATTGTCCTTTAGTCATTTCAGTCCTGTTTGACTCTGTGATCCCATCTGGAATTTTATTGGCAAAGAGACTGGTCCTCTTTGAGAAGGAGGGAAGAATAATAACTGGAATGGTTTGCTGTTTCCTTCCCCAGCTCATTTTATATATGATAAAATTGAGGCAAAAAGGATTAAATGACTTGCTCAGAGTCACACAACTAGTAAGTGTCTAAGATCAGATTTGCCAGCCCTTGGGGAAAAAGCAGGGAATAACAGATTGTAGATCAGATGTAAGTTATCTCTTTTGGTAATGTTCTGTGAGAACTTGGGTAAATAAATTATTTTTCATGGAATTCAGTTTCCTCTTCTTTAAAGTACAGTAGCTGGTCTGCATAGTCTACAAGGCACATTCCAGAGAACTGGTATTCTATATTTTGAGGAGTCTTTCAGATTTGATTTAATTCAATTTAGCAAGCATTTATTAAGCCCCTAGGCACGGAGGACAAAAAAGATCAAAACAAAACAAAAATAAAACAATCCCTCCCTTCAAGGAACTTAATCTAGTTGATGAAATATAAAATGTATACTCAGTAAGCACAAAATAATTGATTGAAAGAATGGGTAGAATTACTAACTGGGAGGACTGAGAAAAATCATCTTCTTCCTGCTGGAAGTGACAAGTGAAGGGAAAGCCTTGATGGAGCCAGGGAGTCCAAGAGGCAGAGTTGTGGAGGAATGGCATTTCAGGAATAGGGTACGTCCTGTGCAAAGGCATGGAGGGAGGAGATGGAATTTCATGTGCTAGAAGGAATTCCATATGTAGGAATGGCAAGTCAATCAACTTGGCCTCAAGTGTATGTGTCTGGTTATTTTTTTGTTGTTGTTGTCTTTTTTCTTGAAGAAGACCATGACTTCAAGTAAATGCTGTCATGACATGCATATAATTTTGGATTAAAGTCAGAGGGTGTTGTGCAAAGACACCATTCTCATTATCTCTTCTAGAACCATCTGAAACAAATGGCCTGATATAGTAGCAACAGGATGACTTCTGTTGATGAGACACAATGGGAGATCTTGGCTTTTTAGATGCAATCCTTTCTCACATCACTGAGACACCTCAGCCCTACTGCTTCATCTGACTGAGGAGGTCTTGACTTAATGACATTCAAACAAAAAAAATTCACAACTTGTAGCTGCATCCTTTTGGTTCCTCATCCAAGTAGATACATCCAATATATGGAAGCATGGCTCCAATCATATTAGGTGGTAAGTCTCCATCAGTAAGTACATCCAATGTATGGAACTACAGTCTAACTTATACATGGCAATGAATATTCATCAGTAAGGTAGAACTAACCTAATCTGCCTCATAACAGTCTATTCTATTCAACTTTGCAAACATACTCCTCTTTGAATCTAGAACCCAAAGATTGTGGTTTCCAAGAAACTGCCTGGTGGGTCACAGGAATAAATTTCCAGATCACTAATTGGCAATTTTTCTGGTTGAAACTAAACCTGTATCTGATTGTCTTTGAACCTGGTATCTCTAGCTATGTTGAGAACCTTTGAGTAAAGAAATATTCCAAATCAAGACCAGAGAATATAGTGGTAGAGGGGAATCAGAGTTGAGATCCAGGGCCTGTGCTTGGAGTCCTTAATCCTTGGCCCTTAACCTGTGTGGGAGGATTCCCTCTGGGTAATCCTAGTGAGCTACTAATAAAAGGATTATAGAACACTAACATCTAGCTCTAGTTTGGAGTTCAGGAAATGGCACTTACACACCATCTAGTCCAAATTCTTCATTTGATAGAAAAAGAAATCTAAACTTACAGAGGGAAATATAAAAACTCTAAACTTACTGGAAACTGTCCTCCCCAAGCTCATGAAGCAATTAGTAGCTGAGTTAGGAGTAGATCCCAAGTTTCCTGACCCTAAGACCAGGCTTCCTTGCCTCTCCAGCTTGTAAAATTTACTCAAGGAAACTTTTTTTTAGGGTTTGCAAGGCAAATGGGGTTCAGGGAAACTTTTGATGAGATACTTCACTGTGTAGTGTGTTATTTCTTGAAATAATTGTAGTGATGACCCAATTTACACCATGTAAGAAATGTAAAAGAAGGAGCAGTAGATTAGGTGCTAGCAGACTTAGAGTTGAATTCTATTTCTATAACTTATTACCTGGGAGGCCTTGGATAAGTCAATATTCCTTGCTCATGGTCTGAAGGTTTTAGATTAGATAGGATTTTGTTTTTTCCAGTTTTTAAAGTAAGTGTGTGTGTGTGTGTGTGTGTGTGTGTGTGTGTGTAAGAGAGAGAGACAGTGAGAGACAGAGGACACAGAGACAAACACAGAGACAAAGAAAGACAGAGAGAGATAGAGACACAGAAAGAGAAACAGAGAGACAGAGATGGAGAAGCAGAGGCATAGAAAGTATGACAGAGACAGAGAGAAAAAGAGAGACAGAGAGAAAGAGAGAGAGACAGAGACAGAGACAGAGACAGACAGACAGACAGACAGACACACACACACACACACACACACACAGAGAAACCTATTTTCAGTTTGGCAAAACCTATAGTCCCTTTGTCAGTTTGTTGCGCATTTAAATAAATGAAGTAAAGAGCAATGTCAGTGTGAGGTTAGTGAAAATAAAGATCTAGTTTTTTTCCCCCCAATCCAAGTTCATGGATCCCAAGAAGTTTTTCCACTGACCCACTGGCAGGGGGAAAACCTGGGGATCCCAGGGTAAGAACTCTGGAACTAGATGACCTCTAAGGACCCTCAAGTTCCCAGTTCTGGGAAATGAACACATTGATCTGTTCAATGTTATCTCTAAAGAAAGTCATGGTGGTACTAACCTAATTGCATAACACAGCATACATTCATTGCCATAAGTCTTTCCATCAGAGCCACAGACAGGATTATAGTCTTTTGTGCACATAGCTACTCCATTCATCTTGTTCTCAGCATGTGGGCAATTAGCCTAGAAGAATAATTAAAACATATTGATTCTCCACAGAAATCCAGGTGCTCAGAACTTCAGAGCTAGGAGGGATCTATATCAACCATTCAGCCAGTCAGTCAATAAACATTTATTAAGCACTTAGATTGTGCCAGGCACTATCCTCAGTTCTGAAGACATAAAAGGTAAAAGACAGTAACTGCCATCAAGGGATGGGGAAACAAGACTTCCTATTGCTAGGTACAAACTGCTAGAGCAGCTAGGTGGTACAGTAGATAGAACACTGACTCTGGAGTCAGGAGAGGCTAAGTTCAAATCTGTCCTCAGATACTTGACACTTCCTAGCTGTGTGACCTTGGGCAAGTCACTTAACCCTGACTGCCTCATATTTAGGGTCATTTCCAAAATAATCATGTTTATATTTGGCATTGGACTCAGATGGCTCTGGAGGAGAAAGTGAGTGATGATACACAGCACCCCCCCTCACTCAAATCTAATTAACTTGTTAGTCATGGCATCACCACTCTTATGGCACAGTCTTCTTTGAGAACAGAGGACAACATTATCAATCATCAAACATACAATTAAATATAGCTAGTAGTTAGTGTGCCAGGCCTGGAATCAGAAAGACTAGAGTTCATATCTAGCCTCTGTCACTTACTTGCTGTGTGTATACCTGGGCAAGTCACTTAACTATGCCTCAGTTTCTTCATTTGTACAAATGATTTGGAAAAGGAAATAGCAAACTACTCCATTATCTTTGCCAAGAAAGCCCCCAAAAGGGATCATAAAAAGTTGGATATGTATGAAAATGACTCAATAACAACAAATTTTATTCAGATTGCCTGTATGATAAGTTGGAAATAATCAACAGAGGGAAAATCCTAGAATTAGGGGGATTTAGAGGGACTTCCTGTAGAAGATGACATTCTAGCTACAACTAATACTTAACAGGAATTCTCTTCTTTAATGCACCTGACAAAAATTCATAAAGCCTTGACTTGAATACCTCTGATGTCCTTATGGATCCTTTCAGGAAAGACCATACAAAGCTGCCATGAAGAATCTGTTGTGGACCTGCTTTGACAAGAGATGACCACCATGGTGAAATCAGTATAGTTCCTTGCCTTTGGCATATTTCCTACTGATCTAACACCTCTGGTCTATTAGGTGTTTCCCAGGTACTCCATTCCATCTTCTCAGAACATTTATCTCTTTTCACAGACTGCTCTTAGGTCCTGAAATGTCTTCCTCTGTCACCTTTTCTTGAATATTCCTACCCCTATTCAAGGATAAACTCTAACTGGATCCTGCACATGAGGCCTTCCTTGACTTCCTCCTCTTGAAGTTGATTTGGATTCACTGGAGTTACTTATCTGTGTCAGATAGAATACTAATCTTTTGAGGCATGGACTGTTTTTATTTTCATCCTTATACATTCTTGACCTAACACAGAGTCTGACCCTTTTTGTGGGTTGGGGTAGGAGGAATTATGATTTCATTGGTACATGGAATTTCTGGTGAGGAATCACCCTTTTTTCTTGCAGTTCTATTAACTGTGCTATACTAGTTAATGATACTCTGTTTACTGGGATTACTGCAAGTTTAGGTGACTTGCTCAGTTCAGACAGCATGTCTGTGATATAGGGCTTGAACCCAAGACTTCCTAACTCCAAGGCCTGCTGTCTATCCAGATGCCATGTTTCTTCTTAGCCAATATAAGGAAAATATTTAATAAATGCTCACTGAATTGAACTGAATTGTTAGAGCTCTATGAAAAGTCAAATGACTTAGGTTTATGTCTCAGACTGGCCTTGGGATCTTAGACAAGTCACTGGACATGATGGAATCCTAGAGTTAGAAGGAATCTAAGAAAAGAAATAGTTCAATAATTCCTAAAACTGAATCTCTTCTATAGCATCTCAGAAGGGGTTGTCCAGTCTCCACTCAAGTGATTCCATTGATAGGGAGCTCTCTACCTTCTAAGACAGACTCTTTCACTTTAGGGCATTTCTAATTATCAATTTCCCCATTTGGATTTAACCAAAATCTCTTTCTTTGTTGGTATCCTTCATTAATCTTACTTCTATTTCCTGGGGGCTGAGCAAAAGCATTATTCTCTACATGACAACCCTTCAGCAATTATGTTTCTTTAAAATGTACTCTTCCCTGGGCTAACATTCAGTATTTTTTTAAAAAAGATCTTCATAGGATATAAGTTTCTATCCCATGATGAAATTATTCATTCATCCCTTTTTTTGCTTCAGTTTAGCAATGTCCTCCCTAATATATGTTGCCAGTATTGAAATATAATAAATACTGCAGATGACTTCTGATCAGAGCAGAGTGTAGTAGGACTATCACTTCTCTTATTCTGGACATGATTCTTTTTTTTTAATGTAACATAAAATCCCATTAATATAACCCAGTAGGTTTTACTTTCCCATCTATAAATGAAAAGGGTTGGACTAAGTGAACTCTCTTATTGTTTTCAATTAAGATACAATAACTCTCTCTCTCTTTGAGCCTCAATTTCCTTTTTTGTAAAATGGGGGAAATAGGGAAATAACCTTTGGTTTCACTCCGTCGGAAGACTTTGATGAAGTTCAAATGAGAAAGTACTCGCCAATTATGTTGCAAAGTGTAAAATGTTATAGAAATGGGGACTTTGAGTGGAAGTTTCTCCTTGATCAATCTGAAACTAGGTCACTGGAGAGAAGTCTGGTGCTTATTACTTGCAATTGATAGAGAGAACCCCCAGGGAATGCTCTGGGTCCCTGATGGCTGAGAGCTCTAATGCCTTTTTGGGAATATTCGTTTAAATTTTTAAATCAACAAGCAGATTTTCACAATCACAAAAGACACTGAAAAGATCAATGATAAAAGAAACAATCATTGAAGTTTACTTCATCACAAAAAATATTATCGAATGTTGCAACAGGAGAGGTAGGAGAGAGATTTTAGAAGAAATAGTGTAGAACACTCATAGTTGCTTTCTTTCTTCAGAAGAAAGGACCCAGAATGTTAGAGCCAGAAGTCTGCTTGAACCATAGAACATAATGCCAAAGCTTGGAGAGACCTCAGAATATAGAACATAAAATGTCAGAGCATAGAGCTAAATGAATCAGAGCTGAAAGGGAGAATAAAGAACACAGAATATCAAACACAGAACACAAAATGTCTGAGCTAGAGGGGACCTTAGAATGCAGAGCACCAAATGTCAGAAGATAGAGAGAACAGCAGTTAAAGCTGGAAGAGAGCCCAAAATATAGAACATAAAATACAAGAACACAGAACATAAAATATCAGAGTTGGAAGGGACCTCAGAACCCAGAACACAATGTTGAAGATCATCTTGTCATATCTCTTCTTTTAACTATGAATTAGACTGAGACCCAGAAAGAGGAAGTGACTTTTCCAAGATTCAGTAAGTTTTGACCTTAGGTAAAAGAATGATGCCTTTCTGGTGCTGAATGCTGAATGCATCATGTGAATCAATGGTCCCTTCATCATGACAGGGGAGATGTATTAAAATGATAAAGCAGAAGTTCTACTTACATCTCGGACTTCAGCTTGTGCAGTGTCTAGAAAACAAATTTTAAAAAGGTTAGGTTTGCCTTGTATGAAAAGCAGATACTTTGGGAGTGAGGGGAAGGAAAATAAGGGAACCAGAAGAGTTCAGATTACAGCCCCAGCCTCTCTACTCACCCCTTTCTATTTTTGCCACCTGCCTCTACACTGGTCTTCCCACAAACCCCAACCTCCTGAAATATAGCAGAATTAAAAATCCAGTCAACTGAACAAGACACAGGTGTTTTTCTTTCCATTATTTCAGCTACAAATCCTTGGCTCTGGGAATTGGGACACCTGGGGCTTAGTCCTCACTATGCTACTCAATCTCTGTTTAACCTTGGACAAGTCTCTTTCCATTACTTTCTTTTCAGTTGAAGTAGATAATCTAAAGGTTCCCTTACAGTTCTGACATTTGATGTTTCATGTTAGAAAGTCACTTTCAACTCTAACAGTCTTTATTCTAAATCCTGTGTTCTATATTCTTCTTCTTTTAACTTAATCAAGTTATTTTGAGATTCTATGATGTTGCAGAACTGGAATGGAGTGATAAATAAGACAAGAGATCTTTCCAGGAGAAAATTTACAAGTACAGATAAATACAATTCAGTGCAAAATACTGTGGGAAAGGGCAAGACTTCTTGGAGGAATGTGGTTTCAGAACTGGTATTTTGATAAGTATATGTAGGAAGGTAGGGTATTTCTTAAAGGAATCTGAACAGTCATAGAAATCAGAATGTGCTTGATGTGTGAATAATCACCATTCTCTTAAAGGTTACTAATAATCTCCTAATTGCTAAATTTAACATCCTTTTCTCATTTCTTATCCATTTTGATATTTTTCTGAAAATTTCAACATTGTTGAGTACTGCACTATCCCAGGCATTCTCTCCTCTCTGAATTTCCATGGTCCTACTCTCTATTGGTTTTTCACCTTCCTGTTTGACAGCTCTATCACAATCTGCTTTGTTACCTCATTACCCACATACCAAACTGTTTGCATGGGCATATCCCAAAGTTTTGTCATAGGTTCTTTCCTCTTCTCTCTCAACAATATTGTTCTTAATGACTTCATCAGCTCCTATAGGTTCGACATCATCTTTCTCAGATGACTCAGAAAACTACAGTCACCCCTTGTGTCTTTCATGAACTCTAATTCTACATCAAGGACTATCCATTGAATATCGCATTCTGGATGCTCCATAGCATCCTCAATCTTAATACGTCCAATGAAAATTCATTACATTCTTCCCCAAACCCATCTCCCACCCTAATATCCCTATTTCTGTCAAGGGTACCACCATACCTCAAAGCAAGCAGATAGATTTACAACCTGAAGAGCCATCCTAGATTTTTTTTTTTAAAAAACTGATTAATCTCATTTATATAATTAGTTAATTTGTTTTCTTTGACTGATCATATATTAATAATTTAGCCAATATTTGTACTTTCAGTGAGTGACTGTAGCAAATCTATCTCACATAAAAATGTAAAGTGACATCACCTTTTACTGTCCCTCTTTTGGGGTCACTTTGATTTTTTTGGTACAATGATTTCATTTTAAAATGCATGCAACATGTCAGATTTATATCATCTCCCCCTGTCCAATTTCCTACATAAAAATGAATAGAAATCTAATTTTTCTTCTGTGTATCCACTCATTAGGAAAAAGTGAAAAAAAATGTAATAAATAGGCATAGTCAAGCAAAACAAATTCCTCCAATGACTGTACACAAGAATTGTTTTTTAGGGTGTACACAAGAATTTATATCTTATTCCATACCCTCTCTGTATCATCTCTCCGTAATGGATAGCATGTCCATTATCTCAAAGGCTCATCTACCTCTGAGATTCTCTAATTCAATTTCTACATGAATAAAATAAATAATTCTGAAAGGTTGTTTTTCCTCCCCTTTTCTAGATGACTTATGAAATGAATTACATCTTAATCAGACTCTTTGTGAGTTTGCATTCTTAGTCTCTTCACCTCAGACTTGAGAACTGGAAATATTATCACATTTTGAGCTCAAAGATCTGTTTCAGCCTTGACTCTTCCAGTCACTCTTTTGGGGGAAATTGGAAGAGTTACTTTTCTGACACTCAGTTTCTTAATGGCTCTGCCTTGCCTTGCAGGGCTGTTGTAAATAAAATACTTCACAAATTAAAAAGAAATTCCTTAATAGTATCATAGGCACAAATCTGGAAAGGATTTGAGTCACCTAAACTTACTCACTGATTTTGAAGATGAGTAAACTGATCGCAAGACTACACAGGCAATAAATGGAAAATCTGAACCTCTACTCTTATCTAAATTTGAGTTATATTTCCTGATTTTCTTCACTAAAGCTTCTTTTGTTCATTCATTGAGGCATGAAGTAACAATTGAAGTTCTTGAAGGTTATGTTAGGAGTTAGCAAGCTTTGAGAGGTCCTTTCAAATTAGTAATACTTCTTGTATGATCTTGGAAGGTGTGTTTGTGGTCTGAGCTATTGGCCTAGCTAATCATGGAAATGCTTATCACTACAAGGATGGTTCCTAGAGGATGCATGTTATGACTATTAGTAACTCATGAAAAAGTCTAGTGAGATGTTGGTTGGTTGGTAGGAATGGGGGGAAGGTGGAGGCAGAATATTTGCTCTGGAGGAAGGAGAATCCACATGAAAGAAATCTAAGGTCTCTGGAAATCTTAAACTAATTATCACTGATGCTCTGCTGACAGTTGTTTTTCTTTGTAAAAGAGTCACCTTTCCAGCAGGCTTATAGTTTTTCTCAGGGGTTTGAAAAGTATTCCCCAAAAAGGTAGCTCAACTGGGAGAAAAATAACCTTAATTCCTGGACTGATTAGGAGTTATGCAAAGCCCTTAACATTCTCTGTCCATCAGAAGTAGGATTTAAATGCTTTAAAGGCAGAATATTGGGTGGAAGAAGACTCGGACTTCAGTCATGCTCTGCCCTCATCTAATATGATTTGAGGGGTAGTTATTGTCCTGTTCTAAACTTGAGCTTGCCTATTTTTATAATAACCATAGTACCCTTATTATTTTTATATTTAAGGGGCCATAATGGGAACACTAATTAGATAGTTGGGCTAAAAGTGCTTGATAGAGAATGGTGGACGAAGATGGCAGAGAGAAGTCAGGAATTTCCCTAAGCTTTTTCTAGCTTCCCCCAAAAACAATGTTGATCAAGTATCTAAAAAAAGGATTCTGGAAGACAGAATCTAGAAAAAAACAGTGTTGAGCATTTTCCAGCTTAAGATAACTTAGAAGGATGATTTCCATGGTGGAGTCAAGATGGTGACACAAAACTGGGAAACTCCTGGAGCTTTTCCTGAAATAACTTTAAATGAAGCCTCTACACAGAACTTTAAACTATAGATTCTAGCCAAAAAAACCCCAAAAAACCAGAGTGACAAAATCTTAATTCAAGATATCATGAAAGATCTTCAGTAAAAGGTCTGTTATTTTGGGGTAAAGGGGAAGTATAGTCCAGTTTAAGTGGGAAAGCCAGAGGAAGGCTCTTAGTCCCAGCTCAGCAAGCCAGTGGGACTACCAGTGTAACATATCGGCCTAGACTGGGAAGAAACTACTCCATAGGCAAAGCCTGGGATGGATAGGCAATACTTTGGCAAGCAATAAGCCAGGTACCAGATCCTGGCCCCAGCACAAAAACTTGGCTCTATACTTCCTATACTCCAGGAGCAGAGCTCAACTATCAAGATGAGCCAAAAACAAGTACTAGCCATAGAAAGCTACTGTTCTGATAAGGAGGATAAAAATTGTCATTTCAGAAGAGGAAGCAGTGACAAATTGCCTGCATGTGAAACCTCAAAGGAATTTATAAATTGACTTCAAATCCAAAATCTCTTGGAAGAGATCAAAAAACCAAAGAAGAGAGGAAGAAGAAAAATGGAGAAAATAAATGAAAGCTGGGCTAATTAAGAAAAATTGACTGAAGAAATGAACTCCTTTAAAAGTAAAACAGCAGGGGGCAGGGAGGTGACTTAGTGGATAAAGACCAGGCCCTAGAGTCAGGAGGACCTGACTGTGTGATCTTGGGCAAGTCACTTAACTCCAATGCCTTGGAAAAGCAAAGTAAAACAAAAATGTTTGGTAATGATCATTTGGTAATGATGGACTTGTTCATTTCAACTGTATAATAATCAAAGACAATTCTAAAAGACTTGTGATGGAAAATACCATTCATATCCAAAGAAGTTTAAATGCAGACCAAAACTTATTATCTTCAAATCTTCAATTTTACTATTTTCAATTTTTAAAAGTTGTTATGTATTACATCATGTTTTTCTAATTTTTTTCTTTCATTTGGATTTGATTTATCTTTTACAACATAATTAATGTGAATAAGTATTTAGCATAGTTATATATGTAGAGCCTATATTCGATTGCTGTCAGGAGGAAGGGGGGAGGGAAGGGAGCAAGGGAAGAAAAGGTAAAATTCAAAACTATGCAAAAAATTGGTTAAAACTATCACTGCATGTAGTTGGAAAACCTAATGAATAAAAATATTTAAATTGAAGAAAGAAAAGTAAAAATGACCAACTGGAAAAAGAATGTAAATCATCAAAAAATAAAATCGACCAAACTGGAAAAGGAATGCACCTCATTTAAAAGTATAGTTAACCAACTAGAAAAGAAACTAAAAAATCTATCTGAAGAATACAAAACCCTAAAAATTAGAAGTGGACAAATGGAATCTAATGATTCTATAAGACCCCAAGTTTCCATCAAACAAAACCAAAGGCTGGAAAAAAATGGAAGAAAATGTAAAGCATCTTTTAGGAAAAACAAATGACCTGGAAAATAAATTCCAAAGAAACATATCTTTCAGGAAATTATCATGGAAAACTGTTTGAATATCTTAGAATAAGAAGATGAAATAGATCTTGAAAGAAGTCACCAATCACCTCCAGAAAGAGATCCTGGGGGAAAGTGGGCCACCAGATAGATGGCACAGTGTATACAGCATTGGCCTTGGAGTCAGGAGTACCTAAGTTCAAATCTGGCTTCAGACACTTAATATTACTTAGCTGTATGACTTTGGGCAAGTCACTTAACTCCAGTGCCTTGCAAAAAATCCCCCCAAAAAATCCTAGAATAAAAACTCCAAGGTATACCGTAGCCAGATTTCAAAATTCTCAACTAAAGGTGGAAATACTGCAAGCAGCCAAAAAGAAGCAATTTAAAAACTAAGGAACCAAAATCAGAATTACACAGGACTTATCAATTTCAATGTTAAAGGACTGGAAGACCTGGAATATGATATTTTGCTGGGCAAAGGGTCTTGGATTACAACCAAGAAACAACTAACCTGCAAAATTCACCATATTCTTTCAGGGGAAAAGATTGATTTTCAACTATTAATCTATGATCCTGTGACTTTTCTTTGACTTCTCCCTTAAAATAGCTCTGAAGCCACCTCCCACTACTATTGTATGGTTGTGTCTCCCTGTCCTGTCTACAAGAATGCCATGAAATTCTCTGTCCAGTATTTTCCTATAATCTAAGGCAGTTTATATTTGCAGCGATTTCTTGATCTCACCAGGTTAATTACCCTGTTGAAAAAGAGAATGCAGTTTGTTAGGCATGTCCTGTTCCTGATGAAGCTCTTATAGTTCTTTGTGATCATCTGTTGCCATGTTAATAAGGAATTAGACTTCTTTGGTTTGGTTCCAGAGAGAAGAATGGGTAAGGGTAGAAGTCTAGGGTAACAATTTGAGTTGAATGCATGAGTTTTCTAAGAAGGGCATCTGTACTATTGGAAAGCTCTTGTCACTGGAATTTTCCAAGCAGAGATATCTGCTCCTGTGATACCTGCAGAAGGGGTTAAGGACCTGGGAAGGAGGAAGGACTCAGTATCCTCTGAAGCTCTAACCAACTTTGAGATTCTATCTTTCTACAAATTTGTTCTGGCAGTGGGACTTGGTATTTCATCTATATAGAGAGTTTTCACTAAGTCTATTCCCTCAACCTATACAGACCCTTACCTGCTTTGAAAATTATAGTGCTAGAGAATGTCCTTACATTCTAACAGTCAAGAAGATCTAGATTCAAATCCCACCTCAGACTCTTTAGTATCTAGGCAATTTGCACAACTACCTTGTGCTTTGTTTTTCTCATCTATAAAAATGAAGACTGTATGACCTGATGATTTCTAAAACCCCCTTATGTGATTCTGTAGCATTTTATGGATGTTAGAATTTTGTTAGAATCCTTTTTAAGAGCTAACAATTGAGATGACACTTTAGTATGTATAAAAGCCCTTTCCTCAAAGCAATCTCATAAGATAAGTAGATGGATGATTATTATTCCCAAGTTACAGATCAGGAAAAAGACTCAGAGAGATGAATTAACTTGTCCTTTGTTTCCTAGCTAATAATCAAACCCAAGATTCTACGTTAGGCATCCAGATCTTAACCTGAAAGCTTCTTTCACCACTTCTCAGCTTATTCTTGGATCTGTCCTTAAACAATACAAGTGACACACTGTGGATGCAGATGTCTTGGTTTGAGAATCAAGAGATTTGGGTCCACATCTTTACCCAGTCATCAGCCATGATGTTTGTCCTTCATTCTCGAAGAAGACCATGGCATCTGAGGAGGTGATGTCATGGTAAAAACATGAACTGGATTTGAGTGAGGTGGGGCTATGCTAAGTCACCAGCTTCACTTTCTACTCCACAGCCATCTGGGTCCAGTGGCCAGATATGTATCAGGATGACAAGAGATGACATCAGGGTTAAGTTACTTGGCCTAGGTCACACAGCTAGTAAGTGTCTTGAGGCCAGATTCAAACTCCTGTCCTCTTGACTCCAAGGTCAGTGCTCTATCCACTGCACCACCTAGCTGCCCATAAGCAGTGATTGAGAAGAAGCAGAAAGAATATGTCATATGACTTTGAATTACTAGAGCACTTACCTTTTAGGGTTATTAGGATCAAAGGAAATCAGCAAAATAATAATAATAATAATAATAATAAAAATAGATAGCATTTATGTAGTACTGTTTACCTCATTATATCTTCATGAAATTCTTACTGTAGTTTATTGTTATTTTCATTTTATGAATGAGGATGTTGGTTGAGACCCATTAAGTGACTTACATGAGATCACAGAGATAGTGAGTGTCTGAGGTAGGAGTTGAACTCCTATCTTCCTGAATCCAAGAATGCCACCTAGTTGTCTGTCTCTTGGCTTACCTCTGCCTTAGTCTCTGCTTCTCTGTCTTAGTCTCATTTTATTTTTCCATAAACATAAATCAACATTCCCATCTAACATCCCAACTAGTGGGAAATCTAGGTTCAAAAGTGGGGTCTTTCACCTTCTACTTGTGTGGCCTGTTCCCCATCTGGTGCCTGATTTCTCCTCTGTAAAATAGATCTAATAATACTCCTGTTCCCTTCCACTTAGTTGTAGAGAAAGCTAGCCTCAGGAACTCTCTTTATGCAGTTGTTTCACCATTTTTAGTTCCTGGGCATTAACCTTTAAAAATTTCCATTAGGATGCAATGAGAGTCAAATTGGGCTCTGGATGAAGGGCTGTCAGAGGGCTCCTGGCCCCAATGTTAGATCCCCTGTGATCAAGGAGAAACTTACCCAAGAAGCAGCAGTACAGAGCCAGGGAGAGCAGCAAGACTATGCCAAGAGGCCTCATGTTCAGACTTCTTCACTTCTACCTGAAGCTGAAACTGAAGGATTTCAGTAGACAGTGGGGAGTTCTGAGTTCTCAGGAGCCTGAGAAACTGCCTTATGTAGGGGCCATGGGCTCCACCTCTAGCATTACATAATGCTCTCAGGTGACCTGTTGCCCCAAGCCAGCCCTAACTAGACCTCTTCTTTCTTGCCTAAAGTCCTTTTTGTCAGTCAAGTGCCCCACCCAATTACCGACTTCTATCTCTATGTACCGAGGACTATGACTTTTCTTCTCCTTTCCCACCCTCACTAGTTACTGAGTTAATAAATTTATGTTCTCTCCATCAGACCTCACACTTCCCCTCCTTCAGTTCCCCTTGTATATTGTCTTCTACCAGTCTTCCTCTTGTGTTTGTTCTCCTGGTCTCATCCCTTGGGTATCCATATATGTATGTATGTGTTTGTGTGTGCTCTTAGAATCTTGCCCAGGCTGTCTGTGTCCTATATATTACTTCATTCTTGCCCCTGTCTATTAGGTTTCCATCATTGTATGTATGTGTTTTTGTCAATGTGTGTGTTTATATGTGTGTATTTATGCATATGTGTTTGTGTGTGATATATAGATGGTGAAGTAGATATAGAACTGAGCCAGGTCTTAAGAAGACCTTAATTCAAATCCAGATCCTGAAATTGCTAACTGTATGACCCTAGGTAAGCCACTTAACCTCTGTTTGCCTCAGTTTCATCAACTGTAAAATAAGATGAACAATAGAACCTACCTCCTAAGTTTGTTATGACTTTTTTCCAGGGAAAGAAAAGTGGTGTCCTTCTACTGCAGACTGAGTTGAACTGGATAATCTCTATAATTCTATCCTAGGTCTGACTTTTTAGAGTACTCTGAAGCCCATAGATTAGTGGTGAGGCTAGTGTCTGAGACCAGTCTTTGGCTCAAAACCCCCTCTGCTTCTCTAAATTTTCTCTGTATCCTTGATTGAGTTATTTTGTTTATCTGAACCTTAGCTTGCTTATTATAAAATGAGAGATGGGGTAGAAAAGGACAGATCCTAGATCTCTTTTAGCTCTTCACTTATGATTCCATACCCCTCCTGCATCATTAATGAGAGAGAAATCTTTTATCGTTTAAAACTTAAAATTCTTCTCTTGTCTCACTTTATATTGATATAGCAGCCATGAAGGAAACAAGACAGGAGTTGTTTTTCCCATCTTATAAATAGGAAGCTAAGACCCAGTGAGCTAAAGTTAATTCCCCAAGGCCAAGAAATGAAGGAGTGATCAAGTCATCATTTTAGGGGATTTAGCACAACACTCCCCTGACTCACATCCAATTCATGTGCATGTCCTGATATCACCTGATGTCATGATCTTCTTCAAGAATGAAGGACTAGGGGTGGCTAGGTGGCATAGTGAATAAAGCACTGGCCTTGGAGTAAGGAGTACCTGGGCTCAAATCCGGTTTCAGACACTTAATAATTACCTAACTGTGTGGCCTTGGGCAAGCCACTTAACCCCCATTTGCCTTGCAAAAAAAAAAGAATGAAGGACTAACATTATCAGGTAGGGAACTTGGTTTTAGACAAATCATTTCTTTCTGGGCCTCAGTATTTCTATCTGTAAAATGGAGAGTTTGGACCACATTGAATTTGACTATAGAAACTGCCACAGAGATAGGTATCCTTCCAGGGATTAGGATTACAGGCATCTTGGACACATAGACCTTTTGGTTATCATTTCCAGGCTGACTCAAACTTACTTTGTTTCTCCTTATCTCTAAAGCAAACCCTTACAGCAGGACTTCAGGGCAAAAGGAGAAAGATGTGGATCTGCTTCTTACTGAAATAACAATATCTTTGACATCAGTTTAACTTTTTCCTAACTGGGTGGGTAGCCTGTGTATGTAATGAGAGTGATTCAGAAAAATCATGAAAATCAAATCAACAGCTTGGTGAAAGATATACAAAAAATACTGAAGAAAATAATATGTTGAAAACCAGTTTAGACCAATGGGAAAAAAAGAAAAACAGAAGGCAAATGAGGAGAAGAATGCCTTATAAAGCAGAATTGGCCAGCTGGAAAAGGAGATAAAAAAGATCTCTGAAGAAAATAACTCCTTCAAATGCAGAATGGAATTAAAGGAAGCTGATGACTTTGCAAGAAATAAAGAAGAAATAAAACTCTTCCAAAAAAGTCAAAAATTAGAAGAAAATGTGAAATATCTCATTGGACAAACAACTGACCTCGAAAAGAGATCTACAAGAAATAATTTAAAAATTATTGGGCTATCTGAAAGCCACAATCAGGAGAAGAACCTAAACTTCATTTTTCAAGAAATAATACAGCAAAATTTCCCTGAGATCCTAGAAGCAGAGGGTAAAATAGAAATCAAGAGAATTCACCAGTCACCTCCTGAAAGAGATCCCAAAGAAAAACTTCCAGGAATATTATAGCCAAATTCCAAAACTCCCAAGTCAAAGAGAAAACATTGAAACCTGCCAGCAACAAACAGTTCAACTACTGTGGCTCCATAGTCAGGATTACACAGGATCTGGCAGCATCTACATTAAGGGCTCATTGGGACTGGAATATGATATTCTGGAAGGCAAAAGATCTTGCTTTACAACCGAGAATCAATTATTCAGCAAAACTGAACATCCTCGTTCAGGGGAAAAGATGGACTTTCAATGAAACGGGGACATTCAGACTTTCCTATTGAAACAACCAGAGCTGAACAGAAAGTTTGATCTCCAAGTACAGGACTCTGGTGAACCATAGAGGGAGTGGACAAGAATGACTAACTATGAGGAACTTAATGATATTGAACTGTTTGTATTCCTGCATGGGAAGAAGATTTTGATAACTCATATAAACTTTCTCATTTATAAGAGCTTTAGAAGGACCATATATAGGGAGGACATAGGAAGGAGAGGAACATAATGGTATAATATAGTAAAAAGATGGAATCAATGGGTAATAAAGGAAAGTATTGGTAAGAAGGTAAAGGAGATGAAGACGTTAAGAAATTTCATGAGTCAAGAAAAAGCTTTTTCAATGGAGTGGAAAGGGGGAAGACAAGGGGGAATGAGTGGGCCTTCATTTTCATCAGAAATGGCTCAGATGTGAAATAACATACACATTTAATTGGGTATAGAAATCTATCTTACCTTAGAGAAAAATAAGAAGAAAGGGATGGAATAAAGGGGAATGGGGGGAGGGAAGGGGGGAATAAGTGATAGAAGAGAAGGAAGATTGAGGGAGTGGTACTCAGATTCAATATACTTTTGGACAGGGGCACGATGAAAGGAGAGAGAGAATAGAATAAATGAGAGTATGAAGGAATAGAGTAGAGGTACAGCTAATAATAGCAACTGTGGGAAAAATATTGAAGCAACTTCTCTGGTGGATTTATGATAAAGAAGGCAATTTACCCCAGAAACACAGCCAGTGAAATATGAACACAAACTAAAGTACAATTCTCTCTCTCTCTCTCTCTCTCTCTCTCTCTCTCTCTCTCTCTCTCTCTCTCTATTCTTGAGGTTTCTCATCTTTTTGGGGGGTGCTTTACATTTACTCTTATAACACATTCAATTTACATCATTGTATAACATGGAAATAATGTAGAGACAGCCTTCTGTGGGGAGGGAAAATTGTAAAATTCAAGACCTTACAAACAATGATAGGTACATATTACTATTATATATAATTGGAAAACAAATAAAAATTGTTAATATATAAAAAAAGTTAATGCAGTCATCTTTCATAATTTCCTTAAATGGTAATGCACTAGTGGGAGATCAAGAACTAGAGTTGTGACAGTTGATACCTGTCTTTTTCTATACCAAGGCTACCCCTAACACCCTGAAAGAGAGTTGTAGCAATTTGGCATTTCCTTTTTAGAGTTGTCTAATCTGTAGAATGGGTGCAAATATAGCTAGTAAGAAGAGAGAGAGAGAGAGAGAGAGAGAGAGAGAGAGAGAGAGAGAGAGAGAGAAAGAGAGAGAGAGAATTGTTACCATGCTACACTGTGTGGGTTGGTGCCATACTCATGGCTGAACATTATAGTAATTCCTACAGCTAGGGTTCCTTTTATTGGTCCAAATCCTGTCTTCTATGGGTAGGGGAGGCAACTTAGTGAAGAATAAACCTTTGTTGTAGTGTGAGAAGACATGTTTGTGAATCCCAACTCTGTCATTAATTAGATGCATAACAAATCACTTAATTTCTTCATGATCCAGTCTATAAAATGGAGATCATAATGTTTGCCCTACATAATTCATAGCCTTTTTGAAGAAGAAAAAGGAATTTTTTTCAAGGTGTGGTACAATAGACAAAGTACATTATCAGGAGTCTGGAAGACTCATCTTTGTGAGTTCAAATTCGACCTCAGTCATTTACTAGAAAAGTGACCCTGAGCAAATCACTTGACTCTATTTGCTACAGTTTCCTCATCTGTAAAATGAGCTTGAGAAGTTAAAAACAACCCATTCTGCTATCTTTGCCTAAACCCCCCCACAGATTGGGTCACAAAGAGTTAGCCATGACTGAATCACAACAAAATTTTTTCAATACAATGTGGACTACTCTTTGCCAGTATAACCCTCCCTATTTGTCTTTGATCACATTGCTTCTTATGCCTGTAATGGACTCCATCTTTTTATCCTGTTTCATTCCTACCCAATCCTTTAAAAGTCATTTCATATGACACTGCCTCCATGACTCTGGATCAATAAAAATCTTCCATTTTGGATCTCATAATATTGCACAATGAGTCTAAGTTGTTTGATTACAGAGTATTTTAAGGAAATGAAAAATCTTTTTCCCAAGTTAGCTTTTTAACTTTATGGCTTTGAGTATATATCTTGTAAGTTTAAGTCTTCTGTAAACTATTCCCCCTTTCCCCTCTGCACTAGGTGTTTCATGTTATGTCTTAAAGTTCCTTTTGAGTGAGTTTTTTAATTTTAAAGAATTTATTTATTTTGAGTTTTACAATTTCCCCCTCTATTCTTACCCCCCCCTCCCAGAAGGCAGTATGTTAGTCTTTACATTGTTTCCATGGTATGCATTGACCTAAGTTGAATGTGATGAGAGAGAATTCATATCCTTAGGGAAGAAAAATAAAGTATAAGAGATCACAAAATTGCATAATAAGATAACATTTTTTTTCTAAATTAAAGGTAATAGTCTTTGGTCTTTGTTTAAACTCCGCAATTCTCTTTTTCTGGATACAGATGGTATTCTCCATCACAGACAACCCAAAACTGTCCCTGATTGTTGCACTGATGGAACGAGCGAGTCCATCAAGGTGGATCATCTCCCACATACCACTGTTAGGGTGTACGATGTTTGGCTATGCTCATTTCACTCAGCATCAGTTCATGCAAATCCTTCCATGCTTCCTTGAATTTGCATCCTTCCTGGTTTCTAATAGAACTGTTTCTGAATATCACCACTTTCAGTGTGTTTGCCCTCCTATATCAACCCCCTCCCCTTTCTTTCCCCATTTCCCTTTTCCCCTTCCTCCTTCCCTTTCTTCTGTTAGTTCCCCTTTTTCTCTTCCTTCCCACCCCCTTCCCTTTCCCCTTTAATACTTGAAAGATAAGTTTATTAATTTAACTGAGTGTGTGTAAGTTAACTTTAAGCCAAGTCTGGTTCTAACCTCCTCCTTTCTTCTCCTCTATTGCAATAGGTCTTTGTACCTCTTAATATAATGTATTATCCTCCCATCTTGTTACTGTCCCACTTTTTAAGGAGATATTGTTTTTAAATAATTCTATCTGAGTCACAGAAAAGTTATGAGTGTCCATCATTTCTGGCTAAGTATATTTTCTCTAATAAAATTACAATTCTTGAGAGTTATTAGAGTTTTTCTCCCAGGTGGGGATATAGTCAGTTTCATCTTATTGGATAGCATTCTCATGGACAAGTCATGAGTGTCCATCATTTCTGACTAAACATATTCTCTCTAATAGAGTTACAATTCTCAAGAGTTATGAGAATCTTTCTTCTAAGTGGGGATATAGCCAGTTTCATCTCATTGGATAGCAGTTTTTTTCTTTACCCTTTTTTTTTTACCTTTTCATGTGTCTCTTGAGCCTCCTGTTTGATGTCCAAATTTTCTATTTAGCTCTGGTCTTTTCATCACAAAATCTTGGAAGTCTCCCAGTCCATTAAATGTTCATCTTTTCCCCTGGAAGAGAAGGCTCAGCTTTACCAGATAGTGGATTCTTGGCTGCATTCCAAGCTTTCTTGCTCTTTGGAATATCTCATTCCAGACCCCTTCAAACTCTCTCTCTCTCTCTCTCTCTCTCTCTCTCTCTCTCTCTCTCTCTCTTAGTTTTTACAAGGCAATGGGATTAAGTGGCTTGCCCAAGGCCACGAAGCTAGGTAATTATTAATTATTAATTATTTGATAATAATTAATTATTTGATCTCTTAATGTTAATACAGCCAGGTCCTGCATAATCCTTACTGTGGCTCCTTGATATTTAAATTGTTTCTTTCTGGCTGCTTGCAGGATTTTCTTTTTTATTTGATAGTTCTGGAATTTGGCCACTACATTCCATGGTGTTTTCATTTTAGGATCTCTTTCCAGAGGGGATTGATGTATTCTTTCTATAACCATTTTGCTCTCTGGTTCCATGATATCAAGGCAGTTTTCCAGTACTCAATCATGTAGTATTAAGTCCAGGCTTTTTTTCTCTTCAATGTTTTCAGAAAGTCCTATAATTCTCAGGTTGTCCCTTCTTGATTGGTTCTCAAGGTCAGTGGTTTTGCTGATGAAGTATTTTACATTTTCTTCTATGTTTTTGATCTTTTCGTTTTGTTTAACAGAATCTTGTTGTCTCATGAAGTCATTAGTTTCCACAGATTCCATCCATTTTTTTAGAGAAGAATTTTCTTCATTTACCTTTTGCAACTCCTTTTCCAGTTGGGCAATTCTATTTTGAAGTTTTCCATTAGCGCAAGTGTAGGTGAGAGAATTACTTTCTTTTTGATTTGCCTAATTGAGGATTTGAGAGAATTATTCTCATTTTGTATTTGTTAAGTTGTATTTTCCAGTGTTTCTTGTTGTGAGGTGTTAATTTTCTCTTGCAATGTGTTAATTTTCCCTTGGGTTTCTTTTCCATTTGATTTTTAAACAACTTCCTGATTTCTTCAAGGAAGTTTTTCTGGGCTGGAGACCAATTTATATTCTCCTCAGAAGTGCTAGATCTCTCTGAGTTAGAATTTGATCCTTCTAAATATTTCTCTATGGGTCCCCCTTTTTGCTGGTTTTTCTTCATTTTTCTAGAATCTTGTGTTGGGAGAGGGCTGGCTCTTTGAAGACCCTAAGAGGCTTTGTTCACTTGGCTTAGTAATTCCAAGGGCCAGCCAGTAGGGGGTGGTGGTTGATTTCTCTGGAGTGATTGAAACCCTCTCACAATCCTGGAGGGAGTAAGGAAGGAGGGAGGAGGGGCAGCAGGGTCCGAGTTGACCTTGAATAATGGGTTGGAAACCAGTCTCCCTTTCAGCTGAGTGGCTCCTTAGTCCACACCTGTGCCTGAGGAGATGGGGGGGTTCGAGGGGGCTACCATTTGTCCCTGGAAGAGTGCTCCAAAAGTATGGAGCTCAGGTCTCCCACCGAACTGGATTTCCAGGCATACAGACCTCCCCTCCCCCCTGGCCAGAGACTCTGAGGCTAAAATTGTTTCTTGACCTGCCTCTCACCAAAGTCTCTGCTCTGTTCTCCTCTCCCAGTGCACCCACATTCCCCTGAGACAGACCTTGTTGTTAGGTGTTTCCCTAGCTTCTTTTTCTGGGTTTTGTTGATCAAGTTTCTGTTAAAAGGTTTCTTTCATGTTATTTTTGAAGGGACACAGGGAGCACTTAACTCAGTGCCTGTCTTCTCTCCTCCATCTTGACCAGAAGTCCTTGAGTGAGTTTTAAACAACCCATAATAACCATGGACATTTGTCATCTTAACTGAGACTCACTGAGTTGTCCCATAGAATTTCCAAAACTGCTGAGATAGAGCTGCTGTGGGGTCCCTTTCTTTGGCACTTATCATACAGTGTTTCTGTAGTTTGTATTTTTTTTTGTAAGGCAATGGGGTTAAGTGGCTTACCCAAGGCCATACAGCAAGGTAATTATTAAATGTTTGAGGCCAGATTTGAACTCAGTTATTCCTGACTCCAGGGCTGGTGCTCTATCCACTGTGCCACCTAGCTGCCCCATCATACAGTGTTTCTACCTGGCCATGATCTATTTTGATTTTCCAATCAAGCAAGCCTGGTTACTCTGATGTGTGTTACACTCATGTTCCATATAATTAGGATTCTCCTCCATCTTTTATAGTTATTGTACTTTTTTCTTTCCTTCCCTCTACTTATATCCTCTCTCATTCCTGGAACAGTACATGTTCTGTTTATTCTATTGAAGTTCTCACCTTTCCTTCCAGATCCTTTTCAACTGCCATCTCCTCAGGGTAGGGATGGAAACAAGCTTTGTCAAAGTGCCTATTCTGTGCCAAGCACTCTGCTTTACAAATCCCAAGTTATTTGATATATTTTGATCTGATCTTCCCAATCGTCTTCTGAAGCAGGCAGAGGGGATTAAGTGATTTACCTAAGGTCATACATTCAGGCTTTCCCCCTTCCAGGCCAACCGCCTTATCCTCTGCACTAAAGACAATTCTCCTTCCTCAGATTTCTCACAGAACTTTACATGGATCTAGCCCCTTATTCCCTCTTTCTTGTGCAATAGTTATTTTAATTGATTTTCCTCTCTATCTTGTAATCTCCCTGAGAATAGGGGTTGTTTCCTAGATAATATTATGACAGACATAAGACTCACATGATAATGTTTACTGAATACAAAGAACTAGATCATTATCTACACATAGGGGATAGGAAATGAACTTGTGACAATATTGAGATAAGGAATTCCAGGATAAAGAAACTCCTACTGATTCAGATGGGTTACCTTTTCTGAAAACTATAGTCTATGGGAATTACCTAAATTAGGATTTTTATCCTAGTGTTCATGGAAGGATTTTAAGAGGTCCATGAATTTGGGAAAGAAAAATCTTAAATTTTTATTTTTCACTAACCTCAACTGAAATTTAACATTTTCTTCAATTATTTAAAATCATAATTCTTAGAAGGGGTCTGTAGGCTTCACCTGACTTCCAAAGAATCCATAGCACAAGACAGATTAAGTATCTTTTGTCTAGAGCAGTAAGATGTTAAATAACTTGCCACAAGGTCACACAGTATTATGGATCCAAGGAAAGACTTTATCTATTTTTTTTCCTTGATCCTATACCAGCTCCATATCATACTTCTTCCTTGTCTGGGCAAAAGATCAAAGATTTAGATTTGGAAGACATCTTAGCTGTTATTGGATCCAACCCCCAATCATCCCTATTTTATAGATTAAGCTGAAGCCTAGAGAAGTAAATAGTAGAAAATGTATCAGAGCTAGGATCTTTGACTCAAAACCCAGTACTTTCCTCTCTATATTGCAATATTTAAACATTTTATATTCCTCAAATGGTTATAGGTTGTATGAGGGTAAGAGAACCATGTCTTATCTAATATCTGTAGCTCGCAGAAGACTAAATACAAGTCTTTGTGCACAGCTGGTTGTTAATAAATCTTTATTGAAGCTAATTTATGACTGAGGTTGCCTTAGCTTTCTCAGGATCCCAATCACACAGTCAAATTTTATACATTTACACACATGTAATAACATTTAAATATACATACATAAATACATATATATGTATGTATGTATATTTGGCTTTCAAGTATTTAGGAAAATGTCTAGGTCATATGATCTAGAATTGGACAGTAATTTAGAGATGACCTAATCCAAACATCCTCATTTTACATGCATGTAAATCTTTTTATACAGCTGTGCACAAAGACTTGTATTTAGTCTTCTGTGAGCTTTCTCCCTACCTCTATTTGTACCACCCCCCCCCCCCTTCTTTCCTACCTTCCTGGTTTTCTTATCTTAGGTTGGAAGATCAGCAGCTACTCATGAGCTTGAAAACCCTTCTGACTGGCATAAGACTTTTGATCTACTTTATTTACATCCTAACTCAATCCAACCCTCCATATGGGTCCTAGTGGTTCCTCCCTCCCAGGACTTAAAATATTGACACTGAACTTGCTGTGGACACCCAACTAGCTTTACTTCTACTTCCACTCAGAACTCCTGAGCTCAGGTTATCCACCAGCCTCTTCCAGGAATATGCTCAAATACATCTAGTTTTCTCTTTCTGCCATGTTGTTGTCCAGTCATGCAGGTTCTATCTTCAGGATTCCCTTTTCTGCTGATGATCTAACTGAGAGGTTTGTATTCAGAGCATCTGAGAAGAGCCCCCATCCCATAGCTTTGCTTTGGTATATTCATAGAGCCAGTTGTGCTATTTTTCCTATCTGACTGTGTGCCCTTCTGATTCACTCAGATTCCATGAAGAGTACAAAGAAGCATTCAGATTTAAGAATATGAAAATGTTTATCAGGAAAAAAGAAAAATTTATTGGGAAAAAGTGGTTGACAGAGAAAAGTCTAGCAGTGAATTTCTTTCTAGGGGAAGAATTAAAATCGTATGTTGAAGGAAGGATAACTCAGCAAATAACATAACTATATCTTATAAAAAAGGGTTGATACAGAGGAAGGAAAACTGGACTGGTGCTTAAAAATTCTGGGTTCTAGGTTTGGCTCTGCCATGTGACCTTGCTTAGTTCATTCCTCTTAGGAAATTGAGCTAGGTTTAGGGTTCTGAACTTTCAACTTGTGAATTTATATTGTATTTCAATATAGTTAGTTTTTCTTGTAATACTAAATCTTATTTTGCACATTTAATAACATTATTCTAAGAGGAATCTGTAGGCTTTACCAGTTTACTGAATAGGTCTATGATAGAAAAAGGTTAAGAATCCCTATTCTAGATTTTTTTAGAGTTCTTTCTTGCTTGGGGTCCTATCTCGAGCCGTCTCCTGGATACATATCTCTTTCTGGTCTTCAGACATCACGGACTCTCCTTGGGGATGGAGGGCAATAAACTGGACAGAGCACCCGGTTGCAATCTAACAAGCAAGTCTTTACTGGTTACATTTGCAGTGAATATGGCCCTCCTGCTTGTTACATCTCAAATCCCCTACTTCCTCCTGTGTCCCTCTTATATATCACTCCCTAAGTCCTCCTACTGCGTGCTCCAGCCTGTTGCAGAGCCTATCCTGTTTAAGGTGCAGCCTCACGATATCTCGCTTAGACTACATGGCAGAGTCCACACCCAGGTGTCTCATGCTAAAGGCCCACTCCACCCCCAGGACTTCAGGTGGGATTACACTCCCAACACTTTCTAGGTTTAAATTATTTTCTAGATTTGACATTTCTCACATTTTCTAAGTTCGATTAAAGTCTTATTATTCTGTGTTCTCTTTTTCCCAGGTCACCACTATCTTTATTTTTAACAAAATGTGTTTTCTGATTTTCAAACCCTGAAAACAAATGATCAGAGTTAACTGAAAAAAATTGGGAACCTGAGAGTTGAAACTGTCAACTCTGAAAACTAAAACAAATCAAACCCAAAGGCTAAGAGTGACTATAAGCAAAAATGCATTCTTCATTTTGTTGGAGAATGGACACTAGATGTGAATGGCAGTGTTTGTTAAGAGACTGAGGAGAGCCAGATCAGTGAGAATGAACCTTGATGCATATACCAGAGGTTGCTCAGTGAGCTGTAGCTGTGTCAATAAGGAATAATGAGGCAAGTATAAGCCATAGCAGGCTTCATGCCTGGAACCTGGTCCAGACACAAAGGTGCTTATCCAAGATTAGGTCCAATATGGGCTGGTGTGGAACAATTCTGGGATTTTATTGCACCAGAGTTCATCCAGAGTGTGGAGTACAAAGGACTGTTGTCATGCCAAGTTTAGGATACTACCTGCTTGCTAGACCTAACTTTGGAAAACAGGATGTTTCCTGGGAGTAAAAATAGAGTAGTGAAAAGAGAGGGGGTGGTCTTCACATAGGGATCCTAAAGTCATTTTTATCCAACTCAGTCATTCTATGTACTATATTATGTTTTCAGAATTATGCAAATTATGACATTCTAAGTTTCCTCTTAGAGGTACCTAAATAACTGACATTCCTTTTTATAATTTTTTTCTGATGGAAAGAGAAAGTGGATAACAAATGAGAGTAAACAACTGGTTAAGGATATAGTGTTTAGTGGCAGCTAGGTGGTGCAGTGGATAGAGCACTGGCCCTGGAGTCAGGAGTACCTGAGTTCAAATTTGGCCTCAGACACTTAATAATTACTTAGCTGTGTGGCCTTGGGTGAGCCACTTAACCCCATTGCCTTGCAAAAACTAAAAAAAAAGAAAACCCAACAAAAATAAACTAAAAAAAAGAATATAGTGTCTAAGTATGAGATTTAGACTTCAAGATCTATTCTTAAAATATAGCTCTAGTTTTGAGAAACTGTTGGTGAGTCCACTGGAGTTGGAATACTGTGCCTCCACCTTTTCCACTGCTATGGACTGAGGAAAGAAGTTTGAAGCACATTTAATCCTAGGCATAGCCAACTCTGATGCCATTTTTATTAGAAGAGAAGAATTGATGCTTCATTAGAAATGATGGTAATCTTTAGAGGAAATAAACATTCCATCTCATGTAAAGGTTTTATCAAAAGTCTTATCAGGTTGGTATGATTATGGGGATATGAATTATCATTTGGGATTTTGATTGTAACTTTCTATACAGGAAATATTGTTTGATCATTTAGTCATGTCTGGCTCTTTGTCATCCCTGTGTGCCATAGCATGTGAAAACTGCCATTTCCTTCTTCAATGGATTAAGACAAACTGGGGTTAACTGCCTTGCTCAGGGTTACACAGCTAGTAAGTGTCTGAGGTGTTCCTGATTTCAGGCTCAGTGTCCTATTCATTGTGCTATCTAACTGTCCCATGTAGGGTATCTACATGCCTATTAACACTTGGTAAAGAGGAATGAAGACTTCTGGGTTCTGAGTGATTATTGAGTGGTTTATACCCTGAAAAATTGAACAGTCACATTTCCTTGAGTATGAACTCAAGGCATGAGCCTTAAAAAGAAGAATTGGCCAGATGGAAAAGGAGATAAAAAAGCTCTATGAAGAAAACAAATCCTTCAAATGTAGAATGAAGCTCATGACTTTTCAAGGAATCAGGACAAAATTATTCAATACTAAAAGAATGAAAGACTAGAAGAAAATGTAAAATATTTCACTGAAAAAATAACTGATCTGGAAAACAGATCCAGAAGAGAATTTAAAAATTATTGGGCTACCTGAAAGTCATGCTCAGGAAAAGAGCCTTGACTTCATTTTTAAAGAATTTCTACAGGAAAAATGCCCTGATGTCCTAGAAACAGAGGGAAAAAATAGAAATTGAGAGAATCCACCAATCTCTTCCTGAAAGAGATCCAAACAAATAACCCCCAGGAATATTATAGCCAAGTTCAAGAATTCCCAAGTCAAAGAGAAAATATTTCTAGTGGCCAGAAGGAAACAATTCAAATATCATAAAGTTACAGTCAGGATCACACACAGGCCTTTGAAATATCTACATTAAGGGCTTGGAATATGATATTCCAGGAGGCAAAAGAACTGGAATGCAACCAAGAATCAGCTACCTAACAAACTGAACATCTTCTTCCAGGGAAAAGATGGACTTTCAGTGAAATAGGGGAATTTTAAATGTTCCTTTTGAAATGACCAGAGCTGAACAGAAAATTTGATCTTCAAGTATAGGACTCAGGTGAAGCATGGAGAGGGTGGATGAGAAGGGTAAATTATGAGGGATTTAAAGATGATGATGAATTGCATGTATTCTTGCATGGGAAGATGATGCTGATAATACTCATATGAACCTTTTCGTTTATTAGAGCAGTTAGAAGCAGTATATATAGACAAGGCACAGGAGGGGTGCTGAATATGAAGTTATAATATAATGTAAAAATAGAGTCATTGGATGAAAGGGAAATGTCCTGCGAGAAAGAGAAAGGAGAGGTAAAATAGGCTAAGATAGTTTGTATAAAAGAGTCAAGAAATAACTTTGCAATGGCATAGAAAGGGGGAAGGTAAGGAGTAATTAAGGAGCCTACATTCTCATCAGAAATGACTCAGTGAGGAAACAGCATACACACTCAATAGGGTATAGAAATCTTGAAGAAAAAAGAGAAAGGGGATGGGGGAAGAAAGGAGGGATCTAGGTGACAGAGGAGAGGGAAGTTAATGGGAGAGGATAATCAGATGTAATACATTTTCTTTTTTACTTTTTGTAAGGTGGTAGGATTGGGTGGGCTGTCTGGGCCCATGGGACTGGGTGGTTTCATGGGTTTCTGGGGTGGGATGTAGGCTTAGTGCTTCCTGGCCCCAAGGCCAGTGCTCTGTTCACTGCACCACTCGACTGCTCCACAGCACATTTTTGAAGAGGGACAGAGTAAAAGGAGAGAGAAAATATAATAAATGGTCGTGGGGAGAAATGGATGGATGGAATTACAATCAGCAACAGCAACTATGGAAAAATATGGAAGCAATTTCTCTGATGGAGTTATGATAAAGAATGCGATCCACTCCAGGGACAGAGCTGATGGTATCAGAGCACTGACTGAAGCACATTTTTTTTCTCTTTCTTCACTTTATTTCTTATGAGACTTTATATTTTTGTGGGGGGGGAGGGAGGATTATGTTTACTCTCACAAGAATAACATTTTATTTATTAATGTGTAAATAAATAAAAAATAAATACTAAAAAAGAACAAAGAAATTGGCTGAAGGGCTTAGAAATGAACAAAAAGTAAATAGAAAAGTTCTTACAGACTGCTTATGAATGTTCTCCATGGTTCCCAAGGAAAAGGGGAAGTGCAGAAACTGATAAAATACTATTGACCTTTTCTCTTCACCCCCCTTCTTTGCTGTGCTTCTGTGCTGCCAGAATATATCCCCTCCTCCTCACCGCTCTCCACAGCTTGTCCACCTGCAGTCCTGGCTTTTATCTCTTGACCTTGAAATTAGCAGAAAGGAGAATTTAGAGAAAAGACTAGCTCAGAGAGAGAATTGTTTCATGAAGACTAGGTAAAACAAGTGTTAAAAGGGAATTTATTTGGAGTTATAAGAATCAGGAAAGAGACAGTGTATATTACCAAATATTTTTAATAAACAAATAACAGAAAGAAATGCTATTTTAATTTGAGAAGGTTTGGGGGAAATAAATTCTAGAAAGACAAGAAAATCAGGTTAATAATAAAGTATATAATTTGGTTACAAAGAAATGCCAGAGGGACGGCTAGGTGGTGTAGTGGATAAAGCATCAGCCTTGCAGTCAGGAGTACCTGGGTTCAAATCCGGTCTCAGACACTTAATAATTACCTAGCTGTGTGGCCTTGGGCAAGCCACTTAACCCCATTTGCCTTGGAAAAAAAAAACTAAAAAAAAAAAAAGAAATGCCAGAAATAGGGAAACTAAATAGTTAATCTTTTACCAGAATGATATGGTAACATTACAGCTTCAGGAGCTTATCAATATAGGTTCTGATAATGTTAGTTATTGTAGAAAATAATGGGTCAAGTGAGGATTTAAGAACAGAAAGTTCCTCCCCCTCTCCAGAAAAGATTTAGGACTGTCCCATTATGAAAGAAGTTATTTGATTTACTCTATTTGAACTGGGGGAGCAGGGAATATTCTAATTAGACTGTGGGATTTCTGAGTGACTGTCTTGAAAGTTAAACCAAGTAAAATCAACTGTTAAATATTAAAACCTTCGAATGGAAAAATGTATTGTGAAAAGTGGAATCTTGTAAAAGTATGTACTAAAATCAAAAGAGTTAGTGGAAAATTATAATGGAGCAATATATTAAGGGAAAATGCAAGTAGTTCATTCTGAGTAATGGGCTCTGAAAGAATTGGGAAGAGAAAAAAGGGTTGCAAGGAAAAATGAAAAGGCATATAGAGACATTTTGGCATTTTTGAACCATTTGTGAATTATGGAAGTTGGTTTAGCATGTAGAAAGAAAGTATGAGCAGGTTTAACTTTGTATAAGTAAAAGATAGATTTTGGTAACTTTGAAAAGTGATTTGAAATTCAATGTAAGCAGAGAAAAAGTATAGGAGGCTTGAAGTCTATAAGGAGATA
This sequence comes from Macrotis lagotis, assembly GCF_037893015.1. Lineage (NCBI taxonomy): Eukaryota > Metazoa > Chordata > Mammalia > Peramelemorphia > Peramelidae > Macrotis > Macrotis lagotis. The sequence continues at coordinate 364,263,734 of NC_133658.1, forward strand.
CGTGTTTAAATAAAGTTGGTGTAATCTGAAAATTGCATTAGATTGCCACTTTTGCAACATCTAACAGTGAATTGATTGGAAAAGTAATAAATCCCATGAATTAAAAAGTTTGATAGTTTGATATGAAAGCAATTGCTAGATAAATGTTAACTGTTTCTTTAAATTGGTTAATTCTTTAATGTGCTAATCTTCTGTACAAAGTATCTGAAAATACATGTAATTGAATTAAGGGATTTAAAAAATATTGCTTTTTTTGTTATAATGTTTTATGGCTCTTCCAGAGTCATAGGAGAAAAAAAATGAATGGGAATGCTATAATAGCTAGTAAAAGAATCGCCTTGATAGAGGCCGGGAGTCTGCCAAAACCATTGTCAGCATAGACTTTTGAGTTATGTGCTCTTTTTTTTGAATTTTTGCAAGGCAAATGGGATTAAGTGGCTTGTCCAAGGCCACACAGCTAGGTAATTATTAAGTGTCTGTGACTGGATTTGAACTCAGGTACTCCTGACTCCAGGGCCGGTGCTCTATCCACTGTGCCACCTAGCTGCCCTGAGTTATGTGCTCTTAATGAAGCTTTGCAATTACTAACGAAGGGGGAGAGATCGCTAGGGATAAGTCATACAGGGCACTAGATAGAGTTTTATTCACAATTAAATATGTAAGTTTGGAAAAACACTTTAAATTAATAGACAAATTTAAGCAAGGAGTATCAGAGGACACGTGAGTTATGTGGAAAGACCCTAAAACAGGCATATGTTGAGGGTCCCATCTCCTGGTAACCTAGGGTTGAGGTTATGCTTTGTGTATCCACAGATCACGGCCAAGAAACAGTCTGGGTCCTGGAAAGAAACATCCAACCTATCCAGAAAAGTAAAGAAGATGCATATCCAAGAACCCCCGAGGAGGCAGCAAAAACTGAGTCTTAGTAGACAACAGAGAAGAAGAAAAATCCAATTATACCACAATTGATTTTACTCATTTGGTCAGGATACAGGCATAACAACTTCACTGCCTGGCATTGGGACAATGGGACTTTATATATGGGAATGGACTGATTAACAGAACATCTGAGGGATAGAACATTTTAACTGTATTGACTGTACTGTGACTTAATGTATAGGACCTGTATTAATTATCACCATGCCAGTGAAGACAAAGGGTTGGGTTTTATGTCGAGCTGATGAAGCATTGTATCATCTTAAGGGTAAAGGAAATAATGCAGTACAAGTTCATCAAGAAAAATGATTTTTTAGTAATATAGTTATAGGGACAGCAATGCTATTGCTGTCTTCTACTTCATTAGCCCTAAGAATACAGACTGTTAGAGAGAAAATAATGACTTATAGGTTTATAGAACAGCTAGCCAGAAATATGACCAGAGCCTTCAAGGAATAACAAAAGATTAATTATGAGGTGTATAAAATGTTAGAAACACTAAAAGAGACTGTAGAGGAAATAGGAGATGAAGTGGAAATATTAAGAGTTCAAAGTTTAATGAAATGTGACTACTGGTATTCTTTTTGAATCACTCTTGTGCCTTGGAATTCTTCCCAATATATTTGGACAGGGATTAGAAATAATTTGGATGGCATATAACTCTAGTTCTAGATACAGAAAATCTTAATGTTATCAATGATATAGATAGAGCCACTTTGTATAGGGAAGAAAATATAGATTTAAGCAAAAAATTGTGTGATTGGTTGTCTTCTCCACCTTGTAATTGGTACATGGTTACATGGTATATTTCTGTTTTCAATTTTGTTGTAATTATGATACTGATTATTTGTTGTTTGCCTCTCATTTTAAAAGCTATCTTTGCTCTGAGTAACTGTGTGGGTTGCACATTCAAGATGTTAAAAGTCAGAATGGAGCATATTGAAGAAGGCTTATAAGATCCTAAGATGTACAAAGAGCCTCCAAGAATGGTTTGAAGCCAAATAAGATGGCCGATGTACTTACCAACCAGTATTCATAAGGTCTTTTATAGTATGTTAAAGTTATAACATTTTGATGACAAAAGTTAGGAACTGGATGGCATGGGTTAAAAGTGTTGAAGACTAACATGCAATTGTGGGTTATTGTGTTAGTATTTGAGAGCTGCATAAGAAGTCCAGATGAAATGTCATTATGACCATTTCTGGGTTCCTGTGACCCTCTTGCAGAAAGCTTTCCACAGAACTCTGCTATGATAATGCAGCCTTGATAAGCCTTGTACCTGAACTTCCTGGGAAAAGTTACATCCTGCATAAGTCTGAGAAATATCATAGATTTGTTTTTCTTGTGTGCTAATGTTGTGGTTTTTTTGCCATAAAGAGCTGTCTGATACTTTGAATAAATGGCATTGCTAATTGTCCTGCTAGCAACCCTACCTGTGTGTACTTGTTTCATTTCTCTCCTGAGCTGTGTCATTCTTCTTGCTGGACAGGGGTACCTGATATTCTTAGGCAAGGAAAATTTTTTTAAAATTTTATTTTAAAGTTTTTCTTTTCACATGCAATAGCCAGTTTCAACATTTACTTCCAAAACCCTGAGTTCTTTCCTTTTGTAAAAAAGATTTTATTTATTTTGAGTTTTACAATATTTCCCTCTAATCTTACTTCTCTCCCCTAATCCCCCACAGAAGGCAATTTACCAGTCTTTACATTGTTTTCATGGTATACAGTGATCCAAATTGAATGTGATAAGAGAGAAATCATATCCTTAAGGAAGAAACATAATGTATAAGAGATAGCTATATCAGACAATAAGATATCAGTTTTTTTTCTAAATGAAAGGTAATAGTCCTTGGTCTTTGTTCACACTCCACAGTTCTTTTTCTGGATACAGATGGTATTCTCCATTGCAGACAGCCCCAAATTGTCCCTGATTGTTGCACTAATGGAATGAGCAAATCCATCAAGGTTGATCATCACCCCCATATTGCTGTTACCCTATATAGTGTTTTTCTGGTTCTGCTCATCTCACTCAGCATCAGTTCATGCAAATCCCTCCAGGCTTCCCTGAATTCCCATCCCTCCTCTTTTCTAATAGTACAATTGTGTTCCATGACATACATATACCAGTTTGTTAAGCCATTCCCCAATTGAAGGGCATTTACTTGATTTCCAATTCTTTGCCACCACAAACAGGGCTGCTATGAATATTTTTGTACAAGTGATGTTTTTACCCTTGAGCTCTTTTCTTGGTCATGAGTTTCAGGTAGTCCAATAATTTAAAAATTATCTCTTCTGGATCTGTTTTCCATGTCCAAAGAGATGTTTCACATTTTCTTCTAGTTTTTCATTCTTTTGGTTTTGTTTTATTGTTTCTTGATTTCTCACAAAGTTATCAACTTCCCTTAGTTCCATTCTACATTTGAAGGAATTATTTTCTTCAGAGAGCTTTCTTTTCTCCTTTTCCATATGGTCAATTCTGCTTTTTAAGCCATTCTTTTTCTCATTGGCCTTGTGGACTGTTTTTTTCCCATTTGAATTAAATTGCTTTTTAAAATGTTATTTTTCTTCAATAAATTTTTTTCTGTTTATCTATCCTTCACCAAGCTGCTGGCTTGGTTTTCCTGATTTTTCCTGTATTGCTCATTTCTCTTCCCAATTTTTTCTCTACCTCCCTTACTGGATTTTCAAAGTATTTTTGAAATCTTTCATAGCCTGAGAGCACTTCCTATTTTTCTTGAGAGTTTTGGATACAGAAACTTTGACTTTGTTATCTTCTGAGTATGTATTTTGATCCTCCATGGGACCAAGGTAACTGTCTATAGTCAGATTTGTTTTTCTTCTGTTGCTTGCCCATTTCCCCAGGCTATGATGTGATTTTAATTCTTTTTTTAAGGTGGGGCTCTGCTTCCAGGATGGAGGAAACACTGTCCTAAGTTTTTGAGGGTTTTTGCAGCTATTGTCAGGGACATTCCCCCAGGGATCTCAGTTTCTCCAAGATTTTATGAGAGGCTTTGACTGCTCTCTTGACCTGAGCTCTGGTCTGTGGATGACACAAGCACTCCCATCTGCTCTGGAGCCTTGAGGAGATCCCCTGCTTCACTATGACAGTATTACTTTCTATTCACTTTGAATGATTCCTGGAGTTAACTAACTATATAAAGTAGAATATAAACCCTTTGAGGCGGATTTTTTTTAATTTTTGTCTTGATATCCCTATGATCTATCAGAGAGTCTCTTTCTTTTTTGTGGAGATCAATGGTGGTGGTAGAGGGTTTGGTTGAGGGTGGGAGGAACTTGGTCCATAGAACTCCTGGTGAAGAAACACCCTTTTCCCTTACAAATCTTTAACTATTCTGTACTAGTTACTGGGACTATTGCAAATTTAAGTGACTTGTTCAGAGTCACAGAGACCATATGTGAAAGACACAAGACTTGAATCCTAGTCTTCCTAACTCCAAGGCCTTGTTGTCTATACAGGTACCATGTTTCTTCTTACCCAGCACATGACAAGTATTTAATAAATGGTTATTGAATTGAACTGAATTGTTGGGGCTCTACGAAGAATCAAATGACTCTTCCTGTATCCTTGGACAAGTCACTTGACTAAAGGATAGAAACCCAGAGTTGGAAGGAATATCATAATAGAAATAGTCCAGTAATTTCTGAAAGGGAATCTCTGCTACAGAGTGCCAGAAGGCATTGTCCAGCCTCCGCTCAAGTATTTCCATTGAGAGGAGCTTTCTACCTCCCAAGACCGAACTTTAGGAAATTTCTAATGATAAATCCCCCCCCCCCCCATCTCCCATCTCCTCTCCTTAGATTGAGACAATCTTGCTTCTGTTTCCTGGAACTGAGCAAAACCAGGTGCATTATTCTCTACACGATAACTCTTCAACTCTTTAAATTTACACTTCCCCTAGGCTAACATTCACAATTTCTTTGAATGATCTTCATAATTTTCTGTTCCATGATGTCTTTTTCATGCTTCCCTTGTTTTGCTATAGTTTAGCAATACCCTTTCTAATACATGCTGTCCATAATGGAATATAATAAATACTGTAGATAGCTTCTGACCACCGTAGAGTGAAGTAGAACTATCACTTCTCTTATTCTTCACATGATTCTTTTTTTAATGTAACTTGAAATCATTTTACTAAAGCCCCCTGAGTTTTACTTCCCCATCTATAAATGAAAGGGTTGGACTAAGTGGATTCTCTTGTCATTTCCAAATAATATTTTATGAATCTCCCTCTTTGGACCTCAATTTTCTCTTCTGAAAAAATGGGGGATATAGCTATTGTTTTCATTTCCTTGGAAGACTTTGATGAATTTCAAATGAGAAAATATCCACTAGTCATAATGTAAAGTGTAAAATGGTATAAAAATGGGAACTTTGAATGTGAACTACCTCATGATCAATCTGAAATTAGGTCAGGGAGAAATATCTAGTGCTCATTCCTAGCAACTAAGAGAAATACCCCCAGGGAATTCTCTGAGGGTCCCCTATCTCTTTTGCAGAATCTTTCATGTCTATTTCTGTTTGCTTATTTTAAAAAAAAAACTAACATCTCATATCCTATACCAAGAAAAGATCAAAATGGGTACAGGATTTAGACATAAAAGACAATATTATAAGCAAATCAGGAGATCAAGGAATAGTTTACCTGTCAGATATATGGAAAGGGAAGCATTTTATGACCAAGGAAGAGATGGAGAACATCATTAAAAACAAACTAGATAATTTTGATTACCTTAAATTAAAAAGCTTTTGCACAAACAAAACCACTATAACCAAGATCAAAAGAAATGCAGTAAATTGGGAAACAATTTTTACAACTAGTATTTCTGACAAAGGACTCATTTCTAAAATATATAGAAAACTGAGTCAAATTTATAAAAAAAAAGTCATTCTTCAATGACAAATGGTCAAAGGATATGCAGAAGCAATTTACAGATGAGGAAGTCAAAGCAATCTGTAGTCATATGAAAAATTGCTCTAAATCTTTACTGATTAGCTAAATGCAAATTAAAACATCTCTGAAGTCCAACCTTACACCTCTTAGACTAGCCCATATGACTAGAAAAGACAATGATCAATGCTGGAAGGGATGTGGGAAATCTGGGACACTAATGCTGGTGGAGCTGTGAACTCATCCAACCTTTCTAAAGAACTATCTGGAATTATGCCCAAAGGTCAATAAAACTATGCAAACCCTTTGATCCAGCAATACCACTACTGGGTCTATACCCTGAAGAGATCATGAAAAAGGGTAAAAATATCACTTGTACAAAAATATTCATTTCAGCTCTATTTGTGGTGGCAAAGAGCTAGAAATTGAGTGAATGTCCATCAGTTGAAGAATGGCTCAATAAACTGTGGTATATGTATATTATGGAACACCATTGTTCTATTAGAAACAAGGAGGGATGGAAATTCAAAGAAGCCTGGAAGGATTTGCATGAATTGATACTGAGTGAGATGAGCAGAACCAGAAGAACAGTGTACACCCTAACAGCAACATAAGGGTGATGATCAATCTTAATGAATTTGTTCATTCCATCAGTGAAACAATCAGGGACAGTTTTGGGATATCTGCGATGAAGAATACCATTAGTATCTAAAGAAGGAATTGCGGAGTTTGAACAAAGACCAAAGACTATTACCTTTAATTTTTAAAAGGTATCTTATTAAGTAATTTGATATCTTTTATATTTTATTTTTTCTTAGGGTTATGATTTCTCTCTCAACACATTCAATTTTGATCAATGTATAGCATGGAAACAATGTAAAGACTATTAGACTACCTTCTGTGGGGTGATGGGAGGAGGGAAGTGAGATTGGGGAAAAATTGTAAAATTCAAAAAACAAAAAAATCATCAAAAATATCAACAAGCATTTTTTTATAATCACAAAAGACACTGAAATGGTCATTGATAAGAGAAAGAAAATAATCATTGAAGTTTTCTTCATTACACAGGGTTGACCTTGAATCTTATAACAAAAGAGCTAGGAAAGATTTCATTTGTTGAATAATATATTTATATATTTTTTCAGACAATGTGGTTAAATGACTAGCTCAAAGGCATACAGATAAGTAATTAAGCATCAGATGTCGGACTTGAGCTCAGGTCCTCATGACTCCAGAATTGGTGCTCTATCTGTTACACTACCTAGTTGCTCCCTAGGAAAGATTTTAGAAGAAATTGTGCAGAATACTCAGAGTTGTAGGGGACTTCAGAACAGAGAACACAGAATATTAGAACTAGAAGCCTACTTAAAGCACAGAATACAGAATGTCAAAGCTGGAAGAGTTCCCTGAATATAGAAGACAGACTGTCAGAGCATAGAGCACAGTGCATCAGAACTGGAAGGGAGAATAAAATACATGGAGTGTCAAGCAGAGACCACAAAATGTTGGAGCTAGATTGGACCTTAATATGCAAAATACAGACTGTCAGAGCATAGAACTCAGCAGATATGACTGGAAGAGAACCAAGAACATAGGCTTTGGAATGTTAGAGCACAGAATTTATAATGTCGTCTCTGGAGGGCGATCTCAGAACATAGAATACAGAATGTCAGAGATCATCTTATCTTATCTCTTCATTTAACTGTGAAAGAAACTGAGACCCAAAAAGAATAAGTTACTTGTCCAAGTTTCAGTAATTTTTGATCTCAGGTAGAAGAATGCTAATGTTCTTGTGCTGAATGTTGAATGTTGAATGGACTGCATGAATATTGATTTATGGTCCTTTACCAAGGCATGGGAGATGTATTAAAATGATCGTGCATAAGCTCTACTTACATCTTGGACTTTAGCTCATGCAACATCTAGAAGACAAATTTTAAAAAGGGTTAGGTTTAAAAAACTTCTTGTATGTAAAGCACAGATCTTTCGACAAACCTAGCCCATTGAAATATGACAGAATTAGAAAATTTCCTGTCAACAGAAGAAAAACAAGAGTTTTTCTCTACATTGTTTCATTTACAAATACTTGGTTCTGTCAATCAGGATTATGGTACTCACTCACTGTGTGGCCTTGGAAAAGTACATTTTATCATTGCATTTCACTTTTCTTTGAGTTAAACTAGATAATCAAAGCGTTCCCTTCCAGTTCTGATCTTTGATATTTTATGTCTGAAGGTCACTTTCAATTTTGGCAATGTGTTCTACATCTTATGTTCTATATTATTCTTCATTTAATTTAATCAATTTATTAAGATTCTAGAATTGGAGTGGTGTACAAAGAAAAAATAAGGCAAGAGTCCTTATGGGAAAAGATACAAATACAAATAAATATAATACAATGCTGAATCTGTTCAGTACTATGGTAAAAAGTCAAAACTTCTTGGAGAAATGTTGTTTTGCAATTGTCATATTGACAGGTACATATAGCAAGGCAGTCTATTTCAAGCAAAGGAAACTGAGCAATGATAGAAATGAAAGCATGCCTGTTATGTTTGGATAATCATCACTCTTTCAAATGTTACTAAAAATCTCCTTATTATTAAATGTAATGACTTTTTTCTCAGTCCTCATCCATCTTGATCTTTCTTTTTTTAAAAAAATATTTATTTATTTACACATTACTAAAATAAACTTGTTGTAAAAGTAAACATAATCCCCCCCCTCTCCCCACAACAATAGAGAAGCCTCATGAAAAATAAAGTGAGAGCAAAAGAAAAAAAACTTGTACTTCAATCTGTGTTCATATAACATCAGTTCTGTCTCTGGGATGGGTTGCATTCTTTATCATAAGTCTGTCAAAGAAGATGCTTCAATAATTTTTCCCATGGTTGCCATTACTATCTGTATTTACCTCTATTTCTCTTCACTCTCATTTATTCTATTCTCTCTCTCTCCTTTCACTTTGCTCCTCCTCAAAAGTGTGTTGTGGGGCAACCAAGTGGTGCAGTGGATAGAGCAGCAACCCTGTGTTCCAGGGGTCAGGAGGACCCCAACCCAAATCTGACCTCAGACACTCAACTGGGCAAGCTACCCCACAAAAGTGTGTTGTATCTGACTACCCTCTCCCATGATTCCCTCTCCTCTATCACCTACACCCTTCCTCCACACCCCAGTCCCCTTTTCCCCATCCCCTTCCTCTCATTTTTCCTCTAGGGTAAAATAGATTTCTATACCTTATTGAGTTTGCATGTTGTTTCCTTTCTGAGCCATTTCTGATGAGAATGAAGGTTCACTCATTACCCCATTCCATTACAAAAGCTTTTTACCCCTTACTCTTTTATGTGAAATAGCTTAGCCCATTCTACCTCTCTTTTCCCTTCCTCCTAGTACATTCCTTTTTCCACCTATTGATTCCATTTTTGTAACATATTATACCTTCATATTCAGCTCTCTCTCCTATGCCTTGTCTATATGTGGTCTTTCTAACTGCCCTAAGAAATGAGAAAGTTCATATGAGCTATCAATATCATCTTCCTATGCAGGAATACAAGCAATTCAACATTATTAGATCCCTCATAATTTCCCCTTTCCATCCACTCACTGTCTATGCTTCACCCAAGTCTTGTACTTGGAGATCAAACCTTCTATTCAGCTCTGGTTGTTTCAACAGGAAAATTTGAAATTCCCCTGTTTCATTAAATATCCTTCTTTTCCCAAGAAAGAGGATGTTCAGTTTTTCTGAATAGTTCATTCTCGGTTGTAAGTTCTTTTACCTTCTGTAATATTATATTCCAGGCACTATAAGAATTAATGTAGATGTTACTAAGTCCTGTGTAATCCTAGCTGTAGCTCCATGGTATTTGAATTATTTCTTTCTAGCTGCTTCTAATATATTCTCTTTGACTTGGGAATTCTGGAATTTGGCTTTAATATTCCTGGGAGTTTATTTTTTTTGGGGGGGGCGGTCTTTTTCAGGAGGTGATCAGTGGGTTCTATCAATTTCCATTTTACTCTCTGCTTCTAGGATATTGGGCGATTTTCCTGTACAAATTCTTTAAAATGAAGTCATGGGTCTTTTCCTGGTCATGACTTTCAGGTAGCCCAATGATTTTTAAAATTATCTCTTCTGGACCTGTTTTCCAGGTCAGTTGTTTTTCCAATGAGATATTTCACAGTTTTTTCCTAGTTTTTCAATCTTTTGATTTTGTTTTATTGTTTCTTGATTTCTCACAAAGTCATCAGCTTCCCTTAGCTCCATTCTACATTTGAAGGAATTGTTTTCTTCAGAGAACTTTCTTATCTCCTTTTACATCTGGTCAATTCTACTTTTTAGGCATTTTTCTCCTTATTTGACCTTTCGGACTTCTTTTTTTCCATTTGACCTAAATCAGTTTTTTTTGGTTTATTTGTTTTATATTATTACAATAACTTTGTTATAAGAATAAACATTAACCCCCCCCCAAGAAGATGAGAAATCTCAAGAACAGTGAGAGAGAAAAAAAATGTACTTCAGTCTATATTCAGATTCCAATGGCTCTGCCTCTCGGGTGAGTTGCCTTCTTTGTCATAAGTCCACCAGAGAAGTTGCTTCAATATTTTTCCCACAGTTGTTATTACTAGCTGTACCTCCATTCTATTCCTCCCCACTCTCATTTATTCTATTCTCTCTCTCCTTTCATCCTGGCCCTGTCCAAAAGTGTGTTGTATCTGAGTACACTCTCCCACAATCTTCCATCTCTTCTATCACATATTTCTCTCTTCCCTCCCCCCATTCCCACTTATCCCATCCATTTCTTCTCATTTTTCTCTAGAGTAAGATAGATTTCTATACCCTGTGAAGTGTGTATGTTATTTCCTTTCTGAGCCATTTCTGATGAGAATGAGGGCTCACTTATTCCCCCTTGCCTTCCCCCATTCCACTCCATTGAAAAAGCTTTTATTGACTTTTACGTGAAATATCTTAGCTCCTTCTTCCTCTTCTTTCTCTTCATCCTAGTACTTCCCTTTATCACCCATTGACTCCATATTTCTTACCATATTATAACATTATATTAAGCTCCTTCCTGTGTCTTGTCTATATATGCTCCTTATAACAGCTCTTATAAATGAGAAAGTTCATATGAGTTGTCAGTATCTTCTTCCCATGCAGGAATATGAACAGTTCAAAATCATTAAGTTTCTCATAGTTAGTCATTCTTGTCCACTCCCTCTATGGATTACCAGATTCCTGTCCTTGAAGATCAAACTTTCTGGTCAGCTCTGGTTGTTTCAATAGGAAAGTCTGAATGTCCCCGTTTCATTGAAAGTCCATTGTTTCCCCTGAAAGAGGATGTTCAGTTTTGCTGGGTAGTTGATTCTCAGTTGTAAAGTAAGATCTTTTGCCTTCTGGAATATCATATTCCAATCCCTATGAGCCCTTAATGTAGATGCTGCCAGATCCTGTGTATTCCTGACTATGGAGCCACAGTAGTTGAATTGTTTGTTTCTGGCAGGTTTCAGTGTTTTCTCTTTGACTTGGGAGTTTTGGAATTTGGCTATAATATTCCTGGAAGTTTTTCTTTGGGATCTCTTTCAGGAGGTGACTGGTGAATTCTCTCAATTTCTATTTTACCCTCTGCTTCTAGGGTCTTGGGCAATTTTGCTCTATTATTTCTTGAAAAATGAAGTCTAGGCTCTTTTCCTGGGCATGACTTTCAGGTAGCCCAATAATTTTTAAATTATTTCTTCTGGATCTATTTTCGAGGTCAGTTGTTTTTCCAATGAGATATTTCACATTTTCTTCTAATTTTTGGCTTTTTTTGGGAAGAGTTTTATTTTTTCTTGATTTCTTGCAAAGTCATTAGCTTCCTTTTGTTCCATTCTACATTTGAAGGAGTTATTTTCTTCAGAGAGCTTTTTTATTTCCTTTCCAGCTGGCCAATTCTGCTTTTTAAGGCATTCTTCTCCTCATTTACCTTTTGTTTTGCTTTTTTCCATTAGGCCTAAACTGCTTTTTAACATACTGTTTTCTTCAGTATTTTTTTGTATTTCTTTCACCAGGCTGCTGATTTGGTTTTCATGATTTATTTGCATCATTCTCATTTCTCCTCCCAGTTTTTCTTCGTCCTCCCTTAACTGCTTTTCAAAGTCTTTTATGAGTTCATGCCTAGCCTGAGGCCATTTCCTTTTTCTCTTGGAGGTTTTTGATAAGGAAGCTTCAATTTCATCATCATCTGAGTATGTATTTTGATCTTCCATGGGACCAAAGTAATTTTCTATGGTCACATTCTTCTTTTTCTGTTATTTACTCATTTCATCAGCCCAAGACTAATTTACAGCACTTCCAAGGCTTTGGGGGTTTTTTGGGGGACACCTCACTGGTACCTTTATTCCTCCAAGGTCTTATGCTCTCTTGCCTGTGCTTTGATATGGATATGGTCACAGGTGCTCCCCTCTGCCCTGGAGCTGTGAGAAGGATCCTTGCTCAGCTATCTTAGTATGGAAGCCCAAATTTCCACATGAATCTGAGCATGGGCAAACAGCAGAGTCCTGTCCTAGGGAGAACAGAGAGCTTTCTGCAGTCTCCCTTGACCCCCTTACCACCTGTGAGCTGTGCTCTGGAGGTACAGGCTGGTTTCCCTGATTCCCACTGTAGGTCTCACTGCAAGGTTGCTCTTGGACCAGTGCTCCTAAATCCACATTCATTCTGGTGCAACAGAGTTCTCCTACTGCTCCTTCAAGCTCTTCCCAGTGATCCCTGTGATGAATTGGGCTATGCTGTGCTATGGACATGGCTTTTTTCCAACCCCTGATTCCGGTAAAACATACCTTTTCTGTGGAACTTCTAAATTATCTTGAACTGGGAAAATGTATCACTCAGTATTTCTAAATTTTGGTTAGAGTCATAATTTGATGACTTTTGGAATTTTTGGGGGTAAGGAGTTCCCAAGGAATGCTGTCTTAATGCTGCCATCTTGGCTCCCCCCCCACCTAAATTGGTTTTAATATGGGAATTTTCTTTGGCATTTTTTTTTTGTATCTCCTTCACCAAGCTGTTGATTTGGTTTTCATGGTTTTCTTGCATAGCTCTCATTTCTCTTGCCATTTTCCCCCTCTACCTTCTGTACTTGATTTTCAAAATCATTTTTGTGCTCTTCTGTAGCCTGAGACAATTCCTATTTTTCTTGGAGCTTTGGATATGGTAACTTTGACTTTGTCATTTTCTGATTGTGTGTTTTGATCCTCCATGGGACCAAAGTAACCATCTATGGTTAGATTCTTTTTTTTCTGTTTACTCATTTTCAGATCCTATGATCTTGTTTTAACATACTTTCCAAGCTTTTGAGTGTTTTGGGGACACCACTCCTAAGAATCTCAATTCTTTAAATATCTTATGAGGGTCTCTGACTCCTCTGTTGGCCTGTTCTGTGGTCTGTGGATGACCACAAGCTCGCTCCTCTGCCCTGGAGCTGTGAGGAGGGTCCCTATTCACTATAGCAACAGGTGATCCCAGACTACAACCAGGCTCTGAATACAGACAGAACAGCAAAGTTTAGTTGCAGGGTTAGCTGAGAAACCTTGACTGTCCCCTCATCCCCTTGCCATCTATGGACTGAGCACTCTGGAAGCAGCTGCCAGGTGGCTTCCTGCTGAGTGTCTCTACAAACCTGCTTCCATTTCCCAGGACCCAGTCTGTGCTGAGGCCTAAGCTGCACTGGGCTCCACATTCACTCTTGCATAGTTTTCCTGCTGTCATTTCGAGTTGTCCTGGGTGATTCCAGAGTTGGTAGGTCTGGAAACCACTCCTACTGCTATGGACCCTAGTGCCAGGGACCCAGATGCCCTGTGGGCTGTTCTTGGAAGGTTGGAGTTCATTTGCTCCAGTAAAGTACAGCCCTGGTCCCTTCTGACCCCCATGGGATAGCACCTTCCCCCTGGATATTCCAGGTTATCTTGGGCTGGAAAATTGTTTCACTCAGTTTTTCTGTGGGTTCTGTAACTTCTAGAATTTGGTTAGAATCATAATTTTAAGGTATCTAGAGCATTTTGGAAGACAGCTTCTAGTAATTCCTGCATCCATGCTGCCATCTTGGCTCCAACTCCCATCTTGATCTCTTTCTGAAATTTTCAGCATTGTTGATCACTCCAATATTCCAGGCATTCTTTCCTTTCTGGGTTTCCATAGTCCCCCTCTCTCCTGTTTTTCTGCATTCTTATTTGATAGCTCTATTGCAATCATTTTCTTGCCTCATTATCCATAACCTGATCCTTTAGCAGAACATAGCAATGTCCTCAAAGCTTTGTCGAACAGCAGTCTCCTCTTCTCTTTCAGATTCTTTCTTTTTATCTCAGCTTCTGTAGGTTCAATATCTTCTATTTGCAGTTTACTCAGAAAGCCACATAACCAACCCTCATATATTTTTTTATTTCTTGAAGATTTTATTTATTTTGAGTTTTACAATTCCCCCCATCTTACTTCCCTCTCCCCACCCCCCACAGAAGACAATTTGACAATCTTTACATTACTTCCATAGTATACATTGATCCAAATTGAATGTGATAAGAGAGAAATCATATCCTTAAGGAAGAAACATAAAGTAAAAGAGAGCAAAATCAGACAATAAGATATCAGTGTTTTCTACATTAAAGGTAATAGTCCTTGGTCTTTGTTCAAACTCCACAGTTCTTTCTCTGAATACAGATGGTATTCTCCATTGCAGAGAGCCCCAAATTGTCCCTAATAGTTGCACTGATGGAATGAGCGAGTCCATCAAAGTTGATCATTGCTCCCATGTTGCTTTTAGGCTGTATAGTGTTTTTCTGGTTCTGCTCATCTCACTCAGCATCAGTTTATACAAATCCCTCCAGGCTTTCCTGAATTCCCAACCCTCCTGGTTTCTAACAGAACAATAGTGTTCCATGACATACATATACCACAGTTTGCTAAACCATTCCCCAGTTGAAGGACATTTACTTGATTTCCAGTTCTTTGCCATCAGAAACAGGGCTGCTATGAACATTTTTGTACAAGTGATTTTTTACCCTTTTTCATAATCTCTTCAGGGTATAGACCCAGAAATGCTATTGCTGGATTTTAAAGGGTATGCTCATTTTCGTTGCCCTTTGCAACTCTCATGTTTTAATTGAGCATTAATATTCTTATCTGTTCAAGATCTTTTTGAATCCTATGATCTGGCTTTGTTGTCATCTTCAAATTTGACAACCTGCCATCTTTGTCTTTATCAAAGACATTGATAGCTAAATGGCATTGTGAATAGAGTAGTAGCACTGGAATCAGGGAAACCTGAGTCAAATCCAGCCTTGGATACTTACCAGATATGTGACCCTGGGCGAGTAACTTAATCTCCAATTGTCTTGCAAAACAATAATAAAAACAAAAGCATCAAAGTGATGAATTTATCAATTGAAAAAGCCAAATACCAGCTCCCTAGAGTCCCCCACTACGGACCACTGTCCAAGTAAGTTGATATTCAAGTTTGAATGATTGGAATACCTTGATGCAATGGGAAGTGTGATGGATTTGGAGTCTTCATCTTCATCTTCAAATTGCAGCTCTGTCATTTCCTTCTTTTGTGATGGATGGATGGCAAGTCATTTAGACTCTTTAGGCAAATGCCCTTCCCTTGCCTCCTCTGTAAAATGAAGGCATTGTATCAATGGCCTCCAAGGTCCCTTCCAGCTGTTAAACTATGATTCTATGACTTTTCTTTGGCTAATTCATTAAACTGCTCTGAAGCCACCTCTTCCTGTTCTTATTTGAACTGCGACTCCTCAACTTGTCTACAAGAATGTCATGAAATTCTCTGTCAAATATTTTCCTATAATCCAAGCCAGTCTGTATTTGTAGAAGTTTCTTTTTTTTTTGGATTTTTTTTTTGCAAGGCAAATGGGATTAAGTGGCTTGCCCAAGGCCACACAGCTAGGTAATTATTAAGTGTCTGAGACCGGATTTGAACCCAGGTACTCCTGACTCCAAGGCCGGTACTTTATCCACTACGCCACGCCACCTAGCCGCCCCTTGTAGCAGTTTCTTAACCTTCCAGGTTATTTATCTTGTTGAAAGAGGGACGCACTTTGTTAGTCATATACTGTTCTTGTTGAAGTTGTGCTAGTGATTTGTGACTATATGTTGGCATATGGATAAGGAATTAGATTTGTTTGGTTTGGTTCCAGAGAGTAGAATGGGATAGGGAGAGGGGTCTAGGGTAACTGTTTGGGTTGAATAGAAGAGTTTTCTAGGAAGGATATTTGTCCCCCCAAAATGGAATAGACAACATTAGGAAGCAATGAAGTTGCCATTGGCATTTTTAAAGCATATGTTGTATAATTCTCTTCTGGGATATCTGCAGAAAGGATTCTGGGCCCGGGAAGGAGGATGGACTCAATGTCCTTTGAAGTCCTGACTGACTGAGGTTGTAGCTTTCTACAAGTTGGTTCTTGGGGGTGGATTTTAGATTTATAATTTCATCTGATTAGGGAGGGAGCTCTCAACTAAGTTTACTCCCTCAACCCAGACAGCCCCTGACCTGCTCTGAAACTTACAGTGCTAAAGAGGTCACTTACATTCTTACAGCCAGAAGATCTAGATTCAAATTCCTCCTCAGACTCTTAATATCTGGACAAACTGCTTAACCACCTCATGCCTCAGTTTTCTCTTCTATAAAAATGATAAATGTAGGACTTGATGATTTCTTAGATCCCCTTATGATTCTGTGGTCCTGTGGATGTTAGAATTCTGTTAGAATCCTTGTTAGGGAACAAACAATTGGGACAACACTTTATAAAAGTCCCTTCTGCACAACAATCTCATGAGATAAGTGGACAGATTACTATTATCCCAAGTTACAAATAAGGAAACTGATCCTCAGAGGGATGTATTAATTTGTCTACAGTCTCCTGAATAACAATCAGAGCCAAGATTCCAAGTCAGGTATCCTGACCTTAAGTTGAGGGCTATTTTTACTACTTCTCAGCTTATTATTGAATCTGTCTTCAAACAACACAAGTAACAAACTGTGGATGTAAATGTGTTGGTTTGGAGATCAGGAAATCTGGGTTCACATTCTGACCCCCTGCTGTATGACTCTGTTCTACTTAAATCCACTTTTCCTTGTGTAAAATAAATACAACAATTGTAGAAACTTTACCTTCATGGGTTGTTAGGATCTATGAAATCATGAAAATAATCATAATTATAACAAATAATAGTTAGCATTTATGAAGTACTTCTATCAAGGGTAACACTACACCTCTAGTCAGCTAGATTTTCAACCTGATAGCCATTCTAGACTTTTTTTTAAACCATTAATTTGATCCATATGATTAAATGACCTTACTTTCTTTGCTTGAACATAAATAGTCATAATTAAGCCAGACTGGAGTAAATGTATCACCCACAAAAAAGTGACATGATATTATGTTTCACTGTCCCTATGACCTTGTCTTAAAGTGCAGGCAACATGTCAGATTTGTAGCATCTTCCTGTGCACAGTTTTCTACTTGCCAAAAAAAGAGTAGAAATATAATTTTTCTTCCTTTTAATCATTATTCTGGGGAAATGAAAAAATTATAATATATATGCATAGTCAAGCAAAACAAATTCCCCCATTGGCTGTTCATGAGAAATTATACTTTTTTTCTTACCTTAAATCCATCAATTCTCTATAATGGATAGTATGTTCATGATCTCAAGGATCCATCTATGTCTGACATTCTCTATGTCTATTTTCAAGTGAGTAAAATGAATAATTCTGAGAGTTTGTTTTTCCTCCTCCTTTCTAGATGGCTTGTGAAATGAATTTCATCTTAATCAGACTCATTATGTGCTCGCATTCTTGGTTTTCTTCACCTCATATTGGAGAACTGGAAAGATTATCACATTTTGAATCCAAAGAAATGGGTTTTGATCTTAACTCTGCCCATCTCTCTTTTGTGGAAAATTGAGATTTTGACACAGCTTATTAAGTTGTACAATAGTAATAATGATCCTATTGCTTCTTGCCTCTTAGGGCTTTTGTAAATAAAATACTTTACAAATAAAAAATATCCCTTCATAGGATCTCAGGATAATCTAATCTTACTCTTTGATTTTGTAGATGAAAAAACTGATACCCATGATTACACAGGTAATAAGTGGAAGATTTGAACGCCAGTCTTATCTAAATCTTAGTTATTATTTTTGACTGTCTTCACTAAAACCTTCTTTTATTGACTCAGTGAAGCATAAAATAACAATTGAAGTTCCTGAAGGCTAGGTCAGGAGTTCACAAGCTTTGGCAGGTCCTTTCAAGATAGTAAGACTTCCTGTGCAATCCTGGAAGATGTATTTTAGGCTTGAGAAGTTAACTTGGCTAGTTGCGGAAATGTTTATCACTAGAGGAATGGTTCCTGTAGGACATATGCTTTGGCCACAGTAACTCATGAAAAATTCTAGTAAAGATGTTGATTGGCTGATTGAGGCAGGGCAATGTGGAAGCAACACATTTGCTCCAGAGGAAGGAGAATTCACATAAAAGAAATGTAAGGTATCTGTAAATCTTTTATCCCCTTTCTTTTCTTTTTTTCTTTTTTTTTTTTCGAGTTGCACAGACTTTTATAGGGATTAATAGAGATCACAGAAAACACAGTTCTGGATCCTATCAATTGTGTGATAAGTCAGGTTGCCACAGCCTTCTTGGCAGCTTCCTGCTCAGCAAACATCCTGTGCTTCTGCTTTATAAGACATTTCTAAGCAAGTTGATCCTGAAAAGCTTTTGCAATTTCATAGGGCTATTTGAGCTCTTTTGTGCAGTTCTGTGGATAGTTTTCTCCTTCTCTTTGCTGACAGGCCTTCATCCCTTCCTGGACAATATTAATTTTTTGGTCAATTTCATAATCTCTTTTCCACCATTTTCCTGCTTCAAATATACATAGAATATCTCCTTGCTTGCTAGTATTCTGTGGTTATTGCCAATGCTAGTAATAGGTCTTTTATTGCATAATACTCTTTTAAAAATTCTTGGAAGCAGGATGATGGGCAGGTTGAAAGCATATACCAGGGTGGTGACTGGGTTGGCCAGTGATGTGATCAGGTTGATCACCAGAGTGTGGCACGGTGCACCTGGGTATAACTCCTTGTCCCAGTCTTTGGACATCACATCCAGGGGCTCTTTCAATTGGGCAGTGTGGGGTCCTCTAGGCCTCGGCTTCCAACTGGTTCTCAGGGTTCCCAGACAGGTCATATCTCCCTTCCCCCAGCTCTCCCTTGGCAACTCCAGAGAAAAGAACAGTCAGAGGGGACCTTGCCATCTCTGTAAATCTTAAAGTAATTCTCATCAGAGCTTTGCTGAAAGTCCTGTTCCTTTCTCAGAGAATTACCTTTCTGTTAGGCTTATTGTGTTTCTTAGCAGAATTGAAAAGGATTCCCAGAAAAGGTAGCTAAGCTGGGAGAAAAAGAACCTGAATTCCTCAGCAGATCAGTAGTAAATGCAAAGCCCTTTTCATTCTCTATCTACAAGAAATAGGTTTTAAATACTTTAAGGCAGAGAATTTAGGGGAAGAAATCCCAAACTTCAGTCATGACCCTGCCTTTAGTTTTTCATATGGGGGAGTCAGTTATCTGACCTTGAGTAAGCCCATTTTAAAAATGTTCTATTTATTTCAAAGGGGTCATGATGGGGCACTAATTAGATAGCTGGTCCCAAAGTATTTGAGAGAGGGGGCAATGGAGTCAAGTTATGGAAGACAAGTCAGGGACTTTGCTAAATTTTCCCCAGTTTCCTTCAGATACAACATTAATCAAACCTCTAAATGGATTCTGGAGTGACTCACAAAAAAAGAGAGAGTGGCATCTTCCAGTTTACGATACCTGGAATGACTTCAGGAAAGGTCTATATCTCTCTTATATGGAGAGGGAGTATTGCCCAGAGCAGGGACCAGAGGCCTGGGCAGGGGGCAGAGATCAGGGCAGGAAGCAGATTGGGGCAGGGAGTACAGCCTGGGTCAGGGCTGGAGCAGGGGGCAGAGGCAGGGCACAGGGCAGAGTCCAGGGCAGGGAGCAGAGACCAGGGTGGGAGAAAAGGCCAGGGCAGGGGGCAGAGACCAGGGCAGGGGCCAGAGACTAAGGTGGCAAGTGTGTAGGAAGCCATCTGGAGGCTCTCAGCCACAGGAAAGGTCAGCAACTGAGGTCCCCGATTCCTGACTCAGCAGCCAACTTCACCACAGGCCAGCTGCACGGGCTCCAACACTGGTACAGATGGCAAATTTAGAGTGCTGGATTCCCTTCTCATTCAGCACAATTAGACCCAACTCAGTGAGCAAGAGTCAGAGACTCTGTGATCCAGTAGCAGAATTCAAGATGGGTAAGAAAAATCAGAGAAAGGCCCTGACCATAGAAAACCAATATAGTCATAAGGATGATTACAACACTATGTCAACAGAGAAAAGCAGAAAATTACTGGTGCTGGAAGGGAAAACGAATTGTTCTCAAACCAAAAAGTTGTCTTGGAAGAGCTCAAAAAGGATTTTAAAGATCAAATATTAAAATTGGAAGAAGAAATGCAAGAGAAATTTAATAGCTTGGAAAAGGAAGCACATGAATTGACTGAAGAAAACAAGTTCTTTAAAAACAAAGTTGGGTAAATGCAAAATAAAAGTGCTTGAGAAAGCATAAGGTGCTGAATGAATGCAAAGCATGTTTATCATTGAATAAGCATTTCTTCTACTATACTTTCCTATACTGTATATAACTTGGAAGGCAAATTGGGGGTAGCTGAAACACAGACTGGAGATAGATTGACAGACCTAAGACTGAAGTTTGGCTCCCAAACTAGTGAGTTCTGAGGTCTGGAGCAGGTTGCATTCACTTCTAAGGCTCAGTTTCATCATTTGTAAGATTCAGAAAACATCTCATATAGCTGTTCAGTCAATCAAGTTGTATTTATTAAGGGCTAATTCGATATATAAGGGCCTGTTTTAAATCCCATAGTTACAAAGATAAGCTGTTTCTGCTTTCAAAGAACTTGTGTTCAAATGGGAGACATTATTTATACCTTTAGAGCCATGGAAAGAATACATAAATCTGAGCCAATGTAACCATGCATGGAAAAGCACCAGTTACTGATAAGGTCAGTAGCAGAAAGTGACTGAATTTTTCTTCTAATGTTATTTTATTTTTTCCAATTACATATAAAGAGTTTTCAACATTCATCTTTTTGCAAGTTTTTGAGTTCCACCTTTTACTTCCTCTTTTGTATAGGAGCAAGTAATTTGGTATAGATCTTACATGTGTTTTATGTAGTTCCATGTTAGTTATGTTACGAAAGAAGACTTAGAACCAAAAAAAATTCAAGAAAGGAAAATATATAAAAGATGTTTTAATAAGTAAATATATTATTCTTTACTCTGCATTCAAATTCACTAGTTTTCTCTTTAGATGTGGATGACATTTTCCATCATAAGGCATTTGGGATTGAGGTGACTGAGTTTTGAAGGTAACAGTAATTCCAAGAGATGGAGGTGAGGGAGAACATTATGAATAGGGAACAGACAGTGCAGAGGGATGGTCTGAGAAGAAGCAAATAGTTCAGTATGGCTAGTCTATAGAGCATGTGGAGGTGAGTGATGTGGAGCCTAGAGAAACAAGAAGTGACCAGCTTGTTAAGAGCTGTAAATGACTGCCAAAGGAGTTTTATATTTGCCCCTAGAGATAACAGTAAAACAACAGAAAACAAGTTTGGAACAACTTGAGTATGGGACTGACATAGTTAGAACTGGGCTTTAGGAAAATCATTTCAGCATTTCAGAATGTGGGATGGTCTGGAGAGAGGAGAGACTGGAGACCAATAATAGGATCAAATATTGCAATAGTCAAAGTTGAAGGATGATAAGGGTCTAAATAAGGGTGGTGATTGTGTAAGTGCAGAGCAGAGGATATGGAAGTAGAAATGACAAAACTGGATATGGAAGTAGAAATGACAAAACTGGATATACATAAGGTCTGAAAAATTGAATGTGATATCAACATTGTGAATTAGGTAATGGTACTTTCACAATAATTGGGATAATTGGATAGGTGATGTGTTTTGAGGGAGAGAAAATTTTATTGGACATTCTGAATTTCTGGGATATTCATTTTAAAAACCAATAGGTCACTGATGGTACATAACTAGAGTCCAAGAGAAAGACAGATATACAGATTTACTAGTCATCCATTTAGAGCTGATAATTGAATCTATATAGGAAAGGTGGTCATATAGCAAGAAAAGAAAAGAGGTTTAATACTAGACTCTTCGGGGTAAGCCCAGAAATGACAGGTATGAATTGATGGTGATCTAGCAAAAGACACTGAGGAATAGTTATATGGGTGGGAGGGGAATTTAGATAGAGCTATGTCATAGAAATCCAGAGAGATTTTGTATGCTTCAGTTTAGGATTTGATATGGCAAATAAGACACTATAGGTAATTTTGGAGAAAACAATTTCATTTCAGGTCAGAAGTCAGAATATAGAGGGTTTAGCAGAGAGTGAGAGAAGAGAGAGTGGAGGTACCAACTAGAAATAGCTTTTTCAAGGAGTTTGAGAGAAGAAAAAAGAGAATGAGAATAAGTGAGAATGATCAAGATTTTTTCTTTTAAGGTAGAGGGAGTCTTAGGTAATTTTGTAGGCAGAGAAACATAGATATTGTGAATTAAAAGGGGCCTCAGCAGATATCTGGTCTGATCCATGCAAGAAAAAATGCCTATTTTAATATACATACCAAATGACTATTCAGCTACTACTGTCATGATCACCATCTTGGTCTGTCTTCTTTGGACTAAGAGCTTAAGGGTGATATTCCTTCTGAAATGTGGCATGTAGTACTGAATACAATACTATGTTGATGACCAGGGCATTTAATAAAATTATAACCCCCCTTAGGTTGAACACATTCTTCTTTGAATGAAGCCTAGGGAAGCATTGACTTTTAGGGGGTTACTATATCATACAGGTGTCTGTATCCATCTCCCTGGTTGGTCTTGCCACAACTTTTGTATTGGGACTGATTATGGGCATCAACTGTGAAATTCTACCAACTCTGCAAATATCTTTTACTCTTTCTCTTCTCTCCCAAATGACCCGAGGCAGAAAAGAGGCTCCTAAGAATGTGGACTATTTCATTATTTCCCCCTGCCTCAAATCTCATTACTGTGCTTCACTGAGAGTGTCTTAGTTCTTCATTACAGAGTAAAGGGATTATGTTGTGGACAGGACAGGGGATGGTCCTCTGTATCTGGAGTCTGGGAGGGATATAGTTTGGAAATAAAGGCGCTACATAAACAAAAGATATCAATAAAATTATTTTTAGAAAAAAGAAAAAGGGTACAAAAGAGGTCTATGCAATCTTTTGCTCAGAGATTTTCAGTTTGGGAAAGAAAACTCTCCTGAATATGCAGAAGTTCTTTTTATCTTGGACTTCAATTTATGCAGTACCTACCTAGGAAACTTTAAAAAGGTTGTTTACTTTGTATGAAAAGCAGATACTTTGGGGTTGGAGGAGGGAACCAGAAGAGTTCAGATGACAGCCCCAGCCTCTCCACCCACCCCTCTATCTCTTCAGTCAGTCTAATGTCATTGTACTGTTCTTTCCACAAACTCCAACCCCCTGAAATATGACAGAATTAGAAAGAAGTACAGTCAACTTAACAAATCACAAGTTATTCATTATGACACTTATAAATCCTCAACATTGGAAGTGATGTGGGAAATGGGGCCACTAATACATTGTTAGTGGAGTTGTGAAGTGCTCCAATCTTTCTGGAGAGCAATTTGGAAAGAGCAATAAAATTTTGATCCAACAATGCTGTATCCCAAAAAGATCACAAGAAAGGATAAAGAGCCCACATCTACAAAAATACTTATAATAGCTCTTTTTTTAGTGGAAAAGAATTGGAAATTGAGGTGATACCCATTAATTGAGGAATGATTGAACAAATTGTGGTATATGAATGTGATGGAGTATTATTTTTCTATAAGAAATAATGAGCAGGTGGATTTCGGAAAAATCATAAGAAGACTTACATGAACTGATGCTGAGTGAAGTGAGCAGAATCAGAAGAATGTCATAAACATTTGCAGCAACATTGTGTGATGATCAACCATGATGGACTTGTTTATATCAGCAATACAATAATCAAAGCCAATTCTAAAGAACTTAGGATGTGGGGGCAGCTAGGTGATGCAGTAGATAGAGCTCTGGAGTCAGGAGGACCTAGTTCAAATCTGACCTTGGACATTTAAAAATTGTCTAGCTGTGGGACCTTGGGCAAGTCACTTAACCCAATTGCCTTAAATAAATAAAATAATAAAGCAAAAAAAATTATCATGGAAAATAGCAACTATGGGTCTGATGCAGGCCAAAGCATAATATTTTCAGTTTTTAAAATTTGTTTTATATTTTTTCTCTTGATTTTTTCCTTTTTGATCTGATTCTTCTCTCACAATATGATTAATATGGAAATATATTTAAAATGTCTATACATATATAAATGATATTAGAGTACTCTCTATCTAGGAGAGGAGGGAGAGAAGAAAGGGAGGAAAAAATGCAGAGCTCAAAACCTATGAAAAAAAGGACTGTTGAAAACATGTAATTGGAAAAATAAATAAATTTATTTTTAAAAGAAAGAATTAGACTTTTTTGATTTTACCCCAGAGAGAAGATTGGTATAGGATGAGAGGTCTAGGGTAACTATTTGGGCTGAAAATAAAAACATTCCAAGAAGGAAGTCTGTACTTCCCTGAAATGGAATGGACAACATTGGGTAGAAATTGTTGTGTGTGTGTGTGGCAGGGGGCTCTTCCGTCTGCAGACCGTCGGGGACTGCCAAAGAAAGACAACTCACACAGGCAATCAGGGGGCAAGTCCAATTTATTGCTGTGTATGTAAGCTTATATACTATATTCTATATGCGGAAGCAGGGTATGGGAGGATCTCCTGAGGCCTATATCAGATTGGCCTGAGCCTCTTGCATTGCCCTTGTCGATTGTCTCTATGCGGAAATTTGTCAAGCGAGGAACGGGTGAAATAGGGAAGTAGATGGGTAGATATGGGGGTAGATATGGGGGCGTCTCCCAGTTTCCTTGTGGCTGAGGATTTGAGGTGACCAAAGTTTGCCTCGGTCTATATCCCGGAGTTTGCTCTATGGGACTTCATCTCATGTCCTGCAAGGCCAGTAGGTATGCTGTGGGGTGGCCTCTGACAAGAAATGAGGCTTTTGTCATTGGCATTTTTTCAAACAGAGGTTTGGATATCTGCAGAAGGGATTCTGGGCTGGAGGGAGATGGACTCAATACCCTCTGAAGTCCTAAGAGACTTTGAAATTCTATCTATACATTTCTTCTGGTGGATGGGGATTAGACTTTAAATTTCATCTGTGTGGGGAGTTCTAACTAAGTCTATGCCATCAACCCATATAGACCCTTACCTGCTCTGAAACTTACAGTACTAGAGAGTACCCTTACATTTTTTTTATGGTTTATTTATTTTATATTATTATAATAATCTTGTTGTGAAAGTAAACTTGACCCCCCTCCAAAAAAAGATAGAGAAACCTCAAGAAGTGAAGTGAGAAAAAAAAGTACTTCAGTCTGTGTTCAGATACCATTGGCTCTGTCTCTGGGATGAATTGCCTTCTTTATCATAAGTCCACTAGAGAAGTTGCTTCAATATCTTTTCCCACAGTTGCTATTACTAGCTGTATTTCCTTCCATTCTATTCCACCTCACTCCTATTTAGCCTGTTCTCTTTCTCCTTTAACCATGTGCCTCCTCAGAAGTATATTGTATCTGAATACCCCTTCCTACAATCTTCCCTCTCTTCTATCACTTCTATTCTCCCTTATCATATCCCTTTCCTCTCATTTTTCTCTAGGATAAGATAGATTTCTATCCTTATTATGTATTTTATTTTCTCTATGAGTCATTTCTGATGAGAATGAAGGCTCACTCATTCTCCTTTGCCTTCCCACTTCCACTCCATTGCAAAAGATTTTTTTTGACTCTCCTATGTGAAACATCTTAGCCCCTTCTTTAAACTATATTATACCATTATATTAAACTCTCTCCTGTGCCTTGTCCATATATACTCCTTCTAATTGCTCTTATGAATGAGAATGTACAGTTATCAGTATCTTCTCCCCATGTAAGAATACAAGCAGTTCAACATCATTAAATCCATGATAATTCATCATTCCTGTCAATCCTCTCTATGCTTCACCTGAGTCCTGTACTTGGAGATCAAGCTTTCTGTTCAGCTCTGGTTGTTTCAATAAGAAAGTCTGAAAGTCCCCTGTTTCACTGAAAATCCATCTTTTCCCCTGAAAGAGGATGTTCAGTTTTGCTGGGTAGTTGATTCTTTTGCCTTCTGGAATCTCATATTCCAAGTCCTATGAGCCCTTAATGTAGAGCTGCCAGATCCTGTGTAATCCTGACTGTAGAGCCATGCTATTTGAATCGTTTATTTCTACAGCTTGTAGTATTTTCTTTTTGACTTGAGAATTTTGGAATTTGGCTATCATATTCTTGGGCGTTTTTCTTTTGATATCTCTTTCAGGAGGTGATTGATGGATTCCCTCAATTTCTATTTTATCCTCTGCTTCTAGGATCTCAGGGCAATTTTGCTACATTGTTTCTTGAAAAATGAAGTCTAGGCTCTTTTCCTGGTCATAACTTTCAGGTGGCTCAATAATTTTTAAATTATCTTTCCTGGATCTGTTTTTTTCCAGATCAGTTGTTTTTCCAATGAGATATTTCACATTTTCTTCTAATTTTTTGTTCTTTTGGTATTGTTTTATTGTGTTTTGATTTCCTGTAAAGTTATCAGCTACCTTTACCTCCATTTACATTTGAAGAAGTTATTTTCTTCAGAGAACTTATTTTAAATCTCTTTCTCCAGCTGGACAATTCTGTTTTTAAATCATTCTCCTCATTTGCCTTTTGGATTGCTTTCTCCATTTGGCCTAAACTGATTTTTAACATGTTATTTTCTTCAGTATTTTTTGGCATCTTTCACCAAGCTGCTGATTTGGTTTTCATAATTTACCTGCATAACTCTTATTTCTCTTTCCAATTATTTCCTCTACCTCCTTCAATTGCTTTTCTAAGTCTTTTTTGAGCTCATTCATAGCCTGAGACATTTTCTATTTGTCTTGGAGGTTTTGAATACAGAAACTTCAACTTTATCATCTTCTGAGTATATATTTTGATCCTTCATGGGACCAAAGTAATTTTCTATGGTCAGTTTCTTCTTTTTCTGTTTTTTGCTCATTTCCTCAGTCTATGACTGATTTGCTACACTTCCAAGGCTTTGGGACTTTTTGGGGACACCTCACAGGGACTGTAATTCCTCCCAGGTCTTATGAGAGGTTCTGACTACTCTCTTGCTTGTGCTCTGGTCTGTGGATAACTACAGGTCCTCCCCTCTGCCCTGGAGCTGTGAGGAGGGTCCCTTCTTGGCTATGGTGGTATGAGGGCCCAGACTGCAACCTGGATCTGAGTGTGGGAAAACAGCAAAGTCCTGCCCCAGGAAGAGCAGAGAGACCTCTGTAGTCTCCCCTGACCCCCTTACTGTCTGTGGGCTGAGTGCCCTGGAAACTGCTGCTGGGGGCACCACAGATTCCTGCCATAGGTTCCCTCTCAGGGTTGCTCTGAGGCTGGAGCTGGCCTGGACTCCACCCACTTTGGTGCTGCAGAGTTCTCTCATTGCCCCTTCAAGCTGTCCCTGGTGATCTCTGGGCCAAGAGGTCTGGAAACCGCTGCCTCTGCCATGGACCCAGGCTCCCCATGGGCTATTCCTGGAAGGCTAGAACTAGTTTGCTCCATCTGGGTTGTGCTGTGGCTCTTTCAAACTGTCCTGGTGGGTCAGACCTTTTCTGTGAGTCTTCTAGGTTGTCTTGGACTGAGAAAATGTATCACTCAGTCTTTCTGTGGGTTCTGCTCCTCCAGATTTTGGTTAGAGTCATAATTTGATGGCTTTTGGAGGTTTTTAGGGGATGAGTTTCTGAGAATTCCTGCCCTCACTTGGCCATCTTGACTCCATCCCCCCCACACCTTGGCATCATTTTCTTGGTGGTTTGCTATTTTTTTCTCCAGATTATTTGCCAGATGAGGAAATTGAGACAAACAAGATTAAGTCATACCCTTACATTCTAACAGTCCAGAAGATCTGGATTCAAATCCCACCTCAGTCTACTAGAATCAGGGTAGTTCTCATAACCTCATTATGTCTCATTTATCTTTCTGTTTTTTTTTTAGATTTTTGCAAGGCAAATGGGGTTAAGTGGCTTGCCCAAGGCCACACAGCTAGGTAATTATTAAGTATGCCTGAGACCAGATTTGAACTCAGGTACTCCTGACTCCAGGGCTGGTGCTCTATCCACTGTGTGCTCTATCCACTGTGTTCTTACTTTTTTAAAAGAAAAGTGAAGAATGTAGTACTTGATTTATAAGATTTCCCTTATGATCCTGTGATCCTGTAACATTTTGTGAATATTAGAATCCTTGTTAGAAGTTAACAATTCAGATGGCCCCAGTACAATCGCACAAGTAGAAACTGATTATTTTTCCCAAGTTGCAGATCAGGAAACAGCCTCAGAGTGATGAATTAATTTATTCTTTGTCTTCTAGGTAATAATCAGAGTCAAGATTCTAAGTTCAGACTTTAAGTTGAAAGCTCTTTTCACTACTTCTCAGCTAATTCTTGGACTGTCCTCACACAGCAAAAGTAACAGACTATGAATGTAAGAGCATTAGTCTGGGGATAAGGAGACCTGGGTCCACATCCTGACCCCCAGCCATATGACTCTGAGTGATCCACTAAACTCCACTTTTCCCTGTGTAAAATAAATGTAGCAATTATTAGAACTCTTACCTCATAGGATTGTTAGGATCAAATGAAATCATCAAAATAATTATAACAATAATTAATAATAGCTATAATTTATGTAGTACTTTAAGTTTTTAAAGCTTTTTGCATGTTTATGTCATATATTCATGACATCATTGTGAGTTATCTGTTACTATTCTTCCCATTCTTCCCAAGAAAGTAGTTGAGTCATTAAATAACTTGAACAAGAGATCACTGAGTTACTGAGTTTCCAAGACAGGATCTGAACATGTTTTTCTGAATCCAAGAGTGCCACCTAGTTGTCTCTGTCTCTGTGTGTCTATGTTTGCTTCCCTTTGCCTTTGTCTCTCTCTCTCTTTCACTCTGTCTCTGTTTCTTTTTCCATAAATGTAAATCAACATCTAGTGAAAGAACCTTGTCTATGACACCCTTATCAATCTCTACCTGAGATGCAGGCCTGCAGAAGTGAAGTCTGTATTGTGGGTCCTACACCAGGACGCTAAGTTCAAAGGTGGGGTCTCTCACCTGCTGGTTGTTTGACTGGTTTCCTTATATGGTTTCTATTTTCTCCTTTGTAAAACAGGGCTTAATAATGCTCCTGTTCCCTCACATACAGCACTTCATGTGGTAAAAGGGCATTTATAGAGTCAAAAGGGCAAGTAACAGAGATCCAAAGTAGACCATCTCTTTTGATTAAAAAACCTGTTTTAATAAGAAACATAAGAGGGAGAAAGTAAACAATAACATCAAATCCTGGTTCATTTCTTTTTTCTTCTGAAGACCTCTGATGTTTTACCGTTTCTTTGGAGTCTGTCAATGACCAGGCTTTACTTGTAGACAATTTCCTTTCTGGTAAAAGAAATAGCTCAACATAAATCTTATCAGGTCAAAACTTATAATTTTGGAACCTCTTAGACCATGGAAATTACAATTTGATTTTGTCAATTGTCACACAGAAATTTTAGTCACAAAATAGAAAATTTTAGAACCAAACCAACTTTATACATTATTTTAGAACAGTATATGGCTAAAGAGTATTTGACATAGTTATGGTGGAATCATATATCATAAAAACTTTAACATATTTGCTTAAATATTTCCTTAGCATTTCATTCAATAGATGTCAAGATTATATACTAGTCTAATTAGCTATTAGAATTAGATAGTTGTTAATACAGCTGGCATAAATTTATATCATTTTTTGTACTGATCATCTGACTTGACTATGAGAATTTACCAGAAGGACCAGTGGTATATGAAAGAAAAACTTTTCTTTTTATTTAGATATCAGTTTCCAGTTAAGGTTATATGAATAACCAAGTGCCTTGAGCTAGATTTTAAATCTACCAGATGAGACATTTCTAAATGTCATTTTGTGGAAACTGAGTTAAGTGACTACAACCTCAGAACTTGTTAAGCAGCTATTCCCCCAACCTTTCCCAATGAGCCTATCACCTGCAATATCCAACCTGAATGGAATGTTGGCTTCATAGGTCATTAGTCCAACATAGATCATTTTAATAACCAGACTCAGACTTAGATATAAGGCCAATTTTCAATTTCATGAGATATTTAATGACTAATAGACATGATCAAGAGCACTTTCATCTTTAAGGAATCAAAATATGTAATGTGGCTGTGGCACTTATAATCTTATAGTGGCATCAATGAAAAAAACTCACAACTCATTCCATCAGTTGTTGCACATTAAGGACTGTGCTTAAAAATGAAATATAATAAATAAAAACTTTGGGTATATATTAAAAACAATTCCAAATTGTAGAACTGTCTTTTTTTGGTTTATTTATTTCATATTATTAAAGTAACCTTGTTATAAGAGTAAACATACCCCCCCCCAAGAAGATAAGTAACTTCAAGAAGATGAGGGAGAAAAATAATGTATTTCAGTCTGTGTTCAGATTACAATGGCTCTGTCTCCGGGGTGAGTTTACTTCTTTATCATAAGTCCACCAGAGAAGTTGCTTCAATATTTTCCCCACAGTTGCTATTACAAGCTGTATTTCCCTCCTCTCTATTCCTCCCCACTCTCATTTATTCTGTTATTTCTCTCCTTTCATCATCTCCCTATCCAAAAGTGTGTTGTATCAGAATTCCCTCTCCCACAATCTTCCCTCTCTTTTATGACCTGTTCTCCCCCATTCCCTCTTATCCCATCTCTTTCTTCTCATTTTTCTCTAGAGTAAGACAGATTTCTATACCCTATGAAGTATGTATGTTATTTCCTCTCTGAGCTGTTTTTGATAAGAATGAAGGCTCACTCATTCCTCCTCGCCTTCTCCCATTCCACTCCATGGAAAAAGCTTTTTCTTGACTCTTATGTGAAATACCTTAGCTCCTTCTTCCTCTCCTTTCTCTTCCTCCCAGTACTTTCCTTTATCACCCATTGACTCCATCTTTTCACTACATTATACCATCATATTCATGCTCCTTCTAACAGCTCTTATATATGAGAAAGTTCATGTAAGTTATCAGTATCTTCTTACCATGCAGGAATACAAACATTTAACATCATTAAGTTCCTCATAGTTAGTCATTCTTGTCCACTCCTTCTATAGTTCACCCGAGTCCTGTACATGAAGATCAACTTTCTGTTCAGCTCTGGTTGTTTCAATAGGAAAGTTTGAATGTCCTCTGTTTCATTGAAAGTCCATCTTTTGCCCTGAAAGAGGATGTTCAGTTTTGCTGGGTAGCTGATTCTCAGTTGTAAACCAAGATCTTTTGTCTTCCAGAATATCATATTCCAATCCTACGAGCCCTTAATTTAGATGCTACCAGATCCTCTTTAATCCTGACTATGCACTCGCAGTAGAAAAATTGTTTTGTTTTTTTTTTCTGGCAGCTTTTAGTATTTTCTCTTTGACTTGGCAGTTTTGGAATTTGGCTTTAATATTCCTGGAAATTTTTCTTTTGGTATCACTTTCAGGAGGTGATTGGTGAATTCCCTCAATTTCTATTTTACCCTCTGCTTCTAGGATCTCAGGGCAACTTTACTTTATTATTTCTTGAAAAATGAAGTCTAGGCTTTTTTACTGGGCATGACTTCCAGGTAGCTCAAGAATTTTTAAATTATTTCTTCTGGATCTGTTTAGGCTCTGTGTTTTTTTGGGGGGGAGCATTCCACTGGTACTTTTATTCCTCCAAGGTCTTATGCTCTCTTGCCTGTGCTTTGATATGTAGATGACCCCAGGTGCTCCCCTCTGCCCTGGGGCTGTGAGGAGGGTCCCTGTTATCTTAGTATAGAAGCCCAAACTGCAACCTGAATCTGAGTGTGGGCAAACAGCAGAGTCCTGCCCCAGGGAGAGCAGAGAGATTTCTGCAGTCTCCCCTGACCTCCTTACCATCTGTGGGCTGTGCTCTGGCAGTGCAGGCTGGTTTCCCCCCAATTCTCGCTGTAGGTTCTTTGGCCAGTGCTCCTCACTCCACACTCATTCTGGTGCAGCCAGAATCACTTTTTATATTAACAAATTTTATAGAAAAATATGTTCCAGGATTAACCTTGTTTAAAATAGACATAAACACAAACTATTGCTTTTAAAATCCTTTTATGCAATAAGAACATATTAGGCAACTTTAAAATAATTTCAACATGTGTTTCTGATTTCAAATGAAACCAAATACTCATAAGAAAAATATCAGATTTCCAAGTTTTGTGACATATGAATCATTACTTTTCACTAAACATATTGTTTTCATATTCCAATCTTATTTCTTAGAACAGTCAAAATATCATGTTTTCTTAACTTTGATCTTATAGACATATAGAATTATATATATTTTGTTTTATAAGTTTATTTACTACCCAAATATACTGATATCATTCTCAAAAAAAGAAAATGAAATTCTTCAGGAATGTAAATTACAGAATACAATAAATTAATCACATTAACATAGATCTTAGCTATGCCATGGAAATGGCAACAAATTCAGATAAAAAAAACAGCAAAATCCTTTCTACTTACCATTATTTCAATGCTTTTATCTCATGACAAAATGTTTCACATATAGTAAATTTCCACTTTTACTATCTTGAAAAATAGAAACTTTTCTATAAGAGAGACATATCTAAACAGGTGTACAAGACCCAGGAAAACTCCAAAAGAAACATTTAAAGTCTCACTTTATTATAGTACTTTGAATCTAAAGCATATTTCAAATTGTTCACATTCACTGAGAGCAGAAGACCATTATCAATAAGTCCTCTTCTGTACTGACTTAGAGTATTTATCAGTTATGCTAACGTATTTCTACTAACATGGGGGTTGATCTTATCACTTGGACTCTAAATATACATCTCCAGAACAAAAACCTACATCAAAATAACAAAATCTTCAAGAATGCATTAAGGGGTGGTTAGGTGGCACGGAGGATAGAGCATCAGCCTTGGAGTCAGGACTACCTGGGTTCAAATCTGACCTCAGACACTTAATAATTACCCAGCCGTGTGGCCTTGGGCAAGCCACTTAACCTCATTGCCTTACAAAATCTAAAAAAAAAAAAAACCGAATGCATTAAATAGGTTGGACAAAATAAATTTTAATATGAGATTATTGTATCAAAGTATTTTACAGATTGAAAAATTAAAATCACATACTAAACTTATCTTAAACTAGGTGGAAAAATCTCTTGTTCTTATTCAGCCTTAAAGCAGAAACAAATCTTGAAACCAAACTGATATAAAGTATTTTAATAATGATACATAAGTGGACAGCTAAGTGGCATGGTAGATAGGCCCACCAGCCCTGGAGTCAGGAGGACCTGAGTTCAAATATGACTTTAGACACTTAATAATTAACCTAGCTGTGTGACCTTGGGCAAGTCATTTGACCTCCACTGCCTTGTAGCCCCCCCCCAAAAAGAATGATTCATAAACCCCCAAAAGTCTTTAGGAAACACAAAGTTTCTAAAAAGAGGTGATCACAAAAGCTCAAGGTTTAGTTCATTTAAGTCCAATTAAATTACTCATCACAAAAAATACCTTTCCAAAATATAGTCACATATGAATATGTTCCTAGATAATACAGGCTTGTATATATAAATATATTTTTGATAAAAATAAAGTTATGGAGTACACTCCAATTTTGTACAAAGATTCAACACCAAAAATTCTTGTTAAGTATTTACAACCAGATATTTTTAAAATTCCCTTTTTAAGATTACACAATTTTTTTTTGTATTTCAGTTGGCTATCTTCAGAACTGCCT
Source organism: Macrotis lagotis (assembly GCF_037893015.1). NCBI lineage: Eukaryota > Metazoa > Chordata > Mammalia > Peramelemorphia > Peramelidae > Macrotis > Macrotis lagotis. The sequence continues at coordinate 364,297,662 of NC_133658.1, forward strand.
AAACTGTAAGTAAAATAACCTTAAATAATTTTCCTTTGTATAGAAATACAGATGATAGAGTAATCATAATTTTTTCAAACCTGGTAGGGATTATTCTTTTTAATATGAAGGGGAACACTGCATGGTATGAGGATATATATTATGTGCAAACATGGTTCCAATTGACATGATACTCAGATTGTGAAGATTTGTCATAAAACATCAGCAGTTATCCCAAAGGTTTTATCCTACAAAGACACAATTTAGGGCCAGAAACAGTTATTATTTTAGTTACAATAAACAATAAAGAAAAATACATAAAACATTTATTTCATTTAAATTTTCTTCATTCATTGTGTTTGTTCACAATACAATTTTAAACTCCCAAATGTTTACTTTATAAGACAATCTGTTTTTACTAATAATCCTTTACTAGTATTTCTTAATACCAAAATGTCATGATCACAACTATATATTTTTAAAACTTAAAAATGTCTTAATTTAATTTAATACATTTTTTCTTGCCCCCCCAAATTAAAAGAGATCATGTATGGCTTAATAAAGTTCTTAAATTAGGTAGCTGTTCATTTCTTTTCAGAACTAAAATCCTACCTAAAACAAACTAAATCTGAATTTATAAGCAAACTTAATTACTAATATATATTTTCCTTTTTTCTTCATATATATATATATATATATATATATATATATATATTTCCTTTTTCTTTATGGTGAAATATATATTCCTTTTTAGCCCTATTTAGTCCCATTTTATTGAAACAAACTTTCCTGTTAACAAGGTGGTGGCTAGCTTTAAAAAGTTTCTTATAAATTTTAATCTCAAACACTTTCTGCTAGGTTTATATTCAATTTCCTAAGTGATTTCTAAAGGAAAAGCTTATATTTACAATTTCTAGTTGATGTCAAGTCATTATACCATTATAATAATATCTGTCCTTTATTTTTGGAGAAGGCCATGAGAAGTGATGCCAGGACAAACTCATGAATCGGATTTGAGTGGGGGGGGGGGGTGCTGTGCTAAGTTACCAGCCTCACTTTCTCCTTCAGAGCCATCTGGGACCAAGGCCAGATAGGAATCAGTATGACTGGAGATGGTCCTGGATGTGAAGCAATGAGGGTTAAGTGACTTTCCAAGGTCACACAGGCAGTAAGAGTCAATTGTCTAAGGCTGGTTTCGAACTCCTATCCTCTTGAATCCAAGACCAGTACTCTATCCACTGCACTACCTAGCTGCCCTTCTATACTATTAAAATGCTCTAGCAAAGTGCTAGATCCTGAAATCTTAAACACGATGTCATCCTAAATTAGATGAAAACCTGCTACTGCTTATTAATTTTAAATTAGCTCTTTTAAGCATTTAAATACCATACTTTCATAGCTTTCATTTCATTTAGACTGGGGCTAAAAATGAACTCAGTTGTCAGTGGGTTTTATTTTTCCCAAATGTTGTCAAATAGAGTCTTAGATCAATAATTTAGCATTCTAAATTTTATATATATATGTGTGTGTGTGTGTGTGTGTGTGTGTGTGTATACATATATACACACACATTCATATACATCTACATATATATATATATATATATATATATATATATATATATATATATATATATATATTAGAACAGTTAATATCAGGAATAGAATTTTCAACTTCCACCCTTTATTCCTAAACCAAAGGTTTGATTACTCCCTGAAAACTCCCCAGTGTTGTGATCACATTCACAATACTAGGATTTCAACCTACCCCAAACAAGTGCACATCCTAAACCATTTCAAATATGGGTGCCACCTTCCCAGAAAGACTTCACAGCTTATATTTTTGATTTGCAGTTCTCATGAGATATATTTATATAGATGTATATATATATATATATATATATATATATACATACATACATATATAGATCTATATAATTTTTTAATTCACTCTAAAATAAAATCACAAAAATCATCATATTATATTCAAATTTTGTCAAAATCTGACAAACTTCTCACAAAAACAGCAACCCAGAAATTTCAGGTCACTTCCTGTCTTTTATGGTGAGGATCAAGATATTTTCCCAGATTTAAAATGGGATTTTTAAATTGGATGGAATTTTCGTATGTAATTTTCAGCAAAATTTCAAATTTCCATGATATATCTTTCAATTCAACAGAACATTTTACATTTTTTAACTTCTATAATCTTCAAAATAGCCAATCAAAAGCCCAAATGCCTATTATAAATTTTCTTGAAACAAACTTTGAGTTTCAAAATAGCAGCTAACATACACTATCTTATTTTAGATTTCAGAAAGAATGAGGTGAGAGAATGAGGAGAAAAGCCTCCAAATGAGATAAGAGAAAGCTGTGTTGCTGGATTTTTAGAGCAAGTTTTATCAAAGAATGAGCCATGAGGTTATACCCAAATTGGATCTCAGAATAAGAAAAAACAGACTCTCTTCCTTCAAAATTTCAATTTCTGGATTAAAATAATCCTTGGCACCTGAATTGCAGATTTCAAAAGAGAAATTTTAATTCTCTCTCATTTTCTCAGTTGGAAAATAATAGGAGAGAAAAATGATTGGGGCCTCAAAGACACTCCCCAGGGCACTAGAGTGAAAATAAAATTGAAGCAGATTTGACCAATTAGGACAGAGAAAATTTAATAGACAACTAACAATCAATCAAGGCACAGGAAAAAAAACCCAACCAAAAAACTGAAGTAGAAACAGATTTTTTAAGAGAGCAAAGAGAATTTAAAAAAACTCACCATCTACTAGCCATCAATATCTCTGAGGGAGAAAGGGGCAAGGATTCTGAGAGCCTGCCTAGGCATTCCCTGCTCCTTAGGTTGGTGTGAGTTAAATGTATTGTTTGCTTTATGTGAAGGTGGAGGGGGAGGCAATTGACTGGGGTCCACATGAATAAATTCCATCTCTATGTTCTCATTCTAAACTCTAATATTATTTAATAATAGAAATAACAGTATTAAGAAAAAAATAAACACAGATAACTGAACATACATCCAAAAAAGGGAGGTTACCTGAACATAGTTTCATATATTGGATGTCAGAGGCACACACCCCAAAAATAGCAATACATATCCAGAGTGTATCTGAAAATATCATAGGGTGCCAAAGACCACAGTGGTACCAGATGCTAAAAAGAGAAAATTCCTTCTCAAAAAAAGGTCAAAATTTCCATGAAAGACACAGAGACAAGTTCCATAGAATATTTCAGCTTGAACCAAAGCAAAAATTCATATGTCCCACAACATATTTTTGCTCTCTATGTCTTCCTATAACTTTTGTAGCTTCTCCTCTAAGAATTTGAATGCCATACCACTTGGTAGCTATAGGTTTAGTATTGATATTACTTCATTGTCTATGGTACCTTTTAGGAAAATGTAATTCCCTTCTTTATTCCTTTTAATGAGATTTATTCCTGCTTTTGCTTTGTCTAAGATAGGATTGCTACTCCTGCTTTTTTCACTTCAGTCAAAGCATAGAATATTCTGCTCTAGTCTTTTGCCTTTACTCTATGTATATCTCTTTCCTTCAGATGTTTTTCTTTTAAACAATATCTCGTAGAATTCTAGTTTTTAATTTACTCTACTATCTACATCTATTTAATGGGAGAGTTTATCCCATTCACTTTCACAGTTATCATTACTAACTGTATTACTCCCCATTCTATCTTTTCTCTGATTGTACTTTTCCTTTTCCTTTTCCCTTATTTCTCCTCACCAGTGTTTTGTTTTTGACCATGGCTTCATTTAATATACCCTCCCTTCTATCAGCTACCTTTTCCTTTTCTACCCTGTTTTAATTCTCTATTTCCCTCTCCTTTCTATTAGCCTCTTCTTTCTTTATTTTACTCCTTTCCCCTCCTAATTCTTTGTAAGGTGCAATAAATTTCTAAATTCAGCATAGTGTAAATGTTTTACTCTCTTTGAGCCAAATCCAATGAGAGTAAGATCCAAGCAATTCTCAGCCACCTCCTTTCTTTCCCAATATTGTAATAGGTCCTTTGGTCCTTTTCATGTAAAGTACTTTACCCTATTTTTCCTGCCCTTTCCCCTTTTCTAGTAAAATACTTTTCTTCATGCCTTAATTTTTTTTTTGTATCATTACAGCAAAGTCAATTAATGCCCATATACTTGTCTAAGATAGAATTCTCAAGAATTTCAAGTATCATCTTCCCATATAGGGATATAAACAGATTCATTTTATTGAATAACATTGAAATAGTTAATAATTTAACAATAATTAACAATAACATAAAATATTTGAAGATTGAATTTTCTGTTCAACTCTGGTCTTTTCATCAGAAAAGTTTGAAGCTCATCTGTTTCATTGAATGTTCATCTTTACCACTGAAAGAATATGTTCAGTTTTGCTGGATAGTTGATTCTTGGTTGTAAGTCAAGCCTCTTTGACCTCTGGAATATTTTATTGTAGGTCTTTTGATCCTTTAATATTGATGCTGCCAAATCCTGCATAATCCTTACTGTTTCTTGTTGATATTTGCATTGTTTCTTTCTGATTGCCTGCAGTATTTTCTCCTTGACCTGATAATTCTGGAATTTGATTATGATATTCCTTGTGAAGTACAATATCAATATTTGTGTAATCCCTGTATAGAAGGAGTCCTTGACACCTTTCTGGGCCCCAAGAACTTCCTCAGAAATACAACTTTGGCTAGGTGCCTTTGGGTCTGCAAATAATCTGACAGGATCTGGGGGTCACAGATATACCAGAAATTTGTCTAAGATTCACAAAGCACCCTTGTTAGCCTAATTATCTTGCTGTATATGTAAAATTCCTGCTTCCCCTTCCCCCAGATATGACTGGCACCATAAGATAGTAAATTTTCACTCCCTTAAACCTGTGGGAAAGTCATTAATATGTGACTCCTTCCATCTCAGGAAACATGCTTAGACATGACACAAAGATCCTGACCCTTGCCCACTCTGTCTAGCCCCCCTATCTATACTGAGCCATATGTTCACATATGTCTGTAGTAGCATGACAATATTTAACTGCTGTCTTTGCTTCTGTATCCTGCTTGCTCTCAGTACCCCTCCTCCCTGGAAACACTATAAAAACCTTATCCCCTGAACACTCAGGTACTGTCTGATTTGGGTACTCTTCATCCTCAGGCAGTCCCCAGGAAATTAAAGATCTCCAAACTTAACAAATTTTGGTCTTGGTCTTACTCTTTGGGTTCAGCACTTGGAGTTTTCTTTTGGGGTCTCTTTTAAGAGGTGATTGGTGGATTCTTTCAAGTAATATTTTATCCTTTGGTTCTACAATATCAGGGCAGTTTTCCTTGATAATTTCTTAAATGATGTTGCCTATGTTCCTTTTTTTTGATCATAGATTTTATGTAGTCCAAAAATTCTTAAATTATCCCTCCTAGAATGATTTTCAGGTCAGTTGTTTTCCCAATGATGTATTTTAAATTTTCTTCTACTCTTTTTCATTCTTTTGGTTTTGATTAACTGATTCTTGATGTCTCATTAAGTCAGTTTCCAGTTGCCTATCCTAGTTTTTAAGGAATTATTTTCTTTAGCTTTTGAATATCTTTTTTCATTTGGCTGATTGCATTTTTAATTTTAAATTTAATTTTTACAATTACATGCAAAGGTAGTTTAAAACATTCATCCATTTGTTAGTTAAAGAGTTCCACAATTTTCTAATATCCTTCCTTTGCTTCCCTTTCTACATGGTGGTAAACAATCTGATAAAGTTGTACATGTACAATCATGTTTTACATATTTCTATATTAGTCATGTTGTAAAAGAGAAATTAGAGCTAAGGAGGAAAACCCCCATGAGGAAGAAAGAAGAAAAAAACCCATAAGGTTTTAAAAACTTAGCATATTATGCTTTGCTCTACATTCAGACTTTATAGTTTTTTCTTTAAATGTGAATGGCATTTTCCATAATGGTCTCTCAGGATTATCCTTGATCACAGAACTACTGGGAAGAGATGCATTCTTCATAGTTAGTCATCTCACTATTCTTAATATATACAATGTTCTCTGGGTTCTTCTCATTTCACTCTGAATCAGTTCATGCAAGTCTTTCCATGTTTTTCTAAAGTTCAGCTGCTCATATCTTACAGAACAATAGTACTCCATAATATTCATATTTCATAATTTATTCAAACTTTCCCCAATTTATGGAAAGTGGATCAGTGGATTAGATTAGGTACAAAAGAAACAGTAGTAAATGACTACAGTAATCCACTGTTTGATAAGCCCAAAGATATTAACTTCTGAATAATAGCTTGCTATTTAACCAAAACTGCTGGGGGAAAACTGGAAAATAGTAGGGCAATATACATATACCAAAATAAAGTTGAAATAGAGATAGAATTTAGACATAAAGGGTGATACTATACACCAATTAAAATAGCAATGCTTACTCTATCTCTTGGATCTATGGGGAGGATAGAAGTTTATGACAAACAAGGAATAGAGAACATTATACATTGGAAAATAGATTATTTTGACTGTATAAAATTAAAAAGTTTTTTGCAGAAGTCTGGGAAACAATTTTCACAGCTAGTGTTACTGATAAAGGACTTATTTCTAAAATACATAGAGAACTGAATCAAATTTATAAGATTACAAGTCATTCTCCACTTGATAAATGATCAAAGGATATAAATAAATTTTTCAGATGAAGAAATTAAAGCTATTCATATTCATATAAAAATGCTCCAAATAATTATTGATTAGAGAAATGTGGATTAAAGCAATTTTAAGGTAACCTGATTCCTATCAGATTGGCTAAGATGTCAAAACAGGGAAATGATTAATTTTGGAGAGGATGTGGAAAAATTGGGACAATAATGTACTATTGGTCGAGTTGTGAACTGTTCCAACCATTTTGGAGAGCAATAAAACTGTGCATACCATTTGATCCAATAATACCACTATTATGTTTCGCAAAAAGATCATAAGAAAGGGTTAAAAAAAACTATATGGACAAAAATATTTATAGCAGTTCTTTTCTTGTAGTGGCAAAGAATTAGAAATTGAGCAGATGCCCATCAGTTGGGTTATGGTTTAAAAAAAGTGTCGTATATGAATGTTACAGTCTTATTGTTCTGTAAGAAATCAATTATATTTTTAAAGAAGTTGCTTTATTTTTTCATTTGCCCTATTGTATTTTTAAAGGGATTTTCTTTAATCAATATTTGTGCTTTTTCCAAATTGTTGATTTTCTTTTGAATTTCTTTTCTCAATTTGTCTACTTGGATTTTTAAAATCTTTTTAGAGTTTTTCCAAGAGGTCTTTTTTGGGCTTGAGACCAGTTCACATTCCCCTCTGGAGCTTCTCATGTAGTGCCTATTCTGCTGTCCACTTCTAAGATGGTGTGATCATTCTTATTGTCATAGTGTCTCTCTAGTTTCACGGCTTTCCTCTGATTTTTCTTACACTATTTGAACTCTGTTCCTGGGCCACAGGGGCACTGTCTCAAGTATCTTATGTCAGGATTGGTGCCTGCTCTCAAGGTGCCTTTCCCTCTTTGGGTCTCCAACACTAGTATTTTACTCCCTGGGTTTGGAGTCCTGCCAGATGGACTGCTGTGTTGTTGGCTTACTGAGGTGGGATCCAGGGTATCTTAAGCTGGAAAATGCTCCACTCTGTCTTTTTATGTGTTCTGTTAATCCAGAACTTGTTTAGAGACTTAATTAAATGCTGTTTTTGAGGGAAACTAAGAAGAGCTGAGGGAAATTCTTGTCCTTTTACAGCCACATTGGTTCCACTCCCAGAGATAATTCATTTTTGTTTATATTTGTTTTTTCTTTTGGAAAGGTGGTAGGGTTAAGTGACTTGCCCAAGGTCACACAGCTAGGTAATTATTAAGTGTCTGAGATCAGATTTGAACTCAGGTCTTCCTGACTCCAGGGATAGTGCTCTATCCACTGCACCATCTAGCTGCCCCAACATTCATTTTTGCAAAGTTTTCTCCTTCCAATCCTTTCATTCCCCAATTCTAGAATGGCAAGTAATCTTATATACCATTATAGGTTATACCATTACATATATAATGGTCTTACACATATTTCTGTATTAGTCAATCTGTGAAAGAAAAATCAGAACATAAAGAAGAAAAAACAAAATTAAAAAGGTAAAAATAATATGTTTTGATTTCTATTCAGATTCCATAGTTATTATTCTGAATTTGGACAGCATTGTCCATTGCTGATCATTTAAAATTGTCTTTGATTACTATTTTTCTGAGAAGAGCAAAGTCCATCATAGCTGATCATCACACAATGTTGTTGTTAAAATGTATAATATTTACCTAGTTCTGCTCATGTGATTCAGCTTCAGTTCATGTAAGATTCTCCAGGTTTTTCTGAAATATGCTTGCACATTGTTTCTTACAAATCAGTAATATTCCTTTATATTCATATGAAACAGTCATAACTCAATCAATAGGCATCCCCTCTATTTCCAATTCTTTGGTACCAGAAAAAGAGCTGCTATGAATGTTTTCTGCTGATCTTCAGAATTTCGCATGGAAACTGATGATGGGAAAATTTGTGGGATGTTAAGGGCTATTGTGATCGCTGAATGGCATAAACTACTAGAAATGTTTTAATAACCCTAAAATCCTATAAATATGCTAGCAATTCTTAGTGATTCTGGTCCCTCTTCCTATCCCCTCCTACAGATCTTGTCCATTTTTTTCCTTCTTCAAACCAGTGATATGATTTTATAATTACATAGAGTTTTGGTACCCATACAAGTAAATACTTTTTCTACATTTCATCATCTTGGAAAGTTGCCTAGGGCATTGCATGGTGATGTGTCACATGGGCAGTAAGGGTCAGGGACAGGGCATGCAAACACACAGCCAAGTAGGGGTGAGGGGCAGGAGTTGAACTGACCCAGAGTAGAATCTTTTCAGAATACAAAACTTTCTTTCTCCAAGACATTTTTCATGAGAAATCACATAAACAGCAGCATTCATTTTCATGCATATTTTTAAAGAATCAGGCTGACCAGACATGGTGCTGCCTTACTGGGGACCCTAGGATATTTTGATTGCTTAGCATGTCCCTCTTTTTGCAACCTTGGGAACATCTCCAAACCTGTAGAAGAAATGAACAGAGTACTGTGAGTCACCACCACTATTTAAAAAATCTAGACCTTGTAGTGAGAAAGAAAACTGCTCAAAAAGTCATCATTAAAAGATACAATAGAACATTAAACTAGGAAGGAACCTTAAAACACAGAATGTACAAGTTAAAAGCAACCTTAGAACAAAGAACATCACAATGTCAGCTCTTCCATGGATAGTCAAGGTTTCTTTTTAAAAGAAACTTTTTTTTAAACTGAAATCAGCCTCTTTATATTTCCTGTGCCATTTCAGAATTTTGGATAAGCAGAACAAAGCATATTCTTTCTACCTCAATTATCCTTCCCTTATTGAAAGGTAGTGATTTCATATCCCCTTCCCCATGCTTTTCACTCTTACTCTATTCTCTCAGTAAACATATCTAGAGCTTACAAACAATTTCGAAGATTAGTCTTTTCTCTCTGGATAAGCCAGGTGGTATAGTAGATAGAGGTAGGGAGCCTGGCTTGAGGACCTGAGTTCAAATCTAACCTCAGTCACTCACAAGCTATGTAACCTTACACGAGTATATCTTAATCTCTGTTCTATTTTCCTCATCTTCCAAATTGTAGCCTTTCCACTGGAGGTTATTGTGAGGATCAAATGAGGTAACAACTGTATAGTCTTTAGCATTATTACCTAGTACACTGTAGGTGCTATATATGATTATTTTTAAGGGCCTCTGAGTCCCTCTAACCTCCCCTGACCTCTCTTCTCCCAGTACTTCTAGATTCCACATGAATTAAATCCACTGCTATGTTAGGATCCTAGTCCCCTTCAGTTTAATATCCTTAATTATTGCTTCTGTGCTTCATATTGTCTACCTTTTTTTAAAAAAGAAAAAAATGTTACTTTGAAAACAACATTTGACATCATTACAACCAAATTTTTTTAGGGACTATAAATTACTTACTCTTGATGCTTAATATATTACAACGTTTTCACCACCATGAATTTGGAGAACCAGGTTAATCAGGAAAAATCTAGCTAAGAGTTCTTTTTTTTTGCAAAGTAATAGAGTTAAATGACTTGCCCAAGGTCATACAGTCAGGTAATTATTAAATGTTTGAGACCAAATTGTGAACTCGGGTCTTCCTGACTCCAGGGCCAGTGTTCTATCTACTGCCCCACCTAGTTGCCTCTAGCTAAGAGGTCTTAACTTGGGGTCTGTGAAATTTTCTTTATATTTTGTTGACTATTTCCATTTCCATTGCAATCTTTTTTTTTTTTTTTTTGCCTTTTAAAACATGATTCTGAGAAGAGTTCCACCAGATTGCTAAAGGGATTAATGGCACAAAAGAAATTAAGAAGCTTTGTAGAAAAGACAGCAGAACTTCTCTAGAGGTTCTAGTGAATAGGAAAATAAATGTTTAAGCTTTGTGTTGTAAGGTTATTTCTAACTCTTACAATCTGGGCTCAATGAGTTTATGATTTTATCTTGGAACCTGGTGGATTTCCAAAAAAAAAAGTGGTCACATTTTTTTTTGTTTGTTTATTGCTCCCTTCCCCCATGGGAAAATACCAAATGATTCCAAATTCACCTTAGCAAGATATTTAAATGTATTTAAACCATAAGTCACTTATGGAAAGGTCTTAAGATACCAAGTCAGGCCCAGGAAATGGGGAGGGGTCTTAATCCCTCACACTGAGATTCACAGGTCTGAGACCAACACAGGCTAGGGGGTTTCACAACTCTCCCAATCCTCAATAAGAAGGAGATATCTGATGGGGGAAAAATTAAGGTAAAATTACAGGATAATTTGGAAATGTGTCCTTATGAGGAAGAAATTTAAGTTTTAATCCTCATTCTCAGTTTTAGCCCTCAGATACTGTAGTTTCATTAGGTACAGTCCTACCTTTGCCCTTTCATCATCATACCTTTGGTATGGAAAATCTTCCCATTTTCTTGAGTTGGTCCAAATTATATTCATCCTTCAAGTATGACTTTTTCTATCTCATTTTTTTCCTTCAAAATTCTCTGACATCTCCTTCCTTTGATTTCTTTTATTGTAATTATCCTTCAGTCATTTCAATCCTTCCTGACCCTTTATGACTCCATCTGGGTTTTTTTTTTTTGGCAAACAGATTGGTCCTCTTTGAGAATGAAGAAAGAATAATAAATGAAGTGATTTGTCATTTCCTTTTTCAACTCATTTTACAGATGACAAAATTGAGGCAAAAAGGATCAAGTGACTTGACCTGAGACACCCAGCTAGTAAGTGTCTAAGGTCAGATTTGCTAGTCCTTGGCAAAGAGCAGTAAATAGTAGATTGTGGATCAGATGTGCATTAGAGTTGTTTTGCTAATGATCCATGTAAACTTGGGCAAGTAAATTGTCTTCCTTGAAATTCCATTTCTTCTTTTTTAAAATACGCTAGCTGGCCTCGTAATCTATTAGATTCCTTCCAGAACTGATGTTCTACATTTTGAGGAGCCTTTTAGAATTGATGCAATTAAATTTAACAAGCATTTATTGAGCTCTGGCTGTATGCTAGGCATTAGGGACAAAGAAAATAAAATGAAACAAAAATAAAACAATCCTTGCCTTCAGGGAGCTTAATCTAGTTGATTGAACTCAGTAAGCAAAAGTAAATGGTTATGGGAATGGAAAGGACGAGTCAGCAACTGGGAGCATTTGGAAGCATCACTTTCATGTAGAAGGTGGTAAATGAAAAAGAACCTTGATGGAGCCAGGGAGTCTAGGAGGCAAAACTGTGGAGGGATGGCCTCCTATGCAAAAGCACAAGGAGAAAATGGAATTTTATATGTAGTCAATCAGCCTGACTGAGATGAAGAATGCATGAAGGAGATTACATAATAATGAATCTTGGGATACTCATGACGTTTCTTTTTTTTTCCCACATGATGTTTCTTAACCCTTCTGATCTTTTAGTATTTCAAGTGAATGTGTCTGGTGTCTCTAGGGAATGTTGAGAACCCTTGAGGAAAGGAGTACACCAAATTGTGGCCAGAGAATATGGTGACAGAGGAGAATCAGAATTGTGATCCATGAGTGTTGGCTTAGAGGCCACGCTATAACCCTTAGGTCCTTAAGGCTCTCCTCTGGGTAACAGTCAGGATGCTACTAAGAGAATTATAGAACCCAAACCTCTCTCTCTAGTCTTGAGTTTAGGCAAGAACAATTAGAGATCATCTGTTCCAAATATTCCATTTGATAGAAGGGAAAAAAACCTAAGCTTATAGAGGGAAAGTGACCTGCTCAAGATCATGAAGCAAGTTATTTGCTGAGTTAGGATTTAATCCCAAGTTTCCTGGTTCTGAGATCAGGATTGTTCCCCCTTGTATTAACGGTTGGAAAATTTATTCAATGTTACTCTTGATGAGAGACTCATTATCAGCTGTATTCTTCTTTGACATGATTGTAGTGGTGACTCAGTTTATATCATCTCTACTCCTCTCACTGTCCATTTGAACCAGCTAATTTTGTGGAACTTGTCCACATCTAGACAAATATAAGTAATGAGAGGTCTCATTGGTCTCATTGAATAGTAGAAAGAGTACTGAATCAAGTGCTTGTAGCCTTAGGGATAAATTCCATTTGTACAAGTTTTTTTTTTTTACCTGGGAGACCTTGGGCAAATCTCATAATCTTTGAAGGTTTTGGAAAAGATCAGAGATTTTTTTTTGTCATGTATTAAATGTGTGTGTGTGTGTGTGTGTGTGTGTGTGTGTGAGAGAGAGAGAGAGAGAGAGAGAGAGAGAGAGAAAGAGAGACAGAGACAGAGACAGAGAGACAGAGTCAGAGGGATAAAAAAAATAGAGACAGATCATGATAGAGCCAGAGAGATATAGATAGAGAGATACTGAGTGAAAGAGGTGAGAAGAGAGAGAGAGAGATTAACCTTTCTGGCAATTTTGTGAAGCCTATACACCCCTTTTAAGCTTGTTGCCTGCCTTCAAAAACTGAAGAAAATGAGAAATGTCAGTTTGAGATTAGTGAAAGTAAAGATGTATTTTTTTTCTATTTTAATTCATGGATCCCATGAAGTTTTTGCACTAACTCAACCTGGGACCTCCCGATTACCTGAACTAGATTATCCCTAAGGACCCCTCAAATTCCCAGTTGTAGGAAATTAACACATTTATTTGTATAATGTTGTCTATAAAGAAAGTCATGTTGGCACTAACCTATTTAGGTAACACATAATGCATTCAGTGGCATAAGTCTTTCCATCAGAGCCACAGACAGGGTCATATTCTCTTGTGCATCCACTCTCAGGGTCAGGGCATTTAGCCTAGAAGAACAGTAAATCAGATTTATTCTCCTATTGTGTAACAGAAATTCAGATACTCAGAACTAATTCAGCACTGAAGACACAAAGAGAGGTAAAAGACAGTTACTGCCCTCAAGGGGTAGGGAGACAAGGCTGCTATGATGGAGATAACACACAAACAATTATATATAGCTAGGTGTCACAGAGGATAGTATACCAGAGTCAGGAAGATGAAGTCAAATCCAGCCTGTGACACTTATTAGTTGTATAACCTTGGACAAGTCACTTAACGGTGCCTTAGTTTTTTAATTTGTAAAATGAAATAATAAATCCTGCCAGTATCTTTAACAAGAAAACCCCTAAAAGGAGTCACAAAGAGTCAGACATGACTGAAAATGTCTCAACAACAATAAATTATATTCATTATATAATGAATCCAGATATACATATGTTCAGTATAATGACATAAAGAATATATTGGTAGTAATCAATAGGGTCCTGAATTAGAATTTAAGGGGGTTTGGGAGGGCCTTCCTATAGAAGATGGGATTCTAGCTGGAACTGGTAGTTCACAGGGATCTATACCTGATAAAATATCATCTGGTATCTGCATGAATATATCTACTGTGCTTATGGATCCCTATAGGAAAGACGATCCACTCACAGAAGGTTGCCATGTTGTAGATCTTCTCTGATAATGGTTGACCACCATGGTGAGGTCAGTCTAGTTCTTTGCCTTTGGTATGTTTCCTATTGAGTAATACCTCCAAAATGTTCTATCTGGCATTCCCCAGGCTCTCTATTCCTTGTTCCAGAACCTCTATATCTTTACAAAGGATGCTCCTATACTCTGAAATGTCCTCCCTTCTTACCCCATTTTGATATCTCTACCTCCTTTCAAGGTTATACTCAAGTTGGATGAGAACTTCACTGACCTCTTCTTCTTTAATCTGCCTCATATTCACATTGAATGCATCCTGGAGTTACTTAGCTGTGTAAGGTAGAATAGAAACCCTTTGAGGGTAGGGATTGTTTTTATTTTCATCTTTGAATTCCCATGGCCTAATACAGTGCCTGACCCTTTTTTTGTGGATTGGAAGGAACTTACAATTTCATTGGTCTATGGACTTCTTGGAGAGGAAGCAATACCCTTTTCTCTTGCAGATATATGCCTGTTTTATACTAATCAATGATAATATTTGTTTACAGGGGTTACCACAAGGTAAAGTGACTTGCTCAGAGTCATATAGAATGATAGATACTGACTTGAACCCAGGTCTTCTTAACTGCAAGGCCTGCTCTCTATTCATATGCCATGTTCTTCTTACCCAGCACATGGAAAGCACTCAATAAAAGATTATTGAACTGAATTGAATTGTTGAGGCTCTGAGAAGAATCAAATGACTTATGTTTATGTTTCACTTTGGCCATGTGACCTTGGACAAGTTGCTTGACATATTAATGAAATCTCAGAATTGGAAAAATTCTCAGAATAGATATAATTCAATAATTCCCTTTTTTGTTTTTACAAGGCAGTGGGGTTAAGTGACTTGCCCAAGGTCACACAGATAGGCAATTATTATGTGTCTGAGGCCAGATTTGAACTTAGGTCCTCCTGACTCCAGGGCTGGTACTCTATCCATTGTACCAACTAGCTGCCCCTATTTCAATAATTTTAAAAGAGAATCTCTGCTCCAAAATTCCAAAATGGGTCTTCTAACTTCTGCTCAACTGCTTCCATTGAAGTGAGCTCTCTACCTCCCAAGGAAGATTATTTCCCTTTAGGACAATTCTAATGATAAATTTTCCATCTTTAGATTGAGTTAAAATAAGCTTTTAAAAGGTATTCTTTGTTAATTTTTGTTTCTATTTGCTGGGACTGAGCAAAAGCAGGTGAATCAATTTATTTTTTTTTATTTAATGTGGTGAATCAGTTTCTAAATGATAACTCTTCAGCAGTCATGTTTAATTTAAATCTACTCTTTCCCAAGCTAACATTTATTAAATACTTTAAAAGATATTCATAGGATATAATCTTCTGTCCCATGATGAGCCTCATTAATTCTTCCTTTTTTTTTGTTGCGGTATAGCAATGCCCTTCCAATATAATACATGTTGCTCATAATGGAATTTAATATATGCTGTAGATGGGGTCTGATCAGAGCAGAGTGAATTAGGACTATCACTCCTCTTGTTCTGGACATGATTCTTTTTTAATGTCACTTAGAATCACATTAGGCTAACCCCCTTGATCTTACTTCCCAATCTATAAATTAAAAGGTTGGAATAAGTAGACTTCCATGTAGTTTCCAACTTAAATTCAATAACACTCCTTCTTTGAATTTTAGTTTCCTCTTCTATAAAATGGGGAAAATAACCCATGCTTTCACTTCCTTGAAGACTGTGGTGAAGTTCAAATGAAAGAATTTACTCCAATCACAATGCAAAGTGTAAAACACTATAGAAATGGGGACATTGATTGAAATATACTCCATGGCGGGCAACTAGGTAGCACAGTAGATAGAGCACTGGCCCTGGAATCTGGAGGACCTGAGTTCAAATCTGGCCTCAGACACTTAATAATTGTCTAGCTAAGTGACCTTGGGCAAGTCATTTAACCCCATTGCCTTAAATAAATTTTTTTAAAAAAGAAATATATTCCATGCTTATGAAACTAGATCAGTGGAGGGAAGTCTAGTAGTAAGTTATCTTACAGTTGATAGGGAGATAAATGCCCCAGAGAATGCTCTGGGTCCCATAGTTTGAGAGCCCCTATCCCTTTTGGAGAAACTTCCCTGAACATTTCTTTTTGTTTCATTTTTTAAAAAATCAACAAGTAGATTTTCTCAGTCACAAAAGATAATGAACTGATCATTGGTAAGAAAAAGAAGACAATCACTGAAGTTTGCTTCATCACACATAATGTCACTGAATGTTTCAACAGGAGAGCTAGGAGAGATTTTAGAACAAATATTGTAGAACACTCAGAGATGCAGGGAATTTTAGAACACAGAAAACAGAACGTTAGAGCTAGAAGTCTACTTAAAACATAGAACATGGAACATCAAAGCTGGAAGAGAACCCAGAACCTAGGACCCGGAATATCAAAGCACAGAGTATCAAATGTTAGAGCTGGAAGGGACCTCAGAACATAGACACATGTAATGTCAGAGAGCATCTTGTTCCATCTCTTAATTTAACTTCTGAAGGAAGCTGAGGCCCAGAAAGAGGAAGTGACTTATCCAGGGCCCAGAAATTTTGATCTTAGGTAAAAGAATCATACCATTCTGGTACTGAATGCTGAAAGGATTGTATGAATTAATGATCCCTTCAGCATGACATGGGAGATTTGTTAAAATGATAAAGAGAAGTTCTACTTACATCTTGGATTTCAGCCTGTGCAGTATCTAGGAAACAAATTTTTTAAAAGTTATGTTTTTCTTATATAAAAAGCATTTATTTAGGGGATGGGGAGTTAGAATCCATTCAGATTACAGCCCCAGCCTCTCCACCCACCCCTCTCTATCTCTGCAGTCTGCCTGACGCCATCGTATCGGTCTTCCAACAAATGCCAGCCCTCTGAAATATGGCAGAATCAAAGTCCAGTTAACTGAATAGGACATAGATGTTTATATATCCATTATTTCACATACAAATCCTTGGTTCTGAGAATCAGAACACCAGGGGCTTAATCCTCACTATGCTACTCAATCACTGAGACTTTGCACAAGTCTCATTCCATCATTGCATTTCACTTTCAGTTAAATTAGATAATCTAAGGGTTCCCATCCAGTCTGACCTTTAATGTTTCATATTCAAAGGTCATTTTCAACTCTAACAGTCTGTATTCTACATCCTGGCTTCTATATTCTTCTTCTAGTTTAACCAAGGTTCAATGAAATTCTATAATGTTGGAGAACTGGAATGGAGTACACATTCAATAAGATAAGAGACCTCCCCAAGAAAAAAAGATACAAATATATTGCCATGCATAATACTGTGGGGAAGATCAATACTTCTTGAAGGAATGTGGTTTTGGAACTGGTATTTTGACCAGTACCTATAGGAAGGCAGAGTATTTCAAACAAAGAAAACTGAATAGTCCTAGAAATGAGTGTTCCTGGTTTGTATGGATAATCATTTCTCTCTCAAAGATTACTAATAATCCCCAAACTGCTAAATTCAATGTCCTTTTCTCAGTCCTCATCCAACTTTATCTCTTTTTCAAACTTTCTTTTTTATTTTTTATTTTATTGTTTTTAGAATTTTGCAAGGTAAATGGGGTTAAGTGGCTTGCCCAAGGCCACACAGCTAGATAATTATTAAGTGTCTGAGGCTGGATTTAAACTCAGGTACTCTTTACTCCAGGGCTGGTGCTCTATCCACTGCGCTACCTAGCTGCCCCTAGCCACCCCTTTTTCAAACTTTCAGTGCTACTCCCAGACATTCTTTCCTCTATGGGTTTCCATGGCCCTCCTTTCTCCTGCTTTTCAGTCTTCCTGTTTGACTCCATCACAATCTGCTTTGTTGACTCATCATTCACATCCTGAACACTTTGAACAGGCAGACCCCAGGGCTTTGACATGGGCTCTCTCCTCTTCCCTCTCTATAACCTCTGTCTTAATGACTTGACCAGCTTCTATAGATCCAGTGTCATCTCATTGCAGATAACTCAGAAAGCTACATAGTCAGCCCTCATGTCTTTTTTGAGCTCTAATTCTATATCATGGACTGTCCACTGGATGGACACCTCATATCTTAAGAATCCAAAATGAAAACTCATCACATTCTCTCTCAAATCGCTTTGCCTCCTAATGTCCTTATTTCTATCAAGATATCCACCATACCTCAAAGCTACTAGATTCACAATCTGAGAGTCATCCTAGATTTTCTTTTATTAAACCATTAATTTTATCTACATAATAGGTTTGGAGACAGAGATCAAATAGCCATGAACAAGTCTGTTTTTCAGGACACTCCCTATGACAAAGCAATATTCAATTATACATTTTTTTTAGGTTTTTTTTTTTTTTTTTTTGTAAGGCAAACAGCGTTAAGTAGCTTGCCCAAGGCCACACAGCTAGGTAATTATTAAGTGTCTGAGACCGAATTTGAACCCAGGTACTCCTGACTCCGAGGCCAGTGCTTTATCCACTATACCACCTAGCTGCCCTGCAATTATACATTTTCCCCAGAATCAGAACCTTACGTTCTCAGATCAGGGTTATCTTAGAATTCTAAAACCACTGAATCTTAGAATCAAAATCTTAAAAAAAACTGCATGGTTGAATATTATAATATGAAAATTGGATTTTTAAAGTGACCTGGAAGGCAGGCCATATGAGGATCAATTGAAGAGACTGACAATGTTTAACCTGGATAAAGAAAATACCTAAGAATTTCTCTTCTGCTTTTATTAGAACACCTGCTAACTGTTAGGGAGTGAGTGAGGCAGGATATCAATGGATGGAAAGATCATCCTGTTTCATTATTAGATCACTAAATTTTAGAGACTTTTTCCCCTATTATCAAGCATTGGTCTTCTATACATGGCTCCTAATCCTTCCCTTTAGAATTGAGCAGAAGTCAAATATTTTTACCTAATGACCTTTCTAATACTTGAAGACAGATATCCTGTCCTTCATAATTTTTTTCCTCCAGGTGAAATATGCCCAGTTCAATTCAAATATTGTTATATGTCATGATACAAAGACCCTTCACTATATTGATCTATCCTTTTTGGACTTTCCCCAACTTAACAGTATTCCTCTTGGAATGTGGCATCTAGCACTGAATTCAATATTGTCTATGTTGTCTGACTAGGACAGTGTATAATGCAGTTATAACCTCCCCAGATTGAACACATTCTTGTGTGAATGAAACCTAAGGAAGAATTAACTTGTTTGTGATTACTTTTTCAGAGAGTTCCTTCTAGCTCTTAATCTTTGAACCTAAGTTCAAAGGTAGGGTCTCTCAGCTGCTAGTTGTATGACCAGTTCCCTATCTGGTGTCTGTTTTCTCCTTTGTGAACCAGGGCTAAAAAGCTCCTGTTCTCTCCCACACATCTTGGTTGTAGAGCAAACTTCTATCCTCAGGAGCTCTTTATGCAGTTGTTTCACCAGCATATAGTCCCTGTAAATTAACCTTTAAAAACTCCCATTAGGGTGCAGCTAGAATCAAATTAGGTCTGGATGAAGGGTTGTCTCAGGATTTCTGGTCCCAGTGTGAAGCCCCATGTGCCCAAGGAAAACTCACCTAAAAAGCAGCAGCACAGAGTTAGGGAGAGCAGTAGGACTCCTCCAAGAGGTCTCATGATCAGACTTCTTCACCTCTACCTGGTTGAAACTGAAGGATTTCAATAGACAGTGGGAATTTCTGAGTTCCCAAGAGCCTGAAATGCTGCCTTATATAGGGGCCATGGGCTCCACCTGCAACATTACATCATGCTCTCAGGTGACCTCATGCTACAGACCAGTCCTAACCAGACCGCTTCCCTCTTGCCTAACTCACCTAGAAGGGGACATTCCCTTCCAGCAGTCAATTACAGCCACCCAACTTCCAACTTCTGTCTTGTGTACTCCGGGCTATGGTGATTTACCTCCTCTTCCCTCATCCCACTGTCTGGGGAGTAAATATATCCATGTTCTCACCCTCAGTCCCTGTTTTCCTTCTTCCATGTGTGTATGTGTGTGTGTGTGTAATATCTAGATGGTAAGGTATGTTGAGATCTGAGCCTGGAGTCAAGAAAACCTGAATTTAATTTTGGCTCCTGACATTATTAGCTGTAATACTGGGAAAGTCACTTAACCTATGTCTGCCTCAGTTTCTTCAACTTTAAAATAAGATGAATAATAGCACTTACCTCCCAAAATTATTTTAAGTTTTCTTAGGGGGAAGAGGAATTGTAAACCCTCTACTGAAGACTGAATTAGATTAGATAACCTCTTTAATTCTCTCCTAGGTCTGACTTTTAGGGAACTTAGAAACACATGGACTGGTGGTGAGTCAGTGTCTTATACCAGAGGTCTTCAGTTCAAAGTCCCTCTACTGCTCTGTATCTTCTATGTGACTTTGAGTGAGTTATTTAGCTTAGTTTCCTTATGTATAAAATGAGTGATGGGATAGAGGGGGAGAGTCCCTGAGATCACTTTCAGATCTAGATTTAGGATTTTATACTCTCTCTCTTGCATTTTCCAGGGGAGGAGAAAAATCTTTTTTTCTCTAATGAAACTTCAGAACTCTAACTTTCTCTCACCTTATATCTATATAATAGATGTGAAAACAACAAAAAAACTCAGGAATTTTTCTTTCCATTTCATAGATGGGAAGTTAAGATCCAGGGAACCAAAGTTAATTCCTCAGATTCAAAGGGTGAGTGAATAACTGAGTCAAAGCCAACAATCATGGAATCTTGACTTTTAGTATGGGAAGCTATCATTTTAGGAGGTGGGAAGGAAAGAAAGAAACAGACCAGAGGCTAGAATCTCATTCCCTCAACCCCCTGACTTCTATACTACTGATCAGATGGATGATGGCAAATCTCATAATGGAACTATCTGACATCCAAATGAAATACTGTTGTAATGTACATCTGGGGAGAAGGTGACCATCAATTGACTTCCTGACCTGAGAATGTGCAACCTGAGAATGTGGAATATTGTTATGTTCTTTAATGTAACAGAATCCTACTTGTTTAAGTGAAATGTCATTATAGAATGAATATGTGTCTATATCCATCTTCCTGGTCATTTCATAATAGCTGTAATAATGAGTCTTGCTTTTGGGCATCAGCTGTGAGATTCTATTAACTTTGCAAATATTTCTTACTCTTGTTTTTCCTCTCCCAGTAGGCCTGAGGCAGAAAAAAGGCTCTCAAGAATGTGGGTTGTTTCATTTCCCTTTTTCCCCTACCTCAAAACTCATTATTGTGTTTCTATGAGAATATAGAGGTAGGGGACATGGTTGTGGACAAGGAATGATCCTCTGAATTTGGGAGCTGAGAAAGATATAGTTTGGAAATAAAGTAATGTACAACTAATAGATATCAATAAATGAATGTCTTTGCAATCTTTTGCTCAGAGAATTTCATTTTGAGAAAGGAAATCTATCCTCTTGGATGTGCCATAGCTGAAAGTTAGGGTTGCACATGCTACAGCTAACCCTTGATTGGCTTGCAGAACTGATTGTAATTTTTTTTCAGGCTGAATATTTTCACCACAGAAATCTGCAATCACTACATAGCAGAGTTTGAATTATTATTATTGTTTTGGCTTGGAGACAGGAAGACCAGAGTTCAAATACAGTCTTAGACACTTACTAGCACTATGACCTTGGACAAATCTCTTAACCTTTGTTTATCTCAGTTTCCTCCTCTATAAAATGGGGATCATGGTAACACCTATATCCCAGGATTGTTATAAGGATCAGATGAGATAAATAATTGTAAAGCACTTAGTGTAGTAGCTGGCACTCACACACACATGCACACACATGTGTGTGTATGTGTGTATAAAACCATATATAAACTCATATATAAACTCAATATAAATGTTAGCTACTGTTATAATTTTCTAGACTTAAGGTGTATGTACATGCATTCTTTCCACATGTACCCCTTTCCCAAACTAATTAATCAACATTTGCCAGCTCACGCCTCATTGCAGACCCCAGATCCAGAGGAATGAACATTCTGAATCTTCTCTAAATCAACTTGTTTCACAGAACTTCAGAGCTAGATATCTATTAGAGAATATTTAGTCTTGTTTTAGGGAGGCTAGGTAGAACAGTGGATAGAGAACAAGGCCTGAGGCCAGGAAAACTTATCTTCATGGGTTCAAATCCAGCATCAGACACTAACCAGCTGCATGGTCTTGGGCAAGCCACATCTCCCTGCTTGTCTCAGTTTTTCAACTGCAAAATGAGCTGGAGAAGGAAATTGAGAAAACACTGTAGTATCTTTGCCAAGAAAACCCCAAATGGAGTCACAAAGAGTCTGAAATAACTCAACAAAAACAGTCTGGGTTTAGACTCATTTTAAAGATGACTCTATCAAAGCAGAAAGAGGAAGTCATTCAGGCCTCATGTCATTAAGTCTCAAGCTTGAAGAGCAGAAGCCTCTAATTCCACCTTTACCTGAGCAGGAGCCTGTCTACAGCAGTCAGAGCTTCTGAGCTTCAAGAATTCTGTTTCTCTCCTGAGACAGCTGATCCTACTTTTGGATGACTCTTCATTGCTAGGAAATTTCTCTTTTAAAAGAACTGATATCTGCCTTTCTAAAATTGCTCCACAGTTTTCCTACTTCCCTGCTTCTGCTTGGGACCAAACAGAACAAGTCAACCTCATCCAGTTGCTTCTAAATGCCCTTCAGATGTTTGGAGACATTGACCATATTCCACTTGCAGATTCTCTTCTGTAGACAAAATGTTTTCACTTCTTTTGAAAGAACCTCATAGAGCAAGGCCTCCCATATCCCAGAAGCCTGGGTGATTCACTGTGGATACACTTCTGCTTGTCAAAATTTGTTCCCACCCTAGCATAGAAAGTAATCTGATATTGGTTATATATGTAAATCGTGATTCACATATTTATTTCTATCTTAGTCATGCTGTGAAGGAAGAATTAGAATAAAAAGGGAAAAACCATGAGAAGGAGAAAGGAAAAAATTAAAAAGGTGAAAATAGTATGTTTTGATCTACCTGCAGAATGCATAGTTTTTTTCTCTGGGTGTGAATAGCATCTTCCATCGCAAGTCTTTCAGAATTGTCTTTGATCATTGTTTTACTGAGAAAGAGCTAAATCAATCATAGTTGCTCATCACACAATGTTGCTGTTAAGGTGTTCTGCCTATTCATTGTTTCTAATAGAGTAACATATCATATTTATATATCACCACTTGTTCAGCCATTTCCCAATTGATGAGCAGCCCCTCAATTTTCAATTCTTTTCCACCACAGAAAGAGTTGCCATGAAGTTCCTTAGGAATTCTTTGGGATACACAGTTTATTGACCTTTGGACATAGTTCCAAATTGCTCTTCAAGTTGGCTGGTCACACAGCAAATCAGTTCACAATTCCACAAACAGTGCCTCCCTCCAACATGTATAATTTTCCTTTTCTGTCATATTTGCCAATCTGATTGGTATGAAGTTTTAATATACATTTCTCTAATTAATAGTAACATGGAACATTTTTTTCATATGACTATGGACAGCTTTAATTTTTTCATCTGAAAACTGACTTCAAATCCTTTGGCCATTTATCAATTGGAGAATGACTTTATTCTTATAAATTTCAATATGTTCTCTATATGTATTTTAGAAATGAGGCCTTTATCAGAAAAACTGACTATAAAAATTGTTAACTATGTGTTTCTTCTGCTCTTGGCTGAATTTATTTTGTTTTGTTTTTCTTGTGCAACAACTTTTCCATTTAATGTCAATAAAATTATTCATGTTGTATTTCCTTGTGTTCTCTATCTGTTCTTTGGTCACAAATTTTTCTTTTTGCCATAATTCTGACAGGTAAATGATTCTTTACTCTAATATTTGGATTATGGTATCATTCTTTATGTTTAAATTATGTATCCATTTTGATCTTGTCTTAGTATAGGTTGTGAGATGTTGGTTGATGTCTAGTTTCTGCCATATTCTTTTTTTCAATTTTCCTATCTGTTTTTGTTAAAGAATTAATTCTTATCCCAGCAGCTGTAGTCTTTGGGTTTATCAAACAGTAGATTACTACAGTTAGTTAACACTGTCTTATGTACCTAATTCCACTCATCAATCATGCTATTTTTTTAGCCAATACCAAATAGTTTTGATAACTGCTGTTATACATTATAGTTTTAGATATGGTATGGCTAGGCCACCTTCCTTTGCATTTTTTTCCATTAATTCCCATATTCTTCATTTTTTTTATTCTTCCAGATAAATTTGTTGCTATTTTTATAATTGTATAAAATGATTTTTAGGTAGTTTCATTGGTATAATACCTAAAAGTAGATTAATTTAGCTAAAATTGTCACTTTAATTATATTAGCACCACCTACCCTTAAGCAACTGATATTTTTTCCAGTTGTTTAGACCTGACTTTATTTGTGTAAAAAGTGTTTTGTAATTATATTTATATAGTACTTGATTGGTAGACTTGGTTGGTAGACTCTCAAATATTTTATGTTGGCTGTAGATGTTTTGAATAGAATTTCTCTTTCTATTTCTTGCTGCTTGTTGGTAATGCATAGAAATGCTGATATTTTTTGGTTGTTTATTTTATATCCTATAATTTTGCTAAAGTTGTTGTTTTAAGTAGTTTTTTAGTAGATTCTTTAGAATTCTTTAAGTATACTATCATATTATCTGCAAAGAGTAATGAGTTTTGTTTCCTCAATGTCTATTCTGATTCCTTTAATTTCTTTTTACTAAAGTTAACATTTCTAGTACAATATTAAATAATAATGGTTATAAAAGGCATTCTTGTTTAAGCCCTGATGTTATTCAGCTAATCCCCATGGCATATGATGATTGCTTATGATTTTAATTAGATACTAATCATTGTAAGGAAAAATCCATTTATTCTTATGTTTTCTATAGTTTTTTTTTATAGGAATGGGTTCTATTTTTTGTCAAAAGCTTTTATAGCCTCTATTGAGATAATCATATGATTTCTGATAGGTTTGTTATATATATATATATATATATATATATATATATATATATATATATATAGCTGATTATTCTCATAGTTTATCTAATATTGAACCAGCCCTTCAATAGTGGTATAAATTCCATCTGGTCATAATGCATTATCATAGTGATAGCTCAGTGTAATTTCTTTGTTAATATTTTATTCAAAAATTTTGCATCGGGGCGGCTAGGTGGCACAGTGGATAAAACACTGGCCCTGGAGTCAGGAGTACCTGGGTTCAAATCTGGTCTCAAACACTTAATAATTACCTAGCTATGTGGCCTTAGGCAAGCCACTTAACCCCATTTGCTTTGCAAAAACCAAAAAAAAAATTTGCATCAATATTCATTAGAGAAATTGGTTTAAAATTTTCTTTCTTGGTTTTGGTTCTTCTTGATTTAGGTATCAATATCATATATATGTCACAAAAGAAATTTAGAGGACTCCTTAACCTATTTTTCCAGATAGCTTATATAGCATTGAAATTAATTGTTCTTCAAATGTTGGGTAGAATTCACTTGTGAATCTATCTGGCCCTGAAGATTTTTTCTGAGGGAGTTCATTGATCTTTTAAAATGTATTTTTCTGAAATAGGACAGTTAAGTATTTTATTTCATTTTCTGCTAATCCTGGAAATTTTCATTTTTTTAATTTAATTAATATATTTGTAAATATCCATTCACTTCATTTACATTGTCAGATTTATTGTCATAGAATTAAGTAAAATAACTCTGAATTACTGCTTTAATTTTCTCTTTTGCTGGTGAATCCACACTTTTTCATTTTTTTTACTGTGAATTTGACTTCTTTTTTTTAAAATCTAATTAGTCAAATGTTTATTTTTTTTTTTTCATAAAATCTACTCCTAGTTTTATTTACGAATTCAAAAGTTTTCTTACTTGGACTTTTATTAATCTCTCTTTCTATTTTTCAGGATTTCTAATTTAGAGTTTATTAAAGATTTTTAATTTGTTCTCTTTCTAGCATTTTTAGCTGTTTGTTCAATTCACTGATCTTCTCTTTCTCCAAATTATTTATGCATATATTTAGAGATGTAATTCTTACCCTAGTAATCTCTTGCTTGCATGCCATACATTTTTCTAAGTTTTCTCATTATTGTCATTTTGGGTGATGTAAAATTATACATTCTTTCTATGATTTATTCTTTGATTCACTCATTCTTTAGTATTAGTTTAGTTTCCAATAATATTTTAGTCTACCTTTCTATGATCATTTGTTTCATGTAATTTTTATTGTATCAAGATCTGAGAAAGATGCAGTTAAAATTTCTGCCTTTCTGAATTTTATTGTGAGTTTTTTATGCCCTAATGCATATTTATTTTTTGTGTAGGTGCCATGTACTGTTGATAAAATGATATATTCCTTTTTATTATCATTTAGTATTTTTAGAGGTCTATCATAGCTAATTTTTCTAAGATTCTGTTCAATTCTTTCTTTTCTTTCTTATTTTGGGGTTATGTTTATCTAATTCTGAGATGGAAGTTGAAGTTCCCTACTAATGTAGTTTTGTTTTTTATTTCTTCCTGTAACTCATTTAACTTCTCCTCTCATTATTTGGATTCTGTCCCATTTTGTGAATATATATATACACTTAAAATGGATATTCCTTCATTTTCTATGGTGCCCTTTCTTATTTCTTGTAATTAGTTTTACTTTTGCTTTTGCTTAATCTGAGATCAGGATTGCTACCCTTGATATTTTTTTCTTACTTCATATAAGCATAATATTCTGCTCTAGTCTTTTACATTTTTTCTATGTGAGGATCTACCTTCATTTGTGTTTCCTGTACAGAATATTGCAGGATTGTTTTTTTTTTTTGTTTATTCTGTTATCCATTTCTGTTTTATGGTAGAGTTCATACTATTCACATTCATGGGTATGATTGCTAAGTCTGCATTTCCCTCCATCCTTTTTTCACATTCATCCTTTTTTTCTTTCATTTCACCCTATTCCTTATCACTAATATTTTGCTTTTGACTACCAGTTTCCTCAATCCCTCCTGTCAGTTTCCCTGTTTTCCTTTCCTCCTTTCCCCTCCTACTTCCCTATAGGAAGTAGATTATGCATGTTTTCTTCTTTGAGTCAAATCTATTGAGAGTAAGATTCTCTTAATGCTAACATCCTCCTTTCTTTCCCTATGTTATTATAAGCCCTTTATCCCTCTACATGTGATATATTTTACCCTCCCTATTCTTCTCTGAGTATAATACTTTTTTAGTCTTAATTGTTTTTTGATCTCATCACATCATTATCAACTTATGCCCAAACCCTTTCTCTAAGGATACTCCTTTCAACTGCCCTAATAGAAATATAATTCTCAAGAGTTATAAGAATTATCTTCCCATAAAGGGATGTAAACAGTTTAGTCCTATTGACTTAGTTTTTCCTTCTATTTACCTTTTTAATGCTTCTCTTGAGTCTTCTATTTTCTGTTCAGTATTGGACTTTTTAACACATAAATTTGAAAATCTCCTATTTCATTGAATTTCCATCTTTTTCCCTGAAAAAAATGAGCTGAATTTTGTAGTGTTGCTTCTGGACTGTAATTCACACTCCTTTGCCCTCTGGAATAAAACTCTTAGATCCTTAAATGTTGAAGATGTTATCTCTTTGTAATCCTGACTATACTCCTTAGTACTTGAATTGTTTCTTTTTAGTTGCTTGTAGTATTTTTTCCTTTAACTGACAGTTCTGTAATTTGGTAACAATATTTCTTGGTATTTTTACTTGGGGATGTCTTTCTGGAGATAATCTGTGTTTTCTTTGATTGACTGCTTTACCCACTTGTTGTAGAATATTAGTGCAGTTTTTCCTGAATTATATTGTCTAGGTTCTTTTTTGATTATAGCCTTCAGGTAAATGAACAATTTGTAAATTATTTCTTTTGCAATGATTTTTCAGGACAGCCATTTTTCCTATAAGGTACTTTATGTTTGCTTCTAGTATTTCAATCTTTTGATTTTGTTTGATGGGTTCTTGCTGAATTATAAAAATATCAGTTTCTACTTGCCCAGTTCTAATTTATAAGGATTTATTTTCTTCAGTTAGCTCTTGTATCCCTTTTTCCATCTGGTTCATTCTACTTTTGAAGGAATTATTTTCTTTTTCCATTTAGCTAATTCTATTATTAAAGAATATTATTTTCTTCACTAATTTCCTTTTCCAATTTTTCATAATTGTCCTTTATGACTCATTTCTTTTACCCTTTTTTATTCCACCTCTTTCATTTGATTTTTAAAATATTTTTGAGGTCTTCTGAGAGGACTTTTTGGATTTGAGACCAATTCGTAATTCCATTGAGTTTTCACATTTTGTCACTGCTTTCCTCTTTTATGGTGACATTTTGATTTTCCCTGTTTCTATAATAGCTTTTTATGGTTAGGGCTCTTTTTAGGTTTTTGGTTATTTTGAAAGTTGAATTCTGCTCCTGGGGCACAGGGTGCACAGTCCCAAGTTTTTTGTGCCAGGAACCAATGGTCTGGACACTGGCTTTCTGCTCTGGGGCCTCAGACTTGTTCCTTGCTTAAGATTAGTTCATCCTACTGCCTTTTGCATTGGAATTCTTGGGGTTCAAAGTATGCTTTCCATGCTCAGGTTGTGGCCTTCACTGCTGGCCTTCTGTACCACCAGCCTGCTTAAACAGTACCCAGGGGACCAAGTTATTGATTTGTGCTCTGGCTATGAGCCTCCTGCTGACTTTCCCCTTCTCCACCTACATTGGGCTGCACTCTCCTTTTACCCAAGAGGGCACTTCTCTGAAGTCCCTCCAAGATAACTTGAGCTGAAGAGTTGTTTCAGTCTATGTTTTTGTGGCTTTTGCTGCTCTAGAGTCTATCTTTACTTAAAGTTGTTTCAGAGGGAAAATCACCACTCTCAGGATCCCATCCTTTCATTAATGCTTCCCAGGAATATATCGGAATTTTTAATTCAAGCTTCCATCAAGCATTGCTTATTTCCCTAGGTTCCAAGACCCTAACTTTACTTCCCTAGATTCAAGTCATCTGAAACTGGAGGGAGACTGGAGGGTGGAGTGATGCTGGTTGTTCTTCTGGTGATGTTCACTTCTAGTGGCCTAGGTTAGAATAGTTGGGGGGAAAGGAGGAATCTGGAGAAGTTGATGACCTTGATCCCCTCCCTGCATTGTGTACCTTGGAGAGAAGACCTCAAGTATTAGATAGTCACTTCTCTTTCCACTACTGAATTTAATAGACAGACCAGAATAGGAAATATTTATGAAGGATAAGTCAGCTCTCCACTGAAAGAAGGAAAGTGGAAAGAAGGAATAAGGGAGGGAAACTCAGAGGGAGGGAAGGAAGTGAGGAAAGAAGGAAGAACTGAAGAATTTTTTAAGAATTTGCTGTTTCCTGGGCACTGTGCTAAATCCTTTGCAAATGTTATTTCATTTGCTCCTCACAACAACTGTGAGAGGAAGGTGTCATTATTATGCCGATTTTATAGTTTTTTTTCAAATTGAGACAACAGAAATTAAGTGATTTACCCAAGGTCACACAACTGCTAAATGTCTGATGATGAATTTGAATTCAGGTCTTCCTGACTCTAAACCCAGCACTCTATTTACTACACTACCTATAGAGAACTGCTCCTGAATAGGTGAAAATAAAATGTCAGACTTGGACACTCTAGACCAGAGATGACATAATATCATAACTGAAATATGGCTCCATTCAACCAGAAAAGTCATTTTCCTGAAGCTCAGGTCTGACTCTGTCACTCTTCTACTCAATACACTCTAGTATCTCCAGGTTGTTTGATGTGTTTCTCATTCAAAGCCCTTCATAACCAAGCACCTCCTCCCTTTACAGTCTTCTTACCCTTCACTCTCTGATGCATATTTTTCTAGTTTTTTTTTGCAAGGAAATGGGGTTAAGTGACTTTCCACTGTGCCACCTAGCTGCCCCCTCCATTGTGCCACCTAGCTGCCCTCTCTGATGCATATTTTTTCAGAGACATTGAACAGACAGGGTCCTCCATCTCTTGGTTCTGGGCATTTTCTCTGGCTATCTCTCAAGCCTAGGATACTCTCCTCATCTCCATCACCTGGTTTGCCTAGTTTCTTTCAAATCCCAACTAAAATCATATTTTCTTTTTTTGGGGGGGGGAGCGGCTAGGTGGTGCAGTGGATAAAAATCACATTTTCTATAGAATCCTTTCCTGATCCCTAAATTCTAGCACCTTTTTTTTCCTTTAAGTGTTTCTTACTTATCCCATGTAGAGCTTTGTTAATATATATATATATATATATATATATATATTTTTTTTTTTTTTTTTTTTCTCTTTGTCTTCTCTCCTCTTAGAATGTAAGCTTCTTGAGGTCCAGGACTGTCTTTTCTCTCTTTTTGTGTTCCCATGTTTAGCACAGTGTCTGCAACATAAATGCTTATGACTGTCTGTGATGTTAGAATAAAGAACCTATAACATCAGAGTTAGAAGAAATCTCACAGTATAGAAACCAAGAAGGCAACGTTGACAATATCTAGTCCAAACAGCTGTTATACAAGAGGGAACTATGGCTCTGAAAAATTAAGGTGTGAGAAAAGCACAATTAAAGTTGCAAAAGGCTTCTTTGTGAATTGAAGGATATGGATGGTTGTCCTGGTTAGTAAGCTACTTAATTTTTAGTTAAATCACTTCTTTCTGGGCCTCAGGTTTTCTTTCTAGAAAATGGAGAGTTTGAATAATATTCACATAGAATTTGTGAATCTATAGAAACTACCACAAAAATGAGAAGTTTCTTCACAGGAACCGAGATTGAAGCCTCATGGAAACTACCATTTATAGGCTGATCCAAGAGCTGCCGACCCAAGCTTCTTTGTCTCTCCTCATCTCTAAGGCAAAAAGGAGAAAGATGTGGATCTGCTTCTGCTTACTGAAATAACTCTGAGTATCTATAACATCAACCTAACTTTTCCTAA
The DNA here is from genome assembly GCF_037893015.1 of Macrotis lagotis. Taxonomy (NCBI): domain Eukaryota; kingdom Metazoa; phylum Chordata; class Mammalia; order Peramelemorphia; family Peramelidae; genus Macrotis; species Macrotis lagotis. The sequence goes on from NC_133658.1 coordinate 364,328,658, forward strand.
ATGTGTATGCTTCCTCCATGAGAACCCTTGAACTCATTCATGACTTTACAGCTAGAATGAGGGAGAACACTCTCCTAGAATTAGCAAAGTTTCAAGAGATCTATTTCTATGTTTCCTGCCATTTTAGAGCCACTACTGAAGGAAGACACAGTATGGAACCCATAATCAAGATGCACTAGTATAGGTAGTTTTAATAGTTCAAACAGTTCCAAAACTTATGTTCCCCACCTGCACCTGGACTTATTACTCATCTAAACCAAAAACAACTTTTAAAAATATTCTTGGAATGATAACAAAACCCATACTGTGTATTGTGTTGTTTTGTGTTTGTGTGTGTGTTGTTCTAGCTTTCTAGGTTTTATTTCAGCTCTTCTCACTTTCCTAGGATTCTATTTCATTTTCCCCAATTCTGTCCTTTTCTTTATGCATGGGGCAAGGACAGGGAGGCATGTTTATCTAAGCATATAATACCCAGTTATAACATTTAGCTTGTTTTAAGCCTCAGGGTCAAGATTATGGTTTCCCAAATCCATTTGATCTCTTTCTCAGACTTTGAGGAATTTATTTCAGCTGAAAAAGTCTGAGTTCAGTCACAAGTTTTCCAAACCTATGCTGGAAAAAAATTTTCATACTTAGGCATAGGTTGAATTAAATCCATACTTTATTTAGATGTTATAGTTAACCCTTTGGATAGCTATCCACAAAATGGATAGAATTCCAGACCTAGGTGTGAAATCCTGGGCAAGACACTTAATCTGTTTGCTTCAGTTTCCTCATATGTAAAATAATCTGGAGAAGGATATAGCAAACCATTAGTAGCTTTGCCAATAAAACATAACATGAATAAGAAAGATAACATAATATGAATAAGACATGAATGAGAATTAATAAACAACAAGTTTAACTCTGGTACTTATTGGGTAAAACAAAATTCAATTTACTGTAAATATTTGAGTAATGAACATCTCAGATTTTATTCGATTGTATGTAGATAGAAAAGCAATTGGAGGAGAAATTAGAGAAAGAGCTGACTTTTTTTTTTTGAAATTTATCTTGACCTGGGATTGTCTTCTCTATGATGTCCATAGACTCAGTGATCTTTCCTGGATTTCTTCTTTCACAGCTCAGTCCTGTTTTTGCTCATGCTTGTCTTCAAATAGAGCCCCTTAGAATCTCTTCTTCCCTATTCCCCTCTCCAAATGACATGAAAGGAGTAATCCAGTCTCCCAACCAATGACTTTGATGACCCAGGTTGGTGATTAGGTCCTGATCCCCCTCAGTTCTGATTGTTGGATTCAATCAAAAGAAATCTTGCTTGTATCTGGTGAAGGTCCTAGAGTCAAATGGTATGGATTAGACCCCATCTTTACAAAAGGAACATAGCTTGTACTTTGAAACTATTAACCTAGTTGAATTTATTTTAATTGAAGTTGTTAAGTACATACCTCTATGTATGATACTGCTTCTAGATTATTCTATATTAGGGAACCAGAGAACATTCAAGCAATGGATTACAAAGAGGAATTAAACTCTTTAAATAATAAGGAAAATAATGATGAGAGAAACAAATTCTCAAAATCATCATTAAAGCATAATAAGCCCAATGTTAAAATAAATGATTGAGTTAGATTGTAGAAATGACCATTTATTCAATATACTATATTTTGTTACAATATCCAGTCTCTAAATAGGTTGATTCATTCAGTGACTGGGCAACCGAAATTGCACTGTATGTAGGGGATTATAACTTTTCATTATAATTTTGGCTGTCCATGGATTCCTCACATATGGAGTCACAGCTCCCAGAAACTAGAGGTCATTTAATCTTGATCCCCTTTCTCAGGCTCAAAGGGTAACACTTTCTGCCTACTCCTATCTAGGCCCCATACTCATCTCTGATTCTGGGGCTGGTCATAGATGGGTGCCCTTTTTGCTTTCTTTCTTATCTCCTAATCACATTTCTTTCTTCTGCATTCCAAAGCTTCCTTTCTCTGGAATTCTGACCCTCAGTTGTTCTAAAATATTTCCTAGGGGTTCAACCAACCTGAAATCCATTGAAGCCACCCGGATCTTTTTTTAACTTTAAATTCCATCCTGATTGCCAGATATTCCAGTTAGATTTTTAGATTTTTGTGTAGGAGTGTTGTTTAGTGAGCTCTTCCTCCTCTCTCAGCTGGATGAGCTCCTTGTTAAATGGATATTTTAGAGGGGACTTTTGTCCTCCATGTGAAGGGTATGGACATGCCTATCTGTCCACCCATTGGGGATGAGTTGATTAAATTGGAATTGGTTGTAGTCAGAACCACACCTTAATGCTGAATTATTAAAATGGGGACCAGTCACAGTTACCCACTTTTATGGATGGATTCTGAGAGCTGATTATGGACCAAAGGGAACTGGATAAATTCATACAACTTCCCTCTTCCTTTTCCTTTTTCCCTTTTCACCCTGCTTCACCCCATGTCACTACTATTGACTGTTTTGGGACAGAGGCATATCGCAATTGATCCAGAAAGTTCAAGAGAAGCATTCCAGGTTTCATTCATGGAGTAAAATGAGCCAAACTAGGGGAACAGTTTGTGCAATGACAATAACATTGTAAAGACAAATTGCTTTGAAAGCTATAAAAAAATCTGATTAACAAAGACAAATCATAATGAATTCAGGGAATTGAAATGAACTATCCTACCCACCTTCAAATAGGGCATGAACTTGGTGCAAAATGAAGCATATATTTTTTAACTTATGCTTGACTCTACATATTGTTACAAATATTATGTAACAAATATTGTTTTTTCTTTTTAATAAGAAAAAATTGAGGTGAGAGGGAGATAAAAAATGCTTGTAAAATAAAAAAGAAACAGAAAAATAAGAATCATAGGGGCTTGTCTCAACCCTCAACCAGAGAGAGGGCAGCCATGGTAGCTGACTAGTCTATTCTTACTTTTCTTGGGATTGCTCAGGAAAGAATGAGTGATTGTAGAACTAACTCAATTTTAAAAAATAGGTGCACCATAAACTCTGACCCACAATAAGCAAGCATTCATTCATCTCTTTAGTGCAGATAAATAAGGATACTTTCAGCTTAACTCAGGAATATAAGGTCTGGGTTCTCTCCAAGAAACTTCAGCAAGCTGACCAGGGCACTTTCTCTCTCAACCACATATATAAGGAAGAAAGATTCATTTTAGTCTTATATACCTTGTATGGGCCTGAATTTTGGAGGGATCAGTTTGAGGGAAGTATGTTTAGGTCTTTCTTAATCTCTGCCTCCATCTTGTTCCATTGAAATCTCTAAAAAAAACTTTGGGTGTGGCTTATTTATAGGGCCTCTCCAAAATGTGGATAAAAAATTTCCTTCTAGAGAAGATATCGATGTATGATATATATACATATATATATATATATATATATATATATTACACATAGAATAGCAATTTATTCCTTTACCACAGAAACTGTACAAGATGCAAATGATTCAAAGGCATGCAAAACAAAAATATAAAAAAAATTTACTCAGGTAGCCAATTGTCTTCTCCACTCTGAAAGATAAAAAATGTTGTGAGCTTGCTGAATGACTATTTTGTGTTTGCCTTAGACCTGCACTGATTAATCAATTCATTAGGACCTGATACGACTATTCTGGGCAAAGCTTCCTTAGTCCTTCAACTACAAGTTGGTCCTGGAGATGATCATTTTCTCTGAAAAGTGCATTGTTAAGATCATTCTCCTCTCTCTGATCATTTGACAATCAGAGTCTGACAGTCTGGAACTGACTCATGAAATAACTGGTAAGATCAGAAACATCAATTTCTTAAGATTATTGATTACTCATCTGTGCTCAGGAAAGGGAACAAAAAGGTAGAAGATGATATCCAGGGACTCAGGTTGCAGGCTTAGACCTGTCAGACAAGAACATGTATCCATAGCCATATGCTTTTCCCATCCTTGCTGGGAAGGGATAGGAGGAGATGGCAATTCCAAAATGGAGAACAGTTTTCTACCAGATGAGTTCTTCACCCTTGATTCCTAGTCTATAATCATCCTTGTCACCTTAGTCGCAACAAACCAATTAGGAACTCCTTGTGTCATCTTAGGAAGGTTCACAGTCCTTGGCAAGAATCCAAACTGTTGTGTCCTGTCAATTGGAAATAAATGACTTCATAGATTATGCACTGATTGTTAACTCTGAAAAATAAAATCATAAATCAAAAGAGCCACAGAGATTATTTAACAACATCAATTCTGACCAAAGAAACACAGAGGACATAACAAAAACTTTATACCAACTTCTAACTCTGAAAAATAAAATAAACCAAAATATAACCAAAGCAACTATGAACAAAAAAAAAAATCTATTTCATTGGAGGAAAAATACTATGCTCCTCCTATAGGAGATTTTAGGCAGTGTGGTGAAACCTTGCTACCTAGAGTATTGCCTAGAGAAGGGCAGCTAGGTGGCACAGTGGATGGAGCACTGACCTTGGATTCAGGAGGACAGGAATTTGAAACCAGTCTCAGACACTTGATAATCACTAACAATGCAACTTTGGACAAATCACTTAACCCTGATTGCTTTGCATCCTGGGTCATCTCCAGTTGTCCTGATTCATATCTGGCCACTGGACCCAGATGGTTCTGGAGGAGAAAGTAAGGCTGTTGACTTAGCACATCATCCCCTCACTCAGCTCCAATTCATGTGCTTGTCATGTCATAATCTGATGTTATCCTTTGAGAAAGAAGGACAAACGACCACTACTGGCTAGAGAAAGAGCCGGGTGGTGAGGGATAACAGCAACAATGAGTAAGTTTGCCTAGTGAAACAAAAAAGTCTATTTATAGCAGGGCTTCATGACCAGAATTTGGTTCCTGCATTTTGCTTTCTGAGACAGTTCTGTTATTTAGTTGCAGCAGGGTTAATCATCAGGGTTAAACAATCCAAAGGATGAGTTTAATAGATTGTTGTTATGCCAAGCTCAGGAACAACTCTTCTAAATTAAAAGAGAGGGTTGAAAAGACAGAGGTGGCCTTAACATGGGGTTTCTGACGAGTGAATCAATATTTTCTGATCAACTCTCATATACTAACAAGGAACTTATCTGGTTATAATTTATTGTTATCAAGATAATTGGGATTCATATACGGTTAGGAGACCCAGGGAACACCAAGACCAACTCTCTCATTTGCATATGAGATAAGGGAGGCACAGAAAAGTATAGAGACTTGCCCCCAAGTCACATAAAGCAAGTCCCTGAGGCAGGATTTGAACTCAGGTCTCTTATGGATCACAGGTTTAGCACTGATCCCATTGACTTTCAGATATACACCTATATGTCAGTAGCATAACTATTTATAGTTTTGTACTAACTTAGGACATGCTGCATGCTCAAAGCTGGGCTGGATCCAGACTATTCTGGTCCTGAAGCTTTAATATTAGAATGAAATGAGACATGCATATATCTTCTAAACCTTAACAAAAAGAGGTGTTCTTAACAATATCATGGAAAAGATTTTCAACAAAGATATAATATTGATTTAGTTGGGCACACTTTCCTTTCCTCTGCCTCTGCCATCATGCCAAATCAGAATCACATGTCAAGTCTTAAAGAAGGAGCTACTGACTCCTTGTGGCCTAGATTTTGTACTTAGAAGACCAGGAAGCTATGTAATCATCTAAAAATTAGACCACTGTAGCATTTGTCTTGAGGATGGTTTTAATACCTATTTTTTAGGTTTTTGCAAGGCAGTGGGGTTAAGTGGCTTGCCAAAGGTCACAAAACTAAGTAAGTATTAAATGTATGAGATTGGATTTGAACTCAGTCCTTCTGACTCCAGGGCCATTGCCCCACCTAGTATTCCCAATTTCAATACATTTTAAGGAAAAACCAGGCTAGCTTTCATTACATTGATATTTCTCCTGTTACTCCTTGACACATACTAGGTCTAACCAGGAGTTGACTGTTTGGTTGGGGAAGAGGGAGAGTGTTAAGACTTTCCCCAGTGTCAGATCAGTTTTGGACTGAAAAATTCTGAGAGCTTACAGATCCTCAAGCTGAGCTATTCCTACAATGCTAGAAGAGTACAATACTTGGCATCCCAAAGGAAGTAGCATCAGACCTGGATTGGAACTTCTAAAAGTACCAAAAACCTAGCCCTAACATCAATCCTGAAGTGATAAATAGAGTAGAAAATGAAACAACAATAAAAGAATTCCATTGTTAAAAGCTTTTATGATGAAAGAAATAGTCAAGACAGAAATCCAACAGAAGAGATTGATTTTAAATTATCTACAAACCAAATATCAAAGAAAAAAACACAATTTGGATGTAAAAATTCAATTGGAATTTTTGGGACAGTTAAAAACAGAGGTTCTTTAAAAAATGTTTATTTTTAATAGAGGAAATGAATGCTAGAAGAAAAAAAGCAAAAGAAAGAATTATAGAAGAATTGGAAAGGGAATTGTATGTGATTTAAAATCTTGTCCAAGGAAGAAACTCCCTGAAAATTACAATGGATCAAATAGAAACCAATGATTACATTATATAGCAAAACATTAAGGCAAAGTCAAATGTCTGAAAAAAAGGAAGGAAATGGAAGATATCTCCCAGCGAAAGTAAATGCCCTGAAAACAGAATAAGAAGAGATAAAGAATTATTTGAGTACCTAAAAAGTATAATAACAACGAGAAGAATCAAAAATCTAGCCATCATATTTCATGAACTCAGAGTGGCAAAAAAAAAGGAATCTCTTCCTGAAAGAAAATCTAAAATGAATACTCCCTGATGAATATAGATGCAAAAATCTTAAATCAAATCTTAGCAAAATAATTACAACAAGTTATCATGAGGATAATACATTTTGACCAAGTAGGATTCATCCCAGGAATGCAGGGGTGATTCAATATTAGGAAAACTGTTAGTATAATCAATTACATCAACAACAAACCTATCAGCAATTATATGATCATATCAATAGATGCTGAAAAAGCTTTGGACAAAATACAACACCCATGCCTACTAAAAACACTAGAGAGTGTAGGAATAAATGGACTGTTCCTTAGAATAATTAGCAGTATCTATCTGAAACCATCAACAAGCATTATATTGAATGGGGAGAGAGGCTAGAGGCATTCCCAATAAGATCAGGGGTGAAACAAGGATGCCCATTATCGCCACTACTATTCGATATTGTATTAGAAATGTTAGCTTCAGCAATTGGAGAAGAAAAATAAATTGAAGGATAGAATTGGGAAGGAAGAGACAAAACTCTCACTCTTTGCAGATGACATGATGGTATACCTAAAGAATCCCAAGAAATCATCCTAAAAACTACTGGAAACAATTAGCAATTTATACAAAGTTGCAGGATACAAAATAAACCCTTATAAATCCTCAACTTTTTCTATATATGACTAGCAAGATACAGTAGGAAGAGCTATAAAGAGAATCCTCTTCAAAGTAACCTCAGAAAATATAAAAATAACTGGGAGTCTATTTGCCAAGGAAGAATCAGAAACTTTTTGTAAACAATTTTAAAACACTTTTTACACAAATTGGGCAAACATCAACTGCTCATGGATAAATCGAGCTAATATAATAAAAATGACAAACTACTAATGAGTTAGAAAAAGTTGTAAGTAAATTCATATGGAGAAATAAAAAGTCAACATTTTCCAGGGATTTAATGGAAAAAAGTGCAAAAGAAGGTGGCTTAGTCCTACTTGATCTAAAATTATATTATAAAGCATCAGTCATCAAAACTGTCTGGTAATGGCTAAGAAATTAAGTGGTGGACCACTGGAATAGACTAGGTACAATAGCAGGAAACAATTATAGTAATCTGCTGTTTGATAAACCCAAAGAGTTCAGCTATTGGGATAAAAATTCTGTTTGATAAAAACTGCTGGGAAAATTGGAACTTATTACGGAAGAAACTTAGATTGGACCAACACCTCACACTCTATACCAAGATAAGATCCAAATGGATAAAGGATTTAGACATAAAAAACAGTACTATAAGCAAACTCGTCAAGGACTAGTTTACCTGTCAGTTCTATGGAAAGGGAAGCAGTTTATGACTAAGGAAGAGATGGAGAACATCACTAAAAACAAACTAGATGATTAAATTAAAAAGCTTTTGCACAGACAAAACCACTGTAACCAAGATCAAAAGAAATGTAGTAAACTGGGGAATAATCTAATCTTTACAACTAATGTTTCTGACAAAGGACTCATTTCTAAAATATACAGAGAACTGAGTCATATTTTAAAAAATAAAAAGCCATTCCCCAATTGACAAATGGTCAATTTACATATGAAAAATTGCTCTAAATCATTACCCATTAGAGAAATGCAAATTAAAGCTTCTCTGAGGTATCACCTCACACCTCTCAGACTGGCCAATATGACCAGAAAGGATAATGATCATTTTTGGAAGGGTGTGGGAAATCTGGGACACTATCACATTGTTGGTGGAGCTGTGAACTCATCCAACCTTTCTGGAGAGAAATTTGGAACTATGCCCAATGGGGAACAAAAATATGCATACCCTTTGATCCAGCAATATCACTACTGGGTCTATACCCTGAAGAGAAAATGAAAAAGGGTAAAAACATTGCTTGCACAAAAATATTCATAGCAGCTCTGTTTGTGGTGGCAAAGGATTGGAAATTAAGTAAATGTCCTTCAATTGGGGAATGGCTTAGCAAACTGTGGTATATGTATGTCATGGAACACTATTGTTTCTATTAGAAACCAGGAGGGATGGGAATTCAGGTAAGCCTGGAGGGATTTGCATGAACTGATGCTGAGTGAGATGAGCAGAACCAGGAAAACACTGTACACCCTAACAGCAACATGGGGGCAATGGTCAAATTTGTTGGACTCGCTCATTCCATCAGTGCAACAATCAGGGACCATTTGGGGCTTTCTGCAATGGAGAATTCCATCTGTATCCAGAGAAACAACTGTGGAGTTTGAACAAAGACCAAGGACTATAAGCTTAAATTTAGGGGAAAAAAAACCTGATATCTTATTACCTGATCTTTCAATCTCTTACACTTTATGTTTCTTCCTTAAGGGTATGATTTCTCTTTAATCACACTCAATTTGGAGTGTATCATGGAAACAATGTAAAGACTGACAAATTGCCTTCTATGGGTGGTAGGGGGGGAGAGAAGTAAGATTTAGGGAAAAATTATAAAACTCTAAATAAAATCTTCAATTAAAAAATAAAAAAAGAAAATATACTATTAGCTGACAGAAAGAAAAAATTCAAGTACCAAGGCACCTATAATCAGAATCACACAACATTTAGCAACAACCACTAGAATACAAACCTATAGCCAAGGATAACTTAGAAAAATTTACTATAATCCTATGGAGGCAAAATGGAACTTTAATGAAACAGAAGACTATCAAACATCCCTGGTGAAAAGATCATAATTTTATAGATACTTTGAAGTCTAACATAGAAGTTAAAAGAAATGTAAAAAGGTAAATACAATTAAACTAAATGTGATAAATGTGATAAAGAATTAAATATTTATAAATAGCTTGCTTTCTAACAGGGAAAGATAACATATGTGTCTCTGAGAATCTAGATACCATTGGTTGCATTTATGTTTAGTATGGATTTTGCTTCTTTGTCTATGATACTTTTTAAGTAGATGTAGTTTCCTTCCTTCTCCCTTTTAATTGAATCTACTTTTGCTTTTGCTTTGTCTGAGATCAGGATTGGAATTCCTGCTCATTTACTTCAGCTGAAGCAAAATATATTCTCCTTTAGCTTTTTGACTTTAATCTATGTGTAGCTCTCTACTTTGTATGTATTTCTCATAAACAATATATTGTAGGATTCTGATTTTTAATTCAATCTGGTCTTCATTTCAGTTTTATGGAAGAATTCACCTCATTTACATTCACAATTATGAGACTAACTTTTCTTTTTTGCCCCGTTTGTACTTTTCTCTCTCCTATCACTCTATTCCTCTTCACCAATATTTTGCTTCTGACTACCACCTCCTCAACCTGCCCTCCTATTAGTAGCCCTTTTCTAACCTCTTTCCCTATCTACTTTTATTTTTCCTTCTGCCCTCCTTTCTATCAGGCCTTCCTTTTTTCTCCCTTTTCCTTCCTAATACCTTATTGAGTAAGATATATTTCTAATCACCAATGATTGCATTTGTTATTTCCTCTTTGAGGCAAATCTGATGAGAGTTAGATTCATTCTCATTCCCTCCTTTCTTTCCCTCTACTGTAATAGGTTCCTTATTATTCCTCTTGTGTTTGTAATTTTCACGGTATCAACATTCCTTTTCATTATTATATTTCATTACCTTGATGAACCTGTGATCCCAATGATATAGATATATCCATTGGTATACATCAGGCCTCAGCTACTTATCATGTGTAAGACAAATCCTCCAGATGGATCTTCCTTGGGATTTCTAACCTTGGGATTATTTACCTCAGTTATTGCTTGCTCTTACAAGTTTACCTTCTTTCTGTCTGTTTATATCTCTTTTATTATGTCCTTTAGCTAAGTTACTCTGCATAATTCTTGGCTATAAATCTGTTATACCCTACTCATGAGGAGAAGAAAGGAGACAACAGCAGAGGGGAAAGGAGAGAGAAGAAAAGAAAGGAGGAAAGGAAAGTAAAAGGGTGGAGAGAAGAAGATAAGAAACAGGGAAGAGGAAAGGAGAGGTAAAAGTTGGAGAAGGGGAAGAGAAACATACTTATCTTTTGTCTCTCCATAGTCTGCTGTGTGACCATTAACTTTAATTCTTTCAGAATTGTAGTCTGTGACTTACAGTCTGAAAATATGATGTTAAAATGATGGGCTTTGACTTAGAGTAAAGATGACAGCATGAAAGTTCATGGAGGAGCCCAACTCACTAGCAATATATTTCAGAATGAATAATAATCAATAATTCAAAGAGAAATATGATAGGCCAAGATTGTACAAAAAAGAGTCAATGATTGCTGGGAAAGGGTGCATGTAGGAGAACCAACATGAAATTACATGAACAGATTGAGAATCTCTAGTTAATTATTGGGTGAGCACAGATCCATTTGAATATTTTCACATTCAGTGCTTACTATATCCCAGTACCTCTGATATCTCTTCCCAAAACAAATTATGATTAGGAGAAAGGTCATTGTCATCCATTGTATCCCAAGCCATCTCCAGTCATCTTGTTTTTTGTCTTGCCAGTGGACTTCTATGACTCTGGAGAAGAGATTGAGACTGACAATTTTTTGAAGTTCTGCCTTACTTAAATCCAATTCACAGGCAAGTTAATACATCATCTGTTATGTCACTAATTCTGTTTAAGTAGAAAGGTGACCAACAATTCTTGATTTCCCAAGCCTCTGGTTTTTGACCTTTCTTTTCCAATATATTTTTTGCTATTCTTCTTTTTTGACAATCTTTACTTTAAAGGCACCAAATATTAAAGTATAAGTTAGGTTTTCATAATTTAGCTATATCATATTTGAATTATATCATGGTTATATATGCTTATATTGTTAATTTTAGAACATATAATTTTAGGTATTATATAATGCCATTCATAATTCACATCTTAATAAAAAATTTTTTTCCTCATCCTCTTTAATAGATTTTAACAATCAGAGTCAGTAATCTGTAGTGATTTTTTTAAACCATCATTTAGCTTGAATACTGCAAAGGAAAATTTTAAATAAATGTCCAGAAAATGAATTCTCAAGAAATGAATGGTGCCATATCTTTCAGTTGTCTCCTTAAGGAAAGCCTGTAATCTTCCCAACCACTTAGTGATTGTCTCATTTTATCTTCTGGTTTCATTTCTAAGGGGAATATCAAGATTAATTTGATTTAGTTACATTAGTTGACTAATACAGATTCTTCTTCTTCTTCTCATATGACCATAAGTCAATCAATAAGATTTTATAAATGCTTGTTCTATGCTGGGCCTCTGCTAAGCACTGGGCATAAAAAGACAAAAGTGAAAGTCTTTGCCCTCAATAGTGAAGAATGTGTATGTGGTTTTTTTTGTATGTATAAATAAATACAAACATACATATGTGTGTATACATATACATGATATATATATATAAAAATAGTAGTTTGAGGAGAGTACATTATCAATTGACAGCGGACTGGGGAATAAAGAAAAGCTTCCTGAGGGGCAGCTAGGTAATACTGAGGTTAGAGCAATGGTCCTGGAGTTCAAATAAGATCTCTGACACTTGATACTTACAAGCTGAATAACCTTGGGAGAGTCATTTAAATCCATTGTCTCACAAAAACACAAAGAAACAAAGAAAAAGAAAAAAGAGAAGAAAAGAAAAGAAAAGAAAAGAAAAGGAAAGAAAAGAAAAGAAAAGGAAAGAAAAGGAAAGAAAAGAAAAGAAAAGAAAAGAAAAGAAAAGAAAAGAAAAGAAAAGAAAAGAAAAGAAAAGAAAAGAAAAGAAAAGCTTCTTGTAGATGGTGGTACCTAAGCTTAGCCTTGAAGGATATCATGGATTCTAAGAGGCAGTGGTGTAGAGATCAGTGAATTACATGAATGAGGAACAGCTGAAGCAGTGACCTTGCTGTGGGAAATGGTTTCTCAGTGCATGTGGATCTGCAAGGAGGCCAGTCAGTTTGGACTCCAGTGAGAGGAGGAGCACAATGTGTCAAAAACCTAAAAAGGTGTTACAAAGAGTTTAGAATATTAAACAATTTATATTTGTTTCCAGAGATCAGGAAGAGGAATTGCAACATTTTATAGATTAGAAGGATGACATATAACTCTCTTAATTTGGGGAAATCACTTTAGTGTCTTCCTGGAGGGTACTTTGGAGTGGGGAGAGATTACCCAGGGAAAACAAATAGGAGGCTATTTCAGTAGTCCAGGTGAGAAGTAATAAGGCTCTGTTAATAGATACGAGGGGACATAAGATGGAGTTGTAGAAACAGTGATGAAAATATCTAGTGACTACATATGTAGTACAAATATATTATTCCTTTGGATTCTAATTTACCTTTCCATTTGTTAAAGGTTGCTTCAATCATTCTAATGGAAAATGGAACATTCTTCTTAATTTTTTTCTATTGTTAATCCAAACTTAAACAACTCTAAACAAGATTCTTATTTTACTAGTACCAATCCTTAATCAGTGTGGTCTCCTGAAGACAAAGTTTATTTGAAATTAAAGCACTTTGATTCGAATTCTATCCTTGTTACTTATTTCTTGTGTGATTTTGGATATAAGTTAAATTCATATTTAGACAAATAATTTCTAATAACTAATGACTTGGGGAGAGTCAGATTTTTATCTATCCTCATTTCAAGACTTCAGTCTCTCAATGTTGAACTAACCTTCTCTATCAGACCCTACTCAACTTCACAAGGAATACTTAGACTAAGGTCAAGGTGGGTGGAGACAGACTCTTTAGTCTAAATTGCTCAAGGCTGGTGGCAGTCTGGGTGTAGAAGTGGTCTTTCAGTCCAAAGGTGACATGATGTTATTCTTGTCTCCTCATTCCTTTTTGCATCCACCTATCATTAATTGTTAGCCAATCAGAATTGATGCCATTTTTTTAACACTTCTCTTCCAAAAGAAAATATAAGATGTCATAGTTAACTTTAAGAATAAAGAGCAAACATAAGGAGCCATGAGTCTGATGTCATGATTGTCTTTGATCTAAGAAACAGAGATGGACAAATGACCATCTTTTTAATTAAAATGCTGACATTATTAATAAAAGGATTAAATTTTCTAGGAATTATGTCTCTCTGGAAAGTTTTAATCACCAGAAAAATGTAAAATAAGAATATTGGATTACATAAACTTTAGGACAACATAAACTTTTCAATCTCAGATCTGTGCTCTTATGAACTTAGAATCCCTTTTATCAAATATTGGAGTTCCATTGTGAGATAACCTCTAATTCCCTTCTCTCTCTTTAGCCCCTATTAAAATTTGTATTGTTTTTTTGAAATTCTCCTTCTTAGATAATTTATTTTATTTTTTCAATTACATGTAAATATGGGTTTCAACATTGATTTTTCTGTAAAATTATGAGTTCCATATTTTTCCTTCCTTTCCTCCCACTTCCACATAATATTGATTAATCTAATATAGGTTATACATGTACAATCCTGTTAAACATATTTCCATGTTAGTCATGTTTTGAAAAAAGAATTAGAACAAAACAGAAAAAGTCTTGAGAAAGAAAAGCATAGAACATAATTTGAAAATTGAAAATATTTTTCTTTGGTTTTCAATCAGACTGCAATTTTTTCTCTGGATGTGAATGATGTTTTCTATCTGTTTATTGTTTGATCGCTTTATTGTTGAGAAGAGCCTAGTCTATCATAATTGATCTTTACACAATATTGCTATAAAGGTATACAATGTTTTCCTGGTTTTGTTTACTTCACTTATACAACAGCTCATTAAAATCTTTTCAGGTTTTTCTGAAATTCATCTTCTCATGATTTTTTAATGGACAATAGTATTCCATCACATTCATTTACCACAAATTGTTTAGCCAATATATGGGCAATCCTGCAATTTCCTACTCTTTACCGCTACAAAAAGAACTGCTATAAATGTGTTTGTACATTTGATCTTTCCCCACTTTTTATGATTTCTTTGGAATACAGACAGAGTAGTGGTTTTGCTGGATTACAGGATAGGCACAGTTTTATAGAGCTTTGGGCATAATGGGTCTGCAGAATGGATGGGTCTGCACAATGGATAAATCAGTTCACAATTTCACCAACAGGGAATTAGTGTCCTGCTTTTCTCACATCTCCTCCAATATTTATCATTTCTCTTTTCTTTCATATTAGGCAATCTGTGAGGTGTTATCTCAGAATTGTTTTAATTTGCTTTTCTCTAATCAATAATGATTTGGAATATTTTCTCATGTGATTATAGTTTTAATTTCTTTATCTAAAAACTTCACTTTGAGCATTTTTAATTATGGAATTTCTAAGATTCTTAGAAATTTGACTTAGTTGTCTATGTATTTTATTTTAATTTTAATTTTTTTATTATTTAAGACAATGGGGTTAATTGACTTGTTCAAGGTCACATGACCCCCATCTATATATTTTAGAAATGATTCCTTTATCAGAAACAAAAAGTTATTTTGCAGCTTTTTATATTCCCTCTATTAAAAGATCCCTTTTGCATTTTAGATTGTTATCTCTCTCGTTTGAGCATAATAAATTTTTTCTCTCTCCATATTTCCATATTTCATATAGACAAATTATTATACTTTGTTCTTCTAATTGGCTTATGTAATATTTGAGCCTTATGAGAGTATTGCAAGGGAAGTATTCCCTGGGAAGAATGAAAAGGGTCTTTGCTGGTACTTTGGTTGTTTTAGTTAAATCAGACTCTATGACCATATTCTTGGCAATGATACTGGAGTGGTTTGCCATTTCCTTTATAGGCAAGGAAACTGAGGCAAAAGGAGTTAAATACTTGCCTAGGGTCACAAGCTAGCAAGTAGCTGGGGCCAGATTTGAATTCAGTAGGTCCAGCTAAGTGGTGTAGTGAATAGAGCACTGTCCTTGGAGACAGGAAGAAAGGAGTTTGAATTCCACTTCTGACACTTGACACTTAATATGTGTAAGACCTTGGACAAGTCATTAACCTCCAATCATTCTGATTCCTTTCTGACCACTGGAGGAGAAGGTAAGGTTGGTGACTTAGCACTGGCCCCCTCAATCAAAATCAATTCCTGTGTTTGTCATGGTATCATCTCCCCGATGTTATAATCTTCTTCAAGATGGACCAAAAAAAACATCAATTGACTTATGTCATCACCCTTTAGGTCTAAATCCTGTACCTATTTTTACCTTATCTTTCTTTGTATAGGGTAGATAGATGCAGTTCTATGCCTATTTTCTGTCATACTATTTTCCTTTTTCCAAGCAGTTTTTGTCAAATAGTACTTATCCCAGAAACTGTAGTCATTGAGTTTGTCAAATATAGACTACTATAGTTCTTTATTACCATATTTTATGTTTCTCATCTAGTCCATTAATCTACCCTTTGATTGCAGCTTCAAAATATAGTTTTAGATCTGGTACAGCTAGGCTGCCTTTCTTTGAATTTTTTCCATTAATTTCCTTGATATTCTTGAACTTTTGTTCTTCTAAATGAATTTTGTTACTACTTTCACTAGCTCTATGAAATAATTTTTTGGTAGTTTGATTGGTTTGGCATTGAATAAGTAGATCAATTTAGGCAGGATTGTCATTTTTATTATATTAGCTCAGCTTTCCCATGAGCAATTGATATCCTTCCAGTTGTTCAGATAGTACTCCATTTGTATGAGAAGTATTTAAGAATTTTGTTCTTATAGCTCTTGGGTTTATCTCTGCTGGTAGACTCCCAAGTATTTTATGCTGTCTGCAGCTAATTTAAACAGAATTTCTCTATCTCTTGCTGCTAGGCTTTGTTGGTTTTATATATATCTATATCTATATCATCTATATCTATATCTATATCTATATCCATATCCATATCTATATCTATATCTATATCTATATCTATATCTATATCTATATCTATATCTATATCTATATCTATATCTATATATCTATATCTATATCTATATCTATATCTATATCTATATCTATATATTATATATACACTGATGATTTATATGAGTTTGTTTTATATCCTGCTAACTTTGCTTAATTTATTTGTTTCAAGCATTATCTTTAGTTGATATTCTAGAGTTTGTTAAGTATACCATCATATCAGAAGGAAAGAGTGCTGATTCTGTTCATTGTCATTCTAATTCCTTCAATTTCCTTTTCTTCTGTTATTGTAAAGATAATATTTGTATCACAATATCAAATAATAGTAGTGATAATGAGCATCCTTGTTTCACTCCTAATCTTATTGGGAATGATTCTAGCTTATTCCCATTACATATACTGCTGGCTGATTGCTTTAGACAGATACTATTTAGCATTTAAAATAAAATTCCATTTATTTTTTGCTCTCTATTTTTTTTTAAATTTTTATTTAAGGCAATAAGGTTAAGTGACTTGTCCAAGGTCAAACAACTAGGCAATTATTACATATCTGAGGCTGGATTTGAACTCAGGTGCTCCTGACTCCAGGGCTGGTGTTCTATCCACTGTGCCACTTACCGGCCCTCTCTCTAGTGTTTTTAATAGATATGGATACTATATTTTTTCGAAAGCTTTCTGGTAATCTGAAAAACATGTCATCTATGATTCCTTCTAACTTACTGATTTAAAAAAAATGCTTATAATAGTGGAGTCAAACTCATTATCCATAAGGATTTCTGCTGTCTTATAGTGACTTTAAAAAGTCACATAGAAGTATCATCTTTATTCTATTGTGCTTTCATTTATTTTGTTAAATGTTTCCCAGTTATATTTTAATTTGGTTCTGACTGCAGTCAACAGTGTATTTGGCACCTCTGGGGTACCAAACAATTAAGGACAGAGACTTAGAGCATTTCACTAGAGAGCTCCCTTCCTGTTGGCACTGATTTCACATGAGTATAGAATGAGTATATATTTATATGTATAGACACATATATATGAGGATATATACATACACCTATATCTATATGTATATTTAGAAGAAGTTTATCTGTAAGTATACAAGGAGAGAATGTCAAATGCTTTGATGAAATCCAAATGTGCCATCTCTTTGGCATTTCCAAGATCTACCAGTCCAGTAGCTCTGTCCCAAAGGACATCAGTTAAATATGTTCTTATTTAATTGTTTCCAACTCTTTGTGAGACCATTTTGTATTTCCTTAGCAACAACACTGGAGTAATTTTCTTCTCCAGATTTTACATATATGGAGATGGAGGCCAACAGGGTTAAGTGACTTGACTAGGATCACACAGCTAGTAAGTTTCTGAAGCAGGATTTGAACTCAGGATCTTCCTGATCCCAGGCCCAGCACTCAATCAGCTGAGTCCCCTAGCTGCCCTGTTATCTTCCATTAAGGAAAGATCACATGTAAGAAGGAGCTGATGAAGACAATGCTGGGTAGGAGAGGAACTCACCGAAGGCAGCAGGAGACTACAATGACAGAGAATTTCCTGGGGTGATAAATTGACCTCCCTGACCTTGTAGAAAATAAGTGTGCTCTTTGACTTCATCTCTGGTCAGGAAGAAGGAAGCATGCTCCCTCACTAGTTCTCTGTAATCATGCTTGGTCATTGTATTCAATGACAGGAAAGACCAGTACCCTCAAAGAAAGAACTTAAAGATCAGGGTTTGGGCTAAGTGAAAAACTCATGGATTGTCCCCAGAGGTGCAAGAAGTTCAAACTTTAATCCACAGGTCTGTTAAGTTCACATCTATTACATATTGCAGGCCCAGTTCACAGATTAAACTCATCTAGAGAGGCAGGGAGATAATGAGCTATTTTTTTAAGGACAAGCTGATGTAGAGAATTATGAATATAGCAGACACAAATTCTGTTAAATGGGTAGAGGTTCCTGCTCCTGAGATCCTGCATCCCCTGGACACTATTGTTGTATTTTGTCCCCATTTTCCCTCTCACTTAACGTTGCCCTGGATGCTGGTGTGGCAGGAAATGACATGTTGAATTTGGAGACTGGGCCAATTGGACAGAGGGACCAGTATATGACTTGCTGTTGGGGGATACCTGGTTCCAAGGTGTAGGACCACTCTTCAAACACCATCCTCTGTCCAACCTACCCCAGAAGGGTATTTAATAGAATAGCCCCTTTGAGTTCTCTTGCCTCTTCCAGCCTCCCATTCAGAAGGATGGAGGTTTCTCTGGCTCTCTCTTAATCCATGTGGAACACTGTGGCCTTATCATGCTTATCATGGTTAAGCCAAATCTCATGGCTGCCTGCCCTTCTCTCTCTCTCTCTCTCTCTCTCTCTCTCTCTCTCTCTCTCTCTGTTTCTCTCTCTCTCTTCTCTGTCCCTCTCTGTCTCTCTGTCTCTATCACACTCTCTCTCTCTTAGACCTCACCTGACCTATCCTCAGGGTGTTTGTTGTTTTTCTTACTAATTTTGACCTGCATACCTTGCAACAATATTTTGTCATAATAGAATCCAGAGCAGTTTTAATATCCCAGAGAGATGCAAATTCCTTTGTTTTTTCAGTGGTCTTAAATCTTCTGTCTTCAGTGTCTTAATCTTAATAATCAGTAACAATTTATTTAAGATAATGAAGCAAAAATTCCTGAGGAGAAAGAGAAATAATAATAATGTTTGTCCTTCTTTCCCAAAGAATACCATGATGTCAGGGGAGGTGATGCCATGACAAACACCTGAATTGGATTTGTGTGAGGGAGGGCTATGCTAAGTCACCAATCTCACTTTCTCCTCCAGAGTCATCTGCATACAGTGACCAGATATTTATAAGAATGACTGGAGATTGCCCTGGATGTGAGGCAATCAGGGTTTAGTGATTTGTCTAAGGTCTCACAGCTAAGTAAGTATCTGAGACAGGATTTGAATTCCCATGCTCCTGACTCCAAGGTCTGTGCTCTATCCACTGTACCACCTAGCTGCCCCTGGGGAAAGAAAAAAGGAAACAAAAAACAGTCATAAAAATGGGTCCACCATGGAGTAGGATGTTGGTCAAACTTTTATGGAGTTTGCCCACAGCCCATGCATGGGGGGAGGGGTCAAAGAGTGCTCCCACTTTATGTGATTGGGGTCAGGTTTACCATGGAAGGCTGACAGCCAGTAAGATGGAGGAAGGGTAGAATGATGGGCTGAGTGTACTTTCTCTTACATTACAGAATTTACATTTAACCATGGGAGGGTTACGTTGAATTTACATATGAACAATGAGAATCAGACTCCCATAAAGTTAGGCAAACTCAGACAATTTATATTTCTTTAGTATTAAAAAAGACTAGCAAATATTTCTCTTTTAACAAATTGATAGGACATCTTACGTCTTTCAGACTTACCCACATAAAATGTTCTAGTGTAGCCAATTATTAAAAATTTAGAGATTGAAGACAGAAGATTTAAAGCCACTGAAAAGGCAAATTTACACACTTTCTGGGATGTTAAAACTGCTCAGGATTTTATTATAGAATATAACAAAGTAAAAAGGTTAAAAACTTTTCTCAAAGGGTCAGAAGCACTTAAGAAAAAATTAATAATAAAGATCTAGTAGAGAGTGAGGTAGAGAGAAGGATAGGTAAAAGAGAGATAGAGGTAAGAGAATAGTCAAGCCGAGTTAACTGAGCCAGAGAAGGAGAGGTGACTGACCTTGAGCAGAGGTCCAACTCAGGTTTTTATGGTCTTGCCCCTTCTCTGGCCACTGAGGGCAAAAGGGGAAGTCCTTTCCCTCCTTACATGACTAGAATCAGGTAGAGGGTTGAAGACTGAGGAGATCCAGTTGGAAATTTTACATTAAACAATGAAACAATTGGAGTCAATTTACATTTCAAGGGGAAAATCTCCACCCATTTAACAAGATATAACAGCATTAAAGCTACATTCACAATTCTCTACATCACTAGGAACACCTTAGTGATACCCTTAGCTCACAAAGCCCTGAATGTGAAGGCAGGAGGACTTGAGTTCACACAAGATCTCAAATATTCACTGGGCATGATGCTTAACTATTGTTTGCCTCACTTTTCTTAACTACAATATGGAGATAATAATGGTAGCTACCCTTTAAGTTGTTTTGAGGATAAGAAGAGATGATATTTGTAAAAATGCACTTTGTTCAGTACCTGATATTTAATAGGTGCTGGAAAAGTATTGATTTCCTTCTTTTCTTTCCACTTCCTACAGGTTGCCTGGCTTCTATTATGTTCTGTCCTATACTTCCCCAGTGATGGGCACCTCCTCAGTTTCCATTTCTTTGCCACTCAGAAAGAAGAGCTGTGCAAATGCATCTGGGTTCTTTTCTCTTTCTTTACTTTTTTTTTTGGATAGAGGCCTTAATGGCATCACTTTCCTTTCAAATATATTCACAAACTTCCTTTTAATCACACTTTTAAAAATAATATTTGCCAGGATTTGACTTTAAGCTTATCTGTATTTTGAAAAGTTTTTCTTCTCCACAGTCAGAACATTGGTCCACTATGTACCTGCTGTTCTTCATTCTGTCTGAGATATCACTTGACAGCACCTCAGCTGCTCCAAATCTCAAGTTCTTTTACTAAGCTGGGAATCATTTATCTAGGCAGAGTAAAGAGACCTCAGTGAGGGAAGTTAAATCCTATTTGATTATTTCTTCCCTGATCCTGGATTTCCACAACCTGTTCCTGTTTTTTTTTCCCTTATCCTCTATCTTGAATCATTTTCAGGAAGAAAAAGAGAAACAAAATAACAACTGATTAGAAGCAACTCCTTTACATTTTCATAGTCTCCTCCTCTCAACAAGGAGCATTGTCATTTCTTGGTTCTTCTTTCTGATCCCATCATAGCTTAAAAAAGATCCTTGAAAAACCCAACCCTTTTCTTCCCTTTGGCAATCTTTCTCAGACTCAACTCCTTATGAATTTTAGGGATCCTAGTGCTATTCTTATAAAACTGTCATTTTTGAACTCTTCATTAAATAATTGAACTTACTCCAAGTTTTCTTTCCAGAATTGTTGTGAAGATCAAATGAGAAGCTATTTGGAAAATGACTTTTACAGTGTCTAACAGATAATGGAGCTGCTTCAATGCTAGCTGTCATTATTATTATTATTATTATTATGTCTTTAAAATTTTTTAAATTTGAATTATTCTGTAAGTTCTTTATGCACAGACACTATTATAAAGACAATACACTATGTATTTGTACAATTTTAAGTAGTCACACTCTCTTTTTTTTTTTGATTCCATGATATACATTGATCCAAATTGAATGTGATTGAGGGAGAAATCATATCCTTAAGGAAGAAACATAAAGTATAAGAGATAGCAAGATCAGACAATAACATATTGGGTTTTTTTTTTTCTAAATTTGAGGTAATAGTCCTTGGTCTTTGTTCAAACTCCAAGGCTCTTTATCTGGATACAGATGGTATTCTCCACTGCAGACAGCCCCAAAATGTCCCTGATTGTTGCACTGATGGAATGAGTGAGTCCATCAAGGTTGATCATCGCCCCCATGTTGCTCTTAGGGTATACAGTGTTTTTCTGGTTCTGCTCATCTCACTCAGCATCAGTTCAAGTTCATGCAAATCCCTCCAGGCTTACCTGAATTCCCATCCCTCCTGGTTTCTAATAGGCTTGATTTCCAGTTCTTTGCCACCACAAACAGAGCTGCTATGAATATTTTTGTGCAAGTGATGTTTTTACCTTTTTCCATCATCTTTTCAGGGTATAGACCCAGTAGTGGTATTGCTGGATCAAAGGGTATGCACATTTTTGTTCCCCTTTGGGCGTAGTTCCAAATTTCTCTCTAGAAAGGTTGGATGAGTTCACAGCTCCACCAAAAATGTAATAGTGTCCCAGTAATGATCATTATCCTTTCTGGTCATATTGGCCAGTTTGAAAGGTGAGATGGTACCTCAAAGAATCTTTAATTTATATTTATCTATTAAGTAATGATTTATAGCAATTTTTCATATGACTATGGGTTGCTTTGATCTCATCTGTAAATTGCCTTTGACCATTTGTTAATTGGGGAATTACTTTTTCTTAAAAAATCTGATTCAATTCTCTGTATATTTTAGAAATGAGTCCTTTGTCAGAAACATTAGTTGTAAAGATTGTTTCCCAGTTTACAACATTTCTTTTGATCTTGGTTACAGTGGTTTTGTCTGTGCAAAAGTCTTTTAATTTAATGTAATCAAAATCATGTAGTTTGTATTTAGTGATGTTCTCCATCTCTTTCTTAGTCATAAACTGCTTCCCTTTCCATAGATCTGACATGTAAACTAGCCCTTGATCTTCTAGTTTGCTTATAATATTGTTTTTTTTATGTCTGAATCCAGAATCCATTTGGATCTTATCTTGGTATAGGGTGTGAGGTGTTGGTCTAATTTAAGTTTCTTCCATTCTAACTTCCAATTTTCCCAACAGTTTTTGCTGAAGAGAGAGTTTTTATCCCAATACCTGGACTCTGGGTTTATCAAACAACAGATTACTATAATCATTTCCTGCAATTGGACCTAATCTATTCTACTGATCCACCACTCTATTTCTTAGCCAATACCAGATAGTTTTGATGACTGATGCTTTATAATATAATTTTAGATCTAGGAAGGCTAAGTTACCTTCTTTCTTACTTTTTTTCATTGAATCCCTGGAAATTCTTGACTTTTTATTTCTCCATATGAATTTACTTACAACTTTTTCTAACTCATTAAAAGTAATTTTTTGGAATTTTGATTGCTAGGACACTAAACAAGTCAACTTCTAACTCTTGACAAAAAAATAAACCACATCAAAAGAAATAACCTTACAGAAGTTATAGGTAAAAAATCTTTATCCTATTGGAGGAAGAAAACTAGACTTGCTGCTTCTAAGTGAGACTCAAGGTAGTGCACCAAAACCTTTCTGTACAGTAGTGGTTAGACAGGGACCCAGACAATAAATGATAACAGCAATAATGAGCAAGTTCGCCTAGTGAAAAACTGTTCATAGCATGGCTTTCATGGCATGGTTACTGCAGGTGATGGTCTTGGAACCAATTCTGTGATTTAGCTGCAGCAGTGTTCATCCAGAGGGTATGTCAATGGGTTATGGTTATGTCAAGCTTTAGGGCAAGTTTGTTTGCTGGGCCTTAGCTCTGGAAAATAAGGTGTCTCCAAATATTAAAAGAGGAGTGAAAAGACAGAGAACATGGGGATGCTGACAAGTGAATCAAGGTTTTGTGATCATCTATACTATATGCACAAGGAATGTACTTGATTATAATTTATTGTTATCATGATAATTGGGATCATTGGTTCATATGTTTAGAATTAGGTGACTCAGAAGTTTTCAAAACCAATTCTCTCATTACAGATGAGCCAACACAGAAGTTGAAGAGACTTGGCCAAAGTTACACAGAGAGCAAATGCCTGAGGCAGAATTTGAACTCAGGTCTTCCTGATAACAAGTTTGACACTTTATTCACTGCTCTATATGACTTTCAGATATACTCTAGTTTGTGGCATGGTTATTATTCAGATTTCTTTTGTCCTGATTTAGGACCTGCTACATACTTGAGGCCAGGCTTACTCCAGACTATTCTGATAGTGAAGGTTCAACATCAAGATGAAATGAACCAAACATCTCATTAAACTTTAACAAAAAGAGGTTTTCTTAAAATAGCACGGAAAGAATATTTAGCAATGATACAGCATTGATTCAGTTGGGTAAACTTTCCTTGCCTCCATCTTTGTCATCACACCAAGTCAGAAGCATGTGGAAGGAACTTCTTTCTCATTGTGGTCTAGATTTTGTACTTAAAAAGACCAGGGAGCTAGGTTAATGGTCTAAAAATTAGTCCCCTGGACCAATTAAGTCTTGGAAATGGTTTCAATACCTTTTTTTTGCTTTTGTTTTTGTTTTGCAAAGTAATGAGGTTAAGTGACTTGTTAGGTCACCTTTAGCTTAACAGAAGGTGTCTCATTTCAGTCTGTCAAACTCTGAAAATAAATGACCAAATGTCACACAGATTTTGCACCAAGTGTTAACTCTGAAAAATGAAATAACTAAGTGTATGAGATAAGATGTGAACTCAGGTCCTCCTGACTCCAGTGTCAGTGCTCTATCCATTGTGCAACCTGGCCCCTTCTCAATACTTTTTAAGAAAAACAGACTAGGGGTGGCTAGGTGGTGTAGTGGATAAAGCACCGGCCTTAGAGTCAGGAGTACCTGGGTTCAAATCCGGTCTCAGACACTTAATAATTACCTAGCTGTGTGGCCTTGGGCAAGGCACTTAACCTCATTTACCTTACAAAAAAAAACCTAAAAAAAAAAAAAAGAAAATCAAACTAGTCTTCATGGCATTGGTATTGCTCTTATGAAAACTTGGTACATGCTAAGTATAACCAGGAGCTGACTACTTGGTCTGGGAGGAGATAATATTCAGAGCTATCCCTACAATAGTAGAAGAATATAATGCTCAATACCCCAAAGAAAATACTATCAGAATTGGAACTGAACTTACTTCTAAAAGTAGTAAAAACATAGCCTAATATCAGTTATGGAGCATGAAAATAGACTGGGAAATGATCCAACAATAAAGAATTCCATTGTAAAAACTAATATGATGACAGGAATATTGAATTCACAAACCAGCAGAAAAGAGTGATTGCATGATATCTACAAGCAAAACTTTAAAGAAAAAAGACAGTTTGGAAAACAAATTCAATTACAATTCCTTGGACAGATGAAACAGTTTTTTTTTTTTAAATTAAGACTTTGTTTAAAATAGATGAAATGGGTGTTAGAGGAAAAAAGAAAAAAGAAAGAACCATGGAAGAAAGAATTGGAAAGGGAATTCAAAGAGACACACAACCTTGCTCAAGGAAGAAACTCCCTGAAAATTAGAATGAATGAAATAGAAACTAATGACTACATTATATAATAGAACATTAAGGCAAGGTCAAATGTCTGAAAAAATGGATGGAAATGGAAAGTATCTCAGAATTAAAAAATTGCTCTGGAAAACATATTGAGAAGAGGTAATTTAAGATTTATTATACTATCTGAAAAGAATGATAGGAATAACAACAAAAATGTAGCTTGATAAATCTTAAAAGAAAGCTGCTTATATCTCTTAGGAACAGAAAGCAATATGAAATTAGGATCTATTAGAATCTATTGGTCTCCTCCTGAAAGAAACCCTAAAATAAAATCTCCCTTTAATATTATGGCCAAAATCCAGGACTCCCAGGTCAAAGAAAATGTGCCAAAAGCCAATAGAAAGGAAAGAATTTCAAGTACCAAGGAATCAAGGAACAATCAGAATCACACATGATTTAGTAGCCATCACTATGAAGAAGTATAAAGCTTAGATTACAATATTTAGGAATGTAAAGGATACAACTTTATGGTCAAAAATGACTTACCTAGAAAAACTGAATATAATCCTACAGAGGAAAATTTGAATCTTTAATAAAATAGGAAACTCCCAACCATTCCTGGTGAAAAGACTAGAACTATGTAGAATCTTCCAAAATAGAAATTGAGAGAAACATGAAAAAGGTAAACACAACTGAACTAATAATAAGTGTTATAAAGGACTAAATAAGTATAAATTGCTTACTCTCTAATAGGGAAGATGATACATGTGTCTCCTCTGAACCCTATTCTCTAAACAGAAGGCTTGAGAGTGATTTTTATTTTGATCTTGAAATAAGATTGTAAAAAGAAGGGAAAAGAGTATATTGGTGGTGGTGGGAAAGGAAGGTTTAGGGAAAATTATCTTAATTGGGAGAAATCTATAAAAACAAGGAAGCAGTGGGGAGAAACAGTTGATTCTCTTTTTAGTTAATGTTTTTCCAACTACGTGCAAAGTTTTCAACATTCATTTTTTGGGTAATATTTGAGTTCTACCTTTTTCTCCCTCTCTCCCTTTTTTCTCCATTCCCTTTCATAGTGAGTAACCTGATATAGGTTATACAAGTTTAACTATGTTAAATATATTTCCATATTAGTCATGCTGTAAAAGAAGCACAGAATAAAAGGGAAAAAACCTGAGAGGGAAAAAAATAAAGCATAAAACAAATCTAAAAAATGGAAAGTAGTATGCTTTGGTCTATATTTAGCCTCCATAGTTTTTTCTCTGGATGAGGATGGTTTTAATTTTCCAATATGAGTCCTTTAAAATTGTCTTTGATCTGGGGTGGCTAGGTGGCACAGTGAATAAAGCACCGGCCCTGGAGTCAGGAGTAACTGAGTTCAAATCTGGTCTTAGACACTTAACAATTACCTAGCTGTGTGGCCTTGGCAAGCCACTTAACCCCACTACCTTACAAAAAAAAAAAAGAATTGTCTTTGATCATTGTACTGCTGAGGAGAGCTAAGTCTATCAAAGTGGATCAGTGGTTGCTGTTAATATGTACAATATTTTCCTGCTTTTGCTAATTTCACTCAACATCAGTTCATTTAAGTCTTTCCAGGCTTTCTGAAATCCACCCATTCATGATTGTTCAGTGAGTGTGTGTATAGGTGTGTGGGGGGAGGGGGAGATTAAGTGACTTGCCCAAGGTCACACAAACCAGGATAGGATTTAAACTCATGCCCTCCTGATTCCAGGGCTGGTGCCATCTAGCTGGAGTACATAATTTCTTACAGAACAATGATATTCCAGCACATTCACCTATCACAATTTGTTCAAACATTCTCCAATTGATGGGCATCCTCTCAATTTCCAACTCTTAGCCATTTCAAAAAGAGCTACATAAATATTTTTGTATATGTTGTTCCCCTCCCTGTTTTTGTATTGTTGGATCAAAGTTTAGGCAGAGTTTTATTGCCCTTTGGATACAAAAAATACCTGACTTCTAAGTTGGATTATTATCTGAACCAGTCAAAGAAAATAAAACACACAGGCATCTATCTATATCTATATCTATATCTATATCTATATCTATATCTATATCTATATCTATATCTATATCTATATCTATATCTATATCTATATCTATATCTATATCTATATCTATATCTATATCTATATCTGTATCTGTATCTGTATCTGTATCTGTATCTGTATCTATATCTATATCTATATCTATATCTATATCTATATCTATCTATATCATCTATCTATATATAAAGAAAATAGGAGATGGGGAAAGGGAATTAGAGGGAGAGTAGGTAGAGAGGGATTAGTTCTATCTAAAACAAACTCTATATATATATATGTATATATATATATATATATATATATATATATATATATATATATATATATATTTATAACTCTTTTTGAGGTGACAAAGAAAAGGAATTTTGAGTGATGCCCATACATGACAAAAGAATTAAGGTCTAGAAATGTTATATAATATTATTCAGCCAGAGGAATGGATGAAAGGTATAGTTTCAGAAAAACTTTCAGTTACTTGCAGAATGGAATGACCAGAAACAGTAGAACAAGTTATACAATTGTGTGGGATGAAGGGCACTTAAAAAAAATTTCGGAGATCTCTCAAGGTATGAAGAGAAAGTTTTATTTGTTTCTCAAGGAACAGGCCCTAATCAGTTATAGAGACTGACCAAAGGCAAAAAACCCAAGAGTCACTTTTATCCTAAGGCAATTCCCCAACCCCCTCCACTGACCTATTCTCATTAGTTAAGAATGTGCCCTTTATAATCTAAATGGGTAAACTAGTTTAAATAAGCCAGAGACCTGAAGATTCAGTAGATAAGGAACAAAAGTCAATTCGTCCTTCACATTCAGGTTCTGATAACATCCCCTGGTATCTTACAAGTTTTTTTGTCAGGAGAGGAGGGGCAGAAGAGACACAGTTCTAATCTATAATATTCTACTGAAGAAATCCCAGACTTTATCACACTCACAATGACAACAATATTGTAAAGACAAAGAAATTAGGATCAGGATAATGACTAATCATGTTTCCAAGGGGCTAATAATGGAATTTGCTACCCACTTCTTGATAGACAGGTGGAAGATTCAGAGTACACAAGAAGACATCTATGTATCCATATTTATATCCACAGGGTCTTGAATACACTAGCAGATTAATCAATATTTTTTATTGTGTTTAATTAATTAAATATTGTATTTAATTAATTAAATTTATTGTATTTAAATTTTTGACCTCCCCCCATACATGCAAAAGAAAGTTTCATCATTTACTTCTAAAACCTTGAATTCCAAATTCTTTCCCTTCCTCCTCCCCTACTCCCCATTGAGAAAACAAGTTATTTAGTGCAGGTTAAAATTGAGTAGCCATGAAAAACATAACTACAATAGTCATGTTGTAAAAGTAAACATAACCCTCCCCCTCTGAAAGAAAGAGAAACCTCAAGAAAAATAAAGTGAGGTGGAAAAAGTATACTTCAGTCTGTATTCAGTCATTATCAGCTCTGTCTTTGGGACAGATAGCATTCTTTATCATAAGTCCATCAGAGAAATTGCCTCAGCATTTTCCCCTATGGTTGCTATTGCTAGCTGAATTTCCCTCAGTCCTATTCCCCCACCCCCATTTATTCTATTTTCTCTCTCCTTTCACATTGTCCCTCCTCACAAGTATGTTACATTTGACTACCCTCTCCCATGATCTTTACTTTTTTTCTATCACCTATATTTTCCTTTCCCTCTCCCTGTTCCCTTTCTCCCATCCCTTTCCTCTCCTATTTTATTTTAGGGTAAGACCAATTTCTATATTTGAGCGTGATTGTTATTCCCTCTCTGAGCCACTCTGATGAGAATAGGCTCACTCACTCCTCCTTATCTTCCCCCTCTTCCACTTTACTGCAAAAGTTTTTTCTTGCCTCATTTATGTAAAATAGCTTTTCCAATTTTACCTCTCCTTTCCCTTTCTTCCAGTATATTCCTTTCTTCCTCATTAACTCCATCTTATTAACATATACCTTCACATTCAACTCTCTTCTGTGCCTTGTCTATATTTCTTTCTTCTAACTACCCTAATAAATGAGAAGGTTCACATGAGTTATCAGTATCATCTTCCATACAGGAATATAAGCAGTTCAACATTATTGAATCCCTCATAATTTGCCCTTCCCATCCACCCTCTCTGTACTTCACCTGAGTCCTGTATTTGAAGATCAAACTTTCTGTTAAGTTCTGCCTCTTTCATCTGGAAAGTTTTAAAGTCCCCTATTTCATTGAATGTCCATCTTTTCCCCTGGAAGAGTATGTTCAGTTTTGCTGTGTAGTTGATTCTCAGTTGTAATCCAAACCTTCCAGAATATCATATTCCAAGCTTTATAAGCCCCTAATGTAAAAGCTGTATTATTTTAACTGTACTCCACAATATTTGAACTGTTTCTTTCTGACTTCTTGTAATATTTTCTCTTTGACTTGGGAGTTCTGAAGTTTGGTTATAATACCCCTGGCAGTTTTCATTTTGGGATCTCTTTCAGGAGCTGATGAGTGAATTCTTTTGATATTTATTTTACCCTCTGCTTCTAGGATATCAAAGCAGTTTTCCTGGATAATTTCTTGAAATGACCTCTAGGCTGCTTTTTTTTTTGGTTATGACTTTCAGGTAGTTAATAATTTTAAATGTTCTCTCCTGCATCTGTTTTCAAGATCAGTTGATTTCACAATAAGATATTTCATGTTTTCTTCTAGTTTTTCATTCTTTTGGTATTGTTCTATTGTTTCTTGATTTCTCACAAAGTCATCAGCTTCCCTTAGCTCCATTCTACATTTGAAGGAATTATTTTCTTCAGAGAGCTTTTTTCTATCTGGCCAATTCTACTTTTTAAGGCATTCTTCTTCTCTTTGGTGTTTTGGGTTGCTTTGCCCCAATCTGGTTTTTAAGATCTCATTTTCTTCAGCATTTTTTGTAATTCCTTCACCAAGCTACTGACTTGGCTTTCATGATTTTCTTGCATTGCTTTTATTTTTCTTCTCCAGTTTTCCTCTACCTACCTTGATTTAAAAAATCTTTTTTGAACTTTTCTAGAACCTGAGACCAATTCACATTTTTCTTAGAGACTTTGGATATGGGAAATTGGACTTTGTTATCTTCTGTTCTTCCATAGGATCAAAGTAATTGTCTATGGTCAAATTTTTTTTCCTTTTGCTCTTTGCTCATTTCCCTAGTCTATGACTTGATTTTAACTCTTTGTTAAGGTGAGTCTCTGCCTCCAGAGCAATGTTCCAAGCTTTTGAGGGATTTTTGCAGTTGTTTTAAGGAATACACCTCCAGGGACCTGCACGTCTCACTTCCTCTAAGGTCTATGACTACTGTCCTGGCCTGTGCTCTAGTCTGTGGATGACCACAAACAATCCTTTCTGTCCAGGAACAATGAGGAAAGTCCCTACTCTACTGAAGGTCATAAGCCCTGTCATACTCCTGCTCCTATTTCTGAGACTGGGGCCCCAGATTGGTACTCAAATCTGAGTTTGGGTGTCTTGCCTCAGGGATAGCAAAGAGACCTCTGCAATCCCTCTGGACTGATCCCCTTACCATTATAGATTGAGTGCTCTGGAAACTGCTGCTGGGTGCCTTCCCAGAGCTGCTTCTGATCCTCTGGGACTTGGTCTTCACTAAGACTGTACTGATCTGGGCTGCCCTCTCACTCTGATGTGACTGGATTTTCCTGCTGAACTTCCCAATTGTCCTTGGCAATGCCTGGGCTGAGAGATATGGAAACTGCCACTGCTGTAAAGGACCCAGATGCCCCCAGGGATCCAGGTATCACTTGATCTCTTCCTGGATGACTGGAATGAGTTTACTTTGGCCAGGCTGGATCTGTGCTGTGGGCCCTTTCTAATGCCAAAGAAACAGACCCTTTCCATAGATCTTCCAAGTTGTCTTGGAAAATTATTTCACTCAGTCTTTTTGTGGATTCTGTCACTCTAGAATGTGGTTAGAGATATTATTTTAATTATTTGGAATGGTAGGGCAAGAGCTAGGGTGAGTTCCTGCCTTTTCTCTGCCATCTTGGCTCTGCCAAAAGAATCTTTTTTTAGAAATTTTTTTAGTTGTATGGTCAATTTTTTATCTCTTTTTCTATCTTATTAATATAAATATTTAAAGATATAAAATTTCCCCTAATGCCTGCTTTGAATTTATCCCAAAAGTTTTAGTATGTAGTACCATTATTGTCATTGTCTTGGTTGAAGTTATTCTTTCTATGATTTGATATTTGACCAAGTCATTCTTAAAATAATATTGTTTCCAATAATTTTGAGTTTATCTCTACATGACCAGTTTTTAGCATCTAATTTTTGTTGCTAAATGATCTACAAAGATTGCATTTAATATTTCTGTCTTTATATTTGATTGTGAGGTTTTCATGCCCTAATACATGCTTAATTTTTCTGTAAGGGCCAAGTACTGCTAAAAATGCTAGATTTCTTTTTATCTACATATAATTTTTTTCTAAACTATCACATATTTACTTTTCTAGCATCCTATTTACGTCTTTAACTCTTTTATTGTTTATTTTGTGGTTAGATTTATCTAGTTATGAAAGAGGGAGGTTGAGGTCCCCCACTAATATAGTTTTGCTGTCTATGTTTTCCAGTAACTCATTTAACTTCACCTCTGATAATCTGAATACAATACCACTTGGTTCATATGTGTTTAGCATTGATATTACTTCATAATCTTTGATACTTTTTAGGAAGATATAGTTTCATTCCTTATCCTTTTTAATTAGATCTATTTTTGCTTTTGCTTTGTCTGAGATCAGAATTGCTACCCTGTTAGTTTTTTTTAAATTCAATTGAAGCATAATATATTCTGCTCTAACCTTTTACCTTTACTTTATGTGTATCTGTCTGCTTCAAATATGTTTCTTCTAAACAACATATGGTAGGATTCTGATTATTTTTAGGTTTTTACAAGGCAGATGGGGTTATGTGGCTTGAGCAAGGCCATACAGTTAGGTAATTATTAAGTGTCTGAGACCAGATTTGAATTCATGTACTCCTGACTACAGGGCTAGTGCTCTATCCACTGTGCCACCTAGCCACCCCCAGATTCTGATTTTTAATCCACTCTGCTAACTGCTTCTGTTTTATGAGAGAGTTCATTTCAGAAGTTTCCAAGTCCTGTATAATTCTAACTGTAGCTCTCAGGATTTGAATTGTTTCCTTCTGACTGTCTGTAGTAATTTCTCCTTGATCTGATAATTTTGGAATTGGCAACAATAATCCTTGGCATTTTCATTTCAGGATAATCATTCAGGAGGTGATCAGTAGATTCTTTCTATGACTATTTTATCCTTTAGTCCTAGGATATTGGAACAATTTTCTTTGATAACACCAGATTCTTTTTTTAATTGGGGACTTCATGTAATTCAATAATTCTAAAATGATCTCTCTTGGATCTATTTTCCAGGTCATTTGTTTTCCCAATGACATATTTTATAT
Source organism: Macrotis lagotis (assembly GCF_037893015.1). Taxonomy (NCBI): domain Eukaryota; kingdom Metazoa; phylum Chordata; class Mammalia; order Peramelemorphia; family Peramelidae; genus Macrotis; species Macrotis lagotis. Next base: position 364,361,624 of record NC_133658.1, read on the forward strand.
TTTCTTTTATTTTTTCAGTTTTGATTTTGCTTTATTAATTCTTGATTTCTCATAAAGTTATTAACTTCCACTTGCTCAAGTCTAATTTTCTTTTTTGAATAATATTTTACTTTAATTTTTTCTATTACATGCAAAAAATTTTAATATTCATCTTTTTGTAAGGTTTGAGTTCCACCTTTTTCTAAATCACTGTTCCCTCTCCTCTCATAACAGCAAATAATTTGATATAGATTTTATATTTTTTATATATTTATATATATAATATAAAACCTATATGTAATCATGTTTAATATATTCCCATATTAGTGATGTTGTGAAGGAAAAATCAGAAAAAAAGAAAAAACATGAGAAAAAAGGAAAAACAAAACAAAACAATTTTTAAAAAGTTAATATACTTTGGTCTGCCTTCAGTTTTTTTTTCAGGAAGTGGATAGCATTTTTAATTATAAGTCTTTTAGAATTGTCCTTTGTCATTGAACTACTGAGAGAATCTAAGTCTATGATAGTTGATCATAATCTGTATAATGTTCTCCTGATTCTGCTCACTCAGCATTATTCTTTTATGTCTTTCTAGGCTTTTCTGAGGTCTGATTTCTTATTCTATTTTTTTAAATTTGTTTACTTATTTTGCATTACTACAATAATCTTGTGAGAGTGGTCATAACTCCCCCCCCCCCCCCCGAAATGATTAGAAACCTCAAGAATAGTGAGAGAGAAAAAAAATGTACTTCAGTCTGTGTTCAAATTCCAATGGTTCTGTTTCTGGAACGAGTTGCCTTCCCTATCATAGTCACCAGATAATGATTCAGTATTTTTGTTGCTATCACGGCTGTATTTCCCTCCACTCTTGTCCTCCCCACTCTCATCTACTCCATTGTCTCTCACCTTTTATCCTGTCCCTGTTCAGAAGTGTGTTGTATTTGAGTACCCTCTCGCACAATCTTCCCTCTCTTCTATCACCTATTCCCCCCCTTCCCATCCCCCACTCCCCCTTATCCCATCCCCTTTCCTCTCATTTTTCTCTAGGGTAAGATAGATTTCTATACCCTATCAAGTGTGCATGTTTTTTTCCTTTCTGAGACATTTCTGATGAGAATGATGTGGCTCATCCATTCCCCACCTTCCCCCATTCCACTTCATTGTAAAAGTTTTTTTCTTGACTCTTATGTGAAATATCTTAGCCCCTTCTTCCTCTCCTTTCCATTCCTCCCAGTATTTTATCACCCATTGAATCCATCTTTTTATTATATTATACCATTATTTTTGGCTCTTTCCTATGCCTTGTCTATATATGCCCCTTCTAATTGCTCTTATAAATGAAAAAGTTCATATGAATTATCAGTATCTTCTTCCCATGCAGGAATACAAAAGTTCAACATCATTAAGTTCCTCATAGTTGATCCTCATCCACCCCCTCTATAATCTCCCAAGTCCTGTACTTGGAGTTCAAACTTTCTGTTCAGCTCTGGTTGCTTCAGTAGGAAAGTTTGAAAGTTTCCTGTTTCATTGAAAGTCCATCTTTTGACTTCTGGCCACAATGGCGGAGAGAAGACAAGCACAGTTCTAAAGTCTCCTGATCTCTTTCCCATCTATCACATGAAACAAAGCTCTTAAAAGAAATCCAACCCACAAAACCCAGAAAGAAAAGCCAGGAGAAAGAACATGTACCTCAAGATTTGTGTCTGGCAGCAGCTTTGGCCAAATTCGGTCGTGTGAGTCTGGGCTCAAAGTGAGGATCAGCCCCGGGTCAACCAGATTAACAGCTGAATTGGAACCGGGAGTCTTAGGGCCTGAGAGCCGGACCTGCTGGATCAGCAGTGGGGCTAGACAGCAGGGGCTTGAGTCAACTGGGGAGCAGAGGTGCTGGTGTTGCGGCTGTCCTACGGGAGCTTGCGGACAGGGCTGGGGGGAGAGTTCCAGAGCAGGAGAGCTGGGGACACCATCCCTGGGCTCCTGTGGTCCCATTACAACTCAGACCTCCTCCCAAACAAACAAATGCAAACTACTTCTGCCTCAGTCCTAGGTGTGTGAGCAGAAGAACCAGCTCAGCTGAGGAATGACCTCAGGCCAGGGTAAAGCTCACCATTGATTGAAGGCAAAAGAATTCAATAGCTCCAACCCCTCCCTTCAACCAAAGGGAGAAGGCCTCAGTCAAGGTCACAGACACTCCAGAGAAAGCAACCAACACCTTCTACTGGCCAGCCAGAGGAACTGCACTCAGTGAGTAAAGCCTTTAGCGAATTCAAAGCCCCTGTGAACCAGCCCCTCCCCAACTCAAGGTCTTAGCAAAATGAAGAAGGGTCAGCAGAAAGGTGGATCCATAGAAAATTTCTTGTAAGGGAAAGACCATAACTCAGAGAGGCCTGGAACCTCTGAGGAGAATGCAATCTTGTCTTCAGCACAGAAAGACTTCCTTGAAGAAATAAGGAAGGAGCTTAAAAATTTGGGAGAGACAATTAATACCTTGAAACAAGAAAACAAAACCTTAGAAAATACAATTGGACAAATACAAAAGGAGACTAAATCTCTCAGATTCTCAATTGGACAAATACAAAATGCAAATAATTCTCTCAGATCCTCAAAATGAGCAAATGCAAAAAGAAATTAATTCTCTCAAAACCTCAATTGGTCAAATGGAAAGCTCTTTCAAAAGTAGAATTGACCAATTGGAAAAGGAGTTGCAAAAGGTTAATGAAGAAAACTCCTCCTCCCAAAAAAGAATGGAGTCTACAGAAACTAATTACTCCATGAGGCAGCAATAGTCAGTTAAACAAAATCAAAAAATAGAAAAAATACAAGCAAATGTAAAATACCTCATCAACAAAACCACTGACCTACAGAATAGATCGAGGAGGGGCAACCTGAAAATTATAGGACTTCCTGAAAACATTGAAGAGAAAAAAAGCCTGGGCTTTGTTGTGGCTTGCTTCCTTGGGGCCCACAGCGGCGACCTCCCTCCAGGAGGGGAGCTGAGAATAAGGAGTCAAGCCACTACTTATGCCTCCAGCTCAATTTTATTATTGCTTAGCTATTACATATATACTGTTAGGTCTTCTGGGGTAAAACAAAGAATAATGAGGTATTAGTTAGGGGTGCAAGCAATGTGTATACGCAGCTTCTTGCATTACAGGATAGGAGGGTACATTAGGGAGGAGATGATAAGGTACAGCTGTGTCTAGTGCCCTTGGACAGTAGGGTGGAATGTCCAGTTCCCAAGGACTCTGGCTCCCAAGGACTCCAGCTTACCTTATCTCTCAGGGCGGCAAGCCAGCTCCTGAGACTGTCCAGGTGGCAGTTTACTTGGAGATGATTTGTGTCATGGCTGTTAGAATAGCCTGTGTACCCACATCTCCCCCCCCCCACCCCATTTTTCATTTAGGACCTGGAGGGCCTGGATAGTCATGGCAGAGCTGATGAGGACTTTTGCAGCTCTGCTCCGGTTAATCAAAGAACAGAGGAGGAGTAATAGACAAATAAGAATGAGAACCCTAAGAACAATTTTGGTTGGGGAAGTCCAGCTAAAAAAAATCATGCAAGAGCATGTCTATGGAATCACTATCTAGTCATGGTCGGATGACCATGTCATTGAGGTCTAGGACCTTATATGTCATGTTGGCAAGCAGGGATTGCAGGTGGGAGTCCCACTGGGAGGAAAGCTGCCTACTGAGGAGAGTTTGAGCATGGGAAAGGTTTTTTACAAGGAACGGTGTCACACAAAAGGAGGTATATCTTACATCACACATGGTCCTAATTTGCTGTTCTACAAAAGAGATTTGTTCATTAGTGAGGGCTAGCTGTTGGTTTAGGTTAAGGATAGCTCCTCTCAGGAGATTATTAACCTTATTTTGCTGGGAAAGATTCCAGCCATTTGTCTGGCCATGTGCTCTATATCCTCCGGCCATGGGGTGGTGGCAAGGGTGGTGGCTATAGAGGTGGCTGCAGAAGCTATAAATGTAATAAGGGATACTATGAGCAGGGTAAGTAGGCCAATGGCTTGGGATTCCCTGTGATAGATTGTAACTTGTTGAGTCCACCCATCAGTGGTCACAGGTATCCATAGATACCTGGGTGTACGGACCAGGACATGTGTGTCAGCATCAGGCAGGGTGCAGGAGGTAAGATAGCAAGAATTATTACTGGAGCAGTTCAGGATATCAGATTGGTCAGAGGTCAGACTGGTAGCTACCCAGAAAAATGGGGGTGTAAGACAGGCCTGACTGTGTAAAAATACTGATTTTTCTGGCTGTATTGTAGGCTCAACCAGTGCTAGTTTGGACCGCCTAGGGTCCGTTTTTTCCCAAATTCCATTATACCAGACAAGCCCTCTCATGAAAAAAAGAGGTCTAATGTCTGTGCAGGCTGAAGGGCCGCACAGAGGGATCTGAGACAGGGCGGTGTATTTTGTATATGGTGGGGGTCTATATCTCAATGGGGGTGCCCCAACCTCATATAAAGCAGAATAGATACTGAGCCAGGAACCAATACGGAATGCATAGGGGCCTCTGCATGGGGCCCAGGGGATCTGTGGAGACCAGAACCGGGGGGAATGTCCAACATTAGGGAGAAAAGGGCAGGGAGGGGAGTGTGGAATTTGGGGTGGTCTAGTATTCTCAGGTCCATAGTACAGTGTTCTAAAATCCTTGGGCCAGCACACACCAGTACCATTGTATCCTCATAGACTTCCAGCTGGGAATCTTATGTCAGAAGAGTCAAAGGCAAAAAGGTCCCCTTGAAATGAGCGGGATAGCGGGACCCAGTATGGGTGTGCAAGGGACCAATTAAAGGTGAAACCAACAGAATTGGAAACGTTGAGTCCCGGGAAATGGTGTAGCTGCTTGTTCTTCCAGTGAGAGTGTGGGGAGACCCACAGTTCCACTACTGGCAAAGAGTGCAGGGAATAAAGATGCATCATAACCTATGGGTAAAAGAATTGGGGGGGAAGGGATAAGTGCCCATCGGGGGGTGGCCTGTACTTCGGGGGTATTCAGCAGGAACAGCTTAGTAATGAGGAGCTGGTGAAGAGACAAGTGTCCTCTGGGTTTAAAGTCCATTGCTCTTTTTGCCAAGCTGAGGAGCTGGTGCTGGAGCACTGTGGGAGGTTGGGGAAATTGGCTCCTCCCCCTCCCTCTGCATCTTGGGTCTCGGTCTACTGTTGTTCAGCGACATTTTCTGCATCTCTTTGGTGAAGGCTGTGACGTGGGGTGTCATCTCGAGAGGCAGGTCAGATCAAATGGTCAGGAATCCACAGTGGGGCAGCGCAATCTGTGGGAAAAACACAAGCAAACCCTCTCCCTTGTGTTAGGATAGGGTCAGGTCCCCTCCATTTGTTAGAAATAGGATCCTTCCAGTGAACCATGGTCAGAGGTGTGGCCGGGAAAAGGGCCCCCCAGTGTTTAAAGGCAGGGGAAAACCCTTCCGAATCAAAAGTCAGGAAGTTCATAGTAAAGAGGGCCCTGTGCAGGGCAATTTTTGGGCCATGCCAGTTGTGGGCATCACTGTCTTTTTGTTTTAGGAGAGTGTTCTTTAATGTGCCGTGAGTCCGTTCAACAATTGCCTGGCCTTGTGGGTTGTGAGGGATTCCCGTGACATGTTTAATTCTCCACTGGGAACAAAATGCAGCAAAGGGGGAAGAGGTAAAGCAAGGACCATTATCTGTTTTTATAGTGTGAGGGACCCCTAGGGTGCAAAAGGTGGACATCAAAGCAGTGACAACTGCTCTGGAAGTTTCAGAAGTCATGGCTTCAGCAAAAAGAAAGTGAGAAAAAGTGTCAATACAAGTAAATATGTATTTGTGCTGGCCAAAAGGTGCAAAATGAGTGACATCAGCCTGCCACAAAGAGTTGGGTCGGAGTCTGCGAGGGTTGACTCCTGTCCTAGTGAGTGGGCCGAGGGGTAAAAAGGGTGCACACTTACTGCACTGTTGAGAGAGGTGTTTGCATGCCTCAATGGTTAGATCAGGGTAAAGACGGTGAAGGGATGCTGGGGACAATGAAAACTGTGGTGGAGCTCCTTTGCGTGTTGCAGGGGGTCAGAGGGGGTAGTTAACAAGATAAAATTGTCCACGAGACTGTTGCCTGCAGACAAGGGGCCTGGCAGCCTGGTATGTGAGCGGATGTGGGAGAGGAACCACAGTGCTGCTCTGCTGTGTAGAAGTGACTGGCAGGAATGCATCAGAGCGGAGATGAGGTCGGCCTCTTCTGGGAGCAGGGATGCAAAGGGGAGGCTAGAAAGCATCTGCACAGCGTAAGCGCTGTCACTGAAAATATTGATGGGATCGGAGGGGAAGCGGGCAAGGACCAAGGCCAGGGCCTGCAGTTCTCCCCATTGCACAGACTGGGTGTGAGGGCTCTTATGAGTGAACAAAACAGAGCCATTTTTGTAGATAACAGCCCAGGTGCTTTCTGTTTGCATCTATAAAGGCTACATAAGCCTGTGGAATGGGTCGAGGGGAGGGAAATGAGAAGGGGAGTGTGCTGACAGGGCATGCTGAAATCCCCTTGAGGAGAGGGGAGGGTGGGTAATGGTTACCAACAGACCCCGCAAAGCCGAGGAGTGCCAAGGCGAGATCAGGGGAGTCAGAAAAGTAGTGAGGGATATGGTGAAGGGGTATGGGGAGGACAAGTTCGTCAGGGTCGGTTCCGAAATGAACTTTGGCAGCCTTCTGACCCTTTAGGGTGAGATGAGCCAAGGACAACACCAGTGAGGCTATATGGGGAAGAGAGGACCGTGATAGGTATATCCAAAGCAGGGGTGCACTCTGCCAGAGGAGGGCAATGTGTGGAAAGACAATCAGGGAGAAGGGTTTGTGAGGGTCCCTTCAGGAGAGGGTAGCTAGGCGTAAAGCCGAGTTAACTTTGTCAATGGCTGCCACGGCCTCTCTGGTCAGCACATGGGGGCTAGAGGGATCAGGGGAGCCTCTAAGGCAGTTGAAGAGAGGCTGCAAGTCTTTAGTGGAGACAGGCAGGGAGGGGCGAAGCCAGTTAATGTTCCCACAAATCTGGAGGGAAGTAAGAGTGAGGGTCTTTGGAATGGTAATGACTGGTCGGCCTAAGAGGGCCAAGGAAGAATGCACCGTAAAGCCCAGGTAGGTAAATGGGAGGTGCCTCTGATTCTTATCCAGAGTAAGTGTCTAACATGCTTTGCAAGTAGGGGCTATTAAGGCCTTCCTCCCTGGCAACCTTCCTCATCCTTTCCAGGACCTTAGCATCTGTGGGATACCACCTTAAGGGTCTTTGTGGGGTAGGGTTAACGTTAACTAGGAAAGCCTGAGTGAAAGGTTCTGGCTTGGGGGAAAATGCACCCCAGCAGGAATCTCTCATCTGGCAGGCTTCCGTGAAGTCATTAGTAGGTGCTGAGGGGGCAGGGGAAGCATCTGGATGTTTCAGGCTCCAGGGGTTATCATCAATGGGCTTGTCAGGGATTTTACTGTGTGTCCAGGGTGGCTCTGGGGGAGAGTGTTGGAGGAGTTGGATCCAGTCATCTCCCCAAGGCAACTCAGGGTAGAGACGAGGAGGCTTTGGGGGGGGGGGGTGGTTTGTCTGGCGGAGGATCCGGGGAGGGCTTAGGAGGAGGGGGGCAAGTAGATTTATCATCAGTTTGAGTGCCCTTATTGCAGACCTCAGTGAGGTGGCACGGGCTCTCTGCTCTTGCCTTTTCTACATCTAAAGCTGCCTGTAAAATATCTTGAGGTTTTTCCTCTCTCACTGAAAGGCAGGCATGTATTGCAGTGACAATAGGATAGAAGGGCAGAGGGGGAGAAAAGTCACCATGGACCTCAGCTCTGTGGGCAAGTGTCAAAACATGCCTCCAAACATCAGGATCCAGGATGCGACCAGCTTCAATTCAGGGGGCCAAAGCCAAAACCGCCTGGAGTGTTATCTTAAATTCTTTTTCAGTGCATTTCAGGCGACGGGAACTTAGGAGTTGTTTAAGAACCCGTACTTGTGTATCTTGGGAAGAAGGGGGAAGATTCCCCATTAGGATAAGGGACTACAGGGGGCTCTAATAGCCATGGGGCTGCTGGGATGGGGACCGTCAAGAGACCAGCCTGAATGGGGCACTTACCTTGGCCAGCAAGGAGGAGTGCGAGTCTGAAGAGCTCTTCAGAGGGAGATCCTGGGTTTTCGGCACCATTTGTTGTGGCTTGCTTCCTTGGGGCCCACAGTGGCGACCTCCCTCCAGGAGGGGAGCTGAGAATAAGGAGTCAAGCCACTACTGCCTTATGCCTCCAGCTCAATTTTATTATTGCTTAGCTATTACATATATACTGTTAGGTCTTCTGGGGTAGAACAAAGAATAATGAGATATTAGTTAGGGGTGCAAGCAATGTGTATACGCAGCTTCTTGCATTACAGGATAGGAGGGTATGTTAGGGAGGAAATGATAAGATACAGCTGTGTCTAGTGCCCTTGGACAGTAGGGTGGAATGTCCAGCTCCCAAGGACTCTGGCTCCTAAGGACTCCAGCTCACCTTATCTCTCAGGGCGGCAAGCCAGCTCCTGAGACTGTCCAGGTGGCAGTTTACTTGGAGATGATTTGTGTCATGGCTGTTAGAATAGCCTGTGTACCCACAGGGCTTAATATTACAGGATCTAGTGATGGAAAACTGCCCTGATATAATGGAATCAGAGGGCAAAGTAGTTATTGAAAGAGTACATCGATCCCCACCAGAAAATGATCCTAAAATGAAAACACCAAGGAATGTTGTGGCCAAACTGCAGAACTATCACATAAAAGAGAAAATCCTGCAAGCAGCCAGAAAGAAACAATTTAAATATCAAGGAGCCACAGTAAGGATCATGCAGGACCTGGCTGCATCAACATTAAGGGATCGAAGGGCCTGGAACGAGATATTTTGAAGAGCAAGGGAGCTTGGAATGCAGCCAAGAATCTACTTTCCCACAAAGCTGAGCCTTCTCTTCCAGGGAAAAAGATGGAAATTTAACGAAATGGAAGAATTCCAAAAATTTCTGATGAAAAGTCCAGAGCTAAACAGAAAATTTGGACATCAAACAGGAGGTTCAAGAGACACATGAAAAGGTAAATAAAAGGGGGGGGGGTAAAAGGAAAAAAAATGCAATCCAGTAAGTTGAAACTGGCTATATCCCAGCATGGGGGAAAAAAGATTGTCATAAATCTTGAGAATTGTAACTCTGACAGAGAGAATACACCTAGCCAGAAATGATGGACATTTATGACCTATCCATGAGACTGCTATCTAATGGGATGTAACTGGCTTTAACCCCACTTGGGAGAAAGACTCTAATAACTCTCAGGAATTTTGACTCTATTTGATAGAATATACTGAACTAGAAGGGACAGACACAGAGAGATACATATAGAGTAAAGGTAAAAGGTTGGTGCAAAATATATTTTGCTTCAGCTGAAGTAAAAAAAGCAGAGCTAGCAATCCTTATCTCAGACAAAGCAGCAGCAAAAATAGATAGCATTAAAAGAGATAAGGAAGGAAACTTTATCTTCCTAAAAGGTACCATAGACAATAAAGCAATTTCAATATTGAATATATATGCACCCAGAAGGACAGCACCCAAATTCTTAGAGGAGAAGCTGAAAGAACTACAAGAAGACATAGACAGCAAAACTCTACTAGTGGGAGACTTCAACCTCCCACTATCGGATCTAGATAAATCGAATCATAAAATAAACAAGAAAGAAGTTAAGGAGGTAAATAGATTGTTAGAAAATTAGATATGGTAGACCTATGGAGGAAATTGAATGGGGATAGAAAGGAATATACCTTTTTCTCTGCAGTACATGGAACTTATAAAAAAGTTGACCATGTACTAGGGCATAAAAACCTAATGAACAACTGCAGAAAGGCAGAAATAGTGAATACATCTTTCTCAGATCACAATGCAATAAAAGTCATTTGCAATACTGGGCCAAGAAGATATACACCCAGAACAAATTGGAAACTGAATAACCTCATCTTAAAAAATGAGTGGACCAAAAAACAAATTATAGAAAGAATTAACCATTTTATCCTAGATAATGATAATAATGAAACAACATGCCAAAACCTATGGGACCCATTCAAAGAGACTCTCGGGGGATATATTATAGCTCTAAATGCTTACATGAATAAATTGGATAAAGAGGAAATCAATGAACTAAACATGCAACTAAAAAAATGAGAGAAAGAACAAATCAAAAATGCCCAATTAAATACCAAATTAGAAATTCTAAAAATTAAAGGAAAAATTAATAAAAGCAAAAGCAAAAACTATTGAATTATTAAATGAAACCAAAAGTTGGTATTGTGAAAAAACCAATAAAATTGATAAACCTTTGGTTAATTTGATTAAAAAAAGAAAGAAGAAAACCAAATTGCTAGTATCATGAATGAAAAAGGTGAACTCACCACCAATGAGGAGGAAATTAAAGTAATAGTTCAAAATTATTTTGCCCAACTCTATGCCAATAAATTTGATAATCTAAGTGAAATGGATGAATATTTACAAAAAATAAGTTGCCCAGGTTAAATGAAGAGGAGATTACATATCTAAACAACCCTATCTCAGAAAAAGAAATTCAACAAGCCATTATTGAACTCCCTAAAAAAAAAACTCCAGGGCCTGATGAATTCACAAGTGAATTCTACCAAACATTTAAGGAATAATTGGTTCCAATCCTATATAAACTCTTTGGAAAAATAGGGAAAGATGGAACTCTGCCTAACTCTTTCTATGAAAAAAATATGGTACTGTTACCTAAACCAGGAAGAGTTAAAACAGAGAAAGAAAATTATAGACCTATTTCCCTGATGAATATAGATGCAAAAATCCTAAATAAAAACTTAGCAAAATGATTATAACAAGTCATCACTGGGATAATACATTATGATCAAGTAGGATTTATTCCAGGAATGCAGGGTTGGTTCAATATTAGGAAAACTGTTAGTATACATAATTATATCAACAACAAACCTATCAGAAATCATATGATCATATCAATAGATGCTGAAAAAGCTTTTGACAAAATACAGCATCCATTCCTATTAAAAACCCTAGAGAGTGTAGGAATAAATGTACTGTTCCTTAAAATAATTAGCAGTATCTATTTGAAACCATCAACAAGCATTATATTCAATGGGGAGAGGCTAGAGGCATTCCCAATAAGATCAGGGGGTGAAACAAGGGGGCCCATTATCACCACTACTATTCAATATTGTATTAGAAATATTAGCATCAGCAATTAGTGAAGAAAAATAAATTGAAGGAATTAGAATTGGGAAGGAAGAGACAAAACTTTCACTCTTTGCAGATGACATGATGGTATACCTAAAGAAGTCCAAGAAATCATCCAAAAAACTACTGGAAACAATTAGCAATTTTAGCAAAGTTGCAGGATACAAAATAAACCCTCATAAATCCTCAACTTTTCTATATATGTCTAGCAAGATACAGCAGGAAGAGCTAAAAAGAGAAATCCCATTCAGAGTAACCTCAGACAATATAAAATATTTGGGAGTCTATTTGCCAAGACAGACTCACAATCTTTTTGAAAACAATTTAACACTTCTTACACAAATTAAATGAGATTTAAATAACTGGGCAAATATCAACTACTCATGGATAGGTAGTGCTAATATAATAAAAATGACAATTCTACCAAAACTAAACTATCTGTTTAGTGCCCTACCAATCAAAATTCCAAAAACTTACTTTAATGAGTTAGATAAAATTGTAAGTAAATTCATATGGAGAAATAAAAAGTCAAGAATTGCCAGGAGCTTAATGAAAAAAAGTGCAAAAGAAGGTGGCTTAGCCCTATCTGATCTAAAATTACATTATAAAGCATCAGTCATCAAAACTGTTTGGTACTGGCTAAGAAATAGAGTGGTAGACCAGTGGAATAGACTAGGTGTAAAAGCAGGAAATGATTATAGTAATCTGCTGCTTGATAAACCAAAGAGTCCTGCCATTGGGATAAAAACTCCCTCTTTGACAAAAATTACTGGGATAATTGGAAGGTAGTACGGAAGAAACTTAGATTAGACCAACACCTCACACCCTTTACCAAGATAAGATCCAAATGGTTACAGGACATAGACATAAAAAACAATACTATAAGCAAATTAGAAGATCAAGGACTAGGCTACCTGTCACTTCTATAGAAAGGGGAGCAGTTTATGACTAAGGAAGAGTTGGAGAACATCACCAAAAACCAATTAGATGATTTTGATTACATTAAATTAAAAAGCTTTCGCACAGATAAAACCAATGTAACCAAAATCAAAAGAAATGTAGTAAATTGGGAAACAATCTTTACAACTAATGATTCTGACAAAAGAATCATTTCTAAAATATACAGAGAACTGAGTCATATTTTTTTAAAACAAAAAGACATTCCCCAATTGACAAATGGTCAAAGGATATGCAAAGGCAATTTACAGAGGAGGAGATCAAAGCAATCCATAGCCATTTGAAAAAATGCTCTAAATCACTAATTATTAAAGAAATGCAAATTAAAGCTTTTCTGAGGTACCACCTCACATCTCTCAGATTGGCCAATAAGACCAGGAAAGGATAATGATCATTGTTGGAAGGGTTGTGGGAAATCTGGGACACTATTTCACTGTTGGTGGAGCTGTGAACTCATCCAACCCTTCTGGAGAGCTATTTGGAACTATGCCCAAAGGGCAACAAAAATGTGCATACCCTTTGACCCAGCAATACCACTACTGGGTCTATACCCTGAAGAGATGATGAAAAAGGGTAAAAACATTACTTCTACAAAAATATTTATAGCAGCCCTGTTTGTGGTGGCAAAGAATTGGAAATTAAATGTCCTTCAATTGGGGAATGGCTTAGCAAACTGTGGTATATGTATGTCATGGAACACTATTGTTCTATTGGAAACCAGGAGGGATGGGATTTCAGAGAAGCCTGGAGGGATTTGCATGAACTGATGCTGAGCGAGGTGAGCAGAACCAGAATAACACTGTATATCCTAACAGCAACATGGGAGTGATGATCAACCTTGAAGGACTCACTCATTTCATCAGTGCAACAATCAGGAACAATTTTGGGCTGTCTGCAAATGAAAGTGCCATCTATATCCCGCTAAGGAGCTGTGGAGTTTGAACAAAGTGCAAGAACTATTCCCTTTAATTTAGAAAAAAACAGATATCTTATTGTCTGATCTTGTTATCTCTTAGACTTCTCTTCTCTAAGGATATGATTTCTCTCTCTCCTCAAATTCAATTTGGATCAAGGTTTAACATGGAAACAAAGTAAAGACTGACAAAGTGCATTCCAGGGGGGGTTGGGGGAGGGAAGTAAGATTGGGGGGGAAATTGTAAAACTCAAATAATATCTTTAATGAAAATAAATTAAAAAAAAAAAAGAAAAGAAAGTCTATCTTTTCTCCTGAAAGAGGATGTTCAGTTTTGCTGGGTAGTTGATTTGGAGTTGTAAACCAAGATCTTTTGCCTTCCAGAATATCAAATTCCAAGCCCTACAAACCTTTAATATAGATGTTGCCAAATCTGTGTAATCCTGACTATAGAGCCATGGTAATTGAATTGTTTGTTTCTGCCAGCTTTTAGTATTTTCTCTTTGACTTTGGAGTTTGGCTATAATGTTACTGGAAGTTTTTCTTTTGTAATCACTTTCAGGAGGTGATTGGTGAATTCCCTCAATTTCTATTTTACCCTCTGCTTCTAGGATCTCAGTGCAACTTTGGTTTATTATTTCCCTGAAAAATGAAGTCTAGTCTATTTTCCTGGTCATGACTTTCAGGAAGCCCAATAATTTTTAAATCTCCTCTCCTGGATCTGTTTTTGAGTTCAGTTGTTTTTTCATTGAGATATTTCACATTTTATTCTATTTTGGGGGGGTATAGTTTTATTTCTTCTTGAGTTCTCTCACTTCCTTTAATTCCATTCTGAATTTGAAGGAGTTATTTTCTTCAGAGAGAGTTTTTATCTCCTTTTCCAGCTGGCCAGTTCTGCTTTTTAAGTCATTCTTCTCATTTGCCTTTTGTGATGCTTTTTCCATTTAGCCTTAACTAATTTTTAACATATTATTTTCATCGGTATTTTTGGTATTTCTTTCACCAAGTTGCTGACTTGGTTTTCATGATTTATTGGCATCACTTTCATTTCTCCTCCCTGCTACCTCTACCTCCCTTAATTGCTTTTCAAAGTATTTTTTGAGTTTATCCATAGCCTGAGTATGGCTCCTGAGTAAGCCTCCTTTCTATTTTTCTTGGAGGTTTTGGATACAGAAGCTTTGATTTTGTGGTCATCTGAGTATGTATTTTGATCCTTCATGGTACCAAAGTAATTTTCTCTGGTCAGATTCTTCTTTTTCTGTTGTTTGCTCATTTCCTCAGCCTATGACTGACTTACTGCACTTTCAGGAAGTGGATAGCATTTTTAATCATAAGTCTTTTAGAATTGTCCTTTGTCATTGAACTACTGAATGACTTCAAGGCTTTGAATTTTTGGGGGGATACGCCACACAGGGATCTTAATTTCTCCAATGTCTTAATAGAGGCTCTGACTGCTCTCTTGCCTGTGTTCAGGCCCTCTCCTCTGCCCTGTAGCTGTGAGGAGAGTCCCTGCTTGGCTATGGTGAAATGGGGGCCCAGACTGCAACCTGGATCTGAGTGTGGGCATACAGCCAAGTCCTGCCTCAGGAAGAGCAGAGAGACCTCTGAAGTCTTCCCTGACCCTTACCATCTACAGGCTGAGAGCTTTGGACATGCTGGGTGGCTCTGCTGACTCCCACTTCAGGTTCTTACCACAGGGCTGCTCTGAGGTCAGGGCTTTGCTTTGTACTCATTCATGTTCTGCAGAGTTCTCTCATCACCCATTCAAGCTGTTCCCTGTGATCCCTGGGCTATGAAGTCTGGAAACCTCCCCCTCTGCCATGGACCCAGGCACCTGATCTGGCTGTGCTTTGCTGAGGCTGTGGCTGTGCTGTGGCTTTTTCTAAACCCTATTCCTGGTGGAACAGACCTTTCCTGCAGAACTTCTAAGTTGTCTTGGAATGGGAAATTCTATCACTCAGTCTTTCTGTGGGTTCTGCCTCCTCTAAATTTTGGCTAGAGTCATAATTTGATGGCTTTTGGAGTTTTGGCAGGGGATGAGTTTCTATGAATTCCTGCCTTCATAATGCCATCTTGGCTCCACCACAGCTTATAATTTCTTTTAGAACAATAGTGCTCTGTCACATTCATATACTATAACCTGTTTAACCATCCTCCAATTGTTGAGCATATTCTCAATTTCCAATTCTTTGACACTACAAAAAGAAATGCTGTAAATATTTTTGTACACATGGGTCCTTTACTCTTTTTGATATTCTCTTTGGGATAGTGACCTGATAGTGGAATTGCTGGATGAAAGGGTAGGCACAGCTTTAATGACCTTTGGACATAGTTCCAAATTTCTCTCCAGAATGACCAGGACGGTTCACAACTCCATTACCAATGCATTCGTGTTCCATTTCCCCCATATCCTTTCCACCATTATTTTATTTTTTGTCATAGTAATCAATCTGATAGGTGTGAAGTTGTACCTCAGAGTAGTTTTATTTTGAATTTTTCTAATCACTAATGATTTAGAGAATTTTCTGTATGATTAAAGATGGCTTTATTTTTTTCATCCAGAACTGCTCAGATCCTGTTTGATCTCCAAAGTCTGGTAAGTCAGTCATAGGTTGAGGAAATGAGCAAACAACAGAAAAAGAAGAATCTGACCACAGCTGGGGAATGAATTGTATCTTTCTAATTTGATTCAGTGTATTATATAGTTTTGGAATGATTTCTTTATCAGAAGCACTAATTGTAAAAAGTTATTTTCCAGCTTTCTAGTTTCCTTCTTTTCTTGGTTGCATTGATTTTATTCATGGAAAAAATTTCTACTTTAATGTAGTCAAAATTATCCATTTTGCATTTATAATGTTCTGTAACTCTTCTTTGGTCATAAACTCCTTTTTTCTCCATAGATCTGACAGATAAACTATACCTTGTTCTCCTGACTTATGGTATTCCCCTTTATATCTAAATCCTGTACCCATTTCAACCTTATCTTGATCTAGGGTGTGAGATTTGGGCCTATGCCTAATTTTTGGCATATTATTTTGCAATTTTCCCAGCAGTTTTTTCTCAAATATTGTGTTCTTATCCCAGAAGCTAGAGTCTTTGTCTTTATCAACAGTAGATTACTATAGCCATTTAATACTGTTTCTTTTGTATCTGCTCTATTCCCTTATCACCATTCTATTCGTTAGCCAGTACTAGACAGCTTTCATGGCAGCTACCATGTATTATAGTTTTTGATCTGGTATGGCTAGGCCACCTTCTTTTGTATTTTTTTCCCATTAGTTCCCTTTATAGTCTTGATCTCTTGTTGCTCAGATAAATTTTGTTACTATTTTTTTCTAGCACTATAAAATAATTTTTGGTAGCTTGATTGGTATGGCACTGGATAAGTAATTTAATTTAGGTATAAATATCATTTTTATTATATTAGTTGTCTTCCCACAAGTAATTGATATTTTTAATTGTTTAGATATGACTTTATTTGTGTGTAAAATATTTTATAATTGTACTCATATAGTTTCTGGGTTTTCCTTGGCAAATAGATTTTCAAGTATTTTATGTTTGCTTTAAAAGGAATTTCTCTATTCCAGGGATGAGGGAGAGTGTGAGTAAAGGTAGAGAGGCAGAAAAAAATACAAGACCATAACAAATAGAAGAGAACCCTGCTTGTGTGGATCATGAGACAACACAAATAAGAGTACCCAGACTTATCTGTAAAATCAGAAGCAGATCGTGGTCAGGTAGAAATACTTTATGATAAGTATTATAGAAAGGTTCCCCACAGCTGCTCTATTTCTGCAACTCCAGGATTTCAGATGGGCAACATCAATAAGTCTCAGTGAATATGACAAATAATGATTTGATTAAAATGGATTGGATTAAAATAACCAAAGAGGAAGATTAAGACATAACTTGAGACATATTATGAAAATAAAGGAAAGAGTATTGAAAAGGGGTTCTAGGTCAAAGATAACATGAGGTGCTTTGTCTCTGGAAGAGAATTGCCCCAGACTTTGGATTCAATGATCTTTTTGTCAGAGTAGCAGGAAGAAGTAGGTCAATGATGTTCTTGACTGATACTACTTCAGATTTACACACCCAAAATATGCCAAGTTCTCATCATTTCTCCTGGTCAATAGATGGAGATGTCCAAGTTCTATATTTATGAGACATGAAGTCAGTTTATTCTTCCCTAATAATCATGACTTTTTATAGAGTTGAGAAAACAGTACATACTGCATTGCTTTGATTATCACAATAAATGTACCTAGCCAGTGACCAATAAACTTCTGGTCTCTACTTCTAGTCTCATTATCAAAGAAGAGCTTCCAATGGACCAAATAAATTGTAAATAGGACTGTTTACAAAAGACTCTGGTTGTAAGATCAGGATCCTAGAACCAAGAAGCTAAGTTGGGAAAAGGGGAGGTTTAAAGAGAGTCTTATTTCCTTAAAATATTCTGTCATCAAGAAATTTAAACTATATTGTGAAATATTTTATGAGATCTAAGCAGAAAGGATTTTATTGATCAAGGATCATGGAGGCAGTGCCATTTCAGATGACTTTTAAATAATGGGTAGGATTTAAACAGGATAAAAAGATGGAAGTCATTATAAGTTCACATGCAACTCTTTTTGACCTAAATTTGGAGGTTTTCTTGGCAAAGATTGCAGAAAATTTGCAGAAATTCATCAACCATGGAAGTTCACAACTCTGAACTGTATGTCCTTTCATTAGTCTCTTTTAAGAACAGCTCACATCACATAACATATCCTACGCAGTGCCACCCTTCTGGGCACACTCATCATTAGACAGCATTGTTTCTCTGCTATAATCAGGGTGGTGAAGCAGTGATAAGCTCTTTTCACAAATATCAACTTTAATCCTGGGAAGAGCTTCCTCTATCTGTTCCATAGCTGGGTGCTGTAAGCAATTTTTGATATGTTCGGTGAAAAGCAGTTCCTTTAATTCTAAGATTCTTAAAACTATTCATATCTGCTTATCTGGGCTTTGAAGGGTTTCCTTTTCTTGAGTCAGAGAAGACAATGAAGGTTAAGGTGGGCAAGTATCACAGGAATTTCCATTCTCTCAAGCTATAGATGACAATAGAGTAAAAAGCAGTCTTAATCAGGCAGTTTTTCAAGCAGCATGTTTGAACTTTCTTCCACTCAGATCAACTCTGCACATTCATAGCTAAATTAGTAGGTCTCTGGTTTCTCAGCTCTATCAGTTTCATGTCACACATTCTATGTCCTGTGTCCAGTGTCCTGTGTTTGGATTCTATATTATAAAAAGATTCTTTTTGGTTTCTTCTTTCCAGTTCCTTGACTTCTCCATCTCTCTTGACTCTAATCAAGCTCTCTTCATGGCAATGACCTACCTCTATTTAATGAAACAAAAATCCATGTTTCTTTTAGATTTCTGTTAGTTGATAAATATTTTTTTTAATAATCTCTAATAGCTCTTTAGTTCAGAATTTCTCAGGAGTAAATTACAATTCTAAAATAATTTTATGTAAATTAGGTGCTGGGAAATAATTCACTGTAGATATTTTTACCATCAGAGAGTATTTTTGCCACTAAGGGGTCATAAGAAAATGGAAGAAATTTCTAACAATTAACCTTTTCGATGCTTGAATGTACTTGCATCAATAGGTAGTGAATTCTTAGTCCCTGGGAGTATTGAAGTAAAAGCTAACCTCCAGGTGGTTCAATGAGAAGAGGAAAGAGTCTGGCATCACTGGACCCATTGTGAATCCTGGCTCTGCTATTTACTGCCTATGTGACCTCAATCAAATCACTTAACTCAAGCTAGTTACTTAAGCCTCAGTTCTCTCCTCTGCAAAAAAGAGGAGGTGCACCAGATAATCTCTACAGTTTTAATCCATAATCACATAAACTTGTTCAAGGATATTGGACAGGGAAGTGTGACATTTAGTAAAAGGTTCAACTAGAAGCAGACCACAGAAGGCAAAAGGAATGACCTAGTTTTGAGATTCGAGTATCCAGTAACAGATCTCCACACTTTATGGCAACCCTTTCCCTTGCTGAGCAGTTCCAATTGTTGAAAATTTTTTCTTCCTATGGAACTAGAATCTGTTTCCAAGTCAGTAGAGGTTACAGAGAGTAATTTCCTTAAATACTATTCTTAAGCCTACAACTCTGTCATACTTGCTTTCTGCTGTCATAATATATATATATATATATACATATATATATATATCATATTCTTATGCTGTCCTAAGTAACATTTCTATAGCAGTATGATATCATAATAATAATAATTCTTATTTAAAGAATGAACTTGAATATTCACATATTTCTTTTCACCCAACACCCTTTGGAGTCAGGGAGTCCAAAGACCATTGCTTTTATTTTTTAGTGGAGGAAATGGAGATTCACAAAAGGGAAATGATTTGCCCATTCATTGTACCACAGTGAGTTAATGATAAAACCAGGACTCAAAGTTAGAGCTTCTTTTTCTAAACTGAGAATTCTTTCCCTTTCTGACACAGACTTCCATATTGGGTCCCAATTAGTGGAAATAATGAATCCCATGAGTTAGATTCATGTATTCAAATTCATGATATTCAAGTTATAATTATGTAAATTATGTTGTCCTTCCATACCAATGGAAAATATGCACTGCAAATTTAAATAAAGATACCATGTCATAATAATAATTGT
The DNA here is from genome assembly GCF_037893015.1 of Macrotis lagotis. Taxonomy (NCBI): domain Eukaryota; kingdom Metazoa; phylum Chordata; class Mammalia; order Peramelemorphia; family Peramelidae; genus Macrotis; species Macrotis lagotis. The sequence goes on from NC_133658.1 coordinate 364,381,384, forward strand.
TTTCACTAATAATGATCCAGTTGTATTCATATAAGTGACATCATTGCTATGGAAGAAAAAAATTAGCACTAGATTTTACAAAGTTATATATACAAATATATTAATATATGTAGACATCTTAATATCTAGAGACATTGCTGCTTTTAGGTATATTCAAGCAGCTAAGTCATCCCTGCTAATGAAAATTCATCTTCCTCTAATAATGTTTCCATACATTTCACTGTATTCAGAAACCAAGAAGGAATTCCATATTCAAAATTAAGCAAGTGTTCAGAATTTATATAGCAGTTTGTCATGCAAAATAAATATAAATAAAAATGCCAGTTCACTTTAGAAAAACATTTTCCTGAAACTATTCAATCTCTCTTTACTCACCATCTCTATAGTTTCTCTTTTCAGGGTGTTCCAGTTTTTCTTTTCAGAGTCTTGGAACACAGACTTGTTAGAATTCAAAAGATCCTTAGAAAACATAGACAGCAACCCCTTTATGTCACAAAGGAGGAAATTGAATCTTGGAAGGGTCAAGAGATTTGTCCAACAACAAATACTTAGTAAATCTGGAATGTGAAACTAGATCACCTAACTCATAGTCCAGGTATCTTTCCAGAATATCCGAATAAACTGTTTTTTTTTTTTTTAGGTTTTTGCAAGGCAAACAGGGTTAAGTGGCTTGCCCAAGGCCACACAGCTAGGTAATTACTAAGTGTCTGAGACCAGATTTGAACCCAGGTACTCCTGACTCCAGGGCTGGTGCTTTATCCACTACACCACCTAGCTGCCCCATACAATAAACTCTTAAGATTTTTTTTAATTCAAAATTTTTTTATTAAATGATTATTATATTCAAGACCCTGTGCTAGAGAGAAAGTAAAAATGCGGAACTCCCCTCCTTTAAAGAACTCAAATGCAAGGGTTGTACAGATACAAGGAAATTTTAGGAAGGAGAAAGTACCAATTACCATTTTGAGAGTCAGATGAAAATGGAATAGCTCTTTTGAATGCAAAGAAGAAAGAGATGAAATGTTAAGTCTGAAGAATAGTGAGATTAGATGGTACATTTGACTAGAAAGTAGAGAGGAAAAGGAAGAATGTGAAAAAAAATGTCAAAAAGAGAGTTTGGAGAAAAGTTGTGGATGTCCTTAAGTATTAGCGTGAATTGTCATTTTATCTCAGAAAGGTTTCTGAAAGAGGGAATTATAGCACCTTAGGAAGATTCTTAAATTAACTGTCATTAGAAAAAATTGGGATTATTTAATCTAAGGGAGACTGAGGAGTGAGAGACCAGTATAGAGGTTTTTATAATAATCTAATTAGGCAACAGGTTATAAGGACCTGAATGAAATAAGATGTTCTGGGGTTAGAGCTGAGATTTGTTCAACCAAGTGAATTATGCAGCTTTTGAAGTATCTCTTGCACCCATCTTTCCTTTCCATTCCCAAGGAACCCTGGACAGAATGCTAGTTTGAAACTGGAAGACATGGGTGTTTTATTCTGCTTCTGACAAAACTGTGTTGTGTAGTCAATAGATAGCATCCTAGACTTGGAATCAGGAAGACCTTGATGTCACTTTCCTTATTTTAGCCTTAGTTTCCCCATCATGATATGAGAATAACAATAAACAAAAAACAAAGAAAATAATATCTATTACATACTGTCCATCTAAAGATTAAATCAGATAATGTACACAAAGCACTTCATAAAATGTGAGGTTCAATTTATCCATTACTATTACTACCTCCACTATGACTACTTTTTAAAATTAAGTTTTATTTTTTTTAAATAAGCATAAACCCACCTTTTCTCCCTCCCATCTGTATGGAAAAATAAAAGCAAAACCTCTATTATAAAAATATGTACAATCAAACAAAACAAATATTTACAGTGGTCATGAACAAAAGGAAAAAATTATGAATACACTGTGAATAAACTGGAAGGGTGAGGCAGGTGGAAAAACTTTGTCTAGGAGTTAAGAAGGCTAGATTTGAGTCATGGTTCTGCCACCAACTCTTTGTGTGACCTTAGATAAAGTCACAACATCATAGTATGGAAAAAAAACTATGTCAGAGTTTTGTAGATTGTTACAGCACAAAGGAGTTTGGGAACAATAGACTGTCAGAGTTGAAAGGATCCATAGTTATCTTATAAGGCAATACTTTTTATGTCACAAAGGGTTAAGAGATTTATTTAGCAATATACATGAAGTAGAACTAGAATACCAAAGTAAATCTCCTGGTGCATAGCCCATTGCCCTTTCCAGAAAAATCACACACATTCTTAATTCCTTTTTTGCAATAAATATTAAGTTGTTAGTGTATTCAAGGCTTCTGTGGATATAAATATGTATATATATAGATATGTCTCTTTGTACACTCTGAGTCTTCCACCTGTCTATCAAGGAGTGACTAGTACATTTCATTATTAGTCTTCTAGAATCATGGTTGGTCATTATCTTGAACAAAGTTCTTAAATCATTCTAAGTTGTTTGTCTTTACAATATTGTTGCCATTGTATAGATTGTTGTACTGGTTTTGGTCTTGCATTGATTCTTCTTTGAAGAATCTTCTGAAACCATCCCTTCATCAGTTCTTATAGCTCAAAAATATTTCATCATATTCATATACGAAAACTTGTTCTGCCATTTATGGGCACCCCTCAGATTCCCATTCTTTTCCATTTCAAAAGATTTATAGATATTTATAAATCTATTTAATGTTTGTTTTATTTAGGACTAATTCCTCCCTTTACCTGCCCTCCTTCTAAATGCTCTTCCCCTTCTCATCACTTTCCTGTTTGTTTTTCTGTTTGAGTGAAATATATTTCTTTAGTCAAAAAGAAAGACATATTTTTGATAAGGGGATGACAGAGAAAAGTACAACAGTCAGTTACATTCTGAGGGAAGAATTCAAATCATGTGTTGGAGGAAGGATACTTCAGCAATTAACACAACTTAATCTTATAAGAGGGTTGTTACAGGGGAACAAAAACTTGACTGGACACTTAGAATTGCTAGGTTCTAGTTTTGGTTCTGCCATGTGACCTTGCTAAGTTCTCCTCTGCACAAGTTGAACCAGGTTAATTTGTGAATTGTTATTTAAATTGATAGTTGTATTTCAATATGATTGGTTTCCCTTATAGTTCTACATCTTATTTTACATATTTAAGAACATTAATCTGAGAGAGGATCAATAAACTTCACCAGCATGTCAAACCTACTTCTTAAAGTAGGTTAAGAATCCCTTCTCTAGAGTTCTTTCTAAATTTAAATCATTTTCTAGATTCTATATTTCTCTCTTCTTCTAAGTTCTATTAAAGTCCTATTATTCTGTGTTTTTTACAAGGTCTCCACTATCTTTAAAACAAAGTGTTTTCTGGTTGCCAAACCCTGAAAACAAATGAGTAAAAGAGACATCAAACAGCACCTGCTGTTAAATCTAAAAAATACCAAAGTGCTGAGAGAGATAATACTCCAATAGTTAAACTCTAAAAAACACACCTAAACTGAACCAAAAAGCTAACAGTTGTTAAAAAACAAAATGCATTCTTTATTCTGCTGGAAGATGAAAAATAGATATGTATGCCAAAGAAGAACCATGGTAGTGAAGATGAACCTTGATAGCAGTGGCAATGAGCGTTAACAGGAACAATGAAACAAATTTGATCCATAGCAGGGCTTCATGACCAGAACATGGTTCAAACAAATAGGTGTTTCTCCAAGCTCAGGAACAACCTGGGGCTGATGTGAAGCAATTCTAGGGTTTAATTGGACCAGAGTTCATCCAGAGGGTAGAGTGTAGAAGATTGTTGTTATGCCAAGCTAAGGGCACCCCTTGTTTATTAGGTCTTAGCTCAGGAAAAATGGACTGTATCCCAATAGAAAAAAAGAGGAGTGAAAAGAAAGGAGTAGTCTTGGCCTGGAGATTATGGCATTGTTATTGTCTAGTTCTGTCATTCTACATGCTGTGTGATACTCTCAGGACCATGAAAACTCTGACATTTTAGGTTCCTTCTTAGAGTTACTAATATAACTGGCATTCTTTTTATTTTCTAAATTCTCTTCTTTTTAAATCAATATTTTATTATAGCAGATATTTTCAAAATTATGTTACACTATGGATATCCCTATAGTCATGAAGTAATTTATGTTGCTTATTTGGGACCATGAGATTTAATATTATATAAGGGGAAGAATTCCAATTTTGGGTCTTGTTATATGGCACTGATGTATTGCAAAAATCACTATGTAATAAAACTTCACTTTTGCGAGGTAGTTGAAACTCTTCTTCATAGGATTCCTTCATAATTATGACATGGCAGTTTTCAAATTTTTATTAGTTGTTGAAGTATAGCCCTATATGTAGTATTCTAGTATTTTTTCCTTTTAAAAATTATTTTTAATGTTTTTTTAAATTTTGAGCTCCAAATTTTCTCCCTCTCACCCATCTCCACTACTTACTGAGAAAGACAAGCAATATACCAATTATATGTGTGAAATCATACAAAAATATTTGTATGTAAGCCATATTTTTTTTAAAAAGTAGAAAAACATTGAGAATATTATTCTTCAAGTCATACTCAGACTTTGTCAGTTCTTTCTCTGGAAGTGGTTAGCATTTTTCATTATTAGTTCTTTCAAATTATCTTGAATCATTGTACTGATCAGAGCAACCAAGTCTTCCTTAGTTGATTATAACAACATTGCTGTTACTGTTTACATAAAATGATCTCCTAGTTCTTCTCACTTCACTTTGCATCAATTCATGTAGTTTTTGCCATGTTTTTTTTTCTGAAATCACCCCATTATCATTTCTTATTGTATAATAATATTCAATCACAGTCATATACCACAACTTGTTCAGCCATTCCCCAATTGTTGAACATCCCCTCCATTTCCAATGCTTTGTCACCAAGAAAAGAGCTGCTATAAAAATTTTCATAACTATAGGTCCTTTCCATTTTTTATTATCTTTGGGACAGAAACCTTTAGTGATATTGCTGGTTCAAAAAGCACACTCAGTTTTGTCATTACTTTTCCAGCAGTTCATTTTTTTAAAGAATGCTTCAGTCTGTATTCAGACACCATCGACTCTTTCTTATAAATCATAAGTCCATCAGAGAAATTGATTCCATATTTTCCCCACAGTTGCTATTGCTAGCTATATGTCTCCCCCTTCATTTTCTCTACTCTCTCTCTTTCCTTTCACTTAACACACTCAAAAGTGTGTTGTATCTGACTATCCTCTCCCATAATTTTGTTTCTTCTCTCTCCTACACCCACCTTCCCTTCCTCTGTCCCCTTTCTACCATCCCTTTCCTCTCCTATTTTCCTCTAGGGTAAATGAAAGTAAAAGCTTATGCTGTCCCCCTCACTTTCCCCCCTCTTCATTGCAAAAACTTTTCCTTGCATGTTTTATGTAAAATAACTTACTTCATTTTACCTCTCCTTTCTCTTTCTGCCAGTACATTGCTTTTTCGCCCATTAACTCTATCTTTTTAATTTCTTATACCTTCAAATTCAACTCCCTCCTTCCTCCCTCCCTCCTGTGCTTAAAATATGAAGGTTCCTTCTAACTGCCCTAATAAATGAGAAATTTCATATGAATTATCAGTATTATCTTCCCATGCAGGAATACAAACAGTTCAAAATTATTAAGCCCCTCATAATTTGCCCCTGCCAGTTACACTCTCTGTCCTTCACCTGTGTCCTGTACTTGAAGATCAAACAGTCTGTTCAGCTCTGATTGTTTCAATAGAAAAGTTTGGATGCCTCTATTTCATTGACTGTCCATCTTTCCTCTGGATGAATATGGTTAATTTTTCTGGGTAGTTGATTCTTTGATGTAATCCAAGCTCCTTTGCCTTCTAAAATATCTTATTCCAAGCCCTAAGAGCCCTTAATGTAGAAGCTGCTAAATCTTGGGTAATCATGACTGTAGCTCAATGATATTTGAATTGTTTCTTTCTGACTACTTGTAATATTTTATCCTTAACTTTGGAGGTCTGGAATTTGTCTATAATATTACTGGGAGTTTTTAATTTTGGCATTTATTTTAGGAGGTGATCAGCAAATTCCCTGAATTTCTATTTTACCCTCTGCTTCTAGGATATCAGGACAGTTTTCCTGGATAATTTTTTGAAATGATCTCTAAGCTGTTTTTTGGTCATGACTTTCAGGTAGTTATTGACTTTTAAATGATCTCTCCTGGATCTGTTTTCTAGGTCAGTTGTTTTTCCAATGAGATATTCCACTTTTTCTCCTAGTTTTTCATTCTTTTGCATTTGTTTTATTGTTTCTTGATTTTTCTCAAAATCATTAGCTTCCCTTAACTCCATTCTACCTTTGAAGGAATTATTTTCTTCAGAGACTTTTGTATGCCCTTTTTCATCTAGCTAATTCTGGTTTTTAAGGCATTCTTCTGCTCATTGGCCTTTCAGATTACTTTTTTCCATTTGACCCAGACTGGTTTTTAAGATGTTATCCTCTTCACTATTTTTTTTGTAATTAATGATTTTCCTACATCACTTTCATTCCTCTTCCCAATTTTTCCTCCATCTCCCTTATTTGATTTTCAAAATCTTTTCAGAGCTCTTCCATAGCCTGAAACAAATTCATATTTATCTTGGAGGCTTTGGATACAGAAGCTTTGACCTTGTTATCTTCTGATTCTCCACAGGACCAAAGTGATTGATTATGATCAGATTATTTTTCCTTCTGCAGTTTGCTCATTTCCCCAGCCTATGACCTGATTTTAGCTCTGTTAAAGTGGTGTTCTGCTTCAAGGTTGGAGGACACATTGTGTAAAGCTTTTGAGGGTTTTTGCAGCTGTTTTCAGAGGACAACCCTCCAGGGACCTCAACTCCTCCAAGGTCTTATGGGAGGCTATGACTTCTCTCCTGGCCTGTGCTCTGGTCTGTGGATGACCACAAACACTCCCTTCTTCCTTGGAACTGTGAGAAGAGTCCCTACTTCACTATGCCAGGAAAGATCCTTTCCCTGAGACTATATTCCCAGACTGCAACCTGGATCTGAGTATGGGCAAAGCAACAGAGTCCTGACTCAGGGATAGCAAAGGGACCTCTTCAGTTTCCCCCAACCTCTTTACCATATTTGGACTGAGAACTCTGGAAGCAGCTGCCTTGTGCTCTCTGTCAGTGCCTTCCCAAGACTACTCCTTGACCCCTGGATCTGGGCTTGCACTGAGGGCCACCCTGAGGCCTGCACTGGACTGAGTTTCACTGTCACTCTGGAGTGGCAAAATTTCCTGCTGAGCTTCCCAATTATTCTTGGTAATCCTTTGACTGAGAAGTCTGGAAACCACCTCCTCTGCTATGGATCCAGGCATCCCTAGGGATCTAGCACCTTGCAATCTGTTCCTGGAAGGTTGGAACCAGTTCTCTCTGATGTGGCTGGGGTTGTGCTATCAGTCCTTTCTCACCCTGGTGTAACAGACTCTTCTAGTGGATCATCCAAATTGTCTTGGGCTGTTAAATGGTTTCACACAGTATTTTTGTGGATTCTGTCACTCTAGAATTTGGTAAGAGTCATTATTTAAAGGTATTTGGACTAATCTGGGGGAAAGCTTGTAGGAATTCCTGCCTTTACTCCTCCATCTTGTCTCTGCCCCCCCCATGAATTCTTTTTTAGTGGGAAGAGAAAGTGGATAACAGATGTAAAGCAAACAAATGATTAAGAATATAGTGCCTAGTATGGACTTCTGACTTTTAGACTCTTCTTAAAATATAGGTCTAGTTTTGAGTAAATGTTGGTGGGTTTACAGGAGTTGAGATACTGTGCCACTAACTTTTCTACTGCTATAGACTCAGAAAAGAAATTTAAATCAAATTTAATCTCATATTTATCTGGCCTAATACAATTCTCAGTAGAAAAGAGGAATTGATTCTTGGATAGGAAAGCTGTTTTTAGTCAAATGAAAAATGCTCCAAATTATTATGGATTATAGAAATGCAAATTAAAACAATTGTAAGGTAAAACCTCATACCTGTCAGATTAGCTAAAATGACAAAAAGGAACAATGATCAGTTTTGGAGAGGATGTGGGAAAATTTGGGACATTAATACACTATTGGCAGAGTTGTAAACTGATCCTATCATTTTGGAGAGCAATTTGTAACTATGCTCAAAGAACAATAAAACTGATTATATCCTTTGATCCAACATTACCAATATTCCAAAGAAATCATAACAAAGGAAAGTGTCACATGTTAAAAATATTTATAACAAGTCTTTTTCTAGTGGCAAAGAATTGGAAATTCAGGGAATACTCATTAATTGGAGAATGACTGAACAAGTTCCGGTATCTGAAAATTATGGAGTACTGTTGTTCTGTAAGAAATAATAAGCAGTTAGACTTTAAAGAAACATGGAAAAACTTGCAGAACTGATGCTGAGTGAAGTGAGCAGAACCAACAGAACATTGTACACATTAACAAGAACTCTAATGGATACAGCTCCTCTTCACAGTTCAGAGATCAAGGACAATCCTGGATGTCCTATTATGGACAATGTCACCCATAACCAGAGTTAAAAACAAAAACAAAACTAAGGTATTTGAATGTAGTACAAAACATATTTTGTTCACTTTTAAAAAACTTTTTTTTCTCATTCTCCCCTTAGTTCTAATTCCTCTTTTACAACATGACTAATATGTATATTAAACACAAATATACAAATACAACTTTTACCAGACTGTTTGCTGCCATGGGGAAGGGGGGGGGAGGAAGAGGAAATGGAGGGTGGTAGAAAAACATGAACCTCAAAAATTTGCAAATGGATGAATGTTGAAAAACTATCAATGCATGTAATTAGAAAAATAAAATTAAATTAAAAAATAGAAATGATGGTAATCTTCAGGGAAAATAAACATTCCATTTCATGTAAGAGTTTCATCAGGAGATCTTTATTAAGTTGATATGGTTACAGAGACTTCATCATTTGGGACTTTGTAGCTTTATATAGGGCATATTGTTCAGTCATTTAGTTCTGTATGACTCTTTATGACATCATTTGGTTGTATCATTCCAAAACGTACATAGGGATTTCTTTGCAAAGATACTGGAGTGAATTGCTATTTCCTCCTTTGGTGCATGAAGGAAAACAGGGGTTAAGTGACTTCTCTTGGGTTGCACACCTAGTAAGTATTTGAGGCTAGAATTGAACTCAGGTATTCCTTATTTCAGGTCCAGTGTTTTGTTCATTGAGCTAATTGCCATTTAGGCTATTATATACATTTTAATGGGCATACCCATTAACACCTGGTCAAGATGAAGACTCCTGAGTCACAGTAACTATTGAGTGATTTATAAATTATTGTAGATGAACATTTACACTCATTTGAGTATTTAGGTGATTAAACCAACAACAATGTCTATAGTTGCATGTGTTCTCAACTATGTGGCACAAGAAGTAGCAGGGGCATGCAGTGGTAGAATCTTCTAGCCTCTGACCCCTTGAATGGATGGCCCCAAAGAATCCAGTCATTTGGAATAACAAAATGGAGATTTTTCTAGATAATACTATCTAGAGAGCAGAGATTCAGCATTCTAAAGAGAAAAAGAAGGCTGCTTGTCTACTTCCAGGTGTTTGGTGTAAGTTAACATTTCTGCAGTAAAGGAGGAGTACATAAACAGTATTAATGTCTTTGGGAGAGTGGAGTTGGAATTGGAAGTGGGCAGGGGAGATATGAGTGGGAAGGGAAATATGTCTCTAGGGTCTAGGGGTAGAGAAAAACAATTTGATCATTAAAAGTATTTTGAGTCCTCTATGTTTTCTTTGTTTTTTTTAATTTGTTTCGTTGCAAAAGCAAATAATTCAACACAACCCATGTATAGTCATGCAAAATTTATTTCTCTATTTGTCATGCTGTGGAAGAAAACATAGACCAAAAAACCCCTCTTCAACATCAAGAAAAATAAAGTAAAAAAAACTTTCTTCAATTTGTAGTCAGATATCATCAGTTGTTTTGCTTGGCATGGCTGGTATTTTTCATCATAAGTCCCTCTGAGAGGTCCTGGATCATTGAATTGCTGGAAAAGGCCAAGTTCTTCATGGTTGATCATCCTATAACATTGCTGTTACTTTGTACACAATACATTTCATTTTGCATCAACTCATGCAAAGCTCACCAGGTTCCTCTAAGAACATCCTCATCAACAGAATTCTATCACAATCCCATAACACAACCTATTCAACAGTTCCTCAATTGATTGGCATCCCCTCAGTTTCTAATTTCTCTGAAAAAGAGCTGCTCTAAATATCCCTGTACATATAGGTCTTTTTCTTTTCTGTTTTTCTTCTTCTTTTTTATATATAGGCTTGTTAATGGTATTGAGAATTTAACCCTTGGCATAGTTCCAAATTGCTCTAAAGAGCATCAAATCAGTTCACAACTCTACCAACAATGCATTGATGTCTCATTTTTTCCCACATCCCCTCCAACAGCTCTCATTTTCCTTTTCTGTCCCATTAGCCAATCTTATACTATATATGAAATAGTACCTCATAATTGATTTTCATTTACATTTCTACAATCAATAGTTTATAGCATTTTTGTTAATATGATTATAGATAGTTTTGACTACTTTTTCTGAAAACTTTATATTGTTTGATCATTTATCATTTGAGAAATGATATATTTTTAATGGATTTGACTCAGTTCTCTATTTATATGAGAAATGAAGCCTTTATCAGAGAAACTTGTTTTCAGACTTCCAGAGTAGAGCCAAGATGGTGATGTGAAAACAGCATGCTCCAGAGTTTTTCCTTACACAATGTTAGATGAAGTCTCTACACAGACATTAAAGTGATAAATCCCAGCAAAAAAAAGAAAAAATGATCAAAACAAATTTTCAACTATAGCTTTTGTGGTGGATCTTCAGTGGTCTATCTCTCTGGGGGAAAATAAAGCCCAGCTAGGTAGAAGAGTGGGATAGTCATCTGGAGGCTTTTAGTCAGTGCAGCCCAGGTTCTGGCAGCTAGATAGCAGACCAGCAGGGAGGGTCCCAACTGCAGACAATATTTGAACCTTGGGAACACTGGGGCAACAGACAAGACTGGGTTGGGAGCAAATCATTGCCCCCAACAAGCCAGGAAGAGCCTGGCTATAAAGAAGGAAACAAACCTCTGCATCGACAATGCCTGGACTTCATAGGCAACATCTTGGCAGGTGATAAACCAGGGATCAATACCAATACAAAAAGCTTAGGACTGCACTCCTTTTATCTCAGGAGCAAATCTCAACAATCAAAATGAACAAAAATACAACAACTATGCTAGCCATAGAAAGCTACTATGCAGATAGAGATGGTAAAATTGTCATCTCTGAAGAAGAAAGTAGTGACAAATTACTTGCATGGGAAGTCTCAAAGGAGTTTATGAATTAGACTGAAATTCAAAACTTCATGGAAGAGCTTTAAAAGATTTTAGAAACCAAAGAAGAGAGGAAGAAGAAAGGTGGAAAAAAGGAATAAGTGTCATGTAGGAAAATTATGAAAAATTGATGAAAAAATCATCTCCTTTAAAAATAAAAATAACCACCTGGAAAAAGGATGAAACTCATTAAAAAATAAAATTGATCAAATGAAAAATGAATACACTTTATCTAAAAGTCAAATAAGTCAACTAGAAAAGGGATGCAACTGAGCACAAAGTAAAATTTAGCAACTGGAAAAGGAAAATAAATCACTGAAAAGTAAAATTACCCAATTGGAAAAGTAAACACACAAAAGCTAACTGAACAAAATAAAACCCTAAAACTTAGAATTGGAAAAATAGAAAATAGTGAATCTATGAGACATTAAGATTCCATCAAAAGGATGAAAAGACTGAAGAAAACAGAAAGTATTTTTAGGAAAAAACAAATAACCTGGGAAGTAAATCTAGAAGAGATAATTTACAAATTATTGGTCTACCCAAAAAACCTAGATCCAAAAAAGAGCCTAAAAATATATTTCAGGAAATTATTATGGAAAACTGTCCTATTATACTAGAACAAAAAAGACAAAAATAGTCCTTGAAATAATACATAGAACACCTCAAGGAGACCCCAAAATAAAAACTCCTAGTAATACCATAGCCAAATTTCAGAATTCTCAAATAAAGGAGAATATATTGTAAACTGCCAAAAAAGAAGAAATTTAAATACAAAGGAAGTAAAAGATGAATTATAAAGGACTTACCAGCTTCATCATTAGAGGGCTTGGAACATGATATATTGAAGGGCAAAGGATCTTGGATTACAACCAAGAATTTATTTCCCTGAAAAATTCTGCATATTCTGTCAAGGAAACAAATGGATTTTCAATAAAATAGAGAACTTCCAAAATTTTCTGGTAAAGGACCAGAACTGAATAAAAAAATTTGATCTTCAGCTACAAGTCTCAAGAGATGCATATAAAGGTAAACAGAAAGGGGAATATGTTTAGCAAGAACATTGAATTGTATACATCCCTACAAGGGAAGTTAACACCCATAACTCTTGAGAATTGGATTTTTCTTAGGATAGTTAAATGATTGAATATATTTGAAGTGAATGTACTTAGAGGATATGGATATAAATGAGACACAAATGAAATTTTGATTATGAGAGTGGTATTTCCTATAGATACAGAGGGAAGGATAGAACTTATATGCTCTATACATAATTAAATCACAAAGTGACTTTACTAGATGTTTTAATTAAGGAGGATTGTAGTATATTTGGGATAGAGGGTAGGAGAGTACTAAGAAGGGTTGTACCTAAATAGATTAAGAAACAATCTTGTATTAATATATACTTTAGTAAACAAAAGTTACAGTGCTATGACTGTAGTGCTAAAGGGACAAAGGGAGAGAGTCTAACTTTAATTCTCTCTTATTCTTATGATCTTTAACTTGATGAACTTTAAACCTCTATTAACTAGAGAGAGAGAAGGAAAGTGTATGTGAAAACATAATGAAGAGATTTTGCTTGTTTGATGCTTAGATTTCATTTTAAGGGAGTGTGTTGGGGGGAATTTTCGATGGTTAATGAAATTATTTGACTTTGTATGATATTTTGGCTCATGAGGCTTGTGAATCCATGGGTGGGGTGTACTTGAAATGAGGTGACAGAATAAACAATAGTAATTTGATGTGATTTATATTTCTGGAGAAGTGTATTTCTAATTGAACAAAAGAGGGAGTATATTTAGTGAATATGAAGCATTGATGCTCATCAATCAATCATTCAAACTTTGAGATTGGTATTTCTATCAGAACAGATAAAAGAAGTATATTTCGACAAAGGGTTAAGATAATAAAGACAGAAAAAGAAGGCGTATATTAGGGGAAGGTTAGGGTAAAGAGGCACAAAGACCTATTATAGTTGGGTAAATCCTACTCTTAATAGATTTAACCCAGAGAGGGAATAGCATATATTCCCAGTTGAGTTTAAAATTTATCTTACACCACAGGAAAGTATGGTGGAGGGGAGGAAGGGAAAGAAAGGAGAAGGTAAAAATGAATGTTAATATTTTATTTGTTTTCCAATTATATATAATAGTAGCTTCTACACATCATCTATAAAGTTTTGAATTTTACAATCTTTCTTCCACCATCTCTTCCCCCCATCCCCCCCACAGAAGTCAGTCTGGCATTCTTTACATTGTTTTCATGCTATACATTGATCGAAATTGAATGTGTTGGGAGAGAAATCATATCCTTGAGTAGAAAATAAAATAGTAGAGACAGCAAAATTATGTAGGTACATAAGACACTTTTTAAAATAAAAAACTGAAGGCAATAGACTTTGATCTTTGTTTAAACTCCACAATTCTTTCTCTGGGTACAGTTGGTATTCTCTGTTGCAGGTGCTCTAAAATTGTCCCTGATTATTTCATTGATGGAATGAAAAAGTCCAATAAAATTGATCATCACCCCATGTTGCTTTTAGGGTGTAAAATGTTCTGGTTCTGCTCATCTCACTCATCATCAATTCATGTAAGTTAAAGTTAAAATTTAAAAAGAAAAGTTAAAAGGGAATGGGAGCAAAACACTGATAAGCAGAATTTCTGATGAGCAGAAATAAGAGGAAAGGAAAGAGAAAAAATATAAATGGGGAAAGATAGTATGGGTGAAATAGAGAATTAGTAATCTTAACTGTAAATGTGAATGGGTTGAACTTGCCCATAAAAGTATAATGTATAAAAAATCAGAATTCTACAATACGTTGTTCACAAGAAACATCTGAAGCAGAGAGATACACACAGGGTAATGGTAAAAGACTGGAGCAAACTATATTATGCTTCAGCAAAAATTGAAACAATCAGGGTTAGCATTCCTGATTTCAGACAAAGCAAAAGCAAAAATAGATCTCATTAAAAGGGATAAGGAAGGAAACTGCATCTTCATAAAAGGAACTGTAGGTAATGAGTACCAATTACAAGGAGATATAGACAATAAAACCATAATAGTGGGGGGGGACCTCAATCTCCTCTCTCAGAAATAGCTAAATCTAACCACAAAATAAATAAGAATGAAGTTAAGAAGGTGAATAAAGTCTTAGTAAACTTAAATGATAGACCTCTGAAGAAAACTGAAGAGGATAGAAAAGAATGCATGTTTTTCTCCGCAGCACCTATACTAAAATTGACCATGTATTAGGGCATAAAAGCTTACAATCAAATGTAGAAAAGTAAAAATCCTTAATGCATGCTTTTCAGAACATGATGCATTAAAAATTACAGTAAAAATGGAAAGATAAACCAAAAATTAATTGGAAACTAAATAACCTAATTTTAACAAATAAGTGAATCACATAACAAATTGTAGAAATAATCAACTATTTTATCCAATAAAATGACAGCAACGAGAAATCATGATTAAATTTATGGGTTGGAGCCAAAGCAGTTTTTATGGGAAACTTTGTATCTCTAAATGTTTATAGAAATAAAATAGATAAAAAAGAGATCGATGAATTGGGTATGCAACCAAAGAGACTAGAAAAAGAACAAATTAAAGAATAAATTAAAACTCAATTAAATACCAAATTAGAAATTTTTTAATAACACTTTTTTATTTATTACAAATCATCACCCCCCCCAAATATAAAGTAAAATGAGAGTCTTCCCTCATTTGTCAACAAACTTGTTCTTATAATACATTAATGAATGAATAGTAACAGACTATATTTGTTAACCTGTCATACTCTGGTTGGAGTGGGGCCACTATTAGTATTTTATACACCAAAAAAATTAAGACTAGGGAGAGAAGTTGGCAAGAGTTTTTACTCTCAATATTCAAGATAGTTCTTAACAGAGGGACTGAATATGTTCAATGTGAGAGGTCCCCTCTAGGTGTAAACAAGATTTTTTTTTGCCAAGGGGACAAAGTTCTTCTGGGAGCTTCCAACTTTCAGAAATATTCACTTAACTTGAACACAAAGTACTTGGGAGCAAATGGAAGGGGAGCCTAATAAAAGATGAAGGCCCTATTCAAAACCAGAAGGGTGATTTACTAGAATTATATTCCTAAGCATTATTAGATTTCATTAACAGTTGTTCTATTAAGCTGTCTTTAAAAGACAAGAGTCAGAACTCTGGGATTGAAAGAAAAACTACATTTTTTAAATTAAGCTGAACTGAAGGTCATAAGTTAGGGAAGCAAAGAACAGTCTGGATAGAATGACTCTAATACCTAGAGGAAATGATTTTTGGAGCTTGACATTTGTTAAATAAACAAGCCAAAGACTAACAACAAGATGAGACACTTGTGAGGTTCACTTTAAAACCAAAAGGGACTGTGTAGAAAGTCTGTTTTCAAACTTTTGTTCAGTAGGCATAGGAAGAGGAAGAGAATTTTGAGGTGAAATGCATACTTTACATCAGACCCAATCAATATTCTGCTAATATAGGGAAGTACAAACCTCAAAGTATATATAAAAAAAGTACTAAGTAGAGTGTGGCAAATGGAACCAAGCTCCAAACTCAGCAAGAGAAAATAATCAGTTATCAATCACATAAAGCAGAACTTTGATGAAAGTTACTTTCAAAGGGAAAAGACTTTCATTCTTTACCCTTATTACTCTTTCAATGTGATATAATCAATCTATCACAGGCTACTCAGGCTGAGTTCAAATCTCCAATTTTCAGGAGCCTCTACAGTCACTAAATAATAGATAACATGAAATTTGGGTCATAAAACAGGAAGTGAAATATAGGAATCTTGTACATATTTCCCCATTAAAAATCTGATTAAATGGAGATTCATAACCTACCTTGTCAAAAGATCACAATTTATGGATTATGCAAAACAAAATTGGAAAGATCTCTTTAGACATCTGGTTTGAGGATTATTCAATAAGTTCTTGGGTCCTCATATATCAACATTCTTAGTTGAGGAAAAGGCCACAGAATTCTCTATCAAACAGTACATTAGAGGCAATAGGGTCGAATCCAAAGTTTCTTCTCATCTGACTTGCCAATTCTCTCCATGAAGTTCAATTGTCAACCTCTTCTTCATCATTCTGCTCCTCCTCTTCCATTCTTTCGTCATCCTCGTCGTTATAATCTTCCCTGCTCTTGTCTTACTCTTCAGAATCTGTTCTTTTGTATTTATCCTTCTTCTTTTGCTCAGAAGCATCCTTTTTACCTTTCTGTTCTCGCCTATATGCATCTAGTGCTTCTTTCAAAGGGGAAATGAATCGCTGGAATTCCATCTCTTCCATTGCTGATAGTACATCACCAGCATTTAGGGTCTTCTATTTTCCTTTCATTGCAAAGTTGTTTGCACAGGAGGTGTCGTGGAGCACAAACACGCTGGCGGCACAGGCTTCGGGCCTCTTTGGAGATGTTGACGCCGTCGGGGAGAGCCTCCTTGATGATCCTGGTGATGACGGCATTGGGGAGGTTCAGATCCTCCGGCCTTTCCACCATGGTCGCCTCGCCCCTGGTCTCCCCGGGGGAGCCGCAATAATGGCAGTGCCCACAGCCTCCCGGGCAGGGCGGCGGTTGCGCCCGGACCCGCGCCCGGTGGCATCTCTCGCTAAAGGAGCCGCCCCTGCGTCCGTACTTCCCGCCCTGACCGGGTGTCCCGCCCGGGCTTCAGTTCCGCCCCCTCCCCCCAAATTAGAAAATTTGAAAATCAAAGGAGAGATTAATAAAATTGAGAACAAGAAAGTCATTGTTGTAGTAAATAAAACCAAGTGTTGGTTTTATGGAAAAAATATAGAATGATAAATCTGGTTAATCAGATTTAAAAAAAAAATACCAAATTACCAGTATCAAAAATGGAAAGAGTTAACTCATACTATGAGGAAAAAATTAAAGAAATAATTTGGAGCTATTTTGCCCAACTATATGCCAATAAACTTGACAACTTAAGTGAAATGGATGAATATTTGCAAAAATAGAAACTACCCAGATTAACAGAAGAGGAAATAAAATACTTAAATAACCCAATTTCAGTATAAGATATTGAATAAGTCATCAATTAACTTCCTAAATGTTTTCAGGTCCAGATGGATTTACAAGTGATTTCTACCAAACATTTAAGGAACCTATTCTACATGAACAATTTTTAAAAATAGTAGAAGAAGGAGTTCTGTCAAATCCCTTTTATGTCATCAATATGGTGCTGATACCTAGGAAGAACCAAACCAGGCAAAGAAAATTATAGACTAATATCCTTATTGAACATTGTTGCAAAAATCTTAAATACAATTTTAGCAGAGTTTAAAACAAAATCTTACTAGGATAACACATCACAATCAGGTAGGATTTATACCAGGTAGGTGGGATGGTTCAATGTTTGGAAAATACTCAACATAATTGAACATATCAATAACAAAACTTAACAGAAACATATGATTATATCCATAGATGCTGAAAAAGCCTTTGACAAAAATACTGCATACTTTCCTATTAAAATCATTAGGTAATATAGGAATAAATGGAGCTTTCTTTAAAATAATCAGCAATATCTATCTAAACCATCAGCAAATACAATGTGTAATGGAGATAAACCAGGAACACTTCATATAAGATCAAGGATGAAACAAAGATGTCCATTATCACCATTACTATTCAATATAATATTAGAAATGTTAGCTTTAGCAATAAGAGAAGAAAAAGAAATTGAAGGAACTGAAATTGGCAATGAAGAAGCAAAATTTTCTCTCTTTGCAGATGATATGATGGTATACATAGAGAATCATAGAAAATCAGCTAAAAAACTATTTGAAACAACTTCAGCAAAGTAACAGGATATAAAGTAAACCCACATAAATCATCAGCATTTTTATTTATGAATAACAGCCCAAGGGTAAGAAATAGAAAGAGAAATTCTATTTAAAGTAAACTTCCATGACAAAGTCATAAACTATATGAACATAATTACAAAAAAATTTTCACACAAGTAAAGGCAGATCTAAACAATTGGAAAAACATCAATTGCTCATGTTTAAGCTCAGCTATTATAATAAAATCACAATTCTACACTAAATTAAGTTACATATTCTGTGTCCAAATTAAATTACTTATTCTGTACTTTAAATCTATACCAATCAAACTTCCAAATAACTATTTTAGACAGCTAGAAAAAAATAGTAATAAAATTCATCTGGAGCATCCAAAGTTCGAGAATATCAAGGGAACCGATTAAAAAATGCAAAAGAAGATAGCCTAAGTATAACAGATCAAAAACTATACTATAAAGTGATAGTCATCAAAAATGCCTGGTATTTAAAAAAATATAGTAATGGACCAGTGGATTAGGATAGGTACAAAAGAAACAGGACTAATGACTTATCTATTGTTTAACAAACCCAAAACTTTTGGGATAAGACCTCACTTTTCAATAAAAACTACTGGGAAAACTGAAAAATAGTGTGACAAAAACTAGACATGGACTCACATCTCACACCATTTAATAAAGTCAAAATGGATACAGGATTTAGACATAAAGGGTAATACAGTAGATCAAAGATCAGATTTAAAAAACTCTATCTATTGTATGGAAAGGGAAAAATTTATGACCAAACAAGAAATAGAGTACATTATGAATTTCAAAACTGACTACATTAAATTAAAAAGGTTTTGCACTAATAACTAATAATAAACCATTTGCAGACAAAATTAGAAGGAAAATGAAAAGCTGGGAAACAATTTTCACAGTTAGGGGCTCTGATAAAGATCTCATTTCTAAAATATATAAGGAATTGAATCAAGTTTATAAAGTTCCATTTTCTGATTAATAAATGGTTAAAGGATATGTCCAGGCAACAATTTTCAAATAAAGAAATGGAAATTATATATACATATATATATCTATATATGAAAAAAATCTTCCTAACAATTGTTGATTAGAGAAATACAAATTAAAACAACTATGAAGTACCTCTCACACCTATCAGATTGGCTGATGGAAAAAAAAAGATCAATTTTGGTAAGATTGAGGGAGAATTGGGACATTAATGTATTGTTGGTGGAGTTGTAAACTAATCTATCCATTCTAGAGTGTGAGTGCAATATGGAATTATGCTCAAAGAATAATAAAACTGATCACATCCTTTGACCAGAAATGCCAATAGTAGGCTTCTAACCAGAAAGAATAAAAAAGGGGAAAGTGTCACATGTATCAAAATACTTGTAACAGTTCTTTTTGTAGTGGCAAAGAACTGGAAATCAAGGGGATGCCTATCATATGATATATGAATATTATGGTGTACTATTGTTCCATAAAAATGAATGCTTGGACTCTAGAGAAGCATGGAAAGCATTATGCAAACTGATGCTGAGTGAAGGGATCAGATCCAAGAGAACATTGTACACATTAACAACAACATTTTGAGTTGATCAACTATGATGAATTCAGCTGCTCTTAGATCTCTAGGAGATCTGTTATGGACAATGCCATCTGCATACAGATTAAAAGTAAAACTAAACCAAAAACAAATCCCCCTAGAATCTGAATAAGCACTATGTTCACATTTTTCAAAAATTATCACATGTTTTTCCTTTCTATTCCATGGTTTTCTTTTTTCCCTTAGCCCTAATTCCTCATACAAAAAATGACTAATATGTACTTATTAAACACAAATATACATGTAAAAGTTTCAATAGACTGCCAATGAAGGGAGGGGTGGGAAAGAGGGTAGAAGGAAATTGTATAACTTATAGATATACAAGAGAATGAATGCTGAAAAATATTCATAACATGTAATTTGAAAAATAAAATACCAATTGAAAAGGGAGAAACTTGCTTCAAAAATTTTTACATAGTTATAATTGCTAAATGTATTTCCACCTCTTATATTCTCTACCACACAGTTTATTCTATTCTCTCTCTCCTTTCACTCTTCTATCTCTTTTCACAACTGCTTTGCTTCTGACTACTTTTTTTAAAGATTTTATTTGAGTTTTGAGTTTTACAATTTTTCTCCCAATCTTACTTCCCCCCCTCCCCATGGAAAGCAATCTGTCAGTCTTTATTTTGTTTCCATGTTCTGACTACTTCTTGCCTCAATCTTCCCTCTTTTCTATCACCCCATTCTTTTATCCCTTACCCCACTTTCTTTCCTTTAGGGTAAGATAGCTATTCCTAAATGATGGATATGTCTTAGGTCCTCTTGGAGTCAATTCTGATGAGAGTAAGTTCAAAAAAATCTTCTCCCATATTCCCCTTCACTGTTTAAACTTTTTTTAAACTTTTTATATGTGAGTCCCTAGCTGAAGTTCTAACTGAACAAGAGGTTTTGAATGCCATTAGGTTCCTTTCAAGTGACAAAGCATCTGGTGCTGATTCTATTCCAGCTGAAATCTACAAGGTGAGGGGACCATTGCCTGTCCCAAAACTGACTGAAATTTTCCAGGTTATATGGCATGAAGAGGTTATCCCCCAAGAATTCAAGGATGCCTCCATCATCCACCTTTATAAAGGTAAAAGGAATAAATTGTCCTGTGACAATTGCAGGGGTATTTCTCTTTTAGTCATTGCTGCAAACATTTTTTCCAGAGTCCTCAATAGACTGATCCTTCCCTTGGAAGATGGTTACCTTCCTGATAGCCAGTATAGCTTCAGAAAGAGTTGAAGAATAGTCGATATAGTGTTTTGCTGCCTGAAAACTCCAGAAAAAAATGTCAAGAATGTCTGTATACATTTATAACTCTGATCAAGGTCTTTGATACTGTCAGTCCTGAAGGTTTATGGAAAATTATGTCAAAATTTGATTGCCCAGAGAAGTTTATCAGTGTAGTGGATGATGTTTTTGAGATTTCCTAGTCACCAATGAAGTAAAACAAGGATGTTTCCTTGCACCCATACATTTTTAAATTAATTCATTAATTAATTTCTTTGTGAGGCAATGGGTTTAAGTGACTTGTCCAAGGTCACACAGCTAGGAAATTATTACGTATGTGAGGCTGGATCTGAATCCAAGTCCTCTTGACTCCAGGGTCACTGTTCTGTCCACTGTACCACCTAGCTGCTCCCTATACATTTTTAGAATGATGTTTTCAGTCATGTTATCAAACACCTTTGCTGAGAATGAATATGGTTCTCAAGGTCAGTTACTGTACTGATGATAAACTTTTCAACTTGAAAAGGCTACCAAACCAAAGCCAAAGTGGAGGGAGTGTTGGTACATGATCTTCTGTTCACAGATGATTGTGCACTCAATGCAGCCTATGAAACTGAGATGCAACAAAGTATGGATCATTTCTCCTACTAATTTTGGTCTAACAATTAAGATCTAGAAAATGCAGTTGCTCCATCAGCCAGCACCATATCATCCATATGTGGAACCATAAATTACAGCAAATGGAGTTTTGATTACTGTGAAGAAAAATCACTTACCTTGGCAGTGTCCTTTCCAAGGAGGTACACATTGACAATGAGGTTGACAAATGCATTGCCAGAGCTAGTTCAATATTTGCGAGGCTCCAAAAGAAAATGTGGGAGAGAAGAGGTATTAGACTGACTACTAAACTGAAGGTTTACAGAGCTGTTGTGCTGACCTCATTGCTATATGCCTGTGAAACCTGGGAAGTCTAGAAACACCATGTCAGAAAACTGAATTGCTTCCATTTAAATTTTCTTAGTAAGATTCTGAAGATCGGGGCATCTAGGTGGCACAGTGGATAGAACATCTGCCCTGGAGTCAGGAGTACCTTTCAAATCTGACCTCAGACACTTATTACCTAGCTGTGTGGCCTTGGGCAAGCCACCTAACCCCATTTGCCTTGCAAAAACCTAAAAAAAAGACTCTGAAGATAACCTGGTAGGACAAGATGCCAGACACTGAGGTCCTTTCTAGAATTAAACTGTCTAGCGTTCCAGTATTACTACAGAGAGTGTGCAACTATTATGGGTAGTCATTTTGTTGGAGTGTCAGATATGCACTTGCCAATAAAGCTATTTTAAAGAGAACTCACACAGGGGAAGTGCTCACAAGGGGGTCAGAAGAAGTGATACCGAGATATTCTGAAGTTCTCATTGAAGAATTTTGGAATTAATTGTATTGAATGGGAGACACTGGGACAGTACCACCAAATCTAGCCCTCTAGACTTCTCTTACATTACCAAACATGGTTTACCCTCATCAGTGAGAGTGCTGCACTCTATGAGGAAGGCAGAATTGAAGCAGCTCAAAGGAAATACAACATATGTAACTTTAGGGTACTTAACATGGAGTAGTTGTGTCCAACCTGTGGTAAAGCATTCTGAGCTCAGATTGGTCTGATCAGCCACAGTCAGAGACACTGTAATTTGTTTCAAATATGGTGATATTATTTTGGTTTTCTTTGATAATGAACCAACCAATCAGAATAATATGAGATAATTTACCCCCATTGTGTCCCTCCCTCTCTCCCTTCCTTTCCTTTTCTCTTAGTACATTCCTCTTTCTCATTCCTTTATTTTATACTTTTAGATATCATCCTTCTCATTCAACTCATACCTGCATCCTCTGTCTAGATATACTCCTACCTACCCTAATAATCAGAAAGTTCTCATGAAACCAGTATCTCAAGAGTATCTCATGAGTTACCAGTATCATCTTTCTCATGAGTTACCAGTATCATCTTTCCATGGAAGAATATAAATAATTTAACTCTAATAAGTTCCCTATTATTTTACTTTCCTGTATACTCTTTTTGTCCTTCCTTTGAGACCTATATTTGCAGGTCAAATTTTCTTTTCAGCTCTGGTCTGTTTGAAAGTTCTCTATTTCAATGAATATTAATTTTTTCCCCCAAAGGATTGTACTTAGTTCTACTAAGTAGGTCTTGTTTGTGATCCTAATTCCTTTGCCTTCTGGAAAATTATATTCCAAATTTTCCAGGCCTTTAGAAACTGCTATGTGTTATGTTATCCAGACTGTGGCTCCATGATACTTTCCTTATCTTTTTCTGGCTACCTGCAATATTCTCCCCTTGACCTTGAAGTTCTGGAATTTGGCTGTAATATTCCTGAGTTTTCATTTTGGAATCTCAGGAGGTGATCAGTGTTTTCTTTTAATTTTTATTTTATTCTATGATTCAGGAATCTCAGAGCAGTTTTCCTTAAAAACTTCTTCAGAGATGATATTTAGGGTCTTTTTTTGTTCATGGTTTTCAGGTAGCCCAATAATTTTTTAAATCATCTCTCCTTGGGAAGCTGTGAAAGTAGTTAGTAGAGGAAATTTTATAACTCTGAAGTGCTTACATGAATAAAATAGAGAAAGAGAAAAACAATGAATTAGGCATGCAGCTAAAAAACTAGAAAAAGACAAATTAAAAATTCCCAATAAATAATGAATTAGAAATTCACTATTTAATCAAAGGATAGATTCATAATAAAATGATAGATTCATAAAATTAAAAATAAGAATAGTATTAAAGTAGGAGATAAAACCAAGAGTTGGTCAATAAAATAGATAAACTTTTGATTAATTTGGTTAAAAAATGAAGGAAGAAAAACAAAATATCAATATCAGAAATGAAAAGGGTGAATTCAGTAATAATTTGGAGCTATTTTGACTAATCGCATGCCAATAAATCTAACAATATAAATAAAATAGGGGAAATATTTCCAAAAATATGAATTGCTCATTTTAACAGGAGACCCCTGTCCGGGGTCTTCTTCCCCGGACTCCCGAGTGAGCTCCTCAGTGGGCACTGCTTCAGGCGTCCCTGGTTTTTCCCTCCCCCGGGGATCAGCGAGGAGGGACTCAGGCAGACACGTCTTCAGGAGGCATATGTTTTATTAGGTGCAGAGGGATCCCCCGAATAGCTCAGGGCGCTGGATAATATAGGGAGTTATTTCCGGGCTGCCACCCCAATCTGCCCCGAGGGCAGAACCTACCACCCGATTGGAGCAAGCGACACAGGCCAACCGGGCGAAGCCACGGCTCCCCTTAAGGAGCCGTGTCTTCTCTGGGTTGGTCTGACCTCACTCCCGGGGAGGTCCTATCCACCCAGGCGGTCAGGGCCGACCCCCGACAGACCCCCATTTCAGAAAAAGAAATTTACCAGGGGTGGACAGGTGGTACATTGGATAGAGCACCAGCCCTAGATTCAGGAGGACCTGAGTTCAAATCCAGTCTCAGACACTTAATAATTACCTAGCTGTGTGGCCTTGGGCAAGTCACTTAACCTCATTGCCTTTAAAAAACTAAGAAAAAAAAGAAATTTACCAAATCATAAATACCTCCAAAAGAAAAAAATCTAGCCCTCTAGACTCCTCTTACATTTCTTACTATCTTTTGGACTTTTCTGGAAATTTCCATCCTGTCTTCTTTCCCCAAAAACTCATCATTAGGAAGTCTCATTATCCTGCAAGAGTGAATTGGTCAGCACTCACATCTCATCTATATCCTCCCCCTCCCCCTTGGGCCTCTGCCTAGATGGTAGAATCGCAGGGACCATGGCCTTTATTTAAGGAGGGGGCAAAGCAGAGTTGGTTTTTACACATTTCTCTCTACTTACACTGCTTTTAAATTTCTCTGGATCTTTCCACTGGTCTTTTCATATGCTGTTGAACTATTTAAGCCACAGACCCTTTCAATGGTACTTCCATTGTATTCCCTAGCTTTAGTCCTTCCAAACTCATAGGGCCCAATGGGGCATCTCCTTTAGGCCAAAGATCATATGAAAAAGGGATAATAGGAATCTATGAAATCATGTCATAACAGAATCAAATGAAGTAACTGGGTAGATACAGCCTAGAAAAGAGAAGACATGGAGGGATATGATAGTGACTCTTAAGCATCTGAAGGGCTGTCATGTGAACGAGTGATTACACTTATTCTGCCCTTGCTCTTTAGCAACTAGAATTGTCCAAATATGTAGTGAATCACACTGGAGGTTGGGGTGGGGAGTGCTGTGCCACCCAGAGTAAGTCCCTTGGCCTTGCTTGCTTCAATTTCCTCAACTACCAGATGTGGACAATAAGAGCATCTCCTTCGGTTTTGTGGTTGTGAAGACTAAATGAGACAACATTTTTAAAGTGCTTAGCACACCAGTGACCCATGTTTGGGCAATACAAATAATCTTCCTTCTCCTCCCAACATTAAGAGTCTCCCAACAGAGATTGAGTGGCAGTCTGATAGCAGCAAATTCCTCCTTCAGGGGACAGAAGGGTTCATGGACAGAAAATTCAGAGAAAATGGTAGATCCCTATGTGTGACAAGTGGGATCCAAAGGAATTGTGTCAATCTTTGTGTGTATCTTTGTTTGACTTATTTCTGATAACTGTAATTAAAAGTACTTGTTGGTCTGCTTACCTTAGACTTAGGTTCATTATCTAAGATGCATTTAGGAAGGTTCTGCCTCCTTTGAGTTACTCTTCAACTAGAAGAACAAAAAGTCACTCAGCATTGGTCCACTGATCTTCTAGCATAGTTGGTCAGTCCCAAATTGGATTTTAAGGTATATAGTGATATGTTATAATCATGACAAAAGTGACATATTGACTCTGTCCTTACCACAAACTATTTTTAAAATCAATAAATTATAGCAGACGAATTCCTTAGGAGAATAAACTGCATTTCAGAAAGAGGGCTCTTCCAAGATCTAAGACGCAGAAAAATTAGCTTGTCAGAGATAGCGTCAAGGGGATTCTTGTTCTGATTTATATTGGCTGTACTAGAGATACCTCGGGTCCCTCACTGCTCTGAGATTCTGTGAATCATATTATGGATAAGGGAACTCTGGAGTAAAGAAAATGCCTCCCTACCAAATCTCTTTTATCCCTTTTGTTCCTAGTTCACTGTCCACAGATCCCAGGACCTAAAAGAACAGAGCTTTAATAAAAATTGGGAAGTTCAGAAGAGGTGCCTAGTTTGATGGAGTTAAAAATTAAGCTAACTCTTCTGAAATCTTCATTTAAAGGTTTTGGATGGTGTGGAGCTCATTCTATAACTCAAAGGCCAGCAGAGGGCAGTCTCTGATTCTTTTAGCAAGTTGCAAAGACTTCAAAAGTAAGACCAAGGATAGAGTGGTCACTTGTGGTCCTCAAAGCAGCCTTGATAAGTGAGAAGGTATCATTACCAAAAAATAGGCCATAGTGGCACAGGGGATAGGAAAAGAAAGGTGGACAGATAGACAGAGGAAATTGTGATTTTTTTTTCCATTTGTTACAACAGTGTATTAATTGTTAACCATCCTATGACTCAGGAGCCTTATGTGCAAAATGAGATTTGAACTAAATAGATGCTAGAGTTTAATCCAGCTTTAGAGCCATGAATCTAATGAATGTTCAGAAATGCTATGTTTATGTCAATCCCTTGAACTTCCAATATAGTAGTTGTTCAAAAAGGAGGTTAAGGTGATATGTGTTTAGGACTGAATCTTAATATTTCCTTCATTGGTTTTGTCAGTCATCATTCAGTTGATCTATCCTCACCTAATTTTAGTGCCAACACTCAATCTGAAGCCTTTCCCTCTTTATCTCTGTCAGGGAAGGTAAGGAGAGAGATAATTGTCCCATGTCCCAAGTTTTCTTCCTCTTCTCCTTATTTCTCCCTATACTTTACTAATATAGTATAATAATAGCAATAATAATAAATTTTCCTTAAAATAAGACTGGAATAAATTCCATTTTACCCAGATCCAGTTTCCAAATATTCTAAATAAGTTTAAATTATAATTTTAATTATTTTGTATTATATTTTGCACAAGGGTTATTTATTCCAAAAATTCATATTAGGGAATTCACTGTTTCCATCTAATTTACTGCCAAAGATTTCAAAGTGGCAGTAAAAGTTTCAAAGGGAGCTTGAAATGCATGATTTCATGAGTTGATTCAATCACTGCAGCCTTTCTCATTTTCATTTTTATGAGGATTTTAAACTACAAAATTCTAGGAAATACATTTAAAATTTTACAAACAATGCAAAGAATTAAGATTTCATATAATATTGGGTGAGTTTCTTACAAATTTATTCCTGAAAATTTGGGTGAGCTTGATTAGCCAATTAAAATCAATAAATTATAGCAGATGAATTCCTTAGGAGAATAAACTGCATTTCAGAAAGAGGACTCTTCCAAGATCTAAGAAGCAGAAAAATTAGCTTCTCAGAGATAGCATCAAGGGGATTCTTGTTCTGATTTATATTGGCTGTACTAGAGATACCTCAGGTCCCTTACTGCTCTGAGATTCTGTGAATCATATTATGGAAAAGGGAACTCTGGAGTAAGGAAAATGCCTCCCTACCAAATCTCTTTTATCCCTTTTGTTCCCATTCTCAATTTTTCTTCTTAAAGCCAAGCTTTTTCACATCCTCTAAATATGTTTAAAGCATCTGAAGCTGGCACAAGGCCACCCATAGCTGTTCTACAAGGATAGGAGGGGGTTGGAGCACTTGGGCTTGCCTCTCCCCACCTGCTAAATCAGAGTATTTGTCCCCAATCCTTCTTTTCAGTCTTTTATATATTTGCATAGTAGCTTTTATTTCTCTTTTCTAATCTTTCAAGTCCATTACACAGACTATGCTATTTTCCTTTACACTTTAATCATATTGCAGACTGCACATACTATTTTTTTAAGGTCCGCAACAAGGAAGTTTTATTCACATTCAAAAAAATTTTATTTATTCTATTTCTGAGGAACACACTATTGTTAAAGATCCAATTTTCTGCAACCAAAGGAATTCCTGTCATTAATCTTCATTAAAATAAAGTCTACTAAGAAACCCATTAAAAGATTATAAAATGCCTGACCGTCCAATTAATTCAGTTTTCTCCCCAAATTAAATAGGAATATTCACTTTTCCTTCTAGTTCTTTATCTGGGTAGTGTCTGGAAGGTGAGGGAGAGACAGGGTGTATTGGCCACAGCAGCAATAGCAGCCAGAGCAAAGTAGCAGCAAGAACAGGAAAATGGGGGTGGGGTGGGGAAAGGAGTAGGGGATGGGGGGGAGTCGATTAGAAAAGAGAACTGCCTTAGCTTCCCCCTTCCCAACTAAATTCACAATTCAAAGTGTGACTCTACGATTGATCAACAAATCCTATGATGTCAGGATCAGTAGAATGCCTTTTATAAAGTCTTTAATTTACTCATTTCCCTCGGAGTAATAAACTTAAGATCAGATACAACCTGGCCTCTCCACACTGAAGAGATTCTGAGGGCACTGACACTGCTTATTAACTACTCTGAAGGTGACATTCCAATAAGCCTTGGAACTCAGATGTGTATGCTCTCTCCCAAGAAAATCCAAATGGAGTCACAAAGAAACTGGCATGAGTGAAATAACAACATGATTGAACAACAACAAAAAAATCATAATAATATTGTTGTTTGTATATCGTGTTTTAGAATTTGCAAAGTACTTTTCCCACATTAACTCATTTGATTTCATGACTCTCTGAGAGATGTTTTTATTATTTTTAATTAAAAATGAGGGGTTGGGAACTGAGTGAGGTAAAATAATTTGCCCAGGAGGGCTGAGGCATGATCTGGATTCAGATCTTCCTGACAAGTAGTCCAACATGCTCTCTACTATGCCACTCAATTGTTCTTTTCTTTTATTTATTTTGGCAGCCAGATGGTTAAATGAATAGAATTTTGGGTCTGGAATCAGGAAGATCCAAGTTCAAATCCAGCCTTGAAATTTACTGTGTGACCCTAGACAACACACAACCTCTGTTTTCTCACCTGCAAAATATGGATAATAATATCAAATGATATAATAATTGTAAATTTTTTCACATAGTAACTGGCACAGTTCTATAGAAATGTTGGCCATTGTTCCTATTACTATTATTATTATTATTATTATTATTATTATTATTATTGTCATTAATCTTGGGGATCACTTCTGAGTAAACAAGCCAAGTAGCTGAGAAGACAATGCATATCAGGTCCTGCATAGACTAATGGTTGATAGAAATTTACTGATTGTAATAAATCAAAGTATACATAATTTTATTCATTTATATATGTCCCAATATAAACTGGAAAATGGCATGGCAAAAACTAGGCATAGACCCCATATCACACCCTATACCAAAATAACTTCAAAATTGTTGTAGGATTTTGACATAAAATATGACACCCTAGATAAAATAGTAGACCAAGAAATTTTCTACCTGTCAGACCTATGGAAAGGGGAGAAATTTATGACCAAGCAAGAAATAGAGTGCATTATAAATTTCAAAATGATTTCAACTATATTAAATTAAAATGTTTTGTACTAATAAAATCAATGCTGCCAAAATTAGAAGGAAAACAGAAAACTGGGGAATAATTTTTACAGCTAAGGGTTCTGATAAAGATCCCTTTCTAAAATATATAGAGAATTGTATCAAATTTATAAACTTATAAGTCTTTCCCCAGTTCATAAATGGTCAAAGGTTATGAATGGAGAGGTTTCAAATGAAGAAATTAAAGTTATATATAATCATATGAAAGAAATGCTCCAAATCATTATTAACTAGAGAAAGGCAAATTAAAACAACTATGAGGTATCATCTCACACCTTTCAGATTGGCTAAGATGACAAAAATAGAATACAATTAATGTTGGAGAGGTTATAGGAGGATTGGGATATTAATGCTTTGCTGGTGGAGCTGTGAACTGATCCAGTCATTCTGGAGAGCAATATAGAATTATGTCCAAAGAATAATAAAACTGATCATATCCTTTGACTCAGCAATACCAATATTAGGCCTATATCCAGAAGAAATCATTAAAAATTGGGAAATCCCACATGTTCCAAAATATCCACAGCAACTCTTTTTGTAGTAGCAAAGAACTGGAAATTGAGATGATGTCCATCAATTGGGGAATGACTGAACAAGTATATGAATGCTATGGAATACTATTGTTCTGTAAGAAACCATAAATGATCGAAATCCAGAGAAGCATGGAATGAATTATAGGATCTGATGTTGAGCAAAGGGAGCAGAACCAAGAGAATATTCTACACATTAATAATAGCATTTTAAGTTTATCACCCTTGATGGAAGCAGCTCCTCTCAGTAGTTCAGAGAGCTAGGACAGTTTCATTAGACTGACTATGGACAAAGTTATCCCCATCCAGAGGGAGAAAAACAAAACAAAACAAAACAAAGAACCCTTCAGAATCTGATGAACACTACATTCAATTTTTAAAACATTTCTCATGCATTTTTTCTATTGCATGCTTTTCTTCCTTTTCCCTTAATCCTAGTTCCCCAAACCAAAAACAGACTAATCTGTAAATATGTTTAACACAAATATGTATGTACAATATTCACTTGACTATTCACTGCTGGGGGTGGGTGGGAAGGGAGGGTGGAAGGAAATTATGCAACTTAAAATATGCTTATGCTTATGGAAGAATGTTGAAAAACTTCCAGAAAAATAAAATATCAATTAAAATGTGTCCCAACAGCCCTTGAAGCAGCATGAGGTGGAGAATTGTGAAAAAATCAGTTTGACAGGTCATGACTGAAATAATTCAAGAGGGAAGAACAGACAAAATAGAAGAATGAGAACAGAGCCTTGATTTGTAGCTACAAGGGGAGAGCCTAGAAAAACAGAAGTTGAGTGAACTGAAAGCATATATAAATTTCTTTAATCAAATTACACTGATTAAAAATCAGAGAATGTGAGAGCTGGAGGGGATGTTTAGGTCATTTCTAGGTTACAATGAACAGTGCCAGGAGGAACCTAGTGGAGGAATTTTGAGCAGAGTTAAAAAAAATCATAATAATAACTGATATTTGTATACTTACTATAAGGTTTGTTAAGTCTTTCTCTTATTCTCATTCAATTTTTATAACAATTACATGAGGGAGGCATGTTAGGCATTATTAATTCTATTTTACAGATAGAGATAGTGAGATATCAAAGTACCTAGAGTGCTGAACTTGAGTCAATTCTCAGCTAAGACTCTTCCTAGAGATTTGACTTCTTTCGACCTCACTTTCATCATCTGCAAAATGAGGAGGTTGGATTAGATGATATTTTAGGTACCCTTCAGGTCTAAATCTAAGATCTTATGAGGTTTAGAGAAGGTTATCAAGGCCAGCCCACTCATAAAGGTCAAAAGTACTTTCTAACAAAAGTCTAAGAGCAAATTATGATTCTAAAGATTCTAAGAACAAATCTATGCTAAAATTGTGTCTTGTCCTGGTCCTCCTGACCTACCCTCCCTTCCATTCAGAATAAATAAGTTTATAAAGTAGTTAGTATAAAGGAGCAACAGCAAGAAATAAGAATTGCAAATGGGGATCCAGGAAGTTATGTACAACAAACTGTCCCAAAGGTTAAAGGAGCATAATTTTAAAAGTGTAGCTTATATTAACCACATCTTTGGTAATATGCCCAAACCACAGGAAACCATCTTTTTTGTCAAGTTTTCTAGTCCTTTGATATGTGAATTCCAGAGAAAACTAAAACCTTTATGGTTCCAGACCAGTAGAACTTCAAAAAGGTGCTAAGAACTTTGAGAAGACGACTTGGAAGTTTTACTGATTAACTTTGAGATGATAGGGATATGCTAAGGACTAGCCCCAAGGTGTTAAAGAGAGAACTTGTCTGTTTCTCCCCCACACAAAATCCTATAAAAATGAGACCTCAAATACCTCCTCCCCTTTTGCCCTCTTCTCTGGGCCTCATCCTTCTGTAGGTCCCTGCTTCCAAGTGCTCCCAACTCCCATCTGTAGTTACACGAATGATCTTCATTGCATCTGCTTCTCATCCCTATCTTCTTCCCCACTCTGCCCAACTGCCCATCCCATCCCATTCCATGTACCCATGCTGGCATCTGCCTGTATATCCCTCCTTACTTAAGCTACTTGTCTCAGTCTTTCTGAACTTTCTGTTCTTATTCTCAAAGTGTTTAATTAAAGAGTAATTCAGCCTTCTTCCAACTGTTGTTCCTGGTATTTCTTGGTGAGTACCCAAAGAACTGGGAGTACTTACTTCTATATCATAATTTCATAAGTTAATTATTAATTAAAGTTCAATTTTCACTTCTCTTCATTATACTGGTAGGGTACCAATGAAAATGAAGGCACACATTATCTTCACCTAACTATTGTTTGGAAAGGGTCAATTAATGATAGCTGGAGGAGAAGGAGGCCTTTTTCAGTAATGAAATTTCTATTTAGGGACTTTTTGGGGGAAATGAGTTTGAAGTGGAAAGCAGGGGAGAGATTAGAGCTGGTATAATAATAATAACTGAGGGAAACCAGACTTTTCTCATTTTCCAGAATAAATTTCTTTGGGATACCTATAAGGTATCTAGAGTGGGTACTATTTTTATTCGATTGCTAGGTCTGGCAATGACCCAGGTCTGAACCAGAAAATCTCAACTAAGAAAAATATGCTTATTAGATTCCTTATTAGAAGAGATGGTATTGTTTACAATCTTTTATCAAAAATAAAAATCAGGGGTGGCTAGGTGGCATAGTGGATCCAGCACCAGCCCTGGAGTCAGGAGTATCTGAGTTCAAATACTCAGATACTTAATAATTACTTAGCTGTGTGGCCTTGGGCAAGCCACTTAACCCCATTTGCCTTGTAAAAACCTAAAAAAAATCAGATTCCTAGTCTGACCATTCTAGGGAAGATAGTTTGTCATGATAGGCAGGCTATCAAAGGGCTGGATGTAGAGTCAAGATGTCCTGTATTCATATCTTATGTCTGATACTAGTTTTATGAGTATAGGCAAGTCAATGTCTCTAGACTCAATGTTTTATTCTATTAAATGGGAATAATAAGATTGTAGATTTAGAACCTAAGGTAACCTTAGAGATCATCTAATTCAGAGGTGTCAGACTTGAGGTCCACAAAATTTCCAAGGGGTAGATTCAGATTAAAGTATAAATGGGAAATAATTAACAAAATAATTAAAAATACCACACAGTCTAGATAATGATTTTTCTAAATGAATATGCAGGCCTCAGAGATCCAATTCTGTTTGGTTTTGACATCACTGGTCTAGTCTAGGGCCCCCTCATTTTACATATAAGATGTAAGACAAGTCATTTGGCCTTGATGTGAACATGAAACTCCTTTAATCACAGTGATCCAGCTTGACCAATTCAGACCCATATTGGAGATTCACTTAGTAAAGCTTATATAATCAAAGGACATACTTGATGGTACTTATGTAAGTCTTAGATGTGGCATGATGCTGGTTTTGTTCTAGGTCCTTATAATTGTCCAGGATAGGCAGACCAAGTGGAGTGGTAACAGCATTGCTTGGGGATAGCTAACATGTGGAGCAGATAGCAGAACTGAGCAGAGTGCAGCTCTGGCAAAGGCAACCAGTGAATGGACAGAAGAAGAGGATTAGGAACTTGGAGAACTGATAAGCAAATTGGAGCTATGCAGATTGAAATATATGTGGACTTAGTGTGCAGCTTCCTGCCACCTAGGTTGTATGACAAAAAAGGCTTATATCAAGCCTCTTCATCATTCCTTTGGTTGCTAGAAAGCAAGGAGAATTGGATTTATTTCAAACATTCTGTTCCCTTTCATTAGAAAAGGATTTGTCATATATTTGCATTGGACTTATATTTTGCTCAAGTCAGCAACATTTGCCTTACATTTTTATTTACAAAATGTAAAGAAACTGAAGTCCATAAAGTATTTGACTTGGTCAAGGTCAAGGAGTAAATGGGCAAGTAACAAATCACCCCTGAACCTTTCACTCTAAATTGAGAATCCTTTCCATAATTTCTTACTGCATTAATATGTATAGCCTTTCCATCTGAAGGTTTCTGTGAGACTCAGAAGAGATAAACACTTTGGAAAATTTAAGCAGGTAGATAAGTGTCAATTTTTAGTTTCATCCTCTTCCTCCATTTCCTTATTAAATCATCATAGAATTTATTTTGTTAAATTGCCATAAACCATCTATATAACTGAACAACCATTTAACTATCAACAAAGACAAAAATCTGAACAAATCTTCAAAATGAGGACTGTAATATTATATAAATTGTTGATCATATAACAGCACAATAACAAATAATTAGAAAATAAAGAACTGTGTTTTCTGTGTATCCCTTTCCAAGTTGACCTGAGGATTTACTATCTTTGCTTTGGTTTTTATTCATCAATATGTGCACAGTTCTGCTTCTACAAATCATATTTTTTTTCATCATACCATATAGGTCTTTACATATTTCCTCCAAGCCATCCCTCTCAACTTATTCCTTTCCATTTTATATTTCATTACCTTGATGGACCCATGATTCCAGTTTATTGGAATGATGGACTCAGAGCAATGGTATGCATCAAAACTTACCCTCACCTTCTTATCTTGGGTAAGTTTTGTCTATGTCCTCACATAAATCCTTCAGATGGTTTCACCCTGTGTGCTACTTTCTCTACCCCTTGACATTGCCAATGGAATACATGAGTTATTCTTCCTTAACTGCTTGCTCTTGTAAGCCCACCTCCTTTTCTATCTATCTTTAGGCAAGTTCTTCTACATAATTCTTGGTTGTTAATGAGTAAAGCCTATTTAGGAGAGAAGAAAAGAGAGGAGAATAAAAGAGGAGACACAAGAAATGGGAAGATAGGTGGAGAGAGAAAAAGAGTGAGATAAGAGTGGAGAAGAGGTAGGGAAGAGGAGAAGAGATGTGAAAGGTGGTGGTGACAAGAAGGGAAATATATTCAACATGTGTCTCCATTGTCTATTGCGTGACCCTTAATTTTAATTCTTTGAAAGCTGTAGTCTGCGATTTGTATTCATATAATATAAGGATGTTAAAATGATGAATGTTGACTTCCAGTAAAGATGGCAGCATAAGATGTCATACAGGAACCCTCTGTTCAAGCACATACACTACAGATTGAATAATGATCAAGAATTCCAAAGAGAAACATCAGTTCCTTTATCTAGCCCAGGATAGTACAAAAAAGAGTGGGTGGCCATGAGTTCTGGAAGAAGAGTCCTCTAGGAAACCCTATGAGTTCAGATGAGCAGACTGAGAATTGTGGTATACTATTGGGTGAGCACAGATCTATTTGAATATTCTTGACTTTAGTGCTTGCTGAATCCCAGTGCCTCTGATTTTTTTTTTTAGGTTTTTTGCAAGGCAAATGGGGTTAAGTGGCTTGCCCAAGGCCACACAGCTAGGTAATTATTAAGTGTCTGAGGCTGGATTTGAACTCAAGTACTCCTGACTCCAGGGTCGGTGCTCTATCTACTGCACCACCTAGCTGCCCCTGATTTTTATTTTTGTAAATAATACTGTCTCTTCTAATAAGGAATCTCTCTGGAGAAGAGAATGAGATTGACAACTTTGTGAAGTTCTGTCTTAAAATCCAAATCACATGCAAGTCAAGATATCACCCATGATAATATTGAGAACAAAGTTGTATAATAATTCATGATTACCTATGTCTTTGGTCTTTCATTTCTGGTTGCGGACTCTCTCTTCCAACATTCTTTATGCTATTCTCCTTCATGTCCATATTTGTTTTGAAATCACCTCGAGTCAAATTGATCCCTGTCTGAGGGCTACTGGTCTCAGTTATGAGGGTTCTGTCCCCAAGGAGAAACTTAACTGAGAAGCAGGGTGAGCAGCAGGACTATGCCAAAAGGCCTCATGATCAGTTTCCTTACCTTATCTGTAGCTGAAACTAAAAGATTTTAATTGAAGGCAGGAATTTTGAGTTTCCTAGAGTTTGAGATGCTGTCTTATGTAGGGGCTCCACCTTCAGCATTACACCATACTGTCTGGTGGCCTGCTACTACTTGTTGGTCCTATTCAGACCTCTTGCCTCTTGTCTAACTCACCTAGAGAAGGACATGCCCTTCCACTACCCAAATCTAGCCAATTCCCAACTTCTGTCTGTGTGTATCTAAGACTGAGGGTGATTCACCTCCTCTTCCCTCACCCCCACTGTCAAGTGACTAAATATGATTATGTTCTCACCCTCAGCCCCCAATTTTTCCCTCCTTCATTTCTCCTTGTATTTTCCCTTCCCCCAGTCTCCCTCTTGTGTTTGTGCTCCTGGTTTCCTCTGGCCTCTATTCACTCTGTATTTGGTGTTTCCAAACTTTTACCTGAGTTATTTGTGTCCTATAGAATTTTCTATTTTTGGTCCCATCCATTAGGCTTTCATACTGTGTGTGTGTGTGTGTGTGTGTGTGTGTGTGTGAGAGAGAGAGAGAGAGAGAGAGAGAGAGAGAGAGAGAGGGAGTCTGGAGTCAGAAGACCTGAATTCAAATATGACCCTCACATTACTTGTTGTGTGACCCTGGGTAATTCATTTAATCTGTCTGCCTCCAGTTTCTTCAACTGTAAAATAAGACTAATAATACCTACCACCCAAATTGTTGTGAGTTTTCCTAGGGGAAGAAGAGTTGTATTCATTGTACCACAGACTGAGTTGGAATAAATTATCTCTCCAACTCCTTTGTTGGTCTTTATTTTTTATTTTATTTATTTATTTAAGGTAATGGGGTTACCTTTTGCAATTATTAAGTGTCAGAGGTCAGATTTGAACTCAGGTACTCGTGACTCCAGGGTGGGTCCTCTATTCACTAGGCCACCTAGCTGACTTTTTAGAGGACTCTGAATCTGTAGGCTGGTGATAAGGCCACTGACATCAGAGGTCTTTGGTTCAACCCATTCTGCTGCTCTGAATTTTCTGTGTGACCTTGAGTGAGTTACTTAGTTTATTTTTTTATCGATGAAATGAGATGGGATAGAGAAGGAGATAACTTAGATCTCTTCAAGCTCTGAACTTAAGATTCTATACTCTCACTTTCCAGGAGGAGAAGAATCTTCATTTCTCCTTTGAAATTTCAGAACTCTTCCCTTCTCTCACCTTATATTTATATAGAATCTATGAAGGAAACAAGACAGGAGTTATTCTCCCCATTTTATAAAAGGGAGATTTAAAGGAGTTAGTTAATGCAGTCATTAAAGTCATCAAAGCTGGTAATCATGAACTCTTGGCTCTTAGTGTGAAAAGCCATCATTTTAGGTAATGGGGAGGCAAGATAGAAACATAAGAGAAGCAAGAATATATTTCTCTCTGCCTCCTTATTTATACGTTTTTGATCAAATAGATGATGGGGAAATCTCATAATGGAAGTATTTGAAACACGATTGAAATATTGTTGTTACATCCACCTAGGGTAGAGATGAACATCAACTAACTCTCAGACCTGAGAATGTGGAACATTGTATGTCTTTACTTTTTTTTCTTTTTTTTTTGCAATTGTATGTCTTTTAATGTGGCAGAATTCTACTTGTTTAATTGGATACCACTGTAGAATAAATAGGTGTCTGTATCTATCTCCCTGGCCATGCCATAACTCTTATACTGGGTCTGGTTCTGGGCTTCAGCTATGAAGTTCTATCAACTTTGCAAATATCTCTTATTCCTTTCTTCTTTCTCAGTTGACCTGAGATAGAAAAGAGACCCTTAGAAATATAGACTGTTTCATTTCTTTTTTTCCCTCTGCCTCAAATCTCATTACAATGCTTTACTGAGAATGCCTGTGCTCTTCATTCCAGAGGTTGGAGACTATGGTTATGGACAAGGGATGGTCCTCTACATCTGGATGCTGGAATAGTTATAGTTTGTAAATAAAGGTGATGTATAGGCAAAAGAAATCAATAAAACTATATTTTAGAAAAAAGGAAAGGACAAAAGAGAAGGTCTGTGGCATCTTTTGCTCAGAGAGTTTCAGTTTGAGAAAAAAACTCTCTTGGATGTATATAAGCTCTTCTTACATACTGGACTTCAGCTTATCCCGTACCTAGGAAACACATTTTTAAAAAGTTAGATTTGCCTTATATGAAAAGTAGATATTTTGGGGTTGGACAAGGGAAAATGAGGGAACCATTAGAGTTCAAATTACAACACCAGCCTCTCTACCCACCCCTATTCATCTCTGTAGTCTGTTGCTGTTGAACTGGTCTTCCCACAAAATTTCAGTCCTGTTATATGGAAAATTAGACAAAAGTCCAGTCAACTTAACAAGACACAGGTGTTTTTCTATCCATTATTTCACTTGTAAATTCTTGGTTCTGGGAATCAGGTTTACCATGCTACTCAGTCACTGTGTGCCCTTGGATCAGTCTCTTTTCATCACTGCATTTCCTTTCAGCTAAACTAGATAATCTAAGGGTTCTCTTTCAGTTGTCACTTGATTTTTAATGTTCAAAGACCACTTTCAACTCTTAACCGTTTATATTCTACATCATATTTTATGTATTATTCCTCTTTTAATTTAAACAAAATTCATTGAGATTCCATAATGTTGTGAATTCTGCCAAACATTTAAGGAACAATTAATTCATAGTCTACATAAACTATTTTAAAAAGGAGGAGAGGAAGGAGTTCTGCTATATTCATTTTATGAATTCAACATGGTGCTGATACCTAAACCAGGAAGAACCAAAACAAAGAAAATTATAAACCAATCTTGCTAATGAATATCGATGCAAATATCTTAAATAAAATTTTAGCAATGAGACTACAGCAAATTATTATAAGGATAATATATTATGATCAGATAGGGTTTATCCCAGGTAGGCAGGGGTAGTTCAACATTAGGAAAACACTCAACATAATTAAACAAATAAATAGCAAAACCAATCATATGATTATCTCAATAAATACTGAAAATGCCTTTGATAAAATATTCATTTCTATTAAAACACTAGAAAGTTTACAAATAAATAGTTTCCCTTAAAATAATAAATAGTATCTCTCTAAAATGATCAACAAATATAAGTAATGGGAATAAACTTGGAGCATTTCCAATTGAATTAGGGGTGAAACAAGGATGCCCATTATATCATTACTATTCAATGTAGCATTAGAAATGCTAGCAGAAGCAATAAGAGAAGAAAAAGAAATTGAAGGTATCAGAATTGTCAATGAGGAAATAAAATTTTCACTCTTTGCAAATGAACTGATGATATGCTTAGAAAACCCAAGAAAATCATCTGAAAAACTCCTTGAAAGAATTAACAAATTCAGCAAAGCAGCAGGATATAAAACAAACCCACATAAACCATCATCATTTCTATAAAGGAACAATAAAGCCAAAGAGAAAGAGATAGAAAGAGAAATTCCATTTAAAATAACTATAGACAATATTAAATACTTGGGAATCTTCCTCCCAAGACAATCCCAGAAACTGTATGAACACAATTATAAATCAATTGTCACCCAAATAAAGATCTAAATAGTTGGGAAAATGTCAGTTATTCATGGTTAGGTTGAGTTAATAATAAAAATGACAATTCTTCCCAAATTAAATTATGTATTCAATGCCATACCAATCAAACCACTATATAACTACTTTACCAAGCTAGAAAAAATAGTAACAAAATTCATCTGGAACAACAAAAGGGCAGGAATAGCAAGGGAACTGATGAAAAAATGTAAAGAGAGGTGGCCTAGCTCTACCAGATTTAAAACTATACTATAAAGCAGCAGTCATCAAAACTACTTGGTACTGGTTAAGAAATAAAATAATTGGGGGTGGCTAGGTGGTACAGTGGATAGAGCACCAGCCCTGGAGTCAGGAGCACCTGAGTTCAAATCTAGCCTCAGCCACTTAATAATTACCTAGCTGTGTGGCCTTGGCCAAGCCACTTAACCCCTTTGCCTTGCAAAACAAAAGCAAAAGAAAAAAAAGCAAAGAAATAGAATAATTGATCAGTGGATTAGGCTAGGTTATAAAAAAGTTGCAGTAAATGATTATAGCATTCTACTATTTGACAAACCCAAAGACATCAGCTTCTGGGATAAGAACTCACTGTTTGACAAAAATTGTTGGGAAAACTGGAAAATAGAATGGGAAAACTTGGCATAGCTCCACATCTCATACCCTACACCAAAATAAGGTCAAATGGGTACAGGATTTAGACATTAAGAGTGATACCATAGATAAATCAATAGACTAAGAAATGTTCTATCTATCAGTTCTACGGAAAGGGGATAAATTTATCACCAAACAAGAATGAACACATTTTTATAAACTGCAAAAATGAATGATTTTGACTATATTAAATTAAAAAGGTTTTGCACTAATTAAAATCATTGCTGCCAAAATAAGAAGGAAAGCAGAAAGCTTGGAAACAATCCTCACAACTAGGAGTTCTGATACAGACCTCATTTCTAAAACATAGAGAGATTTGCATCTAATTTATAAGATCAAAGCATTTCCCAATTGGTCAGTCATCAAAGGACATGAACAGACAATTTTCAAATGAAAAATTAAAGATATATATATATATATATATATATATATATAATCATATAAAAAATACTCCAAATTATTATTGAATAGAGGAAATGCAAATTAAAACAACAGTGGGATATCATCTCACACCTATCAGATTGCCCAAGATGAGGAAAAAGGAAAATAATCAATGTTGGAGAGGTTGTGGGAGGGTTGGGACATAGATGCATTGCTGGTGGAGTTGTGAATGGATCCAACCTTTTTGGAGAGCAATATGGAACTATGCCCAAAGAGCAATAAAAATGTTCCTAGCAATTCCAGCAATGACGCAGAAATTCCACTTCCAGGTCTATATCCAGAAGAAATTATAAAAAAGGGGAAAGGTCCACATGTTCCAAAATATCCATAGCAACTCTTTTTGTAGTGGCAAAGAACTGGAAATTGAGAGGATACCCATAAACTGGGGAGTGACTGAACAAGTCATAGTATATGAATGTTATGGAATACTATTGTTCTATAAGAAACTATAAATGGTTGGACTCTAGAGAAGCATGGAATATCTTATGGGATCTGATGATGAGTAAAGGAAATAGAACCAAGCTCCTCTCAGCAGTTCAGAGAGCTAGGACAATTGTATTAGATTGGCTATGGACTATATTATCCCCATCTAGAAGAAGAAAGACAAAGCACAAAAACACATAACAAAACAACCCTTGAGAATCTGATGAACACTTTCTAAAAATTATCTATTATGTATCTCTTTCCCTTAATCCTAATTCCTCATACCGAAAATTACTAATCTGTAAACATATTTATCAAAATATGTATGTACAATGCTAACTGAGGGGAGGGTGGTGGGAAAGGAGGGTGGAAGGAAATTTTGTAGCTTAAAAATATACATGGGCATATGGATGGAAATAAATTAATTAATTAAAAAAGGGAAAAATGATAAGAAAAAAGAGATTCAATAATGTTGGAGAACTGGAATGGGCTACAAAAATAAATAAGATATAAGACCTCCCAGGAGAAAAGATACAAATACAAATAAATATAATACAATGTAAAATACTGTGGGTAAGGGCTAGACTTCTTGGAAGAATGTGTTTTTGGAAGTGGTATTTTGGCAGGTACACTTAGGAAGGCAGGGTATTTCAAGCAAAGGAAAGTGAGCAGTCAGAGAAATGAGAGCATGCCTGTTGTGTTTGGTTAATCATTCCTCTCTCAAAGGTTGCTGAAATCTCCTAAGTGCTGAATTCAATGTCCTCATTTACTCAGTCCTCATCCATCTTGAAGTCGTTCTGAAGCTTTAACTTTTATTGACCATTCCAATATCCCAGGGATTCTTTCTTCTTTTGAGTTTCCATGGCAATTCTCTCTCCTGATTTTCAGCCATTCTGATAGCTTTATAAAAATGCTTTATTGTCTCATCCCTATCCTGAAAACTTTGTACAAGCATGTCTT
The DNA here is from genome assembly GCF_037893015.1 of Macrotis lagotis. Taxonomy (NCBI): domain Eukaryota; kingdom Metazoa; phylum Chordata; class Mammalia; order Peramelemorphia; family Peramelidae; genus Macrotis; species Macrotis lagotis. The sequence continues at coordinate 364,423,450 of NC_133658.1, forward strand.
TCTTCTGATTTTCTCTCAACAGTCTCTCTCTTAGCACTTGGTTGGTTTCTACATTTCAACATCATCTCATTCAGATGACCCAGAAAGTTACATAGCCAGTTGCATTATGGAATGTCCACTGTATACACATTCAAACCTAAAGTGTAAAACATTCTTCCCCCAAAATACCTTCCCTCCTATTGTCCCTAATTCAATCATCAAAGTAGATGCATTTACAATATGAGAGCCATCCTTGACTTTATTATTTTAATTAATATTTTATTTGTTTTCTAATTATATACAATAGTAGCTTCTACCCATCATTTTCTGTAAGGTTTTGAATTTTACAATCTTTCCTCCACCCTCCCTTCCCTTCCCCAAATCCCACAGAAGGGAGTTTGGTAATCTTTACATTGTTTCTGTGCTATACATTGATTGAAATTGAATGTGTTGGGAGAGAAATCATATCTTTGAGGAGAAAAAATATTAGAGATAGTGAAATTATGTAGTACATAAGACACTTTTTCAAATAAAAAATTGAAGATAATAGACTTTGGTCTTTGTTTAAACTCCACAGTTCTTTCTCTGGGTACAGAGGGTATTCTCCATCACAGGTGCTCTAAAATTGTCCCTAATTATTGCACTGATAGAATGAGCAAGTCCAAGGAGATTGATCATTATCCCCATGTTGCCGTTAGGGTGTACAAAGTTTTTCTGGTTCTGCTCATCTTGCTCAGCATCATTCATGCAAGTCTTTCTAGGCTTTTCTGAATTCCCATCCCTCTTGGTTTCTAACAGATCAGTAGTGTTCCATAACAGACATGTATGCCACAATTTGTTCAGCCATTCCCCAATTGATGGACATTCACTTGATTTCCAGTTCTTTGCTATTACAAACATGGATGCTATGAATATTTTTGTACCAGTGATGTTTTTACCCTTTTGCATGATCTTTTCAGGGTATAGACCCAGTAGTGGTATTGCTGGATCAAAGGTTATGCACATTTTTATTGCAATGCATATATGTACATATTTATAGATTTCTCTAGAAATATTGGATGTATTTGCAGCTCCATTAACAATGTATTAATGTCCCAGATTTCTCATATCCCTTCCAACATTGAACATTGCCCTTTCTGGTCATATTGGCCACTCTGATAAATGTGAGATGGTACCTCAGAACTACTTTAACTTACATTTCTCTAATCAGTAATGATTTAGAGCATTTTTTGTATCACTATGAATAGCTTTGATTTACTCATCTAAAAATTGCTTTTGCATATCTTTTGACTATTTGTTAATTGGGGAATGGCTTGGTTTTTTTTTTTTAAATAAATTTGACTCCATTCTCTATATATTTTAGAAATGTGTCCTTTGTCAGAAATACTAGATGTAAAAATTGTTTCCCAATTTACTACATTTTTATCTTGATTACAATGATTTTGTTTGTGTAAAAGCTTTTTATTTTGATGTACTCAAAATTATCTAATTTATTTTTAATGATGTTCTCCATCTTTTCCTTGGTCATAAATTGCTTCCCTTTCCATAAATATGCCAAGTAAATTATTCCTTGATGTCTAGTTTGCTTATAATATTGCAATTTATGTCTAAATCCTGTACCCATTTTGATCTTATCTTGGTATAGGGTGTGAGGTATTGGTCTAATCCAAGTTTCTGCCATACTAACTTCCAATTTTCCCAACAGCTTTTATTGAAGAGAGAGTTCTTTTCCCAGAAACTGGACTCTTTGGGTTTATGAAACAATAGACTACTATAATCATTTCCTGCTGTCTCTTTTGCACCTAATCTATTCCACTGATCCACCAATCTATTTCTTAGCCAATATCAGACAGTTTTGATAACTGATGCTTTATGGCATAATTTTAAATCTGTTAAGGCTAAGCTACCTTCTTCTGCACTTTTTTCATTAAATCCCAGGATATTCTCGAATTTTTGGTTCTCCTTATGAATTTAGTTACAATTTCTTCTAGCTCATTAAAGTAATTTTTTGGAAGTTTGATTAGCAAGGCACTAAATAAGTAGGTTAATTTAGATAGAATTGTCATTTTTATTATATTTGCTCAACCTATCCAAGAGCAGTGTATATTTGCCCAGTTAATTAAATCTGATTTTATTTGTGTGATGAGTGTTTTATAGTTGTTTTCATCAAGTTTCTCAGTCTGCCCTGGGAAGTAGTCTCCTAATTATTTTATATTGTCTGAAGCTACTTTAAATGTAATTTCTCTTTCTAGCTCTTGCTGCTGCATCTTGCTATTAATATATAGATATGCTGAGGATTTATGTGGGCATATTTTATATCCTGTGACTTTGCTAAAGTGGTTAATTGTTTCTAGACATTTTTTAGATGATTTTTTGGAATTCTCTAGTTAAACCATCATGACATCTGCAAAGAATGAAAGTTTTGTTTCTTCCTTCCCAATTATAATTCCTTCAATTTCTTTTTCTTTGCTTATTGCTAAAACTAACATTTCTTTTTTTTATGTTTTTGCAAGGCAAATAGGGTTAAGTGGCTTGCCTAAGGCCACAAAGATAGGTAATTATTAAGTGTCTGAGACTGGATTTGAACCCAGGCACTCCTGACTCCAGGGCAGGTGCTTTATCCATTGCACCGCCTAGCCACCCCTAAAGCTAACATTTCTAACACAATATTGAATAGTAGTGGTAATATTGGGCATCCTTGTTTTACCCCAATCTTATTTGGAATGCTTCTAGTTTATCCGCATTGCATATAATGCTTGTTGATGGTTTCAGATAGATACTGCTAATAATTCTAAGGAACACTCCATTTATTCCTATGCTCTTTAGTGTTTCTAGTAGGAATGGGTGTTGCATTTTGTCAAAGGCTTTTTCAGCATCTATTGAGATAATCATATGATTTCTGTTTGGTTTGTTGTTGATATAGCCAATTAAACTAACAGTTTTCCTAATATTGTGCCAATCCTTCATTCCTGGGATAAATTCTACTTGGTCATAGTGTATTATTCTGGTGAAAACTCACTGTTAATCCTGTTACTGAGATATTATTTAAGATTTTTGCATCCATTTTCATTAGAGAAATTGGTCTTTAAGTTTCTTTCTCCCTTTTGACTCTTCCTGGTTTAGGTTTCAGCAGCATAATGGTCTTATAGAAGGAGTTAGGCAGAGTTCCATCTTCACCTAGTTTTCCATAGAGTTTATATAGAATTGGAACCAATTTTTCCTTAAATGCTTGATAGAATTTACTTGTGAATCCATTTTACCCTGGAGATTTTTTCCTTAGGGAATTCAATGATAGCTTGTTGAATTTCTTTTTTTGAGGTAGAGTTATTTAGGTATTTAATTTCCTCTTCATTTAACCTGAGCAATTTATATTTTCATAAATATTCACCCATTTCACTTAGATTATCAAATTTGATGGCATACAGTTGGGCAAAATAATTCTGAATTATTACTTCAATTTCCTCCTTATTGGTGGTGAGTTCACCTTTTTCATTTATGATACTGGTAATCTGGTTTTCTTCTTTCTTTTTTAGATTAAATTAACCAAAGGTTAATTTCCATAAAGCTAACTCTTGGTTTCATTAATTAGTTCAATATTTTTCTTTCTTTCAATTTTGTTAATGTCTCCTTTAATTTTTAGAATTTCTAATTTGGTATTTAATTGTGGGGTTTTGATTTGTTCTTGAATTCCTCTTTCTCCATTTTATTCATGTAAGCAATTAAAAATATAATATATCCCCTTATAACTGCCTTGGCTGTTTTCCCTAAGTTTTGGTATGATGTCTTGTTATTGTCATTATCAAGGATGAAATCATTAATTCTCTCTATAATTTGTTGTTTGATCCACTCATTTGTTAAAATGAGGTTTTTTAATTTCCAATTAGTTTTAGGTTTGTATCTCCATGGCCCTTTATTGCATGTGATTTTTACTGCATTATGATCTGAGAAGGTAGTATTCACTATTTTTACCTTTCTGCTTTTGATTATAAGGTTTTTAATGCCCTAGTACATGGTCAATATTTGTGTTAATACCATGTACTGCAGAAAAAAATGTATATTCCTTTCTATTCCCCTTCAATTTCCTCCAAAGATCTATCATGCCTAGGTTTTCTAACATCCTATTTACCTCCTTAACTTCCTTCTTGTTTATTTTATGGTTTGATTATCTAAATCTGAGAGAAGAATTTTGAGATCTCCCAGCAGTAGAGTTTTGCTGTCTGTGTCTTCCTGTAGTTCATTCAGCTTATCCTCTAAGAGTTTGGTGCATACATGCACTTGGTGCATACATATTAGTATTGAAATTGCTTCATTTTCTATGGTAGCCTTCAAAAGGATACAGTTTCCTTCCATATCTCTTTAAATGAAACCTATTTTAGTAGCTGCTTTGACTGAGACAAGGATTTCTATCCCTGCCTATTTCACCTTGACTGAAACAAAATATATTCTGCTCCAGCCTTTTACCTTTATTCTATATATATCTCTCTGCTTCAAATGAGTTTTTGGTTGGCAGCATATTGTAGAATTCTGGTTTTTAATCCACTCTGCTATTTGCTTATGTTTTATGGGAGAATTCATCCCATTCACACTCAAAGTTATAATTATTAACTATTGTCCTCCATGTTATCTTCCCTCTGTTTGTATTCCCCCCCCTTTTTACTCTATCCATATTCCCCAGTATTTTACTTCTGAATACCATCTCCTTCAGTGTGTTTTCCCCTTTATATCCACCCCTCCCCTATCTTTCCCCTTTCCTTCTGTTAGTTCCACTTTTCTTCTCCCCAGCCCCTTTCCCCTTTTAATATATGAAAGGTTAATAAGTTTCTTAACTTAACTGAGTGTGTGTGCATATTAATCCTTTTTGAGTCAAATCTGATGAGAGAAAGATTCAAATGGTTTTCACCTCCTCCCATCTTCCCCTCTATTACAATAGGTCCTTTCACCTCTTCATGTAATGTGATGTACCCCATCCAATCTCCTCCATCTTCCCGTCTGTTTACTGCCCCCCTATTTTAAGGAGATATTGTTTTTAAATCATTCTGAGTCACAAACAAGTCATGAGTATCCGTTACTTCTGGCTAAGAATATTCTCTCTAATAGAGTTACAATTCTCAAGAGTTATGAGAATCTTTCTTCCAGGTAAGGACATAGACCATTTCATTTTATTGGATAGCAATTTTTTTCTTTTCCTTTTTTTACCTTTTCTCCTGTTTCTTGAGTCTCCTATTTGAAGTCCAAGTTTTCTATTTAGTTCATATCTTTTTTTTTCAGGAAAAGTTAGAAGTCTCCTAATTCATTAAATGTCCATCTTTTCCCCTGAAGAGAGGCCTCAGTTTTGCAGGATAGAGAATTCTTGGCTGTATTCCAAGCTCCCTTGCTCTTCAGAATATCGTACTCCAGGCCCTTTGATCCCTTAATGTTGATGCAGTCAGGTCCTGTATCATCCTTACTGTGGTTCCTTGGTATCTAAGTTGTTTCTTTCTGGTTGCTTGTAGGATTTTCTCTTTTATCTGATTGTTATGAAATTTGGCCACAATATTCCTTGATGTTTTCATTTTGGGATCCCTTTCAGGAGGGGATTGATGTATTCTTTCAATAACTATTTTGCCCTTAGGTTCCATGATATCAGGTCAATTTTCCTTCAAAAGATCTTGAAATATTGAGTCCAGGTTTTTTTTTTATTCTCAATGTGTTCAGGAAGCACAATGGTTCCTAAGTTGTCTCTCCTGGATCTTTTCTCTAGGTCAGTAGTTTTATCAATGGAGTGTTTTATGTTTTCTTCTATTTTTTTGATTCTTTTTGTTTTGTTTAACAGATTCTTGTTGTCTCAAGAAGTCATTAGTTTCCACAGATTCCATTCTTTTCTTTAGAGAAGAATTTTCTTCATTTACATTTTGCAACTCCTTTTCCAATTGGTCAATTCTATTTTGAAGTTTTCCATTTTTGCAATTGTGGTTTTAGAGAATTATTTTCTTGTTGTGAGATGTTAACTTTCTCTTGTAAGATGTTAATTTTCTCTTGAGATTCTTTTCCCAATTTTTCCAATTGATTTTTAAACTTCTTCCTGATATCTTCTAAGAAGTCTTTCTGGACTCAAGATCAATTCATATTCTCCTCAGAAGTTCTAATTCCCTCTGAGTTAGGGTCTTTGACTTTGAGCTTTGAGGTAGTTTTCAATGGAATTCCCTTCACAGGCCTTTCTTCATTTTCCTAGGATCTTGTGTTGGGGGAGGGTCTGGTTTCATAGACTTTTGGTTTTGAAAACTCTAGAGGCTTTGCAGACTAGGATTAGTAACTCCAAGAGGGCTGGCCACTAAGGGGTGCTAGAGGCTTTCTCTGAAGTGCCTGTAACCTTGATTTGCTGCCCATTCCCTAGGTCTGGGGTGGGGGGAACAGTAGGGTCTGAATTATCCTTGAACAATGAGGGCTGTGTACTCAGGCTATGTAGTTAATCTTATTCACTCAGTACTGAGAGAGATTTGCTGCCCACATCTGAGCCTAGGGAAGTGGGGGTGGGAAGGTTGTTTTTGTGTTTATTCTGGGAAGAGTCCCTCTCTCTCACAGGGATGGGGTGGGGCTGAACTGGAAACATGGGGACTCTGCCCATGGGCCTGGTCTTTCAGGCCAGCAGAGCTGACCTGATCAATATCTAGCCATGCTGGAGCTCTCCTGCCCACTGCAATGGAACTCTCCCTTCAACCTCACTGGAGCTCTCCTGCCTGATTACAAAGTCAAAAGCTTCCACAGCTATTCTGAGGTTATTCTGGATTTCACTGCACTGCCCTTGCACTGGCTCTCTGCTCTCTGTCCCTGGTTCATCCATATTCCCCTGAGACAGAGCTTGTTGGTAGACATTCTTCTCTGGATTTTGTGGATTTGAGTTCTGTTAAGAGGTTTGTTTCTTATTAGTTCCGAGGGAAAGCCAGGAGACTTTAGCACAGTGCCTGACCTCTCTACCATCTTGGCCAGAATTCCTGATTTTCTTTTTTTAACCATTAATTTGATCTATAAAATTAGTCTACTTGCTTTGCCTGATTATCAATATTCCTAACTATCAGTTATTTTTGTGGTTATACCAGAAGGTTTGGAGACAGATATGAAACAGTCATGACCAGGGCTATTTTCCAGGATAGTCACTATGACCAAGTAACATTCAGTTATATATTTTCCTGGATCAAACCTTCTTAAGTTCTCAAATCAGAATATCTTAGAATTCTAAAGCCACTATATCATAGAATCAAGATCCTAAAAAAACTGCATTGTTGAATATTAGAATAAGAATATTGGACTTCTAATCTATCCTAGAATTGTGGGCATTGACCTGGAAGGCAGGCCTTATGAAGATTAGGTAAAGAACATGATAATGTTTATCCTTGAGAAGAAGAGAAATTTTTAGTTTGTTTTTGCAAGGCAATGGGGTTAAGTGATTTGCCCAAGGTTGTATGACCTTGCCAAGTAACTGAGGTTGGATTTGAACTCAGGTCCTCCTGAATCCAGGACAAGTGCTCTATCCACTGTTCTACCTAGCTTCCCCAGAAAAGAACTTTTAATGACACAATAAAAATGACCTATAGTTTGGAAAAATCTCTGGAATTATCTGGTCTAATGACCAAGGACAGTCCCTAGAAAATATCTAAAAACTAGTCTTCTGTCTTTATTAGAATACTCGCTAACTATTAGGGAATGAGAGAGACATGATATCAATGGATAGAGGTAATAACTTCCAGCAGCAGCCTGTTTCATTTTTAGGTCACTAAATTTTAGGGACTTTTCTCTAGTCATCAAACATTTGCCTTTTTGTAATTGCCATTGCTCCTAATCCTTCCCTTTGGACCAATGAAGAGAAGTATAATGTTTAGATCTAATGACTTATTAAATATTTGAAGATACCTATCATGTCCTTCCTATGTTTTGTTTTCTCCACAATAAATATGCACAGTTCAATTCAAGAATCCTCAGATGTCATAATACAAAGACCATTTGCTATATTTTTCTGTCTTCTTTGGATTTTCTCTAATTTATCAATGTCTCTCCTCAAATGTAGCATCTAGTACTGAATGCACTACTGTCAATGTTGTGTGATCATGTGTGTGATGGAATTGTAATCTCCCTAGGTTGAACACATTCTTCTATGAATGAAGCCTAAAGAAGCATTATTAACTTGTTTGGGGTTGCTATATAAGACAGTTAATCCATTATGACTTAGCTCATTAACAGTCTTACATCTTTTAAAGATAAACTGTAATTGACTAGTCATACTCATCTTGCACTTTTGAGGTTGGCTTGTTTTACCTCTAGTGTAAGATTTTTCTTATATGCTTGGTAAAATTTTATCTCATTAGATTTGGCATAATATTCTAGCCTGTCAAGATCTTTTTGAACCCAGTCACACCCTGTGGGTTTGTTCTACCTTGTGACTTTGTTGTCATTTATATATTTGACAAACTTTATCTTTATCAAAGACATGAATGAAATTATCAATCAGTGAAGATAAAGTTCTCCAGAACCCCCATTTGAAACCTCTTTCTGAGTAAATATGAATTATTGAAGTGGTGTGATGCAATGAAAAGTGTGATGAATTTTAAGTCAAGAGAACCATGCTCAAATTGCTGCTCTGTCCACTGCTATTTTTGTGATGGTTGGCAGGCTTTCTAGCTTTGTGTCCATTACTTTCCTTATCTGTAAAATGAAGGTATTGGATCAGTGAGCATTCAATCAGTGACCCCCAAGGATCCTTGTAGCTCTTAATCTATAAGCCTTTGACTTTTCTTTGGTTCCTCCATTAAAACAGCTCTGATGTCACCTCCTTCTACTCTTGTATGACTTGTGACTCCCTGCTTTTTCTACAAGAATGACATGAAATTCTCTGTCAAATATTCCTTTAATCTGTACAGATATAGTTTGTATTTGTAGTACTTTCTTGATCTACCCAGATTAATTACTATGTTGAAAAAGGGGATGCAGGCCGTTAGGCATTTCCTGTCCTTAATGAGGCTCTAGGAGTTCTCTGGGATCATTTGCTGTCAAATAAAGAATTAGACTTTTGGCGGGGGGCAGAGCAAAGATAAGGTGGAAAGAATCCCGGAACTTCCTTAAACTTTCCCTGGTTTCCCTCAAAATAAACTTTAATCAAGTTGCTAAACTGATTCTGGAGTGACAGAACCCACAAAAGAACAGAGTGAAGCATTTTCCAGTAAGGTCTATCTCAGGTGCAGAGGAAGCATGTTTAGGAGCAGAGAGGGAAACCTGGGAGTGAAAGAGGTAAAAACAGGGATGAGCAGAAGTTTTCCATTTTAGGGGAGTCCCCTAGCATCATTGTTCAGCAAGTGGACAGCACAGCTGACCAGCTTGGATGGCTCCAACATGGTTACACAAACCCCTATTTAGTCAGTGCAACTGTGCTGAACAACCCAACCTAGTAAACAAGCTGTGGATGTTTTCTAAGCAGAAACACTCAACCCTGTGAGCAAGTTGCTGGTTTTCTCAATGCAGCCATCTCCTCCAACACAAGAAGCTTGGGTCAGTGCCCAGGAGCAAAACTCAAAATGAGTAAGAAAAGTCAGAGAAAAGCCAGGCCTATAGAGAGATGTACTTGGACATAAGGAAAAGTACAAGACAATCTCAGAAGAGGATGGTACAAGATGCAATACATGTGAAGTTGCAGAGCTGGTCTCCAATCCAAAAATCTCTTTTAGGAAGAACTCAAAAAGGATTTTAAAAATAAAGCAGAAAAATGGGAAAAGAAATGCTAGAGAAATTAAACATCTTGAAAAAGGAAACACAAAAATTTACTGACAAAAATAAATTCTTTAGAGATATAATTGGGGTCTCAGCTCTTCTCCAAGCTCCCTGATAGGATCCACTGCTCTGGTCAGTCACATTCCTGAACCAAGATGGTGAAGGTCAAAGTTAATGGATTTGGCTGCATTGGGCACCTGGTGACCAGGGCTGCATTCAACTCTGGCAGAGTAGATGTTGTGGCCATCAATGACCCCTTCATTGACCTCAACTACATGGTTTATATGTTTCAATATGATTCTACCCATGGCAAGTTCAAGGGCACTGTCAAGGCTGAGAATGGAAAGCTGTTGATCAATGGAAAATCTACTACCATCTTCCAGGAGTGGGATCCCACCAATATTAAATGGGGAGACACTGGAGCTAAGTATGTTGTAGAGTCCACTGGTGTCTTTACCACCATGGAAAAGGCTGGGGCTCACTTGAAGGGTGGAGCCAAACGGGTCATTGTCTCTGCCCCTTCTGCTGATGCCCCAATGTTCATGATGGGAGTGAACCATGAGAAATATGATAATTCCCTTAAGATTGTCAGTAATGCCTCCTGTAACAACAACTGCTTAGCCCCCTTGGCCAAGGTCATTCATGACAATTTTGGCATTGTGGAAGGACTCATGAGCACAGTGCATGCTATTACTGCTACCTAGAAGACTGTGGATGGTCCCTCTGGCAAGCTGTGGCATGATGGACGTGGTGCTGCCCAAAACATCATCCCTGCTTCCACTGAAGCTGCCAAGGCTGTAGACAAGGTCATCCCTGAGCTGAATGGAAAGCTCACAGGCATGGCTTTCCATGTTCCCACTCCCAATGTATCTGTTATGGTTCTGACCTGCTGCCTGGAGAAACCTGCCAAATATGATGACATCAAGAAAGTGGTGAAGCAAGCATCAGAGGGACCCTTGAAGGGCATAATGGGCTACACAGGGGACCAGGTTGTATCCTGTGACTTTAACAGTGGCACCCACTCTTCTACCTTTGATGCAGGTGCTGGTATTGACCTTAATGTCAAGCTTATTTCATTGGTTTGACAATGAGTATGTAGCAATCATGTAGTCGACCTCCTGGTCTTCATGGCATTCATAGGATAAAATGGGAAGCCCTGGATGAATTTTCATCCCCAGCCAAAGAAAAAGTTACATCACTGGGGAGCCCACATCCCTAACATGCGTTCCTCTGCCAGGGATCCTGTATCCCATTCACATCCTTGTCCCAAAGCACCCCTGTAGTATGGGGGAGAAGTCTAGAGTCCTTTATTGTGTACCATCAATAAAGTCACCATATTCAGTGAAAAAAAAGAAATATAATTGAGAAAATGCAAAAATAAAATAATTCCATCATAAACAAAATTGGGCAAAAGGAAAAAAGATAAAAGTTCCTTTAAACATAAAATTTACCAAATGGAAAAGGAGATGAAAAAGTTGACTCAAGAAAATAATTCCTTGAAGAGAAGCCTTCAGCAAGTGGAGGCTAAAGACTCTTTAGGATATCAAGAGGCAGCCAAACAAAATTAAAAAAATAGAAAAAATGTAAAATACCATATTAGAAAAATAAGTGACCTGAACAATAACTCCAGGAGAGATATTTTAACAATTATTGGACTACATGAAAGTCAAGATGAAAAGGGGGTCTGGACAACATATCTCAAGAAATCATCAAAGAAAACTGTCCTGATATCCTATAACCAGAGAGGGAAAAATCATCATTATAAGAATACATTGATCAACTCCTGAAAGGGATCCCAAAATGAAAATGCAAGGATTATTGTAGCCAAATTCCAGAATTATCAGATCAAAGAGAAAATCCTGCAGCCTGCCAGAAAGATACAACTGAAATACTCCTTAGAGCTACAGTCAGGATTACATATACCTTGGCAGTATCAACCTTAGAGGATTGAAGGGACCAGAATATGATCTTCCAGAGGTCAAAGATCTTTGTACAACCAAGAATAAACTATCCAGCAAAACTGAGCATATTCTTTGGGGGGATGGATATCTAATGTAATAGGTGACTTTAAAATTTTCCCTGATGAAAAAACCAGATTTGAACAGAAAATTTGACCTCCAAGCATGAAACACAATAGATAACACAAAAATGTAAACAAAAGGGGAAAAAAGAAAGATTAAACTGTTATATCACTACATGGGAGGATAATACTTATAACTTGAGAATTATTTCTCTTTTAGAGAGAGAATACTTAGAAAGTATGAGCATAAATTGATTTTGATAGAATGATTTAAAAAATTAAGACATTAAAAAGGGATTGTACTGAGATAGAAAGAAGGGTGCAGCACAATGGCATTAATTACATTACATGAAGACGTGCAAAGCACTTATTACAATAGATAGAGCAAAGGGGGGGAGTTGAGAAATGCCTGAATTTTATTTTTATCAGTCTTGGTTCAAAGAGAGAATAGCACAAACACTCAGTTGGGTTTCCTTATAGGGAATTATAAGGAAAAGGGGAAGGAAGGAGAAACTGATAGAAGGGAGAGAAGAAAGGAGGGAAAAATTAAATGAAGAAAGGGTGAAGAAAAGGTAGGGGATAGAAGGGAACATATTGAGGGTGGTAGTGTTCAGAAGATAAATAATAGTAAGGAGGGATAAGTTGAAAAGAGAAAAATTAGTACAAATGAAGGGGAGAAAGGATGGAGGATAATAACAAATTAGTAATTATAAATATAAATGTGAATGGGATGAACTCTCCCATAAAATGGAAATGGATAGCAGAGTATATTAAAAACACAATCCTACAATATGCTGTTTACAAGAAACACACTTGAAGCAGAAAGATATACCCAAAGTAAAGGTGAAAGACTGGAACAGAATATATATAATGTTTCAGCTAAAGTGAAAAAAAATACACTATGATTATGTCAGATTTATACCAAGAATGCAAGTTGATCAATATTAGGAAAGCAAGCAATATAATTATTTATCAAAAAGCTAAGGACAAAGGAAATCTCCTAGGAGACTTGTCTATAATGTACAGTATTGAATTGCACAGTTGCTTGCCAAAGTCTAACTTCTTTATACAATGCTATATGATGAATTGCTATCTTTTCTGAGATTTGAAGTGATGTGAGGGCAGAAGTTTTTTGACATTTCTAATAAGTTGTCTTCCTGGGTTTGCAATTAACATTGGGGAAGATATTCACTGATTTTGACTTTTTACCTAGTGGCAAAAGAGAAGTGGAGGCTGAGTACTTATAGAAGAAATCAATTTTTTGGCCAGGAACATAGTTTGAAATGTTTATTACATTTTCTTTTTTCCCCCATTTTGTTCAAAGATGATGCCACCTGATATCAACTGTAGATCACCTAAAGAGGGATTTAAAAATCATGGATATATTGGAGAGAGAAATAGCATTTCTTGGAGACCTAGGGTTGTGAGAAGAATGAGAAAGTATATAACTGTATTTTGGGTGGTATAAGGATGGCTGATACATTTACAGAGTCAATGGGGCAAATTGCAGAGATCAAAAGTGGTCAGTTTGGAGAGATTAGGTGGCACAGTGGATAAGGCACCAACCCTGGAGTCAGGAGAATCTGAGTTCAAATCTAGTCTCAGACACTTAATAATTAGCTAGATGAATGACCTTGGGCAAAAAATATTAATTTGATATCAATAATTTGATAATTATTTTAAAAGTGTGTATATAGCAGGTGATTTATAAATTAAACAGTTTTAACATTTTTGTTCATGTTTTAAAAGAATCAAAATAATCTTAGGTGAAAATGCATTCCTCTTAAAAAAGATTGTTGAAAATGAAAAAAATAGATCACAGGTCATTTTTCTTTGGATCTGTTTAATTTGATTAACATTGCTTTCCTTAAAAGAATATTTGAGATAGTTATTACAGAGAATCATATCCTGTCACAAAAACTTTATCCCATTTGTTTAAATATCCCCTTATCATTTTCATAAGATAAAGAAAATTCTCACAGGAACATGTAACTGACAACAGATACCAATATGCATTAGCCTAAGTGTCTCTTAGAATTAACTAAATGTAAACAAAAATGGCATAAATTTATATTATTTTTTTGTACTGATCACCTGGCATGATTCCAGAATTTATCATAAGGACCAGGGGTTTATGAAAGAAAAGCTTACCTTTTTTTATTTAGATATCAGTTTCCAGGTAAAGTTATATAGATAAGTGTCTTGCATCAGATTTTAAATCTACCAGGTGAAACATATCCAAATGTCATGCTTGTGAAACTGAGTTAGAAGAAAGAAACTTCAGACCTTGTTAAGCAGCAGTTTCTTCAGCCTTACCCAATGAGGTGAATCAAATGAAATTTCTTTTTTTATCTCTTGCTGCTGACCCATGTTCCTAATGCATAGAAATGTTCATTAATATGAATTTATTTCATATCCAGCTACTTTGCTAGAGTTGTTGATTATTTCTAGTAGTTTTTTTAATGGATTCTCAAGCAGTTCAGTAGATTATGAATCTTCTTCCTCATTGCCTATTATAATATCTTTAATTTCTTTTTATTTTCTTATTCCTAAGGTTAAATTTCAAGTACAATATTGAACAATAATGGTGATAAATGATACCCTTATCTCACCCTGATCTTACTGGAATGATTTCTAGATAATCCCCATTGCATGTGAGGATTGTCAATGATTTTAGATAGATACCACTTATCATTTTAAGGAAAAATTCATTTATCCCTATGTCTCTAGTGCTGATAGGAATGGATGTATTATGACAAAAGCTTTTTCAGTCTCTATTCTGTTGATTATATGATTTTTGATAGTTTTGTTATTTATATGGTCTATTATGGTGATAGTTTTCCTTATATTGAATCATTCCTATATTTCTAGTATAAGTTCTACTTCATTATAATGTATTAACTTAGTGATGATTTGGTGTAATTCCTTCACATATTTTTTATTTATAATTTTGGCATAAATATTCATTAGGGAAATTGGTCTATAATTCCTCAATTTCAATTCTTCCTGGTTTAGGTATCATCACCATGTAAGATTCATTAAAGGAATTTGGTGGAACTTCATTTTAGCCTATTTCTACAAATAAGTTTATATGCTATGGGAATTAATTATTTTTTAAAAGTTTGGTGAATTGCACTTGTGAATCATTTGACCCTTGCAATAATTTCTTTTTTTTAATTTAGGTTTTTTTTCAAGGCAATGGGGTTAAGTGGTTTGCCCAAGGCTACACAAATAGGTAATTATTAAGTGTCTGAGGCTGGATTTGAACCCAGGTACTCCTGACTCCAGGGCTGGTGCTCTATCCATTGCACCACCTAGCCACCCCTGCAATAATTTCTTAGAGAATTCACTGATGACTTGTTCAAATTCTTTCTCTGAAATGGAATCATTTAAGTATTTTGTTTATTTTGTTCATCTAGGCAAATTGTTTTTGGAAATATGCATCCATTTCATTGCATATAGTTGGGAAAATAGCTCTGAATTCTTGTTTTAATTTTTTCTTTATTGGTGGTGAATTCATCCTTTTCATTTTTGATACTGTAATATAGTTTTCCTTCTTTTTAAAATCATATTAAGCAAAATTTTCTGTATTTCATTGATTTTCTCACAAAACTAACTCTTCTGTTTTTACAAATTTAACTGTTTTCTCTCTGAATTTTATTAAACTCTCCTTAGATTTTTATGAATTCTAATTTGGTATCTAGTTGAGGGTTTATAATTTATTACCTTTGCAGTCTATTTAGTTGCATACCTGACTCATTGATCTCCTCTTCCTTTAATTTATTCATTTATACATTTAGAGATATAAATTTTCTCCTACGAACTGCTTTGACTGTATCTGGGAAGTTTTGATATGTTGTCCCATTATTGACATTCTCTTAAATAAAATGATTGTTTCTGTGCTTTTTTTGTTTGATCCACTTATTCATTTTTTCTTTTTTGGTTTATTTTTTATTATTACAATAATCCTATTGTGAGAGTAAACATAACCCCCCCCCTCCAAAATCAAAAGATGAGAAATCTCAAGAATAGTGAGAAAGAAAAAAAAAGTACTTCAGTCTGTGTTCAGATTCCAATGGCTCTGTCTCTGGGATGAATTGCCTTCTTTATCATGAGTCCACCAAAGAAGTAGCTTCAATATTTTTCCCACAGTTGCTATTACTAGCTGTATTTCCCTCCACTCTATTCCTTCCCACTCTCATTTATTCTATTCTCTCTCCCCTTTCACCCTGTCCCTGTTCCAAAGTGTGTTGTATCTGGGTATCCTCTCCCACTATCTTCCCTCTCTTCTATCACCTATTCCCCCCCTTCCCTCCCCCCATTCCCCCTTATCCCATCCATTTTTCTCTAGGGTAAGATAGATTTCTATACCCTATTAAATGTATATGTTATTTTCTCTCTCAGTCATTTCTTCCTCTCCTTTCTCTTCCTCCCAGTGCTTTCCTGTATCATCCATTGACTCCATCTTTTTACTGTATTATACCACTATATTCAGATCTTTCCTGTGCCTTGTCTATATATGCTCCTTCTAACTGCTCTTATAAATGAGAAAGTTCATATGAGATCAGTATCTTCTTCTAATTCAGGAATTCAAACAGATCAACCTCATTAATTCCCTCAGAGTTGGTCCTTCTTGTCCGCCCTGTCTTTGGTTTACCTGAGTTCTGTACTTGAAGATCAAACTTTCTGTTCAGCTCTGATTGTTTCAATAGGAAAGTTTGAAAGTCCCTTGTTTCATTGAAAGTTCATCTTTTCCCCTGTAAGAGGATGCTCAGTTTTGCTGGGTGGTTGATTCTTGGTTGTAAACCAGAACTTTTTGCCTTCCAGAATATCATATTCCAAGCCATATGAGCCCTTAATGTAGATGCTGCCAAATCTTGTATAATCCTCAATATAGAGCCACAGTAGTCGAATTGTTTGTTTCTGGCAGCTTTTAGAATTTTCTCTTTGACTTGGGAGTTTTGGGATTTGGCTATAATATTCCTGGAAGTTTTTCTTTTGGGATCTCTTTCAGTAGGGGATTGGTAAATTCCCTCAATTTCTATTTTACCCTCTGTTTCTAGGATCTCAGGGTAATATTTTGGAAAATTTTCATGGAAATTTTAATCTTCAATTTCAATAAATTTTCAATACATTTTTTATTTCTTGAAAAATAAAGTCTAGGGTCTTTTCCTGGTTGTAACTTTCAGGTAGCCCAATAATTTTAAAATTATATCTTCTGGATCTGCTTTTGAGGTCAGTTGTTTTTCCAATGAGATATTTCACATTTTTTTCTAATTTTTTCTTGGGGGGGATAGTTTTATTTCTTCCTGATTTCTCACAAAGTCATCAGCTTCCTTTAGTTCCATTCAGCATTTGAAGGAGTTATTTTCTTCAGATAACTTTTTTAAAATCTCATTTTCTAGCTGGCCAATTCTGCTTTTTAAGGCATTCTTCTCCTCAATTTTTGTGTTGCTTTTTCCATTTGGCCTAAACTGGTTTTTAACATATTATTTTCTCCAGTATTTTTTTCACCAAGCTGCTGATTTGATTTCATGATTTATCTGCATTGCTCTCATTTCTCCTCCCATTTTTTCCTCTACCTCCCTTAAGTGCTTTTCAAAATCTTTTTTGAACATCCATAGCCTGAACCTATTTTCTATTTCTCTTGAACATTTTGGGTATAGAAGTTTCGATTTTGTCATCTTCTGAATATTCCATGGGAACAAGATAATTTTCTATGGTCACATTCTTCTTTTTCTTTAGTATGTTCATTTCTTCAGCCCATGACTGATTTGCCATACTTCCAAGGCTTTGGGGAGTTTTGGGGATAAATTTGAGATAAATAAATCTTAATTCCTCCAAGGTCTTACAGAGGCTTTAAGTGTTCTCTTGCTTGTGTATTGCTATGTAGATGATCACAGGCACTCCCCTTTTCCCTGGAGCTATGAGGAGGGTCCCTGCCTGGCTATGGTGATGTGGGAGCCCAAAATGCAGCCTGGATTTGGGTGAGGGCAAACAGCAGAGTCCTGTCTCAGGGAGACAGTCTCCCTCAACCTCTTTACTGTCTATGGGCTGTGCTCTGGAAGTGCAGGCTGACTTCCCTGATTCCCACTGCAGGTTCTTCTCTGAGGCTGGTGCTTGCTCTGCACTCACACTGGGACTGCAGAGTTCTCTCACCACCCAGTAGAGTTCTCTCATCACCCCTTCAAGCTGTTTCCAATGATCTCTGGGCCAGGAGGTCTGGAAACTGTACCCTCTGCCATAGACTCAGGGATCCATAAAAATCTAGGCACTCAGCCCAGGTGTACTGAGCTGTGACTGTGGCTGTGGCTGTGACTCACAGAAGTTTTTTCCAACCCCAATCCAAGTGAAACAGACTTCCCACGGAACTTCTAAGTTGTCTTGGACTGGGAAGTTTTATCACCCAGTCTTTTTGTGGGTTCTGAACCTCTTAATTTTGGTTAGAGGCATAATTTGATGTTTTTTGGAGTTTTTTTATGGAATGAGTTTCTGGGAATTGCTGCCTTCATGATGCCATCTTGGCTCTGCCCCCAATCCACTTATTTTTTAAAATTATGTTATTTTCTCATTAATTTTAGTCTCTATTTCCATGGTCTTTTACTACATTTAATTTTTATTGCATCTTGATCTGAAAAGAATGAATTCAATAATTCTTCCTCTCTGCATTTGATTGAAGTTTTTATTGCCAAATATATGATTAATCCTTATATAGGTGCCATGTTTTACTGAGAAAAAAGCTTTATTCCTTTCTATCCCATTCAATTTTCTCCAGAGATATAGCATATTTAACTTTTAAAAAACTCTATTCACTTTCTTATTTATTTTGTGGGTAGATTTACCTAATTCTGACCAAGGGGGCTTGTGGTACCCCACCAGCATACTTTTGCAGTCTATGTCTTCCTGTAACTCATTTACCTTCTTCTGTAAGAATCTGAATGCAGTATGGCTAGGTAGCACAATGGCCCTGGAGTCAGGAGTACCTGAATTCAAATGTGGCCTCAGACACTTAATAATTACCTAGCTGTGTGGCCTTGGGCAAGCCACTTAACCCCATTGCCTTGAAAACAAAACCTAAAAAAAAAGAATTTGAATGCTATACTATTTGGTGCTTCTAATGTTCAGTATTTTTATAACTTAATTGTCTATGGTACCTTTTAGGAAAATGTAGTTCCTTTCTTTATCCCTTTAAATGAGAACTATTTTTGCTTTTGCTTTGTCTGAGATAGGATTTCAACCCCTTCTTTTTTCCCTTCAACTGAAGCATAATATATTCTGCTCTACCTTTTTGTTTTTTATTCAGTGTATATCTCATTCTTTCAGATATGTTTCTTGTAAACAGTCTCTTATAGGATTCTAATTTTTAATACATTCTTTCTGTGTCCATTTTATGGGAGAGTACATCACATTCACATTCACAGTTATCATTATTTCTGTATTCCTCTCCATCCTATCTTTTCCCTGGTTGTACTTTTCCCCTCTCTTTTCACCTTATTCCTCCTCACCAGTGTTTTGTTTTTGACTACAGCTTCTTTCAATTTACCCTTCCTTCTATTGGCTAGCTTCCCTTTTCCCCTTACCCACCCCAGTTTTGCCATCTAGTTTCCCCTCCCTTTTATTAATCTCTCCTTCCTTTTCTTTCTGCCTTGGCCCTCCTAAATCTCTTGAGGGTTAAAGAAATTTCTAAATGCAAATTTATACATACATGTATACACACACAAACATATACATATATATGTATGTATATATATCAGGGCTATCCAAAATGTGTCCTGCAGTGTGATTTTATGTGACCACCTATGGGTTTACTAAATATGTTAGTAAATAAAACCAAGTTATTGCAGAACTCTCATTAAAATGGCAACTCAAAATATAGTCTATTGCTTCAATAAAAAATTGTAAATGTACGATTAGACAGTCCTGATGTATGTGTTTTACCTCTTTGAGCTAAATCCGATAAGAATAAAATTCAAGCAATTCCCATCCCCTCCTTTCTTTCTCTCTACTGTGACAGGTCCTTTGACCCTCTTCCTGTGATGTACTTAACCCTATTGAAACATACTCTTTCCTCTTTTCCCAGCACAATACTTTTCTTCATGCCTTAATTTTTTTGTATATCATCACATCAGAGTCAGCTAATGTCTATACCTTCTGTCTTAGTATATTCCTTTGAAAAGAAATAGAGTTCTCAAGAGTTTCAAGTACCAGGGACACCTAGGTGGCACAGTGGATAGAGCACCAGCCCTGGAGTCAGGAGCACCTGAGTTCAAATTTGGCCTCAGACAATAAATAATTTCCTAGCTGTGTGGCCTTGGGAAAGCCACTTAACCCCATTTGCCTTGGGAAAAAAACCCTAAACAAAAGACGAGTTTCAAGTACCATCTTCCTATGTAGGGATATGAACAGCTTAGTCTTATTGAATAACATGTTTTTCTTTTTCCCTCCTTACACACACACACACACACACACACACACACACACACACACACAGACACACATGTGCTTATATCTATATCTTTATATCTATATAAAATGAAAATCATATTTCAAGATCAAATTTTCTGATCAGCTCTGTTTTTTTCCAAACTCGACTATTTCATTGAATATCCATATTTTCCCCTGAAAGAATATGTACAGTTTTGTTGGGTATTGATTCTTGATTGTAAGCCAAAATTCTTTGATCTCTGGGATATTATATTTTAATCCATTTAATTTTTTAATGTTGATACTGCCAAGTCCCACATAATTCTTAGTGTATCTTCTTAGTATTTAAATTTTTTCTTTCTATATGCCTGCAGTATTTTCACCTTGATCTGATAATTCTGGAATTTGGCATTGATAATTGATTTTTATTTTGAGGTCTCTTTCATGAGGTGACTGGTGGATTCTTTCAAGTGACATTTTACCTTTTGTTTCTAGGATATCAGGACAGTTTTCCTTGATGATTTCTTAAATGACACTATCCACACTCCTTTTATGATCATGGATTTCATATAGTCCAATAATTATTTTTAAATTTATTTATTTACCATTATTTTGTACAAATGATTTTTTTATGCATTACAAAGGTATTTTTGTTTGAGTAAACATAATACCCCTCCCCCCAAAAAATATAGACCCACATGAGCGATAAAGTAAAGGAAAGAGAAAAAAATTAAAATTAAAATTAATGATAATAATAATAACAATAATAATAATATGTGCAGTGAGGTGGCACAGTGGATGGAGCACTGGCTCTGGAGCCAGGAGCACCCAAACCCAAATCTAGCCCCAAACACCCAAAAATCACCCAACTGTGTGACCCTGGGCAAGCCACCCTAGGCCCATTGCCCTGCAAAAACAAAAATAGACCCAAAATATAACAAAATAATAATAAAAATAATCATAGTAGTGGTGGCCAGGTGGCACAGCAGACAGAGCACCAGCCCTGGAGCCAGGAGCACCCGGGTTCAAATCCAGCCTCAGATACCCAACAATCACCTAGCTGTGTGCCCCCAGGCAAGCCACCCAACCCCATTTGCCCCAAAAACTCACCCCAAATAATGATAATAAAAATAATAACAACAACAACAACAACAACAATAATAATAATAATAATAATAATAATAATAAGAAGAAGAAGAAGAAGAAGAAGAAAATTTCCTTCAGTCTGTGTTCCAACACCTCTAGCTCTGTCATGGGTAGATCACATTCTTTATGATAAGTCCATCACAAAAGCTACTTCCATATTTTTCCACTATTGCCATTGCTGCTCAAAACTCCCTCCATTCATATTTCCCCACTATCATATACTATATTTTCTCTCTCCTTTCACTCTGCCCTTTTTCTTAAATGTGCTGTAGGGTAGCTGAGTGGTGCAGCAGACAGATCCCTGGCCCTGGGGCGAAGAGGACCCAAGCCCACATAGCACCCCTTAGGCCCAGCATCCACCCAACCCTATGGTCCTGGACAGGCCATCCAATCCCAGTCCCTTGCAAGAAGTATAAAAGAAAATGTGTTATATCAGACTACTCTCCTGCCACGGTCCATCATCTCCTCCATCACTCACATCCTCCCCTTCCCCCGGCCCCCTTCTCTCCTTCTTACTCTAGATATCTATACCCCATTGAGTATATATGCTGTTTCCTTTCCTAGTCACCTCTGATGAGAGTGAAGTTTCCCTCATTCCCCCTTGCCTTACTCCCTTCCATATCATTGTAATAAAAAAAATCTTATTATATGAAATATCTTAGCCTACTCCACCTGTTCTTTTTTCTTTCTCCCATTACATTTCCCTTCCCTTCCCTTCCCTTCCCTAATCACCCCTATTGACTCCATTTTTACAACATAATATATCTTCAAATTCTTCATATCTTCATATCTTCGAATATCTTACAACATAATATATCTTCAAATTCACCTTTCTCCTGTGTTTCATCTATAAAAGCTCCTTCTACCTACTCTATTAAATGAAAAGGTTCATATGAGTATTATCAGTATCATTTTTCTATGCCGGAATACATCATCATTAAGTCCCTCATATTTTCTTCTTCTCCTCCACTCTCTATGCTTCACCTGAGTCATGTATTTGAAGATCAAGCCTTCTGTTCAGCTCTGGCCATTCCAACAGGAACATTTGAAATTCTCCTGGTTCATTGAAAGTCCATCTTTTTCCCTGGAAGAGGATGTTCAGTTTTGCTGGGTAGTTGATTCTCGGTTCTGAGCTCTTTTACCTTCCGGAATATTATATTCCAAGCCCTACGAGCTTTTAATGTAGTTGCTGCTAAGTCCTGTGTGATCCTGATTGCAGCTCCACAGTATTTGAATTGTGTCCTTCTGGTTGCTTGTAATATTTTTTCTTTGACTTGGGAGTTCTGGAACTTGGCTATAATATGCCTGGGTTTTTTATTTTTTTGATGTCATTCTTGAGGAGATTGGTGGATCCTCTCAATTTCTATTTTGCCCTCTACTTCTAGGATATCAGGGCAATTTTCCTGTAATAATTCTTTGAAAATGATGTCAAGGCTATTTCCCTGATCATTACTTTCAGGCATTCCAATAATTTTTAAATTATCTTTCCTGAATCTGTTTTGCATATCAGTTGTTTTTTCAATGAGATATTTCACATTTTAGTCTAATTTTTCATTCTTTTTGGTTTGAAGTATTTTGTCTTGATTTCTTGTAAAATCTGCAGCCTCCCTCAGTTCCATTCTATAGCTGAAGGATTTGTTTTCCTTAGAGAGCTTTCTTATCTCCTTTCCCATCTGGCCAATTCTGCTTTTTAAAGCATTCTTCTCCTCAATAACTTTTTGAACTGTTTTATCCATTTGACTTATGCTGGTTTTTAACATGCTATTGTTTTGGATCTCTTTGACTAAGCTGCTGACTTTTTTCATGTTTTTCCTGCATTTCTCTCATATCTTTCCCCAATTTTTCTTTTATCTCCCTCACTTGATTTTCAAAGTCTTTTTTGAGCTCTGTCATAGCCTGAGCCCAATTTCTGTTTTTCTTGGAGTCTTTACATGCAAGAGCTTGTACTTCCTCATCTTCAGATTGAGTATTTTGATCCTTCTTGGGATCATAGACAAGGTATTTCTCAATGGTGTTCCTCTTTTTTCTCTGTTTATTCATTTCTCCAGCCTGTGCCTGGTTTTGGGAGTGCTTCCTGAGCTTTTGAGCATTATTGGGACCACACACACACACACACACACACACACACACACACACACACAAGGATCTCCATGTATGAGGATCTGTCTTCACTCCTGGTCTGTAAACAAACACAAGCACACCCCTCTGCCACAGGGCTGAGGTGGGATGGACCCTGCTGTTCTATGGGGGGCCTAGACTGTGATCAGGATCTGAATGTGGTCAGAGCCCTAGAGTCCTGTTCTAGGCACAGAGGACAGATCTCGGCAGTCTCTCTCCACTCCCCTACCTAGGCTCAGCACTCATGCCTGGGGGCTCCTGCTTACTGGCTCCACCTGCTTCTGGTTCCTGGATCTGAGTTGCCACCAGTGCTGCTCGCTGAGTGCCCTGAGGACTGGACTTCACTGGCTCCCTCTGGCAGAGGTCCCCCGGCTGAACCACCAAGTTGTGCCTGGTGCTCCCCTGGGGTATAGGTCAGGAAACTGCCCCTGCTGCCATGAGCTGCAGCTCCCAGCACCCTGGGGCTACCTCTGGAGTCTGAAGTTCTTTCACTTTGGTGGGCTACCCCTATAATCCTGTGGAATGGAGCCTTTCTGCTATTTTCCAGGTTACCTTGGGCTAGAGAATTGCCTCCCTGGATATCTCTGTGGATTCTGTCTCTTGAAAATTCAGTTAGAGTTATAATTTTATGAGTTTTGAGAGAGAGCACCTAAGAGACAAAACTTCTCCATCTTGGCCCCACCCTCCTAATTCAATAATTCTTAAATCATCTCTCCTAGAATTAGTTTCCAGGTCACTTGTTTTTCCAATGAAGTGTTTTATATTTTCTTTTACTTTTTCATTCTTTTGATTTTGCTTAACTGATTCTTGATTTCTTATTAAGACTGCAACTTCCACTGGCCAAATTCTAGTTTTGAAGGAATTATTTTCTTCAGTTTCTGGTATCTCCTTTTTCATTTGACCAATTATATTTTAAATGTAATTTAATTTTTCCAATTACATACAAAGGTAGTTTACAACATTCATCCATTTACAAGGTTTTTTTCTTTTTTCCTTTTTTTCCTTTTTTTCTTTTTTTATCCTTTCAATATTATAGTCTTTATTTTTTAAAAATTTTTATTAAAGATATTATTTGAGTTTTACAGTTTTCCCACAATCTTGCTTCCCTCCCCCACCCCCACCCCACAGATAGCACTCCATCAGTATTTACTTTGCTTCCATGTTGTACCTCGATCCAAATTGGGTGTGATGAGAGAGAAATCATATCCTTAAAGAGAACAGAATTCTCAGAGGTGACCAGATCAAACAATAAGACATCTTGGTTTTTTTTCCAAATTAAAGGGAATAGTCCTTGTACTTTGTTCAAATTCCACAGCTCCTTATCTGGGTACAGATGGTACTCTTCTTTGCAGACAGCCTAAAATTGTTCCCAATTGTTGCGCTGATGGGATGAGCAAGTCCTTCAAGGTTGAACATCACTCCAAAGTTGTTGTTAGGGTGTACTGTGTTTTTCTGGTTCTGCTCATCTCACTCAGCATCAGTTCATGCAAATCCCTCCAGGTTTCCCTGAAATCCTGTCCCTCCTGGTTTCTAATAGAACAATAGTGTTCCATGACATACATATACCACAGTTTGCTAAACCATTCCCCAATTGAAGGACATTTACTGGATTTCCAATTCTTTGCCACCACAAACAGGGCTGCTATAAATATTTTTATACAAGTAATGTTTTTACCCTTTTTCCTCATCTCTTCAGGGTATAGACCCAGTAGTGGTATTGCTGGGTCAAAGGGTATGCACATTTTTGTTGCCCTTTGGGCAAAGTTCCAAATAGCTCTCCAGAAGGGTTGGATGAGTTCACAGCTCCACCAACAGTGTAATAGTGTCCCAGATTTCCCACATCCCTTCCAACAATGATCATTATCCTTCCTGGTCATACTGGCCAATCTGAGAGGTGCAAAGTGGTACCTCATGGAAGCTTTAATTTGCATTTCTCTAATAATTAATGATTTAGAGCATTTTTTCATATGGCTATGGATTGCTTTGATCTCCTCATCTGTAAATTGCCTTTGCATATCCTTTGACCATTTGTCAATTGGGGAATGGCTTTTTGTTTTAAAAATATGACTCAGTTCTCTGTATATTTTAGAAATGAGTCCTTTGTCAGAATCATTATTTGTAAAGATTGTTTCCCAATTGACCACATTTCTTTTGATCTTGGTTACATTGGTTTTATCTGTGCAAAAACTTTTTAATTTAATATAATCAAAATCATCTAATTGGTTTTTGGTGATGTTCTCCAACTCTTCCTTAGTCATAAACTGTTCCCCTTTCCATAGATATGACAGATAGACTAGTCCTTGATCTTCTAATTTGCTTATAGTATTGTTTTTTATGTCTATGTCCTGTAACCATTTGGATCTTATCTTGGTAAATGGTGTTAGGTGTTGGGCTAATCTAAGTTTCTTCCATACTAACTTCCAATTATCCCAGCAGTTTTTATCAAAGAGGGAGTTTTTATCCCGGTGGCCTGACTCTTTGGGTTTATCAAACAGCAGATTACTATAATCCTCTCCTGCTTTTACACCTACTCTATTCCACTGGTCCACCACTCTATTTCTTAGCCAATACCAAACAGTTTTGATGACTGATGCTTTATAATATAATTTTAGATCAGGTAGGGCTAAGCCACCTTTGTTTCCATTTTTTTTCATTAAGCTCCTGGCAATTCTTGGCTTTTTATTACTCCATATGAATTTACTTACAATTTTTCTAACTCATTAATGTAATTTTGTGGAATTTTGATTGGTAGGGCACTAAACAGATAGGTTAGTTTTGGTAGAATTGTCATTTTTATTATATTAGCTCTACCTATCCATGAGCAGTTGATATTTGCCCAGTTATTTAAATATGATTTAATTTGTGTGAGAAGTGTTTTATAATTGTTTTCAAAAAGATTCTGAGTCTGTCTTGGCTAGACTCCCAGGTATTTTACACTGTCTGAGGTTACTTTGAATGGAATTTCTCTTTCTAGCTCTTCCTGCTGTTTCTTGCTAGACATATATAGCAAAGTTGAGGATTTATGGGGGTTTATTTTATAACCTGCAACTTTGCTAAAATTGCTAATTATTTCCAGTAGTTTTTTAGATGATTTCTTGGGATTCTCTAGGTAGATTATCATGTCATCTGCGAATAGTGAGAGTTTTGTCTCTTCCTTCCCAATTCTAATTCCTTTAATTTCTTTTTCTTCTCTAATTGCTGATGCTAACATTTCTAATACAATATTGAATAGTAGTGGTGATAATGGGCACCCTTGTTTAACCTCTGATCTTACTGGGAATGCCTCTAGCCTCTCCCCATTGAGTATAACGCTTGTTAATGGTTTCAGATAGATACTGCTAATTATTTTAAGGAGCTGTCCATTTATTCCTACACTCTCTAGTGTTTTTAATAGGAATGGATGCTGTATTTTGTCAAAAGCCTTTTCAGCATCTATTGATATGATCATATGTTTTCTGATAGGTTTGTTATTGATATAATTGCATATACTAACAGTTTTCCTAATATTGAACCAACCCTGCATTTCTGGAATAAATCCTACTTGATCATAATGTATTATCCTAGTGTTGACTTGTTTTAGTCCTTCTTGCTAAGATTTTATTTAGGATTTTTGCATCTATATTCATCAGGGAAATGGGTCTATAATTTTCTTTCTCTGTTTTAACTCTTCCTGGTTTAGGTAACAGTACCATATTGGTTTCATAGAAAGAGTTAGGCAGAGTTCCATCTTTCCCTATTTTTCCAAAGAGTTTATATAGGATTGGAACCAATTGTTCCTTAAATGTTTAGTAGAATTCACTTGTGAATCCATCAGGCCCTGGAGATTTTTTTTTAGGGAGTTCAATAATGGCTTGTTGAATTTCTTTTTCTAAGATAGGGTTGTTCAGGTATTTAATCTCTTCTTCATTTAACCTGGGCAACTTATATTTTTGTAAATATTCATCCATTTCACTTAGATTATCAAATTTATTGGCATAAAGTTGGGCAAAATAATTTTGAATTATTACTTTAATTTCCTCCTCATTGGTGGTGAGTTCACCTTTTTCTTTTATAATACTAGCAATTTGGTTTCCTTCTTTCTTTTTTTTAACCAAATTGACAAGAGTTTATCAATTTTATTGGTTTTTTCATAATACCAACTTTTGGTTTTATTTATTAATTCAATAGTTTTTTGCTTTCAATTTTATTAATTTCTCCTTTAATTTTTAAAATTTCTAATTTGGTATTTGATTGGGGATTTTTGATTTGTTCTTTCTCTAATTTTTTTAGTTGCATGTTTAGTTCATTGATTTCCTCTTTCTCTAATTTATTCATATAAGCATTTAGAGCTATAATATATCCCCTGAGAGTTGCTTTGAACGAATCCCATAGGTTTTGGTATGTTGTTTCATTATTATCATTATGTAGGATAAAATGGTTAATTCTTTCTATAATTTGTTTTTTTGGCCCACTCATTTTTTAAGATGAGGTTATTCAGTTTCTAATTTGCTCTGGGTCTATATCTCCTTGGCCCAGTATTGCATATGACTTTTATTTCATTGTGATCTGAGAAAGATGTATTCACTATTTCTGCCTTTCTGCAGTTTATCATTAGGTTTTTATGTCCTATTACATGGTCAATATTTATATAAGTTCCATGTACTGCAGAGGAAAAAAGTATACTACTTCCTATCCCAATTCAGTTTCCTCCATAAGTCTGCCATATCTAATTTTTCTAACAATCTATTTACCTCCCTAATTTCTTTCTTGTTTGTTTTATGATTTGATTTATCTAAATCTGATAGCAGGAGGTTGAGGTCTCCTACTAGTAGAGTTTTGCTGTCTATGTCTTCCTGTAATTCTTTCAGCTTCTCCTTTAAGAATTTGGGTGCAGTCCCACTGGGTGCATATATATTCAATATTGAAATGACTTTATTGTCTATGGTACCTTTTAGAAGGATAAAGTTTCCTTCCTTATCTCTTTTAACGCTATCTATTTTTGCTGCTCCTTTGTCTAAAATAAGGATTGCTACCCCTGCTTTTTTTACTTCAGCTGAAGCAAAATATATTTTGCTCCAACCTTTTACCTTTACCCTATATGTGTCTCTTTGCTTCAAATGAGCTTCTTGTAAGCAGCATATTGTAGGATTCTGGTTTTTAATACACTCTGTTATTTGCTTACGTTTTAAGGGAGAGTTCATCCCATTCACATTCAAGGTTATGATTACTAATTCTTTATTGCCCTCTGTGCTATCTTCTCTCTGTTTGTATTTTTCCCCCTTTCCCCCCTTTTATCCATATTCCCCAGTATTTTGTTTTTGAATACCACCCCCTTCAGTGTGTTTGCCCTCCCATATCACACCCTCCCCTTTCTTTCCCCTTTCCCTTTTTCCCTTTTCCCTTCCCTTCCTTTTGTTATTTCCCCTTTTTCCCCCACTCCCCTTCCCTTCCTCCGTCCCCCCCCTCCCCTTTTAATACTTGAAAGGTTAGATGTTTTATAAGTTAACTGAGTATGTGTAGGTTGACTTTAAGCCAAGTCTGATGAGAAGAAGATTCAGGTGTTTCTTCTCTACTCCCTTCCCCCCCTCTATTACCATAGGTTTTTTTGTATCTCTTAGTGTAATGAGATTTGTCCCATTCAATCCCCTCCCTCCTCCCGTCTCTTTCCTGTCCCCCTTTTTAGGGAGGTAGTGTATTTTTTTTAGATCATTCTATCTAAGTCATAAAAAATTCTGAGTGTCTGTCCCTTCTAGTTCAGTATATTCTGTTGAATAGAGTCAATATTCCTGAGAGTTATTAGAGTCTTTCTCCCCAGTGGAGTTAAAGCCAGTTGCATCCCATTAGATATCAGTCTCGTGGATAGGTCACGGATGTCCATTATTTCTGGCTAGGTATATTCTCTCTGTTAGAGTTACATTTCTCAGGATTTATGAGAGTCTCTACCCCCCCACCCCCCATGCTGGGATATAGCCAGTTTCAACTTGCTGGATTACATTTTTTTCCTTTTACCGCCCCCCCCCTTTTTTTTACCTTTTCATGTGTCTCTTGAACCTCCTGTTTGATATCCAAATTTTCTGTTTAGCTCTGGCCTTTTCATCAGAAATTTCTGGAATTCTTCCATTTCGTTAAATGTCCATCTTTTTCCCTGGAAGAGAAGGCTCAGCTTTGCAGGAAAGTAGATTCTTGGCTGCATTTCAAGCTCCTGTGCTCTTTGAAATATCTCAATCCAGGCCCTTCGATCCCTTAAAGTTGATGCATCCAGGTCCTGCGTGATCCTTACTGTGGCTCCTTGATATTTCAATTGTTTCTTTCTGGCTGCTTGCAGGATTTTCTCTTTTATGTGATAGTTCTGGAGTTTGGCCACAACATTCCTTGGTGTTTTCATTTTAGGATCTTTTTCTGGTGGGAATCGATGTACTCTTTTTATAACTACTTTGCCCTCCAATTCGATGATGTCAGGGAAATTTTCCATCACTAGATCCTGTAATATTATGTCCAGGCTTTTTTTCTCTTCAATGTTTTCAGGAAGTCCTATAATTTTCAGGTTGCCCCTTCTCGATCTATTCTTGAGGTCAGTGGTATTGTTGATGAGGTATTTCACATTTGCTTCTATTTTTTCTATTTTTTGATTTTGTTTAACTGACTCTTGCTGTCTCGTGGAGTCATTAGTTTCTGTAGACTCCATTATTTTGGGTGGAGGAGTTTTCTTCATTAACCTTTTCCAATTGGTCAATTCTACTTTTGAAAGAGCTTTCCATTTGACCAATTGAGGTTTTGAGAGAATTAATTTCTTTTTACATTTGCTCATTTGAGGATCTGAGAGAATTGTTCTCATTTTGTAATTGTCCAATTCTACTTTCTAAAGTTTTGTTTTTTTGTTGCAAGGTATTAATTGTCTCCCCCAAATTTTCCAGTTGATTTTTAAACTCGTTCCTTATTTCTTCAAGGAAGTCTTTAAGTGCTGGAGACCAGATTGTATTCTCCTCAGATGTTCCAGGTCTCTCTGGGTTGGGGTCTTTCCCTTCCAGGAATTTTTCTATGGATCCACCTTTCCTCTGACCCTTCTTTATTATGCTAAGACCTGGAGTTGAGTGGGGCTGGTTCACCTGGGCTTGGGATCTCTAAAGGCTTTACTGAGTGCAGTTTCTCTGGCTGGCTAGTAGGAGGTGCTGGTTGCCCTCTCTGGGGTGTCTGTGACCTTGGTTGCAAGGCCTTCTCCCTTTGCTTGAGAGAGGGAATTGGAGCTATTGAATTCTTTTGCCTTCAATGGATGGTGGGCTTTACCCTGGTCTGAGGTAATTCCTCAGCTGGGCTGGTTCTTTTGCTCACACACCTGGGCCTGAGGCAGAAGTAATTTGCATTTGTTTGGGAGGAGGCCTCAGTGCAATGGAATCTTGGGTTCAGAGTTTCTCAGACCCGAGGAGCCCAGGGGTGGTCTTCGCAGCTCTCCTGCACCAGACCTCTCCCCGCAGCCCCTTCCCCAAGCTCTAGGGGGACAGCACCAACACCAGCACCTTTGCTTCCCCGCGGACCCAAGCCTCCTTCATCCAGCCCCACCGCTGATCCAGCAGGTTCAGCTCTCAGGCCCTCAGACTCCCGGTTCCGATTCAGCTGTTGATCTGACTGATCTTCCCTCGGAGCTCAGACTCACCTGCCGCTACTCAGCCAAGGTTGCTGCAGGAGACAAATCCTGAGGTAGATTTTCCTCTCCTGGCTTTTCTTTCTGGGTTTCCTCATTCAGATTTCTTTTAAGAAGTTTGTTTCATGTGATAGATGGGGAAGAGATCAGGAGACTTTAGAATTGTGCCTGTCTTCTCTCCGCCATCTTGGCCAGAAGACATCCATTTACAAGTTAATGAGTTCCACAATTTTTCTACTACACTTCCTGTCCTCCCTTCTCGCCATGCTGGCAAACAATCTGATAAAAGTTGTACATGTATAATATTAACCATGTTGTAAAAAGAGAAATTAGAACTAAGGGGAAAAAACCAAGAGAAAGAAAAATAAAAAAAGCTTAAAGGAAATCATAGAAGTGAACATATTTTTGGCTTTACATTCATATTTGATAGTTTTTTCCTTTGATATAAATTGAATTTTTTGTAAGGCATCTCTCAGAAGTGTCCTTCATTATTAAATTTCTAGAAGGAAGTGCATCCATCATAGCTGATCACCTCATAATATTGTTGTTAATGTGTACAATATTCTCTTGGTTCTTCTCATTTCACTCAGCATCAGTTCATGTAAGTCTTTCCAAAATCTAGCTACTCATGGTTTGTTACAGAACAAAGCATTTCATAACATTCATGCAGCAAATTTGTCCAGACCTTCTCCAATTTATGTGTAGTGGATCAGTGGGTCAGATTAGGTATAAAAGAAACAGTAGTAAATGACTATAGTAATCTACTGTTTGATAAACCTAAAGACATTAGGTTTTGGAAGGAGAACTCACTATTTAACCAAAATTTGGAACATGAAAAATAGTATGGCAATATAACTAAATCAAATTAAGATACAGGATTTATATATATGTGTATATATATATATACACATATATATATAAATGATGATGCCATAGACCAATTGAAACAGCAAGATCTCTTAGATTTTTGGAGAGTGAAGACGTTTATGACCAAACAAAAGATAAAGAACATTATAAATTGCAAAATGGATGATTTTAACTAGATAAAATTAAAAAGGTTTTGCACAAACAGAACAAATGTAGACAAGAATGCAGAAAGCTGGGAAACAATTTTCTCACTTAGTTTTTTCTGATAAAGGACTTATTTCTTTTTTTTTTTAAAGGTAAATGGGGTTAAGTGGCTTGCCCAAGGCCACACAGCTAGGTAATTACTAAGTGTCTGAGGCCAGATTTGAACCCAGGTACTCCTGACTCCAGGGCTAGTGCTTTATCCACTACACCACCTAGCCACCCCTAGGACTTATTTCTAAAATATAGAGAGAACTGAATCAAATTTAATACAAGTTATTCTCCACTTGATGCATTCAAAGGATATGATCAGGCAGTTTTTAGATGAAGAAATTAATTTATAGTCATAAAAATGCTCCAAATTATTAATTAGAAAAATGAAAAGTAAAACAATTTTGAGGTACCACCAGATACCTATCAGTTCAAACTATCAAGTATGAATGTAGAGCCAAAAATATGTTCACTTTTTCAATTTCCTTTATGATTTTTTTAAATTTTTCTTTCTCTTGGTTTTTTCCCCCTTAGTTCTAATTTCTCTTATACAGCATGGTTAATAGTGTACATGTACAACTTTTATCAGATTGCTTGCCACCATGGGGAGAAGGGAGGAAAGGAAATGTAGCAGAAAAATTGTGGAACTCATTAACTTGCAAATGGATGAATGTTGCAAACTACCTTTGTATGTAATTGGAAAAATTAAATTACATTTAAAATATAATTGGTCAAATGAAAAAGGAGATACAAAAACTGAAGAAACTAATTCCTTCAAAACTTGGATTTGACCAGTAGAAGTTAAATTCTTAATAAGAAATCAAGGAAAATGATCAATTTAAAAATTTTTTAAATTTATTTTCATCAATATGTACATGTGCGTGTGTATTTTTAACTTACAAAATTTCCTTCCACCCTCCATTCCCACCCTTCTCCCCTCAGTGGTGAACAGTCAGGATATCATTGTACATACATATTTTGATAAACATGCTTACAGATCAGTAATTTTTGGTATGAGGAATTAGGAATAAGGGAAAGAGATACATAAGACATAATTTTTATAAAGTGTTCATCAGACTCTGAAGGATTGGAGTTTTTTGTGAGTTTTGTTTTTCTTCCTCTGGATGGGAACAATATAGTCCATAGTCAGTCTAATACAATTGTTCTAGCTCATTGGACTGCTGAGAGGAGCTGCTTGCATCAAGGTTGTTCATCTCACAATGTTGTTGATGTGTACATTGTTCTCTTGGTTCTACTCCCTTTGCTGAGCATCAAATCCCATAAATCATTCCATGCTTCTCTAAAATCTGACTATTTATGGTTTCTTATAGAACAATCGTATTCCATAGTATTGATATACCATAACTTGTTTAGCCATTCCCCAATTCATGGATATCCCCTCAATATCCAATTCTTTACCACTACAAAAAAGGGCCAGTATGAATATTTTGGAACATGTATGAATTTTCCCCTTTTTATAATTTCTTCTGGATACAGACCTAGAATTGGAATTTCTGGGTCAAAGGGTAAGAACATTTTTATTGCTCTTTGGACATAGTTCCATAATGCTCTCCAGAAAGGTTCAATCTGTTCACAATTCCACCAGCAATGCATCATTGTCCCACTCCTCCCACAACCTCTGCAACATTGATCATTTTCCCTTTTTTCTCAGATTGGCCAGTCTGATAGGTGTGAGAAGATACTTCATTGTTGTTTTAATTTGCATTTCTCTAATCAATAATGATTTGGAGAATTTTTCATATGATTATAGCTTTAATTTCTTCATTTGAAAACTGTCTGTTCCTGTTCTTTGACCATTGATCAATTGGAGAATGACTTATAAATTTGATGTAATTCTCTCTATATTTTAGAAATGGAACCTTTATCAGAACTCCTGGTTGTGAAGAGTATTTTCCAGCTTTTTGCTTTCCTTCTAATTTTGCCAGCATGGATTTTATTAGTGCAAAAAGTTTTTAGTTTAATATAGTCAAAATCATTCATTTTGCAGTTTGTAATATACTCTAATTCTTGTTTGGTCATGAAAATTATCAATTTTGGAGAGAGTTTGGGAAAATTTGTACACATGCATTTTTGTGGAGTTCTGAACTGATCTAACCATTCTGGAGAACAATAAAAATGTGCATGCTCTTTGATCCAACAATACCACTACTAGGTCTATATCCCAAAAAGATAAAAAAAGGGTTAAAAACCTACCTTTACAAAAATATTTATAGCAGCCCTTTTTATGGTGACAAAGAATTGGAAATTGAGTGGATGGCCATCAATTGGAAAGAGACTAAACAAATTGTAGTATATGAATGTAATGGAGTACTATTTTTCTTTAAGAAATAAATTATATTTTTAAAGAAGTTGCTTTCTTCAATCAATATTTGTGCTTCCTTTTCCAAGCTGTTGATTTTCTTTTGAATTTCTTTTATCAGTTTTCTACTTGATTCTTCTCATGGAGTGCTTTTCCTGCTGTACTTTTCTAAGCTGGTGCGGTGATCTCTCCTAACAGCACAATAGACTTTTCTCTGATTTTTCTTATTCAATTCAAATTCTGATCCTGGGTCAGAGGGTTGCTGTCCCAAGATTCTTGAGTTGGGGGAGGTGTGTGCTCTAAAATTTTCCCTTTTGGGGGTTCCAACAATAGTGGCTTGCTGAGACTTATGAACAAGGTGACAGAGAGGTCAGACACTATTTTAAACTGTCCTGGATTTCCTTTACAACCAACATGAACTAAGATGCTTAACAGATTTTTGAATTGACAGAACCAACCAAAGAACAGAAGGGAACTTCTTCCAGCAAAGTCTGTCATGGATTAGTGTGACTGTGCCCAGTGCAGAGAACAGATATTCAGTGTACTAATGACAGAGTGGGGTGGGAGACTAATATGAGAACCATGGCAGAGGGAGCAGAAGCATTTGCATTGTGCATGACGGGTGGACAGGGAGAGCTGTAGGACATCTGCCTAGTACATTCATTCAGACAGCATGGTTGATCTAGATGACCTGAATCTTGAGCCTCCTGTGCTCCAAGAGGAGCCCCAGTGTTCCCAGAGGAGCCCCTGACATACTCCCACAGATCTGGTATTTTCCAGTACAAACACAGAAACAGCCCCCAGTGTTCAGACCTTTCCTCAAGGTCTGGATGTGGGCAGCAGACTTCCCCAGAGCTAATTATTTAGAGAAACCTTCTGCTGTTTCCAGCCTTGACAGCCTAGCGCCAATGACTGTGTTGCATGAAGAGAGCCCAGATCTAGGCTCTGGTCTAGGGAGTAGGTAACTGATATTCCTTAACACAGACAATCCAGAGAAATCCTCTGTTATTTCCTACTGTTTGGTACACTGAGTGACCTTCCTGAGTTCCTAACTCCAGTAAGCAAGGCCCCTACCTCAACTAATATCCCAAAATGAAAGAAGACAAGGTCTATTGAGTGTTATCTTGTTGATAAATAAATATACTAACTCAGGAAAGGACAGAAACCATATGTGAAGATTCAGGGGAGAATATGAATTGATCTCCAATCCAGAAAGACTTCTTTGAAGAAGTCACAAAGGAGTTTAAAAATCAAATGAAAAAACTGAGAAAAGAAACACAAGAGAAAATTAATACCATGCAATAGAAAATTAAATCTTATAACAAAAAAATGACAGAAGAAAACAAATTCTTTAAAAATACAATTGGACAAATGCAAAAAGAAAATAATTCCCTCAAAAACACAATTGGAAAAAATGTAAAAAAGATAAGAACTTTAAAAGCAAAATTCATCAAATAGAAAAGGAGATGGGAAAGCTAAACAGGAAAAATACCTCTCTGAAAAATGGATTGGGTTCAGTGGAAACTAATGATTTCATGAGACACCAAGAATCTGTTAAACAAATAAAAAAATGGAAAAATAGAAGAAAATGGAAAATACCTCATTGGTAAGGCAACTGACTTTGAAAATAGATCCAGAATAAACAGTTTAAAAATCACAGGACTACTTGAAAACCTTAAGCAATAAAAGAGCCTGTACTCCATTCTTCAAGATATAGTTAAAGAGAATTACTTTGATATCCTGGAACCAGAGGACAAAATACTCATTGAAAGAATCCATTGATCCCCATCTGAAAGGAATCCCAAAATGAAAACACCAAGGAGTTTTGTGCCCAAACTCCAGAATTATCAGGTCAAGGAGAAAATCCTGCAAGCAGCCAGAAAGAAGCAATTTAAATACCAAGGAGTCACAGTCAGGATTACACAAGGCCTGGCTATCTCAACATTAAAGGATCAAAGGACCTGGAATATGATATTCTGGAGAGCAAAGGAACTTGTATTACAACTAATAAACAACTATCCAGCAAAACTGAGCCTTTTCTTTCAGGGGAAAAGATAGACATTTCATGAAATAGATGACATTCACACTTTCATGATAAAAAGACAAGAACTGACAATTTGATCTTCAAACAAGAGACTCAAGATATACATGAGAAAGTAAACAGGGGAAAATAAAAAGACTGTTATTCGCTAAGATGAAACTGCTTACATCCCTACCTCAGAGGAAGATTCTCATAACTCTTGAGAACTATAACTCTATTAGAGGAAATATACTTAGCTTAAGGTGTGGACATTCATGGAATATCCACGATTTTGATGGAATGATTTAAAAAACATATTTTATAAAACAAAAAAGGGGGAGCAACTGAAAAGAAACAGGAGAAAAGGGGAGACTGAATGGGTAAATTACATCATGTGAAGAGGTGCAAAGAATGTATTGAAGTAGAGGGAAAGAAGGAAGTGAGAACTGCCTGAATTTTACTTTAATCAGATTTGACTCAATGAAGGCTTAATATGCACACTCAATGGAATATAGAAATCTATATTTCAAATTGTAGGAGGAAGAAAGGAGCAGAAGGGGAGACTGATAGAAGGAAGGGAAGGAAGAAGGGGAAAAGGAAAAGGGGAAAGAAAAGGGAGGGTGGTGGAGAGAAGGAGGAAGCACATTGAGGGAGATGGCATTCAGAAACAAAACACTGGGGAGGAGGGATAAGATGAAAGAAGGGGGGAAAATACAAATGGAAGGGAGATAGCCTGGAGGCAATAAAGAGTTGGTAATTATAACTGTGAATGTGAATGGGATGAACTCTCCCATAAAATGGAAGTGGATAGCAGAGTGGATTAAAAACCAGAATCCTACAGTATGCTGCTTACAAGAAACACATTTGAAGCAGAGAGATACACACAGAGTAAAGGGAAAAGGCTGGAGCAGAATATATTATGCTTCAACTGAAGTGAAAAAAGCAGGGATAGCAATCCTTCTTGCAGACAAAGTAGTTGCTAAAATAGATCTCATTAAGAGAAATATGGAAGAAAACTACATCTTCCTAAAAGGTACTATAGACAACGAAATAATTTAAATACTAAATTTTTGTGCACCAAGCAGTATAGTATCCACATTTTTTGAGGAGAAGTTAAATAAATTACAGGAACACATAGCCAGCTAAAATCTACTGGTGGGGGACTCAATCTACCTATCTTTTAATTAAATTGTTCCAACCTCAAAATATACAAAAAGAAAATTAAAAAAGGTGAAAAGAATTTTACAAAGGTTAGATATGATAGCTCTGTGGAGAAAATTGAATGGGCATAGAAAAGAATATACCTTTTTTATAGAGTATATTTCATATACTCAAAAATTATCTATGTAATTAGTGCATAGAAATCTCATGATCACATACAGAAAGGCAGAAATATTGAATACATTCCTTTTTGGATCATGATGCAAAAAACCTCACAGGCAATAAAAGGCCATGGAGAGACAAACCTCAAACTTTTGGAAACTAAATAATCTGGTTTTAAAGAATGAGTCAATCAAATAAGTCATAGAGAGAATTAATGATTTTATCCAAGACAATGACAAAAATGAGACAAAATACCAAAACTTACTGGATGCAGCCAAAGCAGTTAATAGGGAAAATATGTCTTCAAATGCTTGCATGAAAAAAATAGAGAAAGAGGTGATAAATGAACTAAGCATACAACTAAAAAAGTTAGAGAAAGAATAAATTAAATATTCCCAATTAAATACCAAATTAGAAATTCTGAAAATTAGAGGTGAAATTAATAAAATCAAAAGCAAGAAAACTATTGAACTTATAAATAAAACCAATAGTTGGTTTTATGAAAAAAAGAATACATTAACTTTGGTAAATTTGATTTAAAAAAGAAGAAAATCAAGTTATTTTCATCAAAAATGCAAAATGTGTATTAACTACCAAAGAGGAAGAAATTAAAGTAATAATTTGGAACTATTTTGCCTAATTGTATGTCAATGAACTTGATAATCTAAGTGAAATGGATGAATAGTTGCAAAAATATAAATTTCCCATGTTAAAAGAAGAGGAAATTAAATAGTTAACCCTTTCTCAGGAAAAAGAAATTGAACAAGTCATCAATGAGCTCCCTGAGAAAAATTGTCAAGGGCCAGGTAGATTCACAAGTGAATTCTACTAAACATTGAACGAACAATTAGCTCCTATATAAACTATTTCAAAAAATAGATGAAGAAGGAGGTCTGCCATGGCACCAATATGGTGCTGTTACACTAGGAAGAGTCAAAACAGAGAAAGAAAATTATAGACCAATTTCTCTAAATAATATGGATATAAAATTTTTAATAACATATTAACAAAGTAATTACAGCAAGTCATCACTAGGATACTACTCTTTGATCAAGCAGGATTTATGCCATAATTTGTTCAGTATTAGAAAACTATCAGAATAGTGACCATATCAATAAAAAAAATGAGAGAATTCATGTGATTATCTCAATAAATGCTGGAAATTTTGATAAAATATAGCACTAATTCCAGATAAAAACACTAGAGACCATAGGAATAAATGGAATGTTCCTTAAAATGATAAGTAGTATCTATCTAAAACCATCAACAAGTGTGATATGTATGGTGGATAAGCTAGAAACATAAGATCAGGGGTTGTCTGATATCACCACTACTACTATTCAAAATTATGTTAGACATGTTTGCTTTTAACAATAAGAGTTTACTAACAAGATACAGCAGCAAGAGTTAGAAAGAGAAATTCCATTCAAAATAATTTCAGACAACATAATATACTTAAGAAGCTACCTGCCAAGACAAACTCACTAACACTATGAAAACAGCTATGAAACACTTTTCACGCAAAATCAAATCTAAATAACTGGGAAAAAGTCAATTGCTCATGGGTAGGCTGGGCTAATACAATAAAAATGACAATCCTACTTATATAAAATTACTTATTTAGTGCCATATCAAACTTTCACAAATTATTTTAGTGAGCTAGAAAAAATAGTAACTAAGTTCTTATGGAGGAACAAAAAGTTAAGAATATCAAGGGAATTAATGAAAAGAAATGCAAAGGAAGGCAATAGAGTAGGACAAAAGAGACAGTAGTCTAGTGTTTTATAAATCCAAAGATTCTAACTTATGGGATAAAAACTCATTCTGATAAAAACTGCTGGGAAAACTGGAATATAATATGGCAAAAACTAGGCATAGTCTAACATTTCAAACCTTATACCAAGATATGGTTGAAATAAATTCAGGATTTAGACATAAAAAGTAATATTACAAGTCAATTCAGAGAACAAAGGATCATTTACCCATCAGATCAATGGAAAGGAGAGCAGTTTATGACCAAAGGAGAGATAGAGAGCATTATAAAAAACAAAATGGATAATTTTGATTACAATAAATTAAAAAGTTTTTCACAAACAAAGCAACCACAATTAAGAGTAAAAGGATTGTAGCAAGTTGGGAAACAATTTTTACAATTATTGTTACTGACAAAGGACTCATTTCTAAAATATATGGAGAACTGAGTCAAATTTATAAAGATAAAAGTCATTTCCCAATTGATGTGATCAAGGGATATGGAAAGACAATTCTTAGATGAGGAAATCAAAGCTATCTATAGTCATATGAAAAATTTCTTTAAATCATTTATTAGATGATCATTGATTAGAAAAATGCAAATCAAAACATTTGAGTTACCACTTCACACTTCTAAGATTGAACAATAAGATTAGAAAAGAAAATGATAAAAGTTGGAGGAAATATAAGAAAAAATGGGACACAAATGCATTATTGGTGGAGCTGTGAAGAGATCCAAACTTTCTGGAGAACAATTTATAATTATGCCAAAGGGCAATAAAAATATACATGTCCTATGATCCAGCAATACCTCTCATGCATCTGTATCCTGAAAAGATCATGAAAAAGGATAAATATCTCACATGGTCAAAAATATTCATAGCAGAACAGGTGGAGCCAAGATGGCAGTGTGAAGGCAGTATTTCCCAGGAACTCCAACCCCCAACCCCCCCAAAACAAACAAAGGATGGCTCTAACCAAAATTTAGAAGGGCAGATCCCACAGAAAGACTGAGTGATGCAGATACATTTTCCTAGTCCAAGATAAAGTAGAAGTTCTATGGGAAAGGTATGTTTCACCAGTACCAGGGGTTGGAAAAAAGTGGTGGAGCAGCCCAGCCCAGTTCAGCAACCCAGAGATCTCTGGCAACAGCTTGAAGGGGTGGTGAGAAAACTCTGCTGCACCTGGGTGGGTGTGAAGTGAGGAGCACCAGACACAGAATCTGCAGTGAGAATCGGGAGAAAGCAACCTGCACCACCAGAGACAGTAAGGATAGTCTGCAGAGATTTCTCTGCTCTCCCTGGGATAGGACTCTGTTGTTTGCCTACACTCAGATATTGCAGTTTGGGCTTCCATACTAAATAACCAAGATGGATCTCTCCTTATAGTCCCAGGGCAGAGGGTAGCGCTGTGGTCATCTACATATCAAAGCATAAGCTAGAGAGTATAAGACCTTGGAGGAATAAAGCACACAGTGGGGTGATCCCCCCCAAAAAACCCAACCCTAAAGCCTTGGAAGTGCTGCAAATTAGTCTTAGGTTGAAAAAATGAGTAAACAATAGAAAAAGAAGAATCTGACCATAGAGAATTACTTCAGTCCCATAGAAGATCAAAACACATACTTAGATGATGAAAAAATTGAAGCATCTATATCCAAAACCTCCAAGAGAAATAGAAAATGGGCTTAGACTATGGATGAGCTCAAAAAAGACTTTGAAAAGCAATTAAAGGAGGTGGAGGAAAAATTGGGAGGAGAAATGAGAGTGATGCAGAAAAAATATGAAAACCAAATCAAAATCTTGGTAAAAGATATATAAAAGAAGAAAATAATATGTTAAAAACCAGTTTATGCCTAATGGAAAAAGCAAAACAAAAGACAAATGAGGAGAAGAATGCCTTATAAAGCAGAATTGGCCAGCTAGAAAAGGAGATAAAAAAGCTCTCTGATTAAAATAACTCCTTCAAAGGCAAAATGGTACTAAAGGAAGCTGATGACTTTTCAAGAAATCAGGAAGAAATAAAACTCTTCCAAAAAAAGCCAGAAATTAGAAGAAAATGCGAAACATCTCAGTGGAAAAACAACCAACCTTGGAAACAGATCCAGAAGAAATAATTTGAAAATTATTGGGCTATCTGAAAGCCACAAACAGGAGAAGAGCTTAGACTTCATTTTTCAAGAAATATTACAGCAAAATTGCTCTGAGATCCTAGAAGCTGAGGGTAAAATAGAAATTGAGAGAGTTCACTGGTCACCCCCTGAAAGAGATCCCAAAAGAAAAACTTCCAGGAATATTATAGCCAAATCACAAAACTCCCAAATCAAAGAGAAAATTCTAAAAGCTGCCAGAAACAAACAATTCAACTACCGAGGCTCCATAGATAGGATTACACAGGATTGAGTAGCATTTACATTAAAGGCTTGCAGGGATTGGAATATTATATTCTGGAAGGC
Source organism: Macrotis lagotis (assembly GCF_037893015.1). Lineage (NCBI taxonomy): Eukaryota > Metazoa > Chordata > Mammalia > Peramelemorphia > Peramelidae > Macrotis > Macrotis lagotis. The sequence continues at coordinate 364,465,416 of NC_133658.1, forward strand.
AAAAGATCTTGGTTTACAACCAAGAAACAACTACCCAGCAAAACTGAACATCCTCTTTCAGGGGAAAAGGTGGAATTAAACAGGGGACTTTCAAACTTTCCTACTGAGATGACCAGAGCTGAACAGAAAGTTTGATCTCCAAGTACAGGACACTGGTGGACCATAGAGGGAGTGGAAGAGAGGGACTAACTATGAAGAACTTGATGATGTTCAACTGTTGATATTCTTGCATGGGAAGAAGATATTGATAACTCATATGAACTTTCTCATTTATAAGAACTATTAGAAGGAGTATATATAGACAGAACATAGGAAGGAGCAGAATATAATTGTATGATATGGTAAAGGAATGTAGTCAATGGGTGATGGAGGAACATACTGGGAGGAAGGAAAAGGAGTTGAAGAAGAAGCTGAGAGATTTCACATAAGAGTCAAGAAAAAGTTTTTTCAATGGAGTGGAGGAGGTAAAGGCAAAGGGGAATGAGTGAGCCTTCATTCTCATCGGAAATGGCTCAGGGAAGAAATGACATAAACACTTAGTAGGGTGAGGAAATCTGTCTTGCCCTGTAGAAGGATGGGAGGAAAGGGGACAGGTTGAGGGGAAATAGGGGAATAGCTGATAAAAGAGAGGGAAGATCAAGACAGAGGGTACTCAGATTCAACACACTTTTGGACAGGGTCATGATGAAAGGAGAGAGAGAATAGAATAAATGAGAATGGGGAGAAATAGAGTGGAGGTACAGCTAGTAATAGCAACTGAGGGAAAAATATTGAAGCAACTTCTTTGGTGGACTTATGATAAAGAAAGTAACTCACCCCAGAGAGAGAACCATTGAAATACGAACATAGACTGAAGTACAGTTCTCTCTCTCTCTCTCTCTCTCTCTCTCTTCTTGAAGTTTCTCATCTTCTTGGGGGAGGAGGGGGTTTATGTTTATTTTTATAACATTCAATTTATGATGTCAGTGTATGGCATGCAAACAATGTAGAGACTGTCAGCTTTCTGGGGGAGAGGGAAGGGAGGAGGAGGAAAAACTTGTAGAATTCAGAGCCTTGCAAACAAATATTACTATTGTATGTAATTGGAAAACAAATAAAATGTTAAAATTTAAAAAAGAAAATATCTTACATGATATTAAAAAATTTAAGGATGAAAAAATATTCATAGCAGCTCTTTTTGTAGTGATAAATAATTAGAAATTGAAGAGATACCATCAATTAGGGAATCACTGAACAAATTGTGGTATATGTTTGTGATGGAACTCTATTATTCTGTAAGATTTTATGAGGAATGGGATTTCCAATAAACCAGGAAAAACTTGCATGAATTGATTCTGTGTGAAAAGAGCCAAACCAGAAGAACATTATACATACTAACAACAACATGATATGATTATCAATTTTGATGACCTTGTTCATGTCAGCAGTACAGTAATCAAAGACAATTTTAAAAGACTTATGATGAAAAAATACCATCCATATCTAGAGAAGGAATTGTGGAGTTTAAAGGAGGAACAAAGCTTCTTATCCTCAGTTTTTAAAAGTTGTCTTATGTATTATATTATTTTTCTCTCTAATGTTTTCTTTCTTCTATTTGGATCTGTTTCTTCTCTCACAACTTGATCAATGTGGCTTTATGTTTAGCATGGTTATAAATGTAGAGTCTATACCAGATTGCTTTCTGTTTGGGGAGGGGAGAAGGAAGGGAGAAAGGAAGAAAAATGTAAAACTCAAAATCTTGCAAAAAAATGATTGGTAAAAGCTACCATTGCATGTGGATGGGAAAGCAAATAAATATATTAAAAAATAACAAAAAATAGTTGCTTGCTCCCTGGCTTTAGAGATCTTCTAACTGGCCTGTTGTGTGTTCTTGGTTTGCTGAGGTGGGATCCAGGGGCCACAGTTGCTGATCTTTGCTTTTGCTGAAAGTGTTCAACTGGCTTCCTCCAGACAGCTGTATGCTTGTCTCTGCTCCCAGCCCTGGGCAACACTCCTCTTTCCAAGGTATCTTAAGCTGAAAAATGTTCTACTCTGATTTTTAATGGGTTTTGTCACTTCAAAATCTGTTTAGAGACTTGATGAATTTTTTGGGGGGGAAGACTAGGAAGAACTTAGGGAAGTTCCTGGTTTCTTACAAGTTATACATGTACAATGATGTTACACATATTTCTATATTAGTCAATCTGTGAAAGAAAAATCAGAACAGAATTAAAAAAGTGAAAATAGTATGCTTTGATCTGCATTCAGATTCCATAGTTATTATTCTGAACTTACAAGGGATTTTTCATTGCAGGTCATTTAGAATTTTCTTAGGTTGCTATATTTCTGAGAAGAGCTAAATCCATCATAGTTGATCATCCACAATGTTGCTGTTAATGTTGAACAATGTTCTCTCGGTTCTCACTTTACTGAACAGCAGTTTATATAAGTCTTTCCAGGTTTTGTGTGACAATATGTTTAGTCTTTCCTCAATCAGCCCCACCCCCCATTTCCATTCTTTGCTACTAAAAACAAAGAACTACTATGAATGTTCTTGTCCATGTGGATTTTTTTCCCCTTTTTTTGTACTGATCTTCAAAATGATGTGAAATTGATGTTGTGAAAATCTGTATGATGGGGAATACTGTCATGAACACTATAGAAACGTTTTTATAATTATAAAGCCCTATGAAAATGTTAGCAATTCTAGAGATCCAAGAACTTCTTCTTAATCCCTCCTCTAGATCATATACATTTTTTTCTTTCTTTAAACCAGAAATATGATTTTATAATTGTATGAAAGTTCTGGTGAGTAGCTATCTTCACCAATACATGTAAGCACACTCTCTGCATTTCATCATCTTGAAAAGTTGCCTGGGGGACTGAGAGGTGATGTGTCACATGGACACTAGGAGTCAGTTACAGGGCTTTAAAACCTAAACAATCAGTTGATCTGAAGGGTAATATTTGGAAAAAAACCCAGAGAAGAATAATCTTCCATTCACAGCACTGCACTTTCTTTCTCCAAAATATTTTTCATGAGAAATCACATAAACAGAAGAATTCATTTTCATGCATTTATTAAAGAATCAGACAGACCAGATATGGTGTTCCCCCCCCGCCCTGGGGACTCCAGGATATTTTGATTCTTTAGCACGGCCCTCTTTTTTCAATCTTGGGAATTTCTCTAAACCTGTAGAAGAAATGAATAGATAGAGCACTGTGAGTTATCACTATTACGAAAAATCTAGATCTTATAGTGGGAAAGCAAACTCTCCTAGAAAGTCATCATTAGAAGAAAGAGATGATAAAACATTAGACTAGAAAGGAATCTTAAACACAGAATGTAAATGTAAGAAATCTTAGAACAAAGAACATCAGTGTCAGTTATTCTATGAATAGTCTGAATTTTTTTTAACAGAAACTTCTTATTTTGAACTGAAATCAGTCTCTTTACAATTTCTGTTCATTACTTCTCCTTTCTGCATGTTATTTTATTTTAGGGTTTTTTTTTTTGCAAGGCAAATGGGGTTAAGTGGCTTGCCCAAGGCCACACAGCTAGGTAATTATTAAGTGTCTGAGACTGGATTTGAACCCAGGTACTCCTGACTCGAAGGCTGGTGCTTTATCCACTATGCCACCTAGTCATCCCTCTGCATTTTAGATAAGCAGAACAAAGCACATTTATTTCTACCACAATTATTCTTCCTATATTGAAAGGCACTGGTTCAAATTCCCTCCTCTATGCTTGCTTCCACAATCCCTTTCTCTATTTTCTGTATTAAACATCTCCAGAGCTTTCATACAACATCATTATTGGTTGGTCTTTTCCTTCTGGACAAGTTGAAGTGCAGCCAGGAGGCAAAGTAAATAGAGGTGGGGAGCCTGGGGTCTGAAAGACTTGAGTTCAAATTCAACCTGAGACTCACTAGCTCTGTGACTCTATACAAATATCTTAATCTCTGTTTGCCTCTCTTTCCTCATCTTCAAAATGAATAATAGTAGTCATTTCCACCCAAGGTTGTTGTGAGGATTAAATGAGATAACAATTGTACAGTGCTAAGCATTATTACCTGGTACATTGTAGCTTCTATAGAAATGTTAGCTATGGTTATTTTTAACATCTCCGAGTCCCTCCATCCTCCCTGTTTCCTCTCACAAGGGTCCCTAAGTCCCACATGAACTAGATCCATTGCTATGTTAGGATCTAATCCCTTTCAGTTTAATTTCCTTAATTATGGCTTTAATAAAATAAAATATTTTATTTTATTTTATTAAAGATTTCATTTATTTTGAGTTTTACAATTTTCCCCTAATCTTACTCCCCTCCCACCCCCCCCCCAGAAGGCAATTTGCCAGTCTTGACATTGTTTCCATGGTATACATTGATTCAAAATGAATGTGATGAGAGAAATCATATCCTTAAAGAAGAAACATAAAATATAAGAGATAGTAATATCAGACAATAAGATAGCAGGTTTTTTTCCTAAATTAAAGTTAATAGTCTTTGGCTTTTGTTCAAACTACACATTCTTTCTCTGGATACAGATGGTATTCACCATTGCAGACAGCCCCAAATTGTCCCTGATAGTTGCACTGATGGAATCAGTGAGTTGATCATCGCCCTCATGTTGCTGTTAGGGTGTCCAGTGTTTTTTCTGGTTCTGCTCATCTCACTCTGCGTCAGTTCATGCAAATCCTTCAAGGCTTCCCTAAATTCCCATCCCTCTTGGTTTCTAAAAGAACAATAGTGTTCCATGACATACATATACCACAGTTTGCTAAGCCATTCCCCAATTGAAGGACATTTACTTGATTTCCAATTCTTTGCCACCACAAACAGGGCTGCTATGAATATTTTTCTACAAGTGATGTTTTTATCCTTTTTCATCATCTCTTCAGGGTATAGACCCAGTAGTAGTATTGCTGGATCAAAGGGTGTGCACATTTTTGTTGCTTTTAGGGCATAGTTCCAAATTGCTCTCCAGAAAGGTTGGATGAGTTCATAGCTCCACCAACAATGTAATAGTGGTCCACATTAACTACATTTAAAAAAGATATTATATTGTAAACTTAACAACTTAACAAAGATATTATACTGTAAACTTAAACAACCACCAAATTTTCTTAGGAACTATAAATTACTTACTTTTGATGCATAACATATCACAACATTTTTCACTACCATGAATTTGAACTCAAGCACAATATTAATATTTGTTTTACTTCTGTGTAAAGGGTGTCCTTGATACTTTTCTGGGCCCTGAGAAACTCCTCAGTAATACAAATTTGGCTAGATGCCTTTAGGTCTGGGAATATTCTGACAGGATTCAAACAGTTGATCCTGGGGTTCACAAGATATGCCATAAATTTATCTGTGACTGGTAAAAATGCTCTTGTTAATCTAATCCTTTTGCTGTGTCTGCAAAATTACTAATCTCTCCCACAAATTCCTCCTTCTTCCCCAGATGCAGTTGGAACCATAAGATAACAAACTCTACTCATCCTTATCCTATGGGAAGCCCATAGGTACCTGACTCCCTACATCACATGAGACATATTGAAAGGAAATATATCTAACTGGTATCTCGCTTCTGTACCCTGCTTGCTCACAATACCCCCCCCTCTCAAAATACTATAAAAACCTTATCCTCTGAACACTCAGTGTTGTGTGATTGAAGAGATATAACTCCGCACAACCATTGGCAATAAACTACATTCCCAAATTTCATAGCTTGGTCTCTGACTTACCCTTTGGGGTACAACAGAACAAGCAATTTAGTCAGGAAAAATCTAGATAAGAGTTCTTAAGTTGAGGTCTGTGAAATTTCTCTTTATATTTTGTTGACCATTTTCATTTCCTTTGTAATCCTATGTTTTTTGTTTTATGCCTTTAAAAACATGATTCTGAGAAAGGTTCCTCCAGACTGAAAAGGAATTCATGACACAAAAGAAATTAGGAATCTTTATAGAATAGTTGATTGTAGATCAGAAAGGCATTAGAACTCTTTGCTAATGATCAGTGTGACCTTGGGCAAGTAAATTATCTTCCCTGGAATTCACTTTCCTCTTTTTTAAAATATAATGGCTGGTCTGCTTAGTCCATAAGGTTCCTTCCAGAACTGGTATTCACATTTTGAGGAATCTTTTAGATTCAATGTAATTCAATTCAGCAAGCATTTATTGAGCTCCTTCTGTATTCTAGGGACTAGGGACAAAAGAAACAAATTGGGAAAAAAAACATTCCTTGCCTTCAAGAAATTTAATCTAGGTGATTGAAATGCAAAATGTGTGTACTGAATAAGCACAAAATAATTGGTTGTGGGAATGGGGAGGATGAGTCAACAACTGGGTACATTTGGAAGAATCACTGTGTTCTTGTATTAAGTGGTAAATGAAGAGCCTTGAGGAAGCCAGGGAGTCCAAATGGCAAAGTTATGGAGGGATGGCATTCCTGGCAGAGTATCCCTCCTATGCAAACATAGAAGGAGGAGACGGATTTTTATATATTCGACAGTCAATCAGCTTGGCTGTGCATAAAGGAGATTAACTAATAATGAATCTTGGAATACAATGATATTATTTAACTGTTCTGATCCTTTATTATTCCAAGTGAATGTGTCTGGTGTCTCTAGTAAGTGTTAAAAACCCTTGAGTAAAGAAATATACCAAATGGTGGCCAGAGGATATGATGCAAGAAGAGAATCAAAGTTGAGGTCTATGAACTTTGACTTAGAGGCCACACCATAACCCTTAGACCCTTTACCTGTGCAGAAGGATCCGCTCTGGGTAACACTTGAGTTACTAATAAGAAGATTATAGAATTCAAAGCCCTAGCTGTAGTCTTGAGTTCAGGGAAGGGCACTTATAGAACACCTGATCCAAATACTCCATTTGACCAAAGAGAAACTTAAGCTTACAGAGGGAAAGTGACATGCCCAAGATCATGAAGTATGTTTAGTAGCTGAGTTAGGATTAGATCCAGAGTTTCCTGACTCTAAGACCAGAATGTTTTCCCTTTCACATCCAGGTTATAAATGTATTCAATTTACATCATTTCTACTCCTCTTTTACTGTCCATTTGAACCATTTAATTTTGTGGAATTTATTCACATCTATATAGATATAAATAATGAGAGGCATCATTGAATAGTAGAAAGAACACTGAATCAGGTGCTTGTAGACTTATGGGTAAATCCCATTTGTAAAACTTTTTACCCGGGAGACCTTGGGCAAACCAGTTCATACTCCCTCATAGTCTTTGATAGTTTGGGAATAGATTAAAGTTTTTTGCTTTTTCTTCCCTTTTTTTATATTGCTTTAAAAGTGTGTGTGTGTGTGTGTGTGTGTGTGTGTGTGTGTGAGAGAGAGAGAGAGAGAGAGAGAGAGAGAGAGAGAGAGGAGGTGAGAGAAATGGATCTGTTTTTCAGTTTGGTGAAGCCTACAGATCCCTTTTCAATTTGTTGCCTACCTTCAAAGTTGATGGAAATGTGAAATCTCAGTTAGCAGTTAGTGAAAATAAAGATGTAATCTTTTTTCCTATTTAAGTTCATGGATTACATGAAGTTTTTCCACTGACTCACTGGCAGGGAAACAACCTGGGAACTTCAGATTTAGAAACTGGACTAGATAATCCTTAAAGTCTCCTCAAATTCCCAGTGTTAGGAAAGGAACACAATGTTATCTCTAAAGAAAGTCATTTTAGCACTAACCTATTTAACAAACACAGCATACATTCGTTGCCATAAGTCTTTCCATCAGAGCCACAGACAGGCCGATAACTTTTTGAGCATCCACGATTATAATCAGAGCAATTAGCCTAGAAGAGTAATAAAACAGATTTATTCTCCTCCTCTATGACAGAAATCCAGATGCTCAGAACTTCAGACCTGGGAGCATCTATATTAATCATTCAGAATTGAAGACACAAAGAAAGTAAAAGACAGTTACTGCCATCAAAGAGTGAGGAGACAAAACTACCATGGGGGAGATAGCATACAAACAATTATATATAACTAGGTGACACAGTGGATAGTATGCCAGACCTGGAGTCAGGAAAACTTGAGGTCCAGTCCAGCCAGTGACACTTACTGGCTGTATAACACTGGATGAGTCACTTAACTGTGCCTCAATTTCTAAATTGGTAAAATGAAATAGTAAACCTTGCCAGTATCTTTACCAAGAAACCCACCAAAAGGTGTCATGAAGATTTGAACAAGACTGAATGTGACTCAATCACAATAATAAATTTTATTCAGATCACATAAAGGATAAATTGGTCATAATTAACAGACAGAAGGAAGTATAATTTAGGGGAATTGGGGGGGGGGTTCCTGTGGAAGATGAGATTCTAACTGGAACCAGTAGTTTACAAGGATACTCCTCTCCAATATACCTGACAAAACTTCATCTGTCCTTGGCTTGAATACATCTACAATGCTTATGGATCCTTATAGGAAAAACTATCCACTCACACAAACCTTCTATGAAGTCTTTTGTTGACCTCTGACTATAGTTGATCACCATGATGAGGTCACTATATTTCCTTGCCTTTTGGCTGTTTTCTACTGACCAACACCTCCAAAATTTTCCATCCAGTGTTCCACAGGCTCTCCATTCCTTCTGCTAGAACCTTCATATCTTTGCCAGAAATTCCATATCTTTACAAAGTGTGTTCCAATGCATTGAAAGGTCCTCCTTTCTCGCCCCATTTTGGAATTTCTGCCTCCCTTCAAGACTTTACTCAAATAGAATCTTTCTTGACCTCTTCTTCCTGAAGCTGCATCATATTCACTTTGAGCTACTTATCTAAGGTAAAATATAAACCCATTGAGGGAAGGGACTGTTTTTAATTCCATCTTTGTATTCTCATGGCCTAATACAGTACCTGACTCTTTTTTTTTTTTTTTTTCAGATTAGGAGAAACTTGTGATTTCATTGGTTCATGGAATTCTTGGTAAGGAAACATCCATCTTTTAAAACAGATCTATGCTTGTTTTATAGTAATTGATGTTAATCTTTGTTTACCAGGGTTGCCACAAGATAAAGTAATTTCCTCAGAATCACATAGAATGAATGATAGCTACAGGTTTGAACCCAGGTATTTCTAACTACAAGGTCTGCTCTCTATTCATATACCATGTTTCTTCTTACTGAGCACATGGAAAGGGTTAATAAATGATTATTGGGACTCTCTGAAGAATTGAATTATTGGGACTCTATGAAGAATCAAATGACTTAAGTTTATGTTTCAGTCTCGGCCTATGACCTTAGAAAAATTGCTTGACATATTGATGGAATCCCAAAGTTGTATGGAATCTCAGAAGAGATAAATATTCCAATAATTTCTAAAAGGGAATCACTGCTCCAGAATCCTAAGAAGGGTCCTCTAGTCTCTGCTCAACTGTTTCCATTGAGGGGAGCTCCCTACCTCCCAAGACAGATGATTTCCCTTTAGGACAACTCTAATGATTATCTTTCCATCTTTAGATTGAGCCTAAATCTGCTTTTTTTAGGCATTCTTCATTAATTTTTCTTCTACTTCCTGGTACTGAGCAAAAGCAGGTAAATCAATTTCTAAATAATAACCCATTAGCAGTCATGTTTCTTTTAAATTTACTCTTTCCCAGGCTAACTTTCACAACAGCTTTAAAAGATAATCATAAGGCATGATCTTCTGTCTCATGATAAACCTCACTCATCCTTCCCTTTTTGCTGCAGTTAAGCAATGCCCTTCCAATATTATATATGTTGCCCATTAATAGAATGTAATAAGTACTGTAGATAGGGCCTGACTAGAGCAGAGTGAAGTAGGATGATCCCTTCTCTTATTCAGATCATGATTCTTTTTTTTTATAACTTATAGTCACATTAGAACAACTCTCTGGACTTTATGTCCCCATCTATAAATTAAAGGATTGAACAAAGTGGACTTTCATGTAGTTTCCAACTAATATTCAATAATATTCCCTCTTTGATTCTTGGTTTCCTCTTCTGAGAAATGGGGTAAATATCCCTTGCTTCCACTCCCTTGGAAAACTGTGATGAAGTTCAAAAGAGAGAATTCACTCAAACCTCATGGGAAAGTGGAAAACACTATAAAAATGGGAACTTTGCCTGAAAGTTAACAATCTGAAATTAGGTCAGTGGAGACAAGACTAGTGCTCATTACTAACAGCTAAGAATATTCTGGGTCCCATAGCCTAAGACCCCTCTTCCTTTAGGAGAATCTTTCCTGTATATTTCTTTTTGTTTAATTAAAAAAAATCAACAGATTTTCTCAATCATGGAAGATAATGAAATTATCATTGATAAGAGAAAGAAAACAATGAAGTTTGCTCCATTACAGAGAATGTTATTGAATGTTTCAAAAGGAGAGCTAGGAGAGATTTTAGAATGAATACTAAAGGACACTCAGAGTTGCTAGAGAGCACAGAAGGTTAGAGCATAGAGCATAGTGACTTAGAGCTAGCTGAAAGAGAGTATAAAGCACATGGAATGTCAAGCAGGGAGCACAAAACGTTGGAGCTAGACCATAGAGCACAGACTATCACAATATAAAACTCAGCACTTAAAGCTGGAAGAAAACCCAAACCTAGGACATGGAATGTCAGAGCATAGAACATAAAATGTTAGAGCTGGAAGGGATCTCAGAATTTAGAATACAGAATGTCAAAATATCATCTTGTCCCATCTCTTTTAATTGTAAAGGAAGTCAAAGTCCAAAAAGAAGTGACTTAATAAGGTTCAGTAAATTTTGATCTTTGCCAAAGGAATGGTGCTGTTCTGATGCTGAATAGGACTGTGTAAATCAATGGTCATTTCACTGTTATATGGGAGATGTACTAAAATGATAAAGCAGAAGTTCTACTTACATCTCGGATTTCAGCATGTGCGGTTCCTAGGAAACAAATTTTAAAAGGTTAGGTTTGAAAAGTATCTACTAGGAAAGTAGATCCCACAAACTCCAGCCCTCTGAAATTACAGCAGAATTGGACAAAAGTCTGGTCAACTGAACAAAACATAGATGTTTATCTATCCATTCTTTCACATGCAAATTCTTGGTTCTGGGAATCAGAACACTAAAGTCTTAGTCCTCACTATGCTTAATCACTGTGTGACCCTGGACAAGTCTCATTCCATCATTGCATTTCACTTTCATTTAAACTGGATAATCTAAGTGTTCTCATCCAGTCTGACATTAATATTTCATATTCAAAGGTCACTTTCAACTCTAACAATCTTTATCCTACATCCTGAATTCTATATTCTTTTAAATTGACCAAGGTTTATTGATATTTTATAGTGTTGGAGAATTCAAATGGAATACAAAGGTATATAAAACAGATCTTCCCAGGAGAAAAGATACAAATAAAAATACATATATCGAAATGCAAAATACTATGGGAAAAGCCAAGAAACCTTGGCAGAATGTGATTTTGGAACTGCTTTTTTGAGAGATACCTATTGGAAGGCAGAGTTTTTCCAAGTAATGGAAGCTTGGTAGTCCTAGAAATGAGAGTGTTCCTGGTATGTTTGGATAATAACTGTTCTCTCAAAGGTTATTAATTATCTCCTAACTGCTAAATTCAATGTCCTTTTCTCAGTCCTGATCCAATTTTATCTCTTTCTCAAACTTTCAACATAGTTGAGCACTCCCAGACATTCTTTCCTCTCTGGGCTTCCATGACTCTCCTCTCTCCTGCTTTTCAGTCTTCCTTACTGTTTGACAGCTCTATCATAATCTGCTTTTTTGCCTCATCATCCATATCCTGAACACTTTGCACAGGCAAACCCTAGGATTTAACATGGGCTCTCTTCTCTTCCCTCTCTATAGTATCTCTCCTAGTGACTTGATCAACTTCTATCCATCTAATGTCATCTCATTGTAGATGACTCAGAAAAGCTACATAACCATCCCTCATGTCCTTTTTGAGCTCTAACAGACATCATAGACTGTCCATTTGATATGTTATATCTTAACAAACATTATGAAAATAAATCACATTATCTCCCAAGCCTACCTTCCCTCCTAATGTCCCTATTACTATCAAGATCACCCCCATAACTCAGAGAAGCAAGATTTATAATCTAAGAGCCATCCTAGACTTTCTTTTATTAAACCATTAATTTCATCTATATAATTTGACTTTCTTTGCCTTATCATAAATATTCATAGTTAAGTCAGTAGTTATACTCTTATTTTTTGCTAATGATTATTTCCCAAAGCTTGGAGACAGAAAGAAATCAAATAGCCATGAACAAGACTGTTTTACAGGATACCCACTATGACAAAGAAACATTCAATAATACATTTTCCTAGAATCAGAATCTTCTTAAGTTCTCAAATCAGGATTATCTTAGAATTCTAAAACCACTGCATCTTAGGATCAAGATCCTAAAAACTGCATAGTTGAATATTATAATATTCTAATTGTACTTCTAATCAATGTCAGAATTGTGAACAAAAATGACATGGAAGGCATATCCTATGAGGATTAATAAAAAAAAAACCATGACAATGCTTTCCTGAAGAAGAAAAGAACTTTTAGTGACACAATCAAAGGATTTTCAGCTTGGAAGAGTCCTCTGGAACCATCTAATGGTCTAATGAACATGAATGCCCTTTGAAAATACTGAAGAACTAGTTTTCTCCCTTTATTAGAACACCTGGTAACTGTTCTAGAATGAGTGGGGCAAGATATTGATGAATGGAAGGAGCAGCCTGTTTCATTGTTAGATAATGAATTTTTAGGCAATTCTCCCCTTCTATCAAACATTTGTCTTTTTGTAATTTCTACATATTGCTCTAAATTATTTCCTTTACAACTGAGCAGACATCAAATGCTTGTTCCTGATGACCTTTGTAATACTTAAACATAGCTATCATGTCCTTCATAATTTGTCTTCTCTGGGCTTAACATACCTAGTTCAAATCAAGAACCCTCATATATCATGATACAAGGCCCTTCACCTCTTTGGACTTTCTCCAACTTAACAATATTTCTCCTGAAATGTGACATCTAGTTCTGATTGCAGTACTGTTTATGTATATATGTGTGTTTATACATATATGTGTGTGTGTGTGTGTGTGTGTGTGTGTGTGTGTGTGTGTGTACTGTCTGACCAGGGCAGTGTATATTGAAATTACAATCTCCCTGGATTGATTCTGTGGATACATTTTTCTGTGAATGGAGCCTGAGGAAAACATTAACTTGTATGGGGATATCATATCAGGCAGTTAATCTATATTAAGCTAGTTCACTAGCAGTCTTATGTGTTTTAAAGATGTCAGTGTGTTGGATTTGGAGTCAAAAGATCAATCTTCAAATCAAAAGCTCTACCTTTTTCTATTTTTGTGACTATTGGCAGGTAGCTTAGATTCTCTAGCCATGTGCCCTACCATTTCTTCATTTGTAAAATAAAGTTATTGAATCAATGACCTTCAAGTCCCTTCTAGCTCTTAGTCTGTGATGCTGTGACTTTTTTTTGGCTCATCCATTGAAACAGTTCCGGGGGCAGCTAGGTGGCAAAGTGGATAGAGCACTGGCCCTGAGGTCAGGTGGGCCTGAGTTCAAATCCAGTCTCAGATACTTAATAATTGCCTAGCTGTATGACCTTGGGCAAGTCACTCTTGACCCCATTGCCTTAAATAAAAAAAATTTTAAAAGAAACAGATCTGAAGTCACTTCTTCCTACCTGTGAGGATATAACTCCCTGTCTTGTCTACCAGAATGCCATGGAATTCTTTGGCAAATATTTTCCTCTAATTGAAGACAGTTTGTATTTACAACAGTTTCTTGCCCTCTCCAGGTTAATTTCCATTTTGAAAAGGGGGAATGAGTTTGGTAGGCATGTCCTTTTCCTGGTGAAAATCCTCTAGTTCTTTGTGACTATTTGTTGCCATGTAAATAAAAACTAGACTTTTAGAGAAGTCTAGGATAACTGTTTGGGCTGGATAGAAGAGTTTTCTAAAGTTAATTTATCCTCTCAAAATGGAATGGGAAGCAATGAAACACTTGTCAATGGCATTTTTCAAGCATATTGGTATTTTCCTCCTGGGATATCTGCAGAAGGCATTCTATATTTGGAGAGAGAAGGGACTCAACATTCTCTGAAGTCCTAACTGACTTTGAGATTCTTTATTTCTACAAATTGGTTCTAGGGTATAGGGTTTAGACTTAGTTTTTCACCTGTGTAGTAAGCTCTCACAATTTCTACTCCCTCAACATATACATTTACTTGCTCTGGCAATTACAGTGTTAGAGGTATTTTTACATTCTAACAGTCAAGAAGATTTTGATTCAAATCTCACCTCAGACTCTTAGTACCCCTGGCAAATCATATGACCTTCTTGTGCCTCATTTTTCTATTCTACCAAACTGAAGAAGGTTATGATGATTTGGAGATTCCCCTTTATGATTCTGTGGTTCTGAAACATTCTGTAAATGTTAGAATTCTGTAATGATCCTTGATAGATGCTATCATTTGATATGGTCCTTTAGTAAGGATAAAAGTCCTTTCTTCACAACAATATCATGAGATAAGTAAATGGATGATTATTATTTCCAAGTTACAGATCAGGAAACTGAGCCACAGATGGATGAATTTACTTGTTCATTGTCTCCCAGCTTATAATCAGATTTAAGATTCCAAGTCAGGTATCCTGACCTTAAATTGAGAGATCTTCTCATTACTTCTCAGCTAATTCTTGAATCCAAAAAAACAAGACCAAAGACAAGTAACAGAATCTTGATGCAAGAGCATTGATTTGGGGATCAGGAGATCTGAATCTACATTTTGACCTAGTCATCAGCCAAATGACTCTGAACTCCACTTTTCACTGTGTAAGATAAATGCAACAATTATTAGAACACTTATGTAACTTCTAGGGTTCTTAGGATCAATGAAATCATGAAAATAATAATAATAACCAATAATAATTGATATTTAGGTTTTCAAAGCTTTTCCCATATTTATCTCACATCTCCATAACATCCTTGTGAGTAATATGTTATTATCTCCATTGTATGGATGAGATTGAGAGACATGCATGAGATCATAGAGCTAGTTAGGGTATGAACTCATGTCTTCCTGAATCCAAAAGTTCCACTTAGTTGTCTATATCTCTGTGTGTCTTCTCTTGGTTTACCTCTACCCTTGCCTCTCTACTTCTTTCTTTCACTGTCTCACTTTCTTTTCCAAATCAACATTCTCATTCAACTTCCCTTCTAGTGAGGATATCTTTTCTGTGATATACCCATTAATGTTCTTTCTCTCTACCCCAGACTCAGGTTCTTAGAGGCACAGTCTATTCTGGGTTCTATAGCCTGGAAAACCAAGTTCAGGGTGTGAGCTCTCATCTACTGGTTTTGTGGCCAGTTCCCCTATCTGGTATGTTTTCTCCTCTGTAAAAACAGCGTTAATAATGTTCCTGTTCTCTCTCATACAGCATGGTTATAGGACAAGCTTCTATCTGTAGGAGCTCTCTTTATGTAACTGTTTTACCATGATTTAGTCCCTATACATTAACCTTTAGAAGCTTCTATTAGGAGGCAACGAGAATCAACTAAGATTCCAGATGAAGGACTTGTGTGAGGTCTCCTGTCATCATTGTGAGGGTCATACCCAAGGAGAAACTTACCTAAGAAGCAGCAGCACAGAGCCAGGGAGAGCAGTAGGACTACTCCAAGAGGCCTCATGATCAGATTTCTTTACCTTTACCTGAAGTTGAAACTGAAAGATTTCAATAGAAAGTAGGAGTCCTGAGTTTCTGGACGTCAGAGATGCTACCTTATAATAGGGACTGTGGGCTCCACCTGCTGAATTGCATCATGTTCTCAGGTGACCTTCTGCCACAGCCCAGTTTTAACCAGACCTCTTCCCTCATTCCTAACTTACCTAGAGGTGGACATTTCCTTCCACCAACCAATTCCACCTACCCAAACCCCAATTTCTGTCTTGTGTTCCTAGATCTGTGTATATCTTGCCTCTTCCTCCCTCATCCCCCTGCATATCCCTTTCTGCACTTTCCAGGGGGAGAAAAATCTTGTTTTCTCTTTGAAACTTCAGAATTCTTCCTGTAGCTGCTGGTTACTTGAAATAGAACAAAATTTTATTAAAAGGAGTTATAACACATAGGAAGAGATAGGTAGAGAGAGGGAGAGAGAGAGAGAGAGAGAGAGAGAGAGAGAGAGAGAGAGAGAGCAAAGAACAGCCAAGCAGCATTGGCTGGACCACAGGTCAAAGAACTCTATGGCCCTGAGTCAGAGTCCAACCCAGGTTTTTATGTCTTGCCTCTCATCTAGAGGGCAAAAGGTGAATTCCCTTTCCCTATACTGGACCCGGTATTAGGTAGAGGGTGAAGCCTAAAGAGATCAGGATGCAAATTTTACATTAAATAATGAATCAATAGTAATGGGGATCTCCATACAATTTGAGCAGATTACAAATTGTTTCTGTTACAATCATAATTCTCACTTCTAGTCAATCTATATCTCAAGAGTAGGTGGTAGTCAATTTACCTCTATATTTTCTATATTTCTATATTCACAATTCTCTTCATCTTTCTCCTGCATCATTCCCATCTCTCACATCTGTATAGGAGTTGTGAAATAAACAAGACAGGATTTATTCTGCCCATTTCACAGATGGGAAGCTAAGACCGGGGAGCTACAGTTAATTCTCCAAGGTCAAGGAATAACTTAAGGGCATAAATCTATCTAGGGAATAAATACATCCATGTTCTCATTCTCAGTACCTAACATTTCCATCCTTTAGCCTTCCTCTTGGGTTTGTGCTCCTGGTCTCACCCCTTGGGATATGGGTCTCTATTCAGTTTTCCTCCAATATGAGGGTGTGCTGTTCTTAGAATCTCACCTAAGTTGTTTGTGTCCTACAAATTTCCTTATTCTTGCTCCTGTCTTTTTGGCTTCCATCCTTTATGAAGATCAGAATTCAGTTGTGGCCCCAGGCATTACTAATTATGTGATCCTGAGTAATTTAACTGTTGTCTGCCTCAGTTTCTTCAACTTTTAAATAAGACATATAATAACATCCAACTTCCAAGATTGTTATGAGTTTTCTTAGGGGAAGAGTAGTGATATGCCCTCTACAGCAGAATGAGTTGGACTAGATAATCTCTCCAGTTCCCTCCTAGTCTGACTTTTTAGAGTATTCAGAAACATAAAAGCTGATGACGGTGAGGTCAATGTCTTATACCAAAGACCTTCAATTCAAATCCCCTCTGACACTCTGAATTTTCTGTGTGACTTAAGTGAGTTATTTAATTTACTTTCCTTATTTATAAAATGAGCAATGGAATAGAGGGGGGGGGAAAGAACCTAGATCTCTTTCAGTTCTACATCCCCTCCTGCACTTTCCAGGGGAAGAAGAATCTTCTTTTCTCTTCAAAACTTCAGAATTCTTTCCATCTCTCATATATATTCAACATAAATGTTACCTACTGTTATTATTTTATAGACTTAAGGTTTATGTGCATGCTTCTCTCCACATCTATTCCTTCCCCAGACCAATTGTTCAAGATTGCCAGCTCCCTCCCTCCTCCCTCCTCCCTGGCCCTAGATCCAGAAGAATGAGCATTCTGAGTCTTCTCTACATCATCTTATTTCATAGAACTTCAGAACTATAAAGTCTATTAGAGACTATCTAATCTTGTTTTAGGGTGGCCAGGTAGGACAGTTGATCGAGAGCAAGGTAAATCAGGAAGATTCATCTTCATGAATTCAAAACCAGTCTCAGACACTGACCAGCTGTGACCCTGGACAAATCACTTTCACACTCAGTTTTCTGTTTTACCTCAGTTTTCTCAATTGTAAAATGATCTGGAGAAGGAAATGAGAAACCATTGTAGTATCTTTGCCAAGAAAATTTCAAATGGGATCACAGAGAGTCTGAAATAACTCAGCAAAACCAGACTTGTTTTAGACTCATTTTACAGATGACACCACCAAAACACAGAAAGGAAATCTTCCAGTTCTCATGCCATTTAGTCCCAGGCTTGAATGCCATTTCAGAAAATGCTAGTCCAACCTTTACTTGAGCTAGAGACTATCTACAGCAGTCCTCAAAGATGGTCAGAGCATTCTTTGCTTCAAGAATTCTGTTTCTCTCCTGAGGCAACCTGTCCTACTTTTGGATGAGTCTCTTTGCTAGGAAATTTCTCTTTTAAAGAAGTTTAAATCTGCCTCTCTGAAATTGCTACACACTTCTCCTACTTCCCTACTTCTGCATGGAACGAGACAGAACAAGTTCCCCTCATTCATCTACTTCTAAGAGTCAGGTTTTTGGAGACAGTGACCATGTTGCACCTGGAGATTCTCTTCTATAGACTAAATGTTTCTTTCAACAGAGACTCAGAAGGAAAAGTCTTCAATATTCCAGAAGCCTGGGTGACTTAACTCTGAATACACTTCTGCTTGTCAAAATTCTACCCTCATCCTAACATAGCAAATAATATGATGTAGGTTATATATGTACAATTGAGTTACACATATATTTTTACATTAGTCATGCTGAGCAAGAAGAATTAGAAATAAAAGGAAAAAAACACAAAAAGGCATAAGAAAAAAGCAATTGAAAGATAAAAAGAGTATGCTTTGATCTACCTTCAGTTTCCATAGTTATTTCTCTGGATGTGAATGACATTTTCTAACATAGGTCTTTGATTGCTGTATTGCTGAGAAGAACTAAATCCATCATAGCTGATCATAGCACAATATTGCTGTTAAGGTGTATATAATCTTCTCCTGGTTCTGTTTACTTCACTCAACTTTAGTTCATGTAAGTATTTTGAGGTTTTTCTTGAAATCTACTAGTTCATTATTTGTTATAGAGCAATAACATGTCATTATATTCATATATCAAAACCATTTTAGCCCTTCCCCAATTGATGGGCATTACTTCAATTTTCAATTCTTTTCCACCACAAAAAGACTTGTTGTCAAGATCCTTAGGGTCTCTTTGGGATACAGATTTAGTAGTGGTTTTTCTGTATCCAAGGTTATGCACAGTTTTATTGCCCTTTTTTCTATTGCCTTTTTATATCTATATCATGTATCCATTTATATCTTATCTTGGTATAGGATGTGAGATATTAGTTATTATTGCCAAAGTCTTTTCCAGTTTTTCCCAGCAATTTTTGTTTAAAGTGAGTTCTTATCCCATAAGTTGCTGTCTTTGACTTTATCAAAAAAGTAAATTACTATAGTTATTTACTACTCTGTCTTATGTACCTAATTCCACTCATTTGCCATGCTATTTCTTAGCCAAAACTAAATAATTTTGATAACTTCGACTTTATAATATAGTTTTAGATCTAGTAGATCTAGATCTATGCCACCTTATTTCACATTTTTTATAAATTCCCTTCATATTCTTCATCTTTTATTCTTCCAGATAAATTGTTATTATTAATATTATTATTTTTTAATAACTTTATAAAATAATTTTGGTGTAGTTTCAGAAGTAGGGCACTGAATAAGTAGATTAATTTAGGCAAAATTGTCAGTTTAAATATATCAGCACCACTTACCCATAAGAAACAGATATTTTTACAGTTGTTTAGATCTGACTACTTGTGCCAGAAGTGTTTTGAAATTATATTTGGATTTGTCTTGGTTGGTAAACTCTCAAATATTTAATGTTTCCTAGAATTGTTTTGAATGGAATTTCTTTTTCTATCTCTTGCTACTAGTTGGTAATGCATTGAAATGCTAATGATTTCTGTGTGTTTATCTCCCATAACTTTGCTAAAGTTGTACATTTTTTCAAGTAGATTTTAGTGGAATCTTTAGGATTCTCTAAGTATACCATTGTATTATCTGCAAAGAGTAAGAGTTTTGCTTCCTCATTTTAATTCCTTTAATTTCTTTTTGCTAAAATTAAAATTTCTAGTACAACATTGAATAATAATAGTGATAATGGTTATCCTTGGTTCAATCCTGGTGTTACTGGGATATCTACTAGTTCATTCCAATTGTACATGATGATTGTTGATAGTTTTAGATAGCTACTGCTTATCATTTTCATTCATTTCAATTGTATTGTCAGATTTATTGGCATACAGTTGGGTAAAATAGTTCTAAATTATTGTTTTATTTCTTCTTCCTTGTGGGTGAATTTACTCTTTTCATTTTTTTACTGGAAATTTGGCCTTTTTCTTCCTTTTTTGATCAAATTAATCAAATTTTAATTTTTGTTTTTTTATAAAACCTCTTAATTTTATTTCTAATTCAATAGTTTTCTGACTTTGGCTTTTATTAAGCTCTCTTTGGATTTTCAGAATTTCTAATTTTTGTATTTGATTGAAGATTTTTAATTTGTTCTTTTTCTAATTTTTTTATTTGCCTTCACCATAATTTCTTTGATTGTATCCCATAAGTTTTTCTTTATTGTTTCATTATTGTAATTTTTGGGGATAAAGTAATAGATTCTTTCCACTATTTATTGTTTGACTCATTCTTTAGGATTAGATTATTTTGTTCCCAATAATTTTTTAGTCTTTCTATGACCATTTATTTCATGTAATTTTTATTGTTACAAGTCAGACATAAATCATTTTATATTTCTGCCTTTCTGCATTTCATTGTGAGATTTTTATGTCCTAAAACATGGTCTTTTTTGTGTATGTGCCATGTACTGCTGATCAAAAAGTGTATTGCTTTCTTTCACCATTCAGTATTTTCTCAGAGGGCTATCCTAATTAACTTTTAAAAGATTTTGTTTATCTATTTCTCTTCTTTTGTGTTTATTTTGAGGTTAAATTTATCTTATTCAGAGATAAAGGTTGAGGTCCCTTACTAACACAGTTTTACTGTATTCTTGTAACACATTTAATTTCTCTAATTATTTGGATGCTATATCACTTCAGGCATATGTACATATGTAAATGTATATATGGAAAAGGTACAATATATAGTATATATATATATATATATATATATAATATGAATGACTTCATTTTCTACGGTGCCATTTAGCAAGGTATTTTCTTATCTTTTATAATTCTACTTTTGCTTTTGCTTTATCTGAGATCAGGATTGCTTCTCTTGCTTTTGTTAAATTCATATAAGCATAATATATTCTGCTCCACTCTTTTATCATTATTCTGTGTGCATCTTTCAGCTTCATATGTATTTCCCATAAACATATATTGTAGGATTCTAATTTTTTATCCACTCTATTTCCATTTTATTAGAGAGCTCACCTCATTCATATTCACAATTATAATTACTAAGTCTATATTTTCCTCCATTCTGTTTTCCACATTTTTTCTTTTTCTCTCCTTTCACCCTTTCCCTCATCACTAGTATTTTGCTTTTGACCACCAACTTCCTCAGTCTGCCCTGCATTCTATTAGTCTCTCCATTTTCTTTTCCCTTTCCCTTTCCCTTCCAATTTCCCTATAGTATAAGAGAAATTACTTAACCCATTTGGTCTTATATGCTTCCTTCTTTGAGTCAAGTCTATTGAGTGTTATAAGATTCTATTAATGCTCAGACCATCCTTTCTTTCCCTTTACTATTATAGGTCCTTTATCCCTCTTCCTGTGATGTGTTTTACCCTTCCCCTATTTTTCAGAGTATAATATTTATTTACATATATTAATTGTTTTTAACATCATCATAACATTATCAACTTATACTGACACCCTCTTTGCAAGTATACTCTTTTCAACTGTTCTAATAGAAAAAGAATTCTCAATAATTACAAGTCTTATCTTCCCATGTAGGGAATATAAACAGTTTAGTCCTATTTAATGACTTATTTTTCCTTCTATTTACCTTTTTATGGATCTCATGAGTCTTGTATTTAAAGTTTGAATTTTCTGTTCAGTTCTGGACCTTTTAATCACATAAGTTTGTAAATCTCCTATTTCATTTAATGTCCATTTTCTCCCTGAAAGAACAAGCTGAATTTTGCAGTGTAGCTGATTCTGAGTTTCAATTCAACTCCTTTGTCCTCTGTAATATTGTATTCCAGGCCCATCAGTCCTTTAGTGTTGAAGCTGCTAAGACCTGTGTAATCCTGACTGTGGTTGTTGGTATTAGAATTATTTCTTTTTGACTGCAATATTCCTTGGCTGCAATTTGGTTACAAAATTCCCTGGTATTTTTATTTTGGGAACTCTTTCTGAATTTGATCTATAAATCCTTTCAAGGACTATTTTACTCTCTTGTTCAAGGATATTAGTGTAATTTTCCTTGATCATTTCTTGAATGATATTGTCCAAGTTTTTTTATCATGATTTTCAGGAAGAACAATAATTCATAAATTATCTCTCCTACACTGATTGTTCAGGTCAGGCATTTTTCCTATAAGGTACTTTATGTTTTCTTTTAATTTTCTATTCTTTTGATTTTATTTGATGGCTTCTTACTATTTTTTTTCATACTTAAAGATTTTATTTATTTTGAGTTTTACAATTTTTCCCCTGAATTTTACTTCCCTCCCCCCACCCCCCACAGAAGGCAATTTGCCAATCTTTACATTGTTTCCATGGTATACATTAATCTAAATTGAATGTGATGAGAGAACAATCATATCCTTAAGGAAGAAACATAAAGTATAAGAGGTAGCAAGATCAGACAATAAGATATTAGTTTTTTCCTAAATTAAAAGTAACAGTGCTTGGTCTTTGTTCAAACTCCACAATTCTTTTTCTGAATACAGATGGTATTCTCCATTGCAGGCAACTCCAAATTGTCCCTGATTATTGTACTGATGGAATGAGTGAGTCCCTCAAGGTTGATCATTGCCCCCATGTTGCTGTTAGGGTATACAATGTTTTTCTGGTTCTGCTCATGTCACTCAGCATCAGTTCATGCAAATCCCTTGAGGCTTCCTTGAATTCCAATCCCTCCTGGTTTCTAAAAGAACAATAGTGTTCTTGCTAAGCCATTCCCCAATTGAAGGACATTTACTTGATTTCCAATTCTTTGCCACCACAAATAGGGCTGCTATGAATATTTTTGTACAAGTGATGTTTTACCCTTTTTCATCATCTCTTCAGGGTATAGACCCAGTAGTGGTATTGCTGGATCAAAGGGTATGCACATTTTTGTTGCCCTTTGGGCATAGTTCCAGATTTCTCTCCAGAAAGGTTGGGTGAGTTCACAGCTCCACCAACAATGTAATAGTACCCCATATCTCCCACAACCTTTCTAACAATGATCAATATCCTTTCTGGTCATATTGGCTGGTCTGAAAGGTGTAGTGGTACTTCAGAGAAGCTTTAATTTGTACTTCTCTAATAAGTAATGATTTAGAGCAATTTTTCATGTGACTATTGATTGCTTGGATCTCATCATCTGTAAATTGCCTTTTCAAATCCTTTGACCATTTGTCAGTTGGGGAATGGCTTTTTTTTTTTAAATTTGACTCAGTCCTCTGTATATTTTAGAAATGATCCTTTGTCAGAGACATTAGTTGTAAAGATTGTTCCCCAGTTTACTACATTTCTTTTGATCTTTCTTACAGTGGTTTTGTCTGTGCAAAAGCTTATTTTAATGTAATCAAAATTATCTAGTTTTTTTAGTGATGTTCTCCATCTCTTCCTTAATCATAAACTGCTTCCCTTTCCATAGTTCTGACAGGTGTACCAGTCCTTGATCTTCTAGTTTGCTTATAGTATTGCTTTTTATGTCTAAATCCTGTATCTTTTTTGGATCTTATCTTGGTATAGGGTGTGAGGAGTTGATCTAAGTTTCTTCCATATTAACTTCCAATTTTCCCAGCAGTTTTTATTGAAGAGAGAGTTTTTATCCCAATAACTAGACTCTTTGGGTTTATCAAACAGCAGATTACTATAATTGTTTCCTGCTATTGCACCTAGTCTATTCCACTGGTCCACCACTCTATTTCTTAGCCAATACCAGGCAGCTTTGATGACTAATGCTTTATAATATAATTTTAGATCAGGTAAGGCTAAGCCACTTTCTTTTGCACTTTTTTTTTCATTGAATGCCTGAAAATTATTGACTTTTTATTTCTCCATCTGAATTTACTTACAACTTTTTCTAATACATTAAAGTAACCTTTTGGAATTTTGATAGGTAGGGCACTAAACAGGTAGTTTAGTTTTGGTAGATTTGTCATTTTTTTATTATATTAGCTCAACCAATCCATGAACAATTAGTGTTTGCCCAGTTATTTAAATCTGATTTAATTTGCATAAGAAGTATTTTGTTAAGATTTCAAAAAGTTTCTGAATATTCCTTGGCAAATATACTCCCATTTATTTTATATTTTCTGAGGTTACTTTGAAGGGGATTCTCTTTCTAGCTCTTCCTGCTGTATTCTACTAGTCATATATATATAGAAAAGTTGAGGATTTATGAGGGTTTATTTTATATCCTGAAACTTTGCTAAAATTGCTAATTGTTTCCAGTAGTTTTTTGGATAACTTCTTGGGATTTTCTAGGTATACCATTATGTCATCTGCAAAGAGTTAAGAGTTTTGTCTCTTCCTTCCCAGTTCTAATTCCTTCAATTTCTTTTTCTTCTCTAATTACTGAAGCTAACATTTCTAATATGATATTGAATAGTAGTGGTGTTAATGGGCATCCTTGCTTCACCCCTGATCTTATTGGGAATGACTCTAGCTTCTCCCCATGAATATCATGCTTGTTGATGGTTTCAGATAGATACTGCTTTTTATTCTAAGGAACAGTCAATTTATTCCTATACTCTCTAGTGTTTTTAGTAGGAATGGGTGCTTTATTTTGTCCAAAGCTTTCTCAGTATCTATTGATATAATCATATAATTTCTGATAGGTTTGTTGTTGATATAATTGATTATACTCACAGTTTTCCTAATATTGAATCAACCCTGCTAGTGATAACTTGTTGTAATCATTTTGCTAGGATTTCATTTAAGATTTTTTCATCTATATTCATCAGGGTGATAGTTCTATAGTTTTCTTTCTCTGTTTTAACTCTTCCTGGTTTAGGTATCAGCACCATGTTTGTGTCATAGAAAGCGGCAATGTTCTGTCCTTCGCTATTTTTCCAAAGACTTTATACAGAATTGGAACCAACCATTCCTTAAATATTTGGTAGAATTCATTTGTGAATCCATCAGGTCCTGGAGATTTTTTCTTAGGGAGTTCAGTGATGGCTTGTTGAATTTCTTTTTCTAAGATAGTGTTGTTTAGGTATTTAATCTCCTCTTTATTTAACCTAGGCAACTTATATTTTTGTAAATATTCTTCCATTTCACTTAGATTATCAAATTTATTGGCATGGAGTTGGGCAAAATAATTCCTAATTATTACTTTAATTTCCTCCTCATTGGTGGTGAGTTCACCTTTTTCATTTATGTTACTAGCAATTTGGTTTTCTTCTGTCTTTTTTAAATCAAATTGATCATAGATTTATCAATTTTATTTTTTTTTATAAAACCAACTCTTGGTTTTATTTATTAATTCAATAGCTTTTTGCTTTCAATTTTATTGATTTATCCTTTAATTTTTAGAATTTCTAATTTGGTATTTAAGGAGTTTTAAATTTGTTCTTTCTCTAATTTTTTTAGTTGCATATTTAGTTAATTGATTTCCTCTTTCTCTAATTTATTCATGTAAGCCTTTAAGGATATATAATATATCCTCTGACAGCCGCTTTGAGTGAATCCCATAGGTTTTGGTAATTTGTTCCATTATTGTCATTGTCTAGGATAAAAAAATTAATTCTTTCTATAATTTGTTGTTTGATCCACTCATTCTTTAAAATGAGGCCATTCAGTTTCCAATTAGTTCTGGGTTTGTATCTCCCTGGCCCAATATTGCATATGATTTTTATTGCATTGTGATCTGAGAAAGATGTATTCACTATTTCAGCGTTTCTGCAATTAATTATTAGGATTTTATGCCCTAAAACATGGTCAATTTTTGTATAAGTACTATATATTGCAGAGAAAAAGGTATATTCCTTTCTATCCCCATTTAATTGCTTCCATAAGTCTATCTTATCTGGGGTTTCTAACAATCTATTTACCTCTTTAACTTCTTTCTTGCTTATTTTATGATATGATTTATCTAAACCTGAAAGTTGGAGGTTCCACTAGTAGAGTTTTGCTGTCTATATGTTCCTGTAGTTTTTTCAGCTTCTCCTCCCAAATTTTGGATGTTATCCCATTGTGTGTATACATATTTAGTACTGAAATCACTTTATTGTCTATGGTGCCTTTTAGGAAGATATAGTTTCCTTCCTTATCTCTTTTAATACTATCTACTTTTTACATCTGCTTTGTCTGAGTTAAGGATTGCTAGCCCTACTTTTTTCACTTCAACTGAAGCAAAATATATTTTGTTCCAACCTTTTTCCTTTACTCTATGTGCATCTCTCTGCTTCAAATGAG
Source organism: Macrotis lagotis (assembly GCF_037893015.1). NCBI lineage: Eukaryota > Metazoa > Chordata > Mammalia > Peramelemorphia > Peramelidae > Macrotis > Macrotis lagotis. The sequence continues at coordinate 364,491,772 of NC_133658.1, forward strand.
TTTCTTGTAAGCAACATATTGTAGGATTCTGTTTTTTAATCCACTCTGCTATTCGCTTACATTTTAAGGGAGAGTTCATCCCATTCACATTCAAAGTTATAATTACTAACCCTTTATTGCCCTCCATGCTTTCTTCCCTCTGTTTGTATTTTTCCCCTTTTTATTCCCTTTGTCCGTAATACCCAGTATTTTGTTTCTGAATATCACTCTCTTCAGTGTGTTTGCTCTCCTATATCCACCCCTCCCCTTTCTTTCCCCTTTCCCTTTTCCCCTTTATCCTTCCCTTCCCTTCCTTCTGTTAGTTCCCCTTTTTTGCTTCCCCTCCCTGCCTCCATCCCCCCCCTCTCATTTTCCCCTTTTAATACTTGGAAGGTAAGATTTTTTTTAAGTTAACTGAGTTTTTGTATAAGTTAACTTTAAGTCACCTCTGATGAGAGGAAGATTCAGGTGTTTCTCATCTGCTCCCTTCTTCCCCTCTATTACCATAAGTCTTTTGTACCTATTAATGTAATGAAATTTACTTCATTCAATCCCTTCCCTTCTCCCATCTCCTTCCTGTCCCCCTTTCTAAGGAGGAAGTGTTTTTAAAATCATTCTATCTGAGTCATAGAATATTCTGAGTATCCATCACTTCTAGTTAAGTATATTCTCTCCAATAGAATTACAATTCTTTAGAACTATTGGGGTCTGTCTCCCAAGTAGGGTTATAGCCAGTTTCATCCCACTGGATAGCAGTCTCATGGATAAGTCATGAGTGTCCATCACTTCTTGCTAGGTATATTCTCTCTGTTAGAGTTACAGTTCTCAAGAGTTATGAGAATCTTTTTCTCATGCTGGGATATAGCCAGTTTCATCTTATTGGATAGCAGTTTTTTTCTTTACCTCCATTTTTTTACCCTTTCATGTGTCTCTTGAACCTCCTGTTTGATGTCCAAATTCTCTATTACCTCTGGTCTTTTCATCAGGAATTTTTGGAATTCTTCCATTTCATTAAATGTCCATCTTTTTGCCTGAAAAAGAAGGCTCAGCTCTGCCAGAAAGTTTATTCTTGGTTGCATTCCAAATTCCCTTGCATTTTGGAATATCTTGTTCCAGGGCCTTCAATTCCTTAATGTTGATACATCAAGGTCCTGCATAATCCTTACTGTGCCTCCTTGGTATTTAAATTGTTTCTTTCTGGCTGCTTGCAGGATTTTCTCTTTTATCCCATAGTTCTGGAATATGGCCACATTTTCATTTTAGGATCTCTTACCAGAGGGGAGGGATGTATTCTTTCAATAACTATTTTTGCCCCCTGCTTCCATGGTATCAGGTATCACTACATCCTGTAATATTAAAAGTACATTTTTTTTCCCTCTTCAATGTTTTCAGGAAGACCAATAATTCTCAGGTTGCCCCTCCTCGATCTATTCTCGAGGTCTGTGGTTTTGCTGATGAAATAGTTTACATTTTCTTCTGTTTTTTTATGTTTTTTTTGGTTTTGTTTAACAGCCTCTTGCTGTCTCATGAAGTCATTAGTTTCCACAGACTCCATTCTTTTTTTTAAAGAGGAGTTTTCTTCATTTACCTTTTTCAGCTCCTTTTCCAATTGGTCAATTCTACTTTTGAAAGAACTTTCCACTTGACCAAATGAGGTTTTGAGAGAATTATTTTCTTTTTGCATTTTCCCAGTTGAGTACCTGGGAGAATTATTCTCATTTTGTATTTTTCCAATTGAGGATCTGAGAGAATTATTCTCATTTTGTATTTGTCCAATTGTATTTTTCCAATGATTTGTTGTCTTGTTGCAAAGTGACAATCTTGGATAATCTTGGATCCATCTTTCTGCTGGCCTTTCTTCATTTTGCTAAGACCTTGAGTTGGGGAGGGGCTGGTTCACAGAGGTTTGGTGTTGGGATCCCTAGAGGCTTTACTCAACCAAGTAGGGGTTGCTAGATGATTTGCTCACTGAGTGTAATTTCTCCAGCTGGCCAGTAAGGGATGCTGGTTGCTTCTCTGGAGTTTCTGTGACCTTGATTGAGGCCTTCTCTCTTGGCCTGGAGGGAGTGATTGAAGCTGTTAAATACTTTTGTCTTCAATCAATGGTGGACTATACCCTGGGGTGAAGTCATCACTCTCCCTATTGTCAGCTGGGCTGGTTCATCTGTTCACACACTTGTGCCTGGGGCAAAAGTAGTCTAATTGTGTTTTTTCTGGGACAAGCCTTCAGTAGCAATGGAGGTGTGGACTCAGAGTTCCTCAGAGGGGAAGAATCCAGGGATGGTGTCCACAGTTTTCCTGCAGCCGAACTCTCCCCTCCACCCCACCCCCAGCCCTGTAGTAAAGCTCCATCTGGTCAGCACCAACACCAATACCTCTGCTTCCTAGTTGACCCAAGCCCCCGTGGTCAACCAGGCTCTAGGCTCGCAGCTGATCAAAAAGTTCTGGTTCTGGGGTCCTCTGGCTCCCAGGCTTCCATCCCGCTGCTGATCCACAGCTGATTTGCCCTCTGAACCAGGACTCACCCATAGCTGAGGAAGACAAATCCTGAGGTAGTTCTTTCTCCTGGATTTTTTTTCCTGGGTTTTGTTGATTGGATTTCTGTTAAGAGGTTTGGTTCATATCATATAAGGGGAAAGATCAGGAGATTTTAGAACTGTGCCTGTCTTCTCTCCACCATCTTGGCTGGAAGTCCAAATCCTTACTATATTTTAAAAACATTAGTTTCCACTTGTTCAGTTCTAATTTTTAAGGATTTATTTTCTTCAGTTAACATTGGTATCTCCTTTTCCATTTGGTCTTTTCTGCTTTTAAAAGTACTGTTTTCTTCAGTCAATTCCTTTTCCAGTTTTTCATAATTCTTCAGTATGACTCTCATTTCTTTTCCCAGTTATTCTTCTATCTCTCTACTTTGATTTTTAAAGATCCTTCTTGAGCTCTTCTAAGAGACTTTTTTGCATTTGAAACCAACTGACAATCCCCTTTGAGGTTTCACATATAGCATTTTTTCAGTGTTTTTCTCTTCTGAGATGGCATTTTTATTTTCCCATTCTCCATAGCAACTTTCTATTATTAGGGCTCTTTTTATTTTTTATTTTTTGCTCATTGTGAAAATTAAGCTCTGCTCCTAGGGTTCAGGATGGACAGTTTCTAGCTTCTTATGCCAGGAGTCTAGGATCTGGTCACTGACTTTCTACACTGGGGTCTCACTTGCTGTTGGCTTTCTCCCTGCTTAAGCTTAACCTAACCTGGTTTTACTTGTTGCACTGGAATTCTGGGACTCACTGTATTGCTTCCTTGTCCAGGTTGGTGTGCTCCCTGCTGGCCTTCTGCTGAATGTGAGATCCTGGAATTAAGTGATTGATTTGAGGTATGACTATGAGCCTCCTGTTGGTTTCCGTAAGGTCCATCCATGTTGGACAGCACTCCTCTTTTACCCAAGTGAGATAGCCCTTCCCAGAAGTCCCTCCAAGATATTTTTAGCTAAAGAGGTTTTTCACAATGTTTTTGTGGATTCTTTTTTTCCAGTTTGTTTAGAGACTTCTTTTCAAGTTATTTCATAGTGGAATGGGGAAAAGCTTGGAGAGCTTCCTAGTTCCTCTCCACCATCTTGATCTCACTACTCTCATTTTGGACCCCATAGTTCCATTAATGCTATCTAAGAATATATTGGTACTTTGGACATGAAGAAGAATGCAGAAATTCAAGCTGCCATTAGACTCTGCTTCTCTAGGTTCTAAGACACTGACTTAACTCCCCTAGATTCAACCGAGAGAGTAGTTTGGGAAGGGATTACATTATCAATTGATAGGGGATGGGGGATCAAGAAAGGCTTCATGAGAGGCAACTAGGTGGCACTGTGGTTAGAGCACTGCCCCTCAAGTCATCTGATTTAAAATCATGCCTCAGACACTTGATACTCACTAGTTGAGTGATCTTGGATAAGTCATTTATCCCCATTGCACCAGAAAGGGGAAAAAGGGAAAAGGCTTCACGTAGATGGTAGTACCCAAGTTGAGTCTTGAAGGATTCCAGGGATTCTAAGAGGTAGTGGTGCAGAGGCCAGTGCATTACAAGAATGGTGAACAGCTCTTAATTAATCTAGATCTGTGGGGAGGCCAGAACATCTGGATTACAGAATGAAAGTTGAAGCACATGTCAAAATCCTAAAGAACTGTTTTGAAGAAATTCAAACATCAAATAGGAACTTATATTTGATTCTAGAGACCAGAGAGAGACATTGAGACTTTCTAATTGCAGAGGAAGGTGAAATGTAGGACTCATACTTTAGGAAAATCACTTTAGTGAAGTCATGGAGAATGGATTGGAATGGGGAAAGATTACTCAGGAAAAATATAGGAAACTATTTCAGTGGTCCAGGTAAGAAGTAATGGGGCTTAAATGGAAGTGATAGATTTATGAACAGAGAGGAAAGGACATAAGGTGGAGATGTTGTGGAGACAGAAAGGAAAATATCTAACAACTGATTAGATATGTGGCACAAATATATTACTCTTTTTGATTCTAATTTACCTTTGTCATTTGTTAAGGGTAATCTTCAATCATTCCAATGAAAATGAAGACATTTTTCTTTTCTTTTTTTTTTTGGCAAGGAATTGGGGTTAAATGACTTGCCTAAGGTCACACAACTAGGAAATTATTGTCTGGCTTCAGATTTGAACTCAGGCCATCTAATTCCTGTATTCAAGGTTAGTGGTCTATCCAATGCACCACCTAGCTGCCCAAGACATTTTTATTAATGTTTTTCTGTTGTTAACACAGACTTAAATAAACAATTCAGAGAAAAATACTTATGTTTTTATGTAGCTATCTTTAATTGGTGTGATCTCCTGAAAAGACAGTGCATTTGAAATTATATTCAAATTCTTACTTTGTCACTCATTACCTATGTGATTTTTGAAGCCCTTTAATCTCTTTGCATCTTTGTTATCTTCATATGGAGACAAATAATTTTTAATAACTAATGGCTTGGAAAGAGTCAGATTTTTTTTCCTGTCCTCATTTCATGACCTCAGTCTCTTGAAGATTGTACTAAAGTTCTCCTATATCAGTCCCTACCCAACCTTACAAGTGATTCACCTTAGACTAAGGTGAATTCCATTCAATCAAAATTGGGTAAAAACAGACTATTGTCCAAGGCTGGAGTGGTCTGGATATAGAGATAATCTTTCTCTTCCTAAAGTCCTCTTCTCATTAATTGTTGACCAATCAGAATTGAATGCCAATCTTTTGAAGTACTCTCTTCTAAAAAAACATATAGGATGTCATGGTTTTCTTCAATAAAGAAGGACAAGGATAATAAGCCATGAGCCGCTGACATGACTGTCTTTGGTCTAAGAGAGAGATAGTCAAATGATCATCTTTTAATTTAAATGCTAATGTTAGAAAATGAAAATGTTATTCTTTGGTCTTCATTTGGAATCTGTAATTCTTTCTCTACATGTGGATGACATTTTACATCTCAAGTCCTTTAGTTTCATCTTTGATTACTGTATTGTTGAGAAGAGCTAATTAGGTCTATCATAGTTAACCATCACAGAATATTGCAGTTAAGGTATAAATTGTTGGTATTGCTTACTTCACTCAGCACTAGTTCATGTAATTCTTTCCTGGTTTTTATGAAATCCACTTGATTATGATTTCTTAACAAAGATTAGTATTCCATCACATTTATTTGTAGCCACTGATTTGTTTCTGGGGTTCAGTTCTACCCTGTGAAGAATCCCAATTCAGTCTCGGGAGGGCAGGTTTTGGAAAGAAAGTAGAGATGTATTAAAGGAAGTTATAACACATTAAGAAAGGGATAGAAAAGTTAGAAAGAGTTTTAAGAGAAGACCACATGGAGGACTGCTGATTAAATTTTGGCCAGGCCAACTGGCCAGGATTCCACAGGAGACTGCAAGGTCAAAGAGAGAGAGCTCCTTTCCTCATTCCCTTTAAGTTCTCTCCCAGAGTCCATGGGAGGGGATGGTGACCTGGGAGTGGCCCAAGTCTCTCATTGGAGATTTTGCCTTTTGGGGAGGGGTCCCTTTTGGGTGCTCTTCCAGAACCTGTGCTTTTTAGCTGCTTGGGAAAAGCAATGCAATACAAGTTGAGGTCAGGCCCTCAGGTATGCCCTAAATTAGATATTAAGGGAAGGAAGATTCCCTTTACAATGCAAACAAAAGTTTTACAAAGTTTGTCTCCAACTGATCTCATTACCCCCTATGCCCATGTTTCTCTGCATCACATTCACCACAATTTCTTTAGCTATTCCCAAATTAATGAGCATCTCCTCAATCTCCAATTCTTTGCCATTACAAAAAAGAGATGCTATAAGGGAATAAACTTGTAGCATTTCCAATAAAATTGGGGTAAAATAGGGAAGTCCAGTATGACCATTACTATTCAATATAGTATTAGAAATGCTAGCTGTAGAAAAAAAGAAAAAAAATAAATTGAAGGAATCAGAATTGACAATGAGAAATCAAAATTTTCACTCTTTTCAGCTGATATGATGAGAACTTTCAGAGAACTGAGATCATCTAAAAAACTCCTTGAAACAATTAACAAGTTCAGCAAAGTAGCAGGAAATAAAATAAATTCACATAAATCATCAGCATTTCTATATATGAACAATAAAGCCCAAGAGCAAGCAATAGGAAGAGAAATTCCATTTATAATAACTATACAACATTAAACACTTTGGAATCTACCTCTGAAGACAAACCCAGAAACTATATGAACACAATTATAAAGCATTTCTCATCCAAATAAAGTAAGATCAAAAATAATTGGGAAAATGTCAAATGCTCATAGTTAGCTCTAGCTAATATGATAAAAATGACAATTCTACCCAAAATAAATTACTTATTTGGCACCATCCCAATCATAATACCAAATAGCTACTTTACTGAGCTAGAAAAAATATTGAAAAAATTCATCTGAGCAACAAATGGGAAAGAATAGCAAGGGAAGTGATGGGAAAAAAAACATAAAAGAAGTTAGCCAAACTTTACCAGATCTAAAGCTATATGAAGTGGCAAACATCAAAACTGTTTGGTACTGGTTAAGAAATAGAGCAATGTATTAGGATAGGTTCAAAAGAAACTGCAGTAAATAAGTACAGCAATCTATTATTTGATAAACCCCAAAACATTAGCTTTTGGGATAAGAACTCATTATTTGAAAGAAATAGTTGGGAAAACTGGAAAATATTATAGCAAAAACTTGGCATAGATCCATATCTCACACTCAATACCAAAATAAGATGACAATGGGTACATAATTTAGACATAAAGAGCAACACCATACACAAATTAATAAAACCAAGAAATTATCTATCAGATCTATGGAAAGGGGAAAAATTTGTGACCACATAAGAATGTGAGCACATTATAAACTCCAGAATGAATTATTTTGACTATATTAAATTAACAAGTTTTGCACTAATAAAATCAATGCTGCCAAAATTAGAAAGAAACCAGAAAGCTGGGAAACAATATTCACAACTAGTAATTCTGATAAAGGTCTCATTTTCACAAATAGAGAGAGAATTGTATTAAATTTATAAGGTCACAATTGATAAATGTTAAAAGGATATGAATAGACAGCTTTCGATTGAAGAAATTAATACTATATATAATCACATGAAAAAAGTTTCCAAATCATTATTGATTAGAGAAGTGCAAATTAAACAACAATTAAACCTCACACCTATCAAATTGGCCAAGATGAGAAAAAGGGAAAATGATCAATGTTGGAAAAGTTTTGGGAGGACTGGGACATTGATGCATTGGTGGTGGAGTTGTGAACAGTTCCCAATCTTTCTGGAGAGCAATATAGAACTATGCCCAAAGAACAATAAAACCACTCATTCACTTTGACCCAGCAATTCCAATTCTAGGTCTATATTCAGAAGAAATTATAAAAAGGTGGGGGGGGAGTACTATATGTTCCAAAATATTCACAATAGTACTTTTTGTAGTGGCAAAGAATTAGAAATTGAGGGGATGCTAATCAATTGGGGAATGGCCAACCAAGTTATGGTATATGAATACTATGGAATAAACTATTATTCTATAAGAAACTTTAAATGATCAAACTCTAGAGATGCATGGAAATGACTTACAGGATCTGATGCTGAGCAAAGGGCGTAGAACCAAGAGAACAATGTCCACATTAGCAACAACATTGTGAAATGAACAACCTTGATGTAAGGAGCTCCTTTCAGCAGTTCAAAAAACCAGGACAACTGCATTAGACTGGCTATGGACAATGTTATTCCCCATCCAGAAGGAGAAAAACAAAGTAAAACAAAATGCAGAAAAAACCCCCAAAAAAGCAACAACCTTTCAGAATCTGATGAACATCTTATAAAAATTATAGGGTATGTATGTCTTTGCCTTAATCCTAATTCTTCATAACCAAAATAACCAATCTGTAAATGTTTATTAAAAATATATAAGTATGGGGTAGCTAGGTGGTGCAGTGGATAGAGCACCAGCCCTGGAGTCAGGAGTAGCTGGGTTCAAATCCGGCCTCAGACACTAAATAATTAACTATCTGTGGCCTTGGGCAAGACACTTGACCCCACTTGCCCTGCAAAAATCTAATACACACACACACACACACACACACACACACACACACACACACAAAATACAAAATGCTAACCTGAAACCTGAATGTTCACTGCTGTGGAGTGGGGGTTGGGCGGGGAGGGTGGAAGGAAATTTTGTAACATAAAAAGATACATGTACATAAGGATGAAAATAAGTAAATTTTTTTTTAAATTTCCATTTTGGCTTTTTGCAAGGCAATGGACTTCTGTGACATGCCCAAGGTCACATAGGTAATTATTAGGCATCTGAAGTTGGAGAACTCAGGTCCTCCTGATTCCAGGACTGGTGCTCTATCCACTGCTTTATCTTACTGCCCCTAATGCTTGCTACCTTTCTTCTTTAAGGTTCCTATCTTTTTTACTCCAAATCCAGCGATCTATCCCCTGAGGCACTTTATTATTCTGTTTTGCATTCTTCCATTATGGTATTAATCTCCTAGTTGAATTCATGTCACCAGGTCCCCAAAAGAACTTTTTGTAATTCCAAGATAAATGTTTCATTTCCAAAAATCATTTCAGATTTCAGTGCTCTTTTAGTCACTTGTTTTAGCATTAGAAATAATTTCTGTAGTTTGCATAAAGTGACCTTCATTTGCATTTCTGTGACCTCAAGTCTAAAATTTTTTCCCCTTCAGATTTTATTATCTACTTGTCTTCAGTCTAGGTTTAATGATGGAATTATGTTTTATGATCCTTCTATGCTAATCATCAACATATTGTATTATGACTTGGAGTTTAGGGTAGCAATTTTCAGGTTTTTTGTGACAGTACTAGCCCATAGAAATATCAAAATTAATATTGCCTCCAGTTTCCTCTGTATTGAGTTCCACAGTTTTGATTATACAATATAATAAGTCTTATGGTGCATTAACTTAATAATTGAGTCTGCATCTGCCTAAAGCTACCTCTCTATTTCCTTAAGTTCAAGAATTTAATTTCTCTTTGAGTTAGTGTAAAGATATAATTAAAGGAAAAACTGTAGTGTATCTTATAGCTTATATTAAAAGGCCTATAAACTGATCTGGTGTATATATATATATATATATATATATATATATTTTTGGTAGGGCAATGGGGTTAAATGACTTGCCTAAGGCCACACAACTAGGTAATTATTAAGTATCTGAGGCCAAATTTAAACTCAGGTCATTTTGACTCCATGGCTAGTGGTGCTCTGTCCACTGCGCCACCCAGCTGCCCCTGATCTGTTATATTTCCACAAGGTATATTTTCATCCTTATCTATCCTTGTACAATTAAGAATAGGATTATCTCTCTAACATATCCTTTTTGGAGACAGGGAGTCTAGTATCTGTGGTTCACTAAGAATGTCCTCAGGATACAATTGAGTCTTACAAATCAAATGAGCATTCCTTAATGACAGAGAGGACTGGTTACTGTCCCCACATGGCTGCTAGCTTGCTTTCCTTGTTGTAACCCATCATGTTGTCCTTATCTCCATGAAGTTGTCTACCCTGTAGCCAATTGCCTTTGTTTTACTCACCCATACAACTTTATATTCTCCAAAGTTATATGAAGGTTGATGAGCCCTGTCTCAGGTTTTTTGGTTATTGAGAAAGGTCACTGAATTATTACTAGTCTTACTAATCAATTGATCATGCTCAAACCACTATCTTACCTTAATTTTGAAACATAGCACTCATAAAGTCAGGATTCATAACTTAAGTCCATTTCATTTATACATATAGTTTGTCCACTTTAATGACCAACATCCTCTTCATTTATAGCAGGGTGGAAGTTGATATTTATAATTTGCTTTGATGTCTCTTTCTTCATGTTGTACCTAAATGTGAAGGAGAAGTGTCTGCTTGGATTATTGAATCATAAACTAAAATATTCTGAGATATGTCTCATTATAGAATGTTAGAGTTGGAAAGGATTTATATAGGACATAATATATATGAGATGAAAGGGAATACAAAGTATTGAATTTAAAATCTAAAGTGATCTTAGAGACTATTTTGAGTAAAACTATTTTTAGAAGAAGACTCTGAACCTCACAAAGATGTTATTTATCCAAGGTCATATAGAAAGTTAGATGGTTCATATAGAATAATGCATGGTGACACTCAATAATGTTTCTTAGACTTCTGCCAATCTGGTGATTAGTTTAGATTATAAATTTAGAGGAAAATCTCAGACCATTTTCTTGAACCAAGAGATTTGGAGATGTGTGAGAAGAGATAACTTGACCATTGATTTTATAGGATCTCAGGAAAATAGATTGCACCTGGTTAGAATCACAATTGGATGTTCTTATTGGAGGTGGGAAAGGGCATAAGTATCAGGTAAGGTTTTCTATAAAAGGTAATGTATGTGTTAGAACTTAAAAAGTTGTATATGGTTTTAACAGACAGAAATTCCTGGTTAGGAGTTTCATGAACTTTTCAGACATAATAGACAGCAAAAGTCAAATCTTAGAGTTGGAAAAGGATGTATTATGTTTAGAAATCTGAGAATGATTTGACACTCTAGTTTATGAGCTTGAAGGAGGAAACTTGTTTTATTTATACATATATATGTATATGTATATTTTAAGTGTATGTAGATTTAAGTAAATATCACTATCATTTTCTTGGGCTAAAAACTAAATAACAAAAAGTTTTTTCCATGAAGTTTTATTCTCTAGGATCTTTCTGAACCCATGGGTAGATGATCTCATTAAAGAGCCCAACTCTGATGCAAAACTGGAGGGGGGGGGCATTTTATACATAAAGGACAAAGAATCCTAAAGCTGAGTTAGACAATGAGATTTCATATAGATGACTTAGTTCTACATTAGAATCCTTTCATAAATTATATTTGCTTCATATTCCTACTGATACAACTTCTACTTAGGTTGTAGAGGGAATGTTTACAAATTACCATAGAATTGCTCTCCTCATCCAAGATATCTTTCATCTTGTGATTTGTTTGACTCAGGTAAAGGAATTTTTTTAGTGCTATTACAAAGCTATTGACTTAGACCAAGTCAACATTCAGTTATAGGAGTAAGGCCTTGAAATGGCAGCTTGACATTTTTACACACAGAGACAACAATATAACATAACTATTAGTTGGAGACTAAGAAACCAATTTTTTGTTAGAAATATAGAATAAGATTTAGATATTTCCTCATTTTGATCAAAGATACACCCTAGAATAATCTGTTGATAAATCAGATAAACATTTATGGAGATGATGGGTATATTGGGGGGTGATTGACTTATCTTTAGGCCCTAGTTTTGTCAAGAGATATGAGCAGGCAATGAAAGGTCCATAACAGAACATCAAAGTGAGTGATACAATTAAAATGTCAAAAAGCAAATTTCAAAGGTCCAAAGGGAACAGTCCCCTTTTGATTACATAGACCATACAGATAAAAAACAGCAAAGAGAGAAATTCAGGTCCATTTCTTCTGGAGTCATCTGATGCAGTTCTCTACAGCTATTGATGCTGTTTCAGAGATTTTTCTCTTCAATCTGGGTTACTTGTGAGATTTTCTTTCCTAATAACAGGACTTAACAGAACATTTTAAATTAGTCAAAAACTATTCTTTTTATTACTAAAAAATAAAATTCTGCAATCCCTTAGATCATGATGATTTATACTTTTGAATTGCCCATTGCCATGTTGATATTCACAGAAAATTCAGAAAATTTCAAATAGAGATTAATTGGTATTATTATTCATTCATTTGGAGAATGCTATATCACTTAAAATAAATTTCCATAGCAACGAGGATTCCACTGCAAAAGTGATGTCAAAATCACACACTGTCCTGGTTGGCTATTAGCTTTTAGAAAGATGAGGCAGCTAGGTGGTGCACTGGATAGAACACCAACCCTGGAGTCAGCAATACCTGAATTCAAATCTGGTCTCAGTCACTTTATATTTTCCTAGCTGTGTGACTTGGGCAAGCCACTTAACCCCATTTGTCTTGCAAAAAAAACCCCTTAAAAATAAAAGAATTTAGAAAGATGTAGGTCAAATGATTTAAATTTCTATCCCTGATTTTAATATTGATCATCTGACATGATTATACCAATTTACGATAAAGATCAGGGACATAAAACAACATATTCACTTATGTATTTAATTATCTGTTACAGGCAGAGGTCATATAAGTAGCTAAATGCCTTAAGCCAGACTTTAAACCATTTTTCAAATGTCAAATTCTGGAAAACCAAGCCAGAAAGACTCCAATCTCAGAACTTGTTGAAAAATTGCTCTTTCAAATCTTATCCCAATGAGCTTTTCACCTGCAATGTCCAAAGCCCCCTTGGATTTTCTGATTTCTATAGACTATGGCCACCAGCATTTTTTTTGATACCTTGATTTCAGACTTAAAATAGAAGACCAATTTTCAGTCACATGACATCTTTAATAGCAATTTCCGATAATCAGACAAGTGATTCATCTCTAAATTTTATAATTTCAAGGATCGGGATAATCTTATAGTGGTAATGATAAGAAAAAAAATTGCAGGAAAAAAAATCACAAAATTTTATCCATGTTGCACAGTGGTTTTTCAACAAGAGATTGTAACACAACATATAGAAACAAATTTTATAAAATCAATTTTTACTACTTATATTCTCATTTATTATCTTTATTCAAATAAACATCATTTATACACCATTGCTCCCAGAATCCTTTTAAAGGTTGATTATTAAACACTTGCATATATTCTGACAAATGTTCTGAATTTAAGATGTAATAAGCAACACATACAGTGGTATTCTAGATATTATTGCAGAAAATGGAGGGAGAGAAAAATTTGTAATAAAACAAAAAACTTTTATAGTAAACTCAATTTATCTATAAGATTGAAACATTATCTATAATAATAAACTTGATTATCACAGAATTGCTACTACCATTTTTTTAGGTTTTTGCAAGGCAAATGGGTTTAAGTGGCTTGCCCAAGGCCACACAGCTAGGTAATTATTAAGTGTCTGAGACCAGATTTGAACCCCGGTATTCCTGACTCCAGGGCCGGTGCTTTATCCACTATACACCTAGCCACCCCTACTACCATGTTTTAAAATACAAAACTACTGCTACCATTTTGATGGGATATGACTAAGATGTCATTACCTTATTTATAAGGATAGTAGAACATTTTAATTTCTTTAGTTTATTCACTTCTAGCCAAATATAACAATCTTAAAGAGAAAGTAAGATTCCTCAGGAACTTAATTTTATACATGATAATTTCTAAATTCTAATGTAATTCTTGCTTATGCCATGGAATGGTAACACATGTGGATCAAAACACCAAAACTTTTCTATTTGCAAACTTCAAATGTTATTAATATTAACCCAATAGCCAATTGTTTCACAATTAGCAACCTTCAAAAGAATAGAAACTTTTCTATGATATCTACAAGCAATATCACCATCACATTATTGCAATAAATTAGCTTATAGATTGGAAAATTTAGTAGACCTTATACATATCATATAAAAATGAAATATTCCTATTGTTTCAAAGGACAATTCATTAATTGAGAACTTGTAAATTGATAGACATTTCTCTTATTCAATCTTTAAAACAAAAAAATAAGCCTTAAAATTGGAATTTATCAATTCTAAATAGACATAAAAAGTATGTATAGGCATTCTAAATTAGTCTCACAAAGTTCTTCACAGACAATAAATACCAAATACCACAGAACTTTTAAATACCACCTTCTTTGAACTTAAGAGTGTTTACAAAAGGGAGGGTCTATTGGTTTAAGGCAGGGAAAATAAACCTTATTAAATTACTCTTATCTATGACAAAGTTTACCAAGGCCTTAAGATTTACTCAAATGCAATTTTTCTTTGGCTACATAGATGGTCTATTTGAATTACACTGACAAATTGGCCATATATCTTCCACCTTAACTAATTTAAGTATATTCTTAGATGCAGTGTTTGACAGTTTAAATTACACAAATACTCACCATTCTGTGCAAAGATTGTGCCAGAATTTTACAACACTGATATTTTTGCAACAGGGTAAGACCTTCTATTCTATTTCCCCTTGTGGAATTCTTAAAGTGAGTTACAAGAATGCAATTCAGAGATTTGATTATTTGATTATTTCATGAGAACTCACCAAATCAGCATTGCTTCATGATACTGGGATTCCTTCTAACTCAAAATAAGCACATCTCAAATCATTTCAAATCTGGGTTCCAAACTCATGGAAAAGTTACTTTACTTTAAAAAAATATATATAGAGAGGGGGGGGCAGTTAAGTGGCACAGTGGGTAGAGCACTAACCCTGGAGTCAGGAGGACCTGAGTTCAAATGTGACCTTAGACACTTAATAATTACCTAGCTGTGTGATCTTGAGCAAGCCACTTAATCCCCTTTCCTTGCAAAAACAAACAAACAAATAAACAAACAGATAAATAAAGAGAGAATAAATGAATGAATAAATAAATAGATATATAGATCAAATAGAGAGAAATATACAGTGTATTTCTGCACTGTGTTGTGAGATTTTAGGAGCTCTGGCTCCTAAAGAAGAAAGGCCCAGTGACCTCTTTTAAGTTCTCTGGACCAGTGGAGACTAGAGAAGAACTACTGGGGAAACAATACACAGAGACCTCTAATTTAAAGTATTATTACTATTACTATTATTGTTATTATTAGTTTTTTAAAACATGCTAATTAAGACCAGTCAGAAAATAATTTAGGGCCAATTTTAATTTCTTTAGGGTACCTTCTATGTATATTAAATTTTTAAATAAGCAATCAGTAAACAAAACTCTGCCAGTCAATCAGGCTGGAATTTTTAAAAATTTAGAAAGTGAAATATAGAACCTTTTTGTCCTCTAAACTCAACACGATTTTCAGGAAAATTTGTCATGTGGTGTCAAATTATGAGATTTTGGAAAAGAAAAAGATCTAATTTGAAAAGGGAGATTGAAGAGGAAAGTTGGTCAATGAGAACACAGAGGCTGGACAACAAGTCTGACCAGGAAGAGATAGCCAAGAGCTCTATTCAGGCTGAACCACAGAGAACACAGAATTTAAAACAAACACCTAAAAAACACATAAACCAAGTCAGACACTTCAAATCAGAGAATCCCTCAAACTCCAGGGAAAACCTACATTGCTCTCACACTAGAGGGTCCCAAAACACAATGCAATGACAAACAGGATGTCAAACAAGCCCATATCAGAAATGCCACAAAAATTTAGTGCTTAGCCCTTTCAAAAAAAAAAAGTGCTACACTTAGATTAGGAATGAATCTTCAGCACCACCCTGGTTGAAATATGAACTCAATTACCACTAAATGTTATAATTCCTAATAAACCAGAGGTCCACATAAATTGCTATCTTTCCCATGTTATATTACTGGACTTAGTCATATAAAAATCAAATTTTTTTCTACTGGGTCTCCAATCCTAGGTTTAGATTGTCCCATAATCAGATATAACAATCAATTAAACAACAATAACTACACACAAAACCAAACACCGAAAGATACAATAAAACACTAAATAAACAAAATAAAACAAAAACATCAAAGACGTATTATAGACACTGGACACATGACTGGGATGCTGGACAAATTCCTTTCACTTCTCCAAAAAGTGCCAGAGATCTAACTACTTGGTCACTTCACCAAAGAAATGCCACACTTAGATCAAGGAGTAAGCCCTCAGTACCCACCTGGCCATTTAAAAACCAGGCAATTCTCACCAATCTATGAGAATTCTCAATGTCAAAGATAAAATTCCAGAAAAACTCCAACTTCAAAGAAAGAAAACAGTTCAAAACTACAGCAAATGAGTTAAAAAGTAACAAATTCACATTCAGAAAAAATCCCTGTGTTGTGTCAGCTCAAAATCTGTCCTGGTTTTTCTAGGGATCGCTTTTTTTGTGATGCTGTCTAGAGGAAAAAGTCTATTCCATTTCCAAGTTAAAATTGTCAAAATGCACATCTGTCCAGGCAGCTAAGTGGTGTAGTGAGTAGAGCACCAACCCTGGACACAGGAGGACCTGATTTCTTTTTCTTTCTTTTTTTTTTTTTTAGGTTTTTTGCAAGAAAATGGGGTAAATGGGCTTGCTTAAGGCCACACAGCTAGGTAATTATTAAGTATCTGTGACCGGATTTGAACCCAGGTATTCCTGACTCCAGGGCCGGTGCTTTATCCACTTTGCCACCTTGCCGCCCCACTACACCACCTAGTCACCCCGAGGAGCTGATTTCAAATCCAGCCTCAGACACTTAATAATTACCTAGCTGTACCTTGGGCAAGTCACTTAACCCCATTGCCTTGCAAAAATATATAAAAAAAAAATAAAGCCTCAATAAATCCACATCATTCAACTTAAAACACTGGTTCAGAATAGGACTGGGATTTTAGAAGTTAGAGACCTCTTTTCTCCCAAATTGCACATCTGACTACCTAACAAGGACCTGTTTTACAGACCTCTTTCCTTCCCAGGAACACATTTGAGTCCAAACAGAGGCCCTATTCCTCCTCAAAATTTCCATCTATCTGGATCATGGCACCATTATTGTTAACGAAAATTTTCTTAGGCTAAAAATGAAATAGTAAAAAGTTAGTTTTATCCATGATGTTTTGTTCTCTAGGATCCTACCAAACCTATGGGTGGATGATGTCATTAAAGAGAACAACCCCGATGCAAAATTTAGGGGGGTATTTTATACAGAAAGGATAAAGAATCATAAAACTGAGTTAGACAACCAATGAGGTTTCATATAGATGACATAGTTCTACATTATGATTCTCTCATAAGTATAATATTTGCTTCAAATTCCTGTTGATAATAATTCCACTTAGTTTGGAGGGGAAGTATTTACAAATAACTATAGAACAGTTCTCTTCTCATCCAAATGTCTCTTATCTTGTGAATTGTTTGATCCAGGTAAAGGAATTTATCAGTGCTATTTCAAAGTTGATCAGGTAGTACTGATAAAGGTCATGTCAATATTAAGATGTAGAAGACAGACCTTGATATGACTGACATTTTTATTTACAGAGACAACATTCAGATTTAAAATTATTATTTGAAGGCTGAAAACCAATTTACTATTAGAAATATAGAATAGAATTTAGACCATATAAAGATGGGCAAATAACATAAATGATGGATACATTTTTCATCTGGGATATAGCCCACCCTTGACCACAGAGCCTGCAGTTTCAACCTTTGTGGGGAACAGGAATAGAAACATAGTTGGGCATTTAATCCTTTCCCCCTTTATATCTAAGAGGAGTGTAGGAACAGAACTATATCAACACCTCAAGAAATAGTACTTTTGATGTAAAACACATGATGGGATGAGGATCAATACATTCTTTTTCTGGTTGCTCTCAAGAAAAGGGTAATTCTCTCACTAATTATTATGTTAACTTCTCTCCTGCTAAATGCTCAAAATAAATATACAGAAGACTATTCATAGATTGCCAGTATTTATCTTTAATAAACAGCACATAGAAGTTAAAGAAGTTACTTAGATTATGTAGTAAAATAAAGAATAAATAGAATCTGAAGAAGTTACGTAGATTATAAGAAAACAAAAAAAAAAGATAAAGGAGAAAGAGAGGATCTTATTTCACCAAGTGGCAAGAGAACGGTCTCACTAAGAGGTAGTCTATAACTGCCAAAGCTAGGAGTAAGGAACATACTGGGGAAGTGGCATCCCCATATGCTTGTGGCTCTGAGGGCTCCTGATGGTTATTAAAAGTTGACTCTTATCCCTCACAGTATCCTTTCTCACAGTCCTTCATTTTCTAGGTTCTGAATTGCTGAGCAGTTTACTTCTATTATTTCCTTCCATTGTGGTTAAGGTTTTTTCAGTTTTGTTGCATTCTTTTAGAAGATCTATGATCCTTAGGTTATATCTACTCAAGACTCAATTGTTCTTTGTTTGAGTTTTGATGATTTAAAATGCCTACAAATAGCAATTGTTCTGACCAGAAATTCCTTTGTCCTGGAGTCAGGAGTACCTGGGTTCAAATCTGGTCTCAGACACTTAACAATTACCTAGCTGTGTGGCCTTGGGCAAGCCACTTAACCCCATTTGCGAAAACCTAAAAAAAAGAAAAGAAATTCCTTTGTCAGATTGATATTTTTGTGATGGTAAACTAGACCATTTTTTGTCTCATTTCTTTTTTTGTTTGGCAAGGCAATGGGGTTAAGTAACTTGCCCATGGTCACACAGCTAGGCAATTATTAAGTGGCTGAGGTCGGATTTGAACTCAGGTCCTCCTGACTCCAGGTGTTCTATCCACTGTGCTGCCCAGCTGCCTTGTCTCATTTTTTACATAACCCTTATCATTTAATGATCAAACGTGTATTGCCTCAGATAAAATGAGACCTGAGAAAGATTTCAACTTAAAAAGGCCAAGGTCTCTCATTGCATTCAGGGCCATCACAAGTCATCTTTACTCTTGTCTTTTCACTAGACTCTGATGCCTGTAGGAAAGAGTGAGGCTGATGACTTTACCCAGCTTTCCATCACTTACATTCAATTTTTGTACAAGTCAGATTGTCACCCTCATGATATCATTGGTCCTCTTCAAGAAGGAAGGACAGAAAGCAATCATGCCATGAAAATTTCCAACTTAACCATTCTAGGTGTTCCCCTCTAGGTTCTTTCTGTAGCTAACTCAAAGGAGTTGCCCCATAGATTCCCTTTTTCATTGTACCTCATTTAGAAGAGTAATGATTATTGTAGGTGTCAAAAAATACACTGCTCTCCCATATCGACTGATAAGTCAGCTGACCAATAATCAATTCCTTTTCTTGCTAATATTCTTTTCTTCTACATTTGCTTGAAAATCTCCTGGTATCCATGTTCTCCCTCTCCTTAAGGCACCAATTGCCTCTTCTATCACTAGGGTTCCAACTCCCTCTCTTTCATGACAAATAGCTTTCCAAGCACTAAATCTACCAGGTGTCTCTAGTGTAAGATGCTCATCACCTTTTATTGATCATCTCCTTCATTAATAGGAACATTCATCAATGGAACCCCTTCCCGATTCCAGAGTAAGACCTCCTTCCTTTCCCAATTCCTTTTCAATCTTTCATCCCTGCTCCCTGAAGGCTTTTCTCCTTCTGAGACCATGGTGGTCACTTTCCTCTCCTTGCTGGTCTTTGTAATACATCAGTTACTCCTCTCTATTCTCCTGTTCCCATCCTTCTTAAAAATGTATTCTCCCACTATTAAAATTTTCCACTTATAAGCATAGTGATGTCAGCTTTTTCAGTTATGCCCCCATCTGTCTTTTCCCTGTTACCACTACCAGATTCATGAATTTACTCTTGTCATCCTCTGTTCTGTAACTGTCTTTGCCTGACGAATTTATGTTATTTGGGGTGTTTGAGGGACAAATAATTTCTTGAGTACTGATTTTCCTTTCTAAAAATGTTTTAAACTCTTCTTTATTATTAAAATCCATCTTTTGTCCTATATGATTAAGTGCAGATTTGTAGGATAGGTCACCCTGCATCCTAACCACTACTGCTTTTTGTATCATATCAATTCATTCCCTCCTCCATTTTGTAATTGGTGAGGAATAGTCTTTTCCTTTTAAATATCCTTTTCTTTGTAGTTGAATATCCTTCCTTCCTCCTACTGGCTCACAGAACTTGTCTCTGAATTGAATTGTTAAATTTAAGCACTATAATATATTTTGGAGTTTGCAATCTTTTTTTTCTAGAAAAGATCTGTAAATTGTTTCAGTTGAACTTTCATTTTCTATGTTCAGAGGGTCTGGATGGTTTTCTTCATTATTTTCTTTCTTGTAGTATTAAGGTTTTTTGATCCTTTTTTGTTCTTCTATGATCTTTAGGCTCTGTACATCCTATCTTGAAGTTCAGTCTTATGTAGCAAGCATATTTTCATTAGATGTTTTTGGTTTTTTTCTTCTTTTCTAAGTTGGCCTTCATTTCTGTTTATTTGCATTCGCAGTCTATTGTCCTCTCTTTTGTTTCTTTAGGGAGACTTCCCATTCCAGATACAAGTTTTTCTATTCCATTCAATATTTCTGTACATGACATATATTCTGCTGTAATAATTCTCATGTCTCTATTAAACTACTTAGGAAGTGTGCTGTGGTTTTATGTTCTCAAATTTCACAGGGTCCTCTGTCTTATCAAATGTTAGCTCATTTTTCTTTATTTTGCAGTATTTTTCTTCATAGATGCTTGAACTTGTTTACTAGATCTGAACTCCATATTTCCTTCTACTGTTACTATTTAAGGTCTTAGAGTTTTCTTCCTGAAATAATAAACATTTTTCCCCTCTTATTTTCTTTATCTCTCATTTCCAGGCTCCCTTCCTTCTGATTGTGATTTCCTTGGGGGTTGGATCAGTCTCCTCCAATATAAGACAATTCATGTTTCACTGGCCTGGATCTCTGCCCTGTTTTTGGATGCTCAGAACAAGCACTTGTTGAATGCTATGAATACTATGCCCTTTCCCTCAAGCTTGGTGGAAGAATCCACAACCTACCCCCACCCAACATACACACCTTTCTCTGTTTTGGTGACCTGTCCTGTTCCCTTAGTTCCTCAATTCTCTAATCTAGTGCCAATAGCTCAGAGTCTGCTGGCACCAGTAGTTTAGAACCTGTTCTCCTTGGTGTCAGTGTTAGTGCTTCCAGACTGCTCCACATGGAAGGATTTTGCTTTTGAAGGACTGTGGTCAAGCTGTCTGTTAATATTTGAGAAATCCTCTACAACCTGTACCTAGGGTCTTCACAGTAATGGAAAATGGAAAAGAGTGGAGGAAGAATGAGTTTTGATATAAGACTATGCCGTATCACTAATTTTATTAGTAAATAAATCCTCTCTAATGTTAGCATGAAAAATAGAGGCAGGATGCCAAGGAAGCTCAAGGTTAGTCATAATCAATTCCTGAGATTTTCAGGGTCTGGGAGATGGGTTTACTTTCTTTTGGATTCTGAGTATTCCAGACCATGGAGAAAGCTGAAGTTGCTTTATCTTTGGTGCATTATTTCTTTATTGGAACTGTTTGAGAGATCATGAGGACAGGAGAAAATGCTTGCTGTCTCACTGATCGCATGGTCCAAGATAATTAGCTTACATTTTTTTTCTATTTGTTCCAGTCTTTTGACTTTGTTTTAATATTTCATGTTGCTTTATGAATTCATTGATTGTTGTTTGGTCCATTATAATTTTCAAGGAATTGCAAGATTTTGTATCTCTTGTTCCAAGCAGTTTATTTCCTTTTCAATTCTTTCTTCCCTGATTGTAATTTCTTTTCCATTTTTTTCAAGTGCGCTTATTTCATTTATACAAGTTGGGTGTTTCTCAAAGAATTCTTGATATTTTGGAGTCATTTTTTTTTCGGTTTTTGCAAGGCAAATGAGGTTAAGTGGCTTGCCCAAGGCCACACAGCTAGGTAATTATTAAGTATCTGAGACTGGATTTGAACCCAGGTACTCCTGACTCCAGGGCTGGTGCTTTATCCACTGTGCCACCTAGCTGCCCCATTGGAGTCATTTTTTCCTTCTCTTTTTGTTTCTTCAGTTTCCCTACCACCCAAATATCTCATTATGATTAGGTTTTTTTTTTTTAATTTGCCTATCTTTCCAGTCTACTTCCTGACTTCTGACTTAATGTTAGAACTGGTCTCTTCAGCACTTCTGAAGATAATTCTGAGTTGATCAGTTTCTAATTTTGTAATTTCATGTTCTTGGAAATAGGCTGGGGACTTACAAGCTTTCAATTATTCTAAGGTATTCTGATCCAAAACAAAGTTTGATTTCCTCCCTCTCCCTTTCTCAGCCTAAATTTTGCAAATTTCTGACACAGATTTAGATCTCTGCAAGGGTAGACTGCTGATACACTCTGTCCTTATCAGACATCTGGAAAACTCTTGGTTCATAATGGCAGAATTATAGGTTCCTGGCCTTTGATAATCTTCTTCAAACAGGGTTCGATGTTGGAAATGAGACCCTACTCTGACCTTGGAGTCTGAACCATACTACTGCTGCTGCTTATTGATCTCTGCATGCTTTTGTAGTATACCACTCAGAGATTCCTGATCTAGAAATGCCACGCTCATTAAAAAACCTCCTCTCTCTGCCCTGGATCTATGATCTGGAATTGAGTAGTAAATAATAAAACTGCTAGTGTATGTCTTACTCTATTACAGTTTCGTGATAATGGTTGGTGGTAACGTGGTATAAATCTGAGACCTTTCTGCCATTCACAATCTTTCCATGGGTATTGATATGTCACAAGATCTACTAACTCTATCCCTAGTTTCTGCAGTCCTCCTTTTATATCTTTCTATGCCAAACTGGGCTGGGCAAATGGTACACTGTGATTTTTTTCTTGATTTTCCCTTCAGTATTTGGTCTGATACATTTTCTAGATATGTTTGGAAGAGTTTAGTGGAGGGGAGCTCAATGTTTTATTGCCTATCACTCTGTCATTTTGACTCTGCCTTCCCACCTTTAATTTTCTATGTGATTATTTCTTTCTTCTTTACCCTCACATTTCACTGGAGAGTCTAATATATTCTATATTAAACTCTAGGTGTATCTGTATATTCAATTCTTTTTCATTTGATTTATTTGAACAAAGTTCAATGACATGCCAGTTACCTTCCCTATCTTTTGTTTTTTAGGTTTTTGCAAGGCAAATGGGGTTAAGTGGCTTGCCCAAGGCCACACAGCTAGGTAATTATTAAGTGTATGAGACCGGATTTGAACCCAGGTACTCCTGACTCCAAGGCTGGTGCTTTATCTACTATGCCACCTAGCTGCCCCTTACCTTCCATATCTTCCTTCAGATTAATATGCTCTTCATCTATACTCTAATTAAGAGAATTAGTAAGTTCTATCTCTTTTTCATTTCTTTCCTACTTATTAAGTTTTTTCTTCCCCTTTTTTTTCTTTAATGTCAAGAAAACCAAGTTAATATCATTTGAGAGCTTTTATCTTTTATATTTTGGAAGAGTTTAACCTTTCTTCTGCTGAAGCCTCCAGTGTCCCACAACACTCAGACCAAATTAAAATGTAAATGGATTGTGACCTTGGGCAAGTCACTTCACCCCATTTACCTTGCCAAAAAACCCCCAATAACCTAAAATGTAAATGGAAAATATATATCAAAATGAATAAAAATACAATATACCAGAAGTAAATGCTAACTTATAGTTTTCTAAGTCAATATGAAGCCAAAAGGAATCCATTTTTATTTGAGTTTGACACTATTGCTTTGGAATATTGTTTTCCTAAACTTTTTCTCCTGTAAAATATTTGCAACATGGTCTTGTGTGATCCTGAATTATTTCTTGGAATTTGAACTCTTTCTGTAGCTATTCTTCTTTGACTTAAATATTTTATGTTTAGACTATAATATTCCTGTCTGTTTTAATTTGTAGTTTCTTTCGTGGTAATCAATGAATTCTTTGTATTTTCACTTTACTCTTTGAGTTATGGGCATTTTTCTGCTATTATCTTTTGAAATGTGATAGTTTTTTTGTTTATTTGGCTATGGTTTTAGGGATCCAGATGATTTTTAAGTTATTTATTAAAGTTATTTATTTAAACTTATTTAAGCTATTTTCCAGTTCAGTTTTTAAAAATGAGATATAATGGGGCAGCTAGGTGGCACAGTGGATAGAACACTGGCCCTGGAGTCAGGAGTACCTGAGTTCAAATCTGGCCTCAGACACTTAATAATTACCTAACTGTGTGGCCTTGGGCAAGCCACTTAACCCCATTTGCCTTGTTAAAAAACCCTAAAAAACACTAAATAAATAAACAAATTATTCATTCTGATTTTTTAAATTACTTATTTCAATTTCAATTTTATCCTTTTAAATTTCATTTTGTTATATTTGTAGTATCAAATGAGATAATAAAGGTAAAACATTTGGTGAATCTTAAAGAGCTATATAAATGTTCAATTATTATTGTGGTCCTTGTGGTTTAACATTTTCCCCTCTGATACTTTGCTTGTCTTATTTGGAGAGTTACTCTTTTTTCTGAGTTTACCTCTTGGCTTTCTCTTAACCTCTAATATTTCTTCATTGTGTTGAGTGTTTTATTTATTACAACTTCAGTTCCTAGATTGATAATTTTGTGACAACACTAGAATCAGCCTTGGTTGGTAATCTTAGATGGTTTGTATGGCCCTATTTGATCCTTTCTCTACTACCTGCATGCTGTTGCAGCTGCTACTGTTCTGGATGGGTCAGCAAATATATCCCTTGACTCAATTTTTTGTCTCTTGTCTCATTTTCCTGGCAGTTCAATGTGTGTGCTAACTTTGACTCATATTTAGCTTGGTTTCTTTATATAATATTCTAAAAATGAAATGGTTCTAGCTTTTCTGTGACCCTTAAAAGAAAGCACCAGCAAGACATTGGAGATCACATAGGTTTGAGGCTTTCTACAATAATTCAGGGATATATCCAATTGATGGTTGTTGCCTGTCTTCCTGAGGAATGGCCTATGAAAGCTGACTCTATTCTCTAATTTGTTCATTCCTGACCAAGGGTTAGATTTCAGTGGCTTTAGAGCCAAAATGTCAGAACTTATACTGCTTTACATGATGCATTCTCTCTCCTAACAACTGCTTGAGCTTCAGGCCGTTATCCTGGAACTCATTCTAGTTTCTCTGGTCAGTGATCCTTCTTACATCACGAAAGGATTTGGTCCACTTTTTGGAATGACTATTAACTTCACTAGCAGGATTCTCTCTTCTAGTACTTAAGAACTTCTGACCATCCTTTTGTGAAATGGATTGAATGAAAAGGCTTCTTTCTATTTTTTTTCAGTTATGTATTCTTGTTCTTTTTGTTGTTGTTTAGTTGTATCTGACTCTTCATGATCCTATTTGAGTTTTCTTGACAAAGATCCTGAAGAGGTACACTACTTCCTTCTCCCAACTCATTTTACAGATGAAGAAACTGGAGCAGGTAGAATTAAGTACCTTGCTAAGAGTCACACAGCTCTTGTGTTTGAGGCCAGAGTTGAGTTCAAAACAATGATTCTTGCTGACTCCAGACTCTGTGTCCTATCCACTGCATCACCCAGATGCCTGTTGTTTTTTTTAGTGCCAATTTAAATCATTTTCTGGGGGTATATATGAGAGAGTTATGTTCTTTTGTGAGTTTGCTTATTTCCATTTAAACTGTGTTAACATGCCTTCATGACTTTTTAACTGTATTCTCTTCTTCCTTTTTCTTTCAGTTTCCTCCTTTATAAATGTCAGTTTTTATTTTCTAAAATTTTTAAGTGATTTACTCATCTTCCAAGTTGAGAGATTTCATTGGGAAAACATTTGATGCTTATGAGGTAAGTATTTTGCCTAAATTTTTCTTGCTTAACATTCGGCAGATGATTCTCTTCCATGCCATGGCCAAATCAAATTTTTATCATATAACTGATAATTTTTTAATTTTTATTGATATTTTATTTTTCCAAATACATGTTATGAAAGTTTTTCAACATTCATCCATATGCTTATGTACATTTTTAATTTTTAAAATTTCCTTCCACCCTTCTTTCCCACTCCCCTCCCCTTAGTGACCGACAGTCAAGTTAATATTGTACATGCACATTTGTGTTAAACATGTATACAGATTAGTCACTTTGGTATGAGGAATCAGGATTAAAGGAAAGAAATACATAAGAGATATTTTTTAAAAAGTGAATGTAGGGTTCATCCAATTCTGAAGGGTGTTTTGTTTTTATTCCTCTGAATGGAGATATCATTGTACACAGATGGTCTAATGGAGTTGTCCTAGCTCTCTGATCAGCTGAGAGCAGCTGCATCCATCAGGGTTGATCATCTCACAATGTTGTTGAATGTGTACATTGTTCTCTTGATTTTGTTCCCTTTGCTCAACATCAGATCCTGTAATTCATTCCACACTTCTCTAGAGTCGGACCATTTATGGTTTCTTATAGAACAATAATGTTCCATAATATTCATGATCCATAATTTATTTAACCATTCCCCAACTGATGGGCATCTCCTCAATTTCCAATTCCTTGCCAGTACAAAAATGAGCTGCTATGAATATTTTGGAACATGTGAGACTCATCCCATTTATTACGAATTCTTCTGAATATAGGCCTAGAATTGGAATTGCTGGGTCAAAGAGTATGAACAGTTTTATTGCTCTTTGGACAGAGTTCAACATTGCTCCCCACAATGGTTGGATCAGTTCACAATTCCACCAGCAATGGATTAATGCTCCAGTCCTTTCACAACCTCCCCAAAATTGATCGTTTTCTCTTTTTGTCATCTTAGCCAGTCTGATAGGTGTGAAATGATACCTCGAAGTTTTTTAATTTACACTTCTTTAATCAATAATGACTTGGAACATTTTTTTCATGGTTATATATAACTTTAATTTCTTCTTTTGAAAACTGTCTATGAATATCCTTTGACTATCTATCAATTGGGAAATGATAATTGTTTTTGCTTCAGACCTGATAGATTTGCCAAATCCAAAGTATAAATAATTTTTATAAGGAAGGAGCTTTGGTCTGAGGGGCTGATAAAGTTAGCTCTAGCTTTGGATTTTCTTCTCATATGCTGTGTGTGACCTTAGACAAGTAATCTTCCCTCAGTGTACTTACTAGTTAAAGAATGGGTTGAACTATATTATTTCTGTTCTATCACATAGGGATCTCTTGGCTATAATGGTTTTTCTCTCCAGCTTTTTGTCTCTTCTTCTTTTATCATGTTTCCTCTCACTCTTTCTCTGCTCTAATAAACCCCAACATCTGAAAAGTTGAACTCTTAATTTTATTGACATTGATTATGATTCTATGAACTGTAGTCTTATAGTTAGTAATGACGGGAAAAGAATAATGGCAGAATTTGAAGTTTGGATAGCCTAGTTTCACATACTAGCTCTGTTATTTATTTTAACTTGGATAAATCTCAGTCTTGGTAGTTCTGTTTGCCCACCAGTTTTCATCTGACTATAAATCATTTGCCCATGATTAATGTTTCGGGAAATTTTTTCTTTTCTAGTTTGTTTTTTTAAACAATATATCTCTTACTAAATGTTCTTAGTTGGATTCTGTGTACTGTGTACTGTAACACACATTAAGAACAACATTGTGAGTTGATCAACCATGATAGATGCAGCACCTCTCAGTAGCAGAAATCTCAGACAACTCTGGAAAACTTGTTATGGACAATGTCATCCATGGGGGGGGGCACAAAATCTGAATGGATACTATGTTCACTTTTTCCTTCCTTTTCCATGGTTTTCTTTCTTTTCCCTTAATCCTAATTCCTCATATGCAAAATGACTAATATGTATGCATATTAAACACACATCTACATATACAGCTTTTACCAGATTGTTCATGGCCTTGGGGAGGGGGGAGAGAGAGAAAGGAAGGAGGCAGAAAAATGTGGAATTCATAAATTTGCAAATGAATGAAAGTTGAAAAACTACATTGCATGTAATTGGAAAAATTAAATAAAATATTCACCAAAAGTAACTATAACTATATATATTTGATGATTATATTTAAATATAAGTGATTTCCTTTATAAATTTATTTATTATAATTCATGTACAAATATTTCTGAAAAGCTGTTCATAAGCTTCACCAGACTTCCAGAGGAGTGCATGACACAAATCTTCTTAATTTTACATAGCAGTGGGAGTTTCTCTAGTGTCACCTAATTTTAAGATCATGGGGAGGATGTATAGAGTAGTCCAAGTACTCCTTGGAGTGGCCTAGGTCTTTTGAGTCAAAACTTATGAAGGGAAGAGGTCTCTGTTTGCCCAGTTTACCTCATTACCC
This sequence comes from Macrotis lagotis, assembly GCF_037893015.1. Classification (NCBI taxonomy): domain Eukaryota; kingdom Metazoa; phylum Chordata; class Mammalia; order Peramelemorphia; family Peramelidae; genus Macrotis; species Macrotis lagotis. The sequence continues at coordinate 364,520,173 of NC_133658.1, forward strand.
TGGGGACAACTCCTATATTCAAAGAAATATTATCAAAATACAAAAAAAAAATAGAGAGTCTGCCAAGAAATGGGAAGGGGAAGTGGTGCCAGCAGTTAAATATGTTAAGAAGGAAGCACTAGTCAAACTGGAAGGTGAGCCAAATCACTCAACCTTGCTGAGATGAAGCTGCCAAAAGAAGCATTTAGTAGTAAGAGTGCCCCAGCTGGTGGGTCAGCCCATCCCAGGTTCCTGAAAGCAGTTCCAATCTCTCATTCTTCTGTTTAATTTGGCTTTCACATCTACAAAAACAGACTGTTTGTTCCAACAGAATAAAAGCAGAATTAAAATGTGTGCCAAGTGTCTGTATCTGCCAGTAGTACCCTCTAGAGGCTTCTGATAACTCATGAGAGCTCCATCTAGGTCTCTCTTATATAGAAGGTTTTTTTGTTCCCTTTCCTTCACCCCAACCTTTCTTCATCTTTTGTCCTCAGCCTTACTGATCTGTCTTCAATGCAGTGGTAGCTGAGAAAGCCACTGACACTTCAGTTCCAATCATAGTCTATGGATTTCTTGTCAGAAATGTTTTTAAATGCATACAATTAAAAGAGGAAATCAATTCTATTGAAATATTATTATCCAAATACCACATTTTTTTCAGATAAGAATTCTAAGCTCGTAGCGTTTTTGTAAGATACCCAGAATTATACAAGTCATCAGACTTGATGTCAGGGTTTCATCCCTGGTCCTCTCTGAACCTAGGCTAGCCTCAAGCAAATTCCCTGTTTAATTTAACTTTTCTTTAATGCTCATTATATAATTGAGTTCTATAGCACTCATTCACATAACTCTTTGTTCCAAGATTGATGTTCTTTTTGAGTCTCATGGGCTTTAAGCAAGTCTGGCCCTGAAAAAAAGGTGACTCAAATGTTCAGATGAAGAACACAGAAAGACTTTAATCAACTACTTTTAAAGCATTCTTACTATTTACTTTGTATTATTCTCTGTCTCTTGGTCTGTCTGTGTCTCTATGTCTGTCTCTTTCTCTGCCTCTGTCTCTGTCAAAAATATTATGTTGTCCATTTTTTTCATTCTTCTGATGGCAACAATGAAGGGACTATAAAGGAAAAGAAGGAGCAGTCCTGGAATTATTAGGTATTTTGCTTGAAGGAATCTTAGAGAATAGTTAGCTCAGTATCTTCATTTTACAGATGGGGAGACAGAAACTCTGAGAAATGAAATCGTTTATGTAGGATAGGCAATAAAAGTGAACCCAGATCTTCCCAACTCTCTATTTGTTGTTCTTTTCACTAAATCCTTCTATGCCAGGTATTCCTCTCTGGGGCCTGTGAACTATGTTTTAAAAAATATTTGATTAATCTATTTCAATGTAATTAGTTTCCTTTATGATTCTACATATTTTGTGCATTTTAAAACATTTCTGATGTACTGTGTGCAAAATAGCAGCAATATTGTAAGATGATCAGCTTTGAATGACTTTATTTTCTTAACAATATAGTAATCCAAGTCAACTCTGGAAGACTTATGATGAAAAATACTAATCAACCCCAGAGAAAGACCTAATAATGTCTGACTGAATACAGTTTGAATCATAATTTAAAAAAAATTTTGAAGTTTTTATTTTTATGTGTTTTCTTTTACAACATGACTATTACAGAAATGGTTTGCTTGATTATACATGCATGTATAATCTATATTGAACTGCTAGCCTTCTCAGTGGTGGTGGAATGCATAGGGAGAAAGGAAGAGGTTTGAAGATTCAAAATTTTACAAATGAATTTTAAAAATTGTTTTACAGGGCAGCTAGGTGATGCAGGGGATAGAGTACCAGTCCTGTAGTCAGGAGTATCTGAGTTCAAATCTGGCCTCAGACACTTAATAATTACCTAGCTGTGTGGCTTTGGGTAAGTCACTTAACTCCATTGATAAAATACTAAATAAAAAAATAAAAATTCCTGAGGAAAGGATCCATAGACTTTCCTGGACTCCAGAGAGTCCATGTTACAAAAAAGCTAAAAGACCTCTGCTGTGACCTTCATGGAATAGGTTTTAATACTAGCCAGAAATGTTATACTTTCAATTTACCGTAGCATCTGGCACACAGTAGTCACTAAATGAACACTTATTTATTGATTGACTGAGTGATATCTGCTAACAAGCTGTTTTTAAGAAAAGGAAAAGGACTAAAGAGAGAGAGAGATAAATAAGTGCTGCCAATTCATACTTGTAACATAGAATACATGTGCTTTCTAGTTACTGAGCCCTATAGACCTTACCCCAGGGGGCATCTTTGGTTCTTATTCTCCATAAACCACCAATCCTAGATAGGTCTTAGGGACTCCTGTGTTCTCCAAAAAATTCAGAGTCCAAGAGTGAGCAAAAAGTCTCTCACCTTTAATAACAATGAGTTGAAATTAGAATTCTAAACCCTTTTGAAGGAATGAAAAGAAGAAAGTAAGGTAAAACATAACATATTTACCTGGATATAGTTTACCCTTAACTATTCCCCATAAAATTGATCTTTGAAATCTAGTTCAACAAATTCAAATTGACAAAGATTGCTTTATGTGCCTGTTTAAAGAATATATTGTTCTTGGTATTGATTGATGAAGGTCTTTTGCTCTATCTCATGACTGAGCTAAGAACCCAGCAAGCAGGCGGAGCATGTGGAGGGGAATTCTCATAAAATGCTCAGGAAGTTGCTCTAGGACTGGTGCTGAATTTAGAGATGGAACACAAGTGAAGTAAGCAGGCTTATTCAGCACAAACTTACAACCAGGAACGGGAAGGGGAAGGGATTCTGAGGAACCAGAAATTCATTATCTTCAAGTAAAGAGTGGCACCAGAGATTTGGCCATACTAGAGGAGAGATAGAATTAAAGAGAGGAATTATATAGAAGTCTTCTCTTACTCTGATTCTTAGAGAAGTAGTCATTGCTGAGACTTGATACAGAATTATCCTCACTAAGACAAAGTTGGTTCCCATACAGAGTGGGTATGGTTGCTTGATAAGAGGAAATGGTACTCAGGATTCTTAGCTCTGGTAAATGCGGTGTCTTTGACAATTTTAATTGTGTATGTTATATTTTTATTTTTTAAAATTTTAACCATAAACCTCCCAAAGCCTAAACCCAGCATTGTCATATATCCAACAGAACACAAATAGAGGGTTTTCTATGAAACTATGAATCTCTGTTTCCTACTGGTGCTTTTTTGAAAAAATAATTTATTCTACACATAATTTGCAAAACTATCTTGTTTATTTGTGTTTCCTTCTCAATCTCCTTGTGTTTTCTGCAGGCTTCAAAATGCAAAAAATAGTCCTAATTTTTTTTTTTGGCATCACCTGCTAATTCTTTCCTTATGCTTTCTTTTCATTTTAAATTTGTTTATTTATTTTCATTCATATGCACATGTATATTTTTAAGTTAAAAAATGTCCTTCCACCCTCCCTTCTCATCCCCCTCCCCTCTGTGGCAGTCAGGTTAGGATTGTACATAAATATTTTGCTAAATGTGTTTACAAATTAGTAATTTTTGGTATGAGGAATTAGGATTAAGGGAAAGAGATACATAAGAGATAATTTTTATAGCCTGTTCATCAGATTTTGAAAGACTGGGGGGTTTTTGTGTTTCATTTTGTTTTGTTTTTCTTCCTCTGGATGGTATAATATAATTCATAGCCAATCTAAAATGGTTGTCCTAGCTCTCTGGACTGCTGAGAAGAACTGCTTCCATCAAGGTAGTTCATCTCACAATATTGTTGTTGATGCGTACATTGTTCTCTTGGTTCTACTCCTTTCACTCAGCATGAGATCCTATAAGTCATTCCATGCTTCTCTAGAGTCCAACCATTTATGGTTTCTCATAGAACAATAGTATTCCATGGTATTCATGTACCATAACTTGTTTATCCATTCCCCAATTAATGGGCATCCTCTCAAATTCCAATTCTTTACCACTACAAAAAAGCTGCCTTGAATATTTTGGAACATGTAGGACTTTTCCCTTTTTCTATAATTTCTTCTGGATATAGACCTAGAATAGGGATTGCTGGGTCAAAGGATATTTCCTTATACTTTCGTTCCTCTTCCCTCCAATAATTAAGAAAAAGATACTTGGTAATCCTATTTTTAACTAATTTGAGAAGCCAATAGAGAGATGAGGGAAACTAAATAGATAAGGAAGCATCAGTGCAAAGTAGTGTTGGGTGATAATGGGTAAAAAGGGTGATGAACTTTACTTGGAGATAAGCCTTGTTATTGATAATCATTAGAAAGGGAGAAGGTAATCAATCTTCCCAACCTTTTATTGGCTGATCTTGAACCCCTGGAATTAAGCAAAGCAAAAAGTTAAGGTAAAGTACTAGTTGATAGAAACAAAGACAGTTCCCAAGAAAATGCCTCTTGAAAATGTTTTAAAGATACCAAAAAATCCCACAGGTAAAGAGAATATAATTAAGAGAAGAGAATATAACTAAGGACTAACATGTGCAAGGGCATAGTAATAGAAGACAGGGAGACATATTTATTGTGTAGAGAGAATCTTAATTTGTCTGGAGTATAGTGGTTGTCAAGGGTAGTGATAAAGATAGAAATTCTAGGTGCAAAGTAGTGTTCTTAGATTTAGGGATTTAAATAACAAACATTTCATATATCCCACCTTCAAGGTACTTGTTTTCCCATCAAACTAGAGTTCTGTTTTTCGAGGAGTAATTTTGGTTATTCCCTCTGTACAAGACCTCTATTGACTGGAAGCTTATAACTTCCTGAGATAGTTTATTCCTTTCTGTGATTCTTCTATAATCAGAATTATGTTTAGCTGTTTAGTAGATATTTAGATTGCTGGAAATTATCTCATTTCTACATGCTATGCATTAATTATTAAATTCAGTCTTGGAATGGAGGCAAGAGAGATAATAATATTTCTATTTTACAAATGAGGGAACTGAAGTTGGGGGAAATTACAGTGACTTTAATTACTGATAGAACTTTGAATATAATCTGAGACTCTTGATCACAAGCCTGGTTCTCTGTTTTCTGAACTATGGTCCTAACTTTAAAATTTTTTTTTCTGTTTTTGATGTCATTTGTAGAAAGTCAGAGATGTTGTTCTTTATTACTGCCATACATGATGTCAAGAATACAAGAGTATTCATTAGGGCTATATCCCAAAGAAATTATAAAATTATAATTATATATATAAAAAAGGAAAGCACCTATATTTAAAGCAACTTTTGTGGTGGCAAAGAATTGGAAATTAGGCGACTATGGCTGAAGAGTAGTAATGGAATACTCTTGTGCTATAAGAAATGATGAGCAGACAGATTTCAGAAAAACCTGGAAAGATATATGCATTAATGCTGAGAGAAGTGAGCAGAATCAGGAAAATATTGTGCACAGTAGACATTAACATTGTCTAATGATCAACTATCATTGAGTGATCGCTTCTCAGCAATGCAATGGGCCAAGACTATTCCAAAACACTTATGATGGAAAATACTATCCCCATCAAGAGTAAGAATTGATGGAATCTGAATGCAAATTGAAGCATACTATTTTAACTTTTTTTGTGGGTTTTTTCCTTTGGTGCTGTTTCTTCTTTTACAACACGACTAATATGGAAATATGTTTTACATGATTGTATATGTATAAAACCTATATCAAATTGCTTGGTGTCTTGGTGCTAGGGGAGGGGAGGCAGAGGGGGAGGAAATACTTGGAACTCAAAATCTTTCAAAAATGAATGTTGAAAATTGTCTTTATATGTAATTGGAAAAAATGCTATTAAATAAATCTAAAAGAAGAAGAAGAAGAAGAAGACTAGAGTGACCATAGTAATTGCTGGATATGACTTAGGGGATTTGAATTATTTTATTTGGTGCCAGAGGGTAGAACTGGAGCAACTGAGGGCTGAAGGAATGGGTTGGAGTGTTCCAAAGAAGCAAAGAAGCAAGATTTCAATTCATTTTATTGCAGGGGAGAACCAGGAAAGATTCACAATTAGAGTTATTCACATGTAGAATTTGCTGCCAAGGGTCAAGGTGGATTTCCCATTTCTAAAGATCTTCATAAAGTGGTCCAATGTTTGTAAAGGTTGTAGATTCATGATGTAAAGCAGTTTTATATAACAATAAAAAAAACCTCAATGAATCTAGAACCCACAACCCTGGATTCAAATCCTAGATCTGCTTTAGGATTTACATTAGGATCATGGATTTAGAGTTAGAAGGCCTTAGGGACCATCTGGACCAAGCTCCATTTTGTTTTACATATATTTTCTTGACACCTTTTGTCTATATCTCACAGTCATCAGTCAGTTCCTTGATCCAGTCTTACACTTCTTTGGTAAATAAGAAAAGTTATAAAGCAAAACACCTTTAATGTGTCATGTCTAACAAAGCATATGATATTTTATTCTTGTAATTTCTTTCTTCATTATTATGAGGAAGAAGGTATCTCTTTTCAGGACTTCCATTGTTATTTTTCTGGTTTTCTTTCATTACTCACTGCAAGTGATCTTTTTAATTATATCATTCCTAATTATGGAATTATATTTAATTATATCACTAATAGTGGTCTTTTAAATTGTAACTATATAATGTCAATGTATATTAAACTCTTGCTTTTGCTCATTTTGCTCTGTGTTAATCCACACAATTTTTCCATATTTTTCATATCTAACTCAATAATAACTTCTCATATACTATAGTTTTTTTCAGCTAATGTACAACATGTATTCTACTTTTAGTTTTTTTCTACCATGAAGGATGCTGTGGTATCTATAAAGTTTTTCTTTCTATCTTTGACTTTCTTAGAGTACATACTTAACAGCTGAGTCCTACTTTTTTGTTCTAATTCCAAATAGAAATCCAGGAAGCCTGAATCACTTAATAGCCTCACTATCAAAGGTGCATCTGCATGCTATTTTTCTGTGGCCCCTCAAATATCAACTGACTATGCTATCTGTCATCTTTAGTATAAAGATATATAGGTACTGTAATGAAATGGAGTTAGGAAGTCCTAAATTCAAATTAAGCTAGATCCTTACTAGCTTTATGACCCTGGAAGAGCCTTTCTCAACCTCTGCTTCCTCATTTCTTCAATAGTGATAAATACCACTCCAAAACACTTCAATTTTCTGAAAATGAAATAAGGTTTTGCTGCCTTCACTGGGTAGTATGGACCAGGTAGTAATCAGGGTAATGGGAGAGCCAGAGAGTAGGAACAATAGATTCTAGTGATGGTATTAGAAAGAGAAAAAGTAAAGAATGAGGAGGCAGTTTTTCAGCTAAGTCTAGGGTGGAGAGAGAAGGAGGGTTGGGTAGAGCAATCATTGTCAATCAAGTATTTGCTTTCCTCTTAACCTCTTCAAATATACATACTTTTACTGGACAACTGCCCTACTATCAGTCACAAGAATAATGGTAAGAAATTAGAACTAAGCTATGAAATAGGGAAATAGAACTTGACAATCATCCCTTGGGACCCTTCCTGGAAGGGACCAGGACAAGTAAATATAATATTCCTCAGCATGAGGGTGTGGTATCAGAGACATGGACTGTGGTCATTATCCTTGCAACATGGGCTGTTTTTTCTATGTTGAGAAGACTATGATGTGGAGGGAAGAATGACTGAGAAAGAGAAAGAAATGATTTGAGTAGGGCACTTTTCTGTGCTGGGTCTCTGTTTCTGTAAAGTAGAATGTATTAATTAAATCATTTCAAAGATCTTTGTCACCTCTTACTCTGGGACTGAGACATGATTGGAGAAAGATACTTTCCTTTTTGAAGCCTCAGTTTCTTCATCTGAAATCTGAGGAGATTAGAATAGGAATTTGTTAGGATTTATTAAGTAAAAAAAAAAGAGACTTTGTTGTGGAAAGAGGATCCTAGGAATGAGAATTTAAAGCAGTCTGTCACCTTAATCAATTTCTCATTTCTCAGATAAGTAAACAGAGATATAAAAAGCCTTGTATAAGGTGAAGATTGCTGCTTTTAGGATCCTAAAGACTGACATAGGAGAGAGGGATTAGAGTTTGCTTGACTTGAGAGAGCAAAACAAGGAACAATGAGGGGAAGTCACAGAAAAGTTGGCTTTGGTTCATTCAGAGGATGAATTTCTTAAGGAACAGAACAGGTCAAAACTGGAATGTTCTACCTCCATGTTTTTAACTCATGTTTTATAACAATCTGTAATTTATGAAACCATGGATTGCATGTAGTTCATATGATTTTTGAGTTGAAGGAATATCCAAAGGATGTCTCATTTTGGTCAACTGTAAAATGTGTGGGTTGCTAGATTATCTCTAGGATCTTGCTGTTTCTACCAATATAATGTAAACTCCTTGAAGGTAAATGGGGTTATTTCATTTTCATCCCTGTATCCCTAGCATGAAAATCTATCTTGATATTTAGAAAACATAATCATTTTTGTTAAATTTAATTGAAATCCTCTTTTAGTTTTAATATTCTATTCCATTTCTGCTCTGGCAAATCTGTTCTAAATTTTCTCTTCTAGTTCTGACATACCAAATTCTATGTTCTATCATCCCATCCTGCTCTGATTTCTGAAATTCTTCAATACTTTTCAGAAATATGTTTTAGTCATTTCCATCTGTATCTTTTGTGAATGATACATTACCAGAGTTTAACCAAATTTCAAAAAAGAGTTAAAAGGGAATTTCAGTACTGGAATACACACACAAATACACACATTCATACACAGAGTCAGACATAACATTTACATTATCCTCTGACCATATTTCTGGAACTAGTACTGCCCCTATTGAGAAAAGATATGATTCTTACTCTCTCAGAATTAGATTAGTCTAACCATAAAATAAACAAGAAGGAAGTTAAGGTGGTAAAAAGGATGCTAGAAAATTTAGGCATGATAAACCTTTGGAGAAAATTGAATGGGGATAGAAAGGAATATACATTTTTTTCTGCAGTACATGACACCTACACAAACACTGATCATGTACTAGGCAGAAATATTGAATACTTCCTTTTCAGACCATAGTGCAATAAAAATCACATGCAATAATGGGCCATGGAGAGATAGACCTAAAACTAATTGAAAACTAAGTAACTTCATTTTTTAAAAATTTTGTTTATTTAAGGCAATGGGGTTAAGTGACTTGCCCAAGGCATTAGTAAGTGTTTGAGGCCAAATTTGGACTTAGGTCCTCCTGACTCCCGGGCCAGTGTTTTATCCACTGTGCCACCTAGTTGCCCAGTAACCTCATTTTAAAGATTAAGTGGATCAAACAACAAATCATAGAAAGAATTAATGATTTCATCCAAGACAATGACAATAATGAAACAATATACCAAAACTCATGGGATATACCCAAAGAAGTTATTAGGGGATATATTATATCTCTAAGTGTTTACATGAATAAAATAAAGAGGAAATCAATGAACTAAGTATGCAGGTAAAAAAGTTAGAGAAAGAGAGAGGATATGATGCAACCAACATAATAAAAAGGAATTTATCAGGGCTAACAAAATTCTACTTCAGTTTGGAAAATCAACTACACAATTACAGGATGGGAGGAGATATTAATGGACAATAAAGCATTTAAAAAATCCATGAAAGTTTTGGCTGACTTCAAACTCAATGTAAGATCACACTGTATGATATGTCAAACAAAAAAGTGGAAGTGATTTTAAGCTCCCTTAACAGATATAGGATACAAGTTAAGACAGCGTTCTCTTGTCTTCTTCATTCAAGAACTATCTCCAGTTAGGGTACTGTCTTTTTAGTAAGGCAACATCCATGGAAGGACATGCAGGAAAAAAAAAACTGGAACCAGAAGAGTATCTTTTGAGGAAGCTCAAAATGGCAGATACTCAGATTATGAAAGTAGAAGTTTGGGAATTTTGAGACAGGGTGGAGGAGGGGAAGGGAGGGAGGGGATTTATTATTAGCTTTAAACACCTGAAAAGTTTAGCATGTTAAAGGGGCATTAAACTTTTTTTCCCCTTAACATTAGTGGGTAAAATTAAGAGCAGTTGGTTGAGAATAGAGAGGCAGATTTCAGATTAGAATAAGGAAAAGAATTGCAGGAATTTAGAGTTGCCCCAAAGTAGAATGGATTGTACCACATTAACAGTGAAATTCCAGATGCTGAATGTCTTCAATATGAATCCAAACCCAGGACTCCATTCACTTCTTCAGCAAGTTTATACGCTCATAGATGTAGAGCTTGAAGAGATCTCAGTGGCCCTCTAGTCCAATACTTTCATTGTACAGGTAAGAACACTGAGGCCCTGGAAAGTAATTTGTCTTGGGATAAGTACAGGAACTTAAATTTCATTGATAAAAGAATGAATAAGGATGTAAGAATTTTCCTCCTGGGGAGAAAACTTCTGTCAATGCATCTTTGCACCTTCTTAGCAACTAGAAAGGTTGCTAAGTCTTACTATTAGAGAGGTACTTGGGGAACTAAAAGGATAAATGACTTGCCTGGGGTCACATAACCAGTAAATTCCAGAGGCAGAATTTGTATAGTTCTCCATCCACTATGACAAGTTACCTGTGGTCACATAAGTATCATCCCACTAGTGATATTTATGACTTTTTTACAGCATTTAAGTTTCCCATGTTTGTTTCCTCATCAGTAAAATAGATATCATAATAAAACTGTTGTAAACATCATGTAAAATGATATGTGTAAAGCACTTGACAAAAAATAATATAGCACTATAAGGTTCACAAAATTCTTTACAAATATGATCTCCACTTCTGGGGTGGAGTCAGGATGGTGATGTGAAACTAACTGTAGACATCATGGAAGATCTTCAGTGAATGTCTGTCTCTTTGTGGGAAAGGGGGAAATAAAGTCTAGGAGGAAGGAGAGCAGGAAACCTAGAAAAGTAGGAGACTTTTAGCCACAGTACAGTCCAGGTCCCAAGAGCTTAACAACAGCAGAGGTCTGGGCAGCTAGATAGCAAGCCAGCAGGGAGGACCCCAATCCCAAACAAAGTCTGAACCCTGAGAATACTGGGGTTAAAGACAGGACTGGATTAAGAACAAACCACTGTTAAGACAGAACCTGGACATAAAGCAGGAAAAAAACCTCTGCAAAGGCATGGCCTGGACTGCATAAGCAATATCTTGACCAACTACAAGTCAGGGATCAGACCTGAGCCCCAGTAAAAAGACCAAAATAAAACAAAATAAAAAAAAAAAACTTGGATCCATACTCCCTATAACACAGGAACAAAACAAACAACGATGAACAAAAAAACTAAAATAGCACTCACTGTAGAAAGCTACTTTACAGACAAAGATGAAAACAATGCCATATCTGAAGAAGAAAGCAATCAAAAATCACTCACAGGGGAAGTATCAAAACAGTCTATAAATTGGACTCATATACAAAACCTCATCAAACAGCTTAAAAAAGAATTTAAAATCCAAAGAGAGGAAGAAGAAAAATGGAAAAAAAGAAATGAAATTCATGTAGGAAAATTATGAAAAGTTGAGCAAAGAAATCAATTCCATTAAAAGTAAAAATGACCAACTGGAAAAGGAAACACAAAAACTAATTGAAGAAAATAAAACCATAAAAATTAGAATTGAACAAATTGAAACCAATGAATCTACAAGACTACAAAATTCCATTAAACAAAATAAAAAGGCTGAAAAAATAGAAAAAATATAAAGTACCTTTTAGGGAAAATGAATGACCTGGAAAATAGATCTAGAAGAGACAATCTACAAGTCATTGGACTACTAGAAAGCCTGGATCAAAATAAAAGCCTGGAAAACATCATGCAGAAAATTATAAGTGGAAAATGTCCAAATCTACTAGAACAAGCTAATATAATCATTGAAAGAGTCCCTAAAATCCCTCCAAAAACGGATCCCAGGATAAAAACTCCAAGGACTGTAATAACCAAATTCCAGAACTTTCAAATAAAGGAAAGAATATTGAAAGCAGCAAAAAGAAAACAATTCAAATACAAAGGAAACACAAGCAGACTTACTCAAGACCTATCAGCCACCACACTGAAGGATCAGAAGACCTGGAATAGTATATTTTGGAGAGCAAAGGACCTGGGATTACAACCCAGTATATACTACCCTGCAAAATTTAGTATATACTGTCAGGAAAAAAATGGATGTTCAACAAAAATAGAGGACTTTCAGAATTTCCTGACACAAAGATCAGATTTGAACAGAGAATTCAATCACCAAATACATGGCTCGAAAGTTGCATAAAAAAGCTAAATGAAAAGGAGAAAGTAAACAAAACAAAACAAATGTTGGTCAAGACCATCAAATTGTATACAACCATAAAAAGGAAGATATAACACTTCTAATTCTTTAGAACTTTACTTGCTTAGGATAATTAAAGGATAGAATATAATGGAAGAGAATGTCTTATCTCTCTATTGAAGAGGTCCAGGATAACATCACTGTATTTGAGAAAAAAAGCTCTGAAGAAAAGCAGGGGTGTTAACTGTAAACTAAAATATCTCATTATTCTTTAACCCACTTTAATTCTATTGTGCTTAGCACTTTGTCTAATGAAGGCATTGTAAACTGCAAGGTACTGAGACAGTGTCTCTGATAACTTACAATAATTTGTAAAGTTCTCAGGTGAGACCTCTAGAGCCTTCCAGTACTTAGAGATCTTTAAGATTCTTACATTTTTAGTTAGAAAGGGGTTTGACTTAACCCCTTCATTTAACAAGGGGTTAAGTACCCTGAGTGGGGGGCGGGGAACAAAGTGGGAGAGAGAATAGGCCTTGTTTCACTTAAAAAGGGGTTAAGTATCTTGACCCTGAGTGGGGGGAAGGGAGGGAGATAATATGTTAAAGAAAATAGTCCTGGGGGAGGGACACAAATAGTTCAAGAAATGATATGGGATTTGAATGGTAATTTGGTTCATGAGGAAGATTGTGAGTACTTGAAAGATACTTGAAAAGGGGATAGGTTAAAAAATGATTATTATTACAATTTGATGCAATTTGAGTGAATGCTGCTTATTAAGCAATCAAGCAAACAAACTGTGATGATATCTTGATAACAATATGAGTTTTTCAAGTAATCAAATAATAAAACTGTGATTGATGGTGCCCGGTTAATAGTATTAGAACAATAAATTACACCAAGGAAAGAGGCACAAAGATTTATGATTTTAGAGAGAAAGAAGGTAGAATGTGAATGCTGAGTAAATTCTATTCAATAGATTTAACCCAGAGAGGGAATAAGATACATTGTCACTTGGGTTTAAAAATCTACTCTAATATACAGGGAAGGGAGGGACTGGGGAAGGGAAAGATAAGGGGGAAAGGGGCTGATAAGGAAGTTGAAAGTATAAGTAAAAATATACTGAAAATTAAATTTTTAAAAGAAAATCAAAGGCAAAAGTTAGTAAAATTTTGGTGAGGAGGAATAAGAGAAAAGGAAAGAGAAAAATATAAATGGAGAAAGACAGCAAAGAGGGAAATACAGAATTAGCAATCTTAACTGTAAATGTGAATGGGATAAGCAGTCTCATAAAATGAAGCAGATAGCTGCATGGATTAAAAACTAGAATCCTACAATATGTTGTTTACAAGAAGCACATTTGAAGTAGAGAGATATATACAGGGTAAAGGTATAAGGTTGGAGCAAAATATATTATGGCTCAGCTAAAGCAAAAAAATCAGAGGTAGCAATCTTAATCTCATACAAAGTAAAAACAAAAAATCAATCTCATTAAAAAGGGTTGAGGAAGGAAACTACATCTTAAAAAGCACCATTGGTAATGAAGTTATATCATCACTAAACATGTATGCACCTAGTGGTATAGGATCCAAATTCCTAGAGGAAAAACTAGATGAATTACAAGGAGACATAGACAGCAAAACTTTAATAATGGGAGACCTCAATCTCCCTCTCTCAGAACTAGATAAATCTAATCACAAAATAAACAAGAAGGAAGTTAAAAAAGGAATTTAAGAAGGTGAATGAAATCTTAGAAAACTTAGATATGATAGACCTCTGGAGAAAACTTACCTTTTTTCTTGGCAGTCTATGGCACCTACACCAAAACCGACCATGTACTAGGGTACTTTATAATCAAATGCAAAAAGGTAGAAATAATAAATACACACTTCTCAGACCATGATGCAATAAAATATTACAATATTGCAATAAAAATTACATGTAATAAAGGGTCATGGAAAGGTAAACCAAGAACTAATTGGAAATTAAATAATTTTAACTTATATAATAGGTGGATTAAACAGTAAATAATAGAAATAATAATCATATGTAAGAAAATGATAATAATGAGACATCATACCAAAATTCATGGAATGCAGCCAAGGTAGTTTTGAGGGGAAATGTTATATATCTAAATGCCTATATGAATAAAACTGAAAAAGCAGAGATCAATGAATTGGTTATGCAACTAAAAAGAAGCTAGGTAAAGAAGAAATTAAAGATCCCTAATTAAATACCAAATTCTGAAAATCAAGTGAGAGATTAATAAATTGAAAGCAAGAAAGCCATTGATCTCTTAAAACTAAGAGTTCATTTTATGAAAAAGCCAACAAAATAGATAAATCTCTGGTTAATCTGATAAAAAAGAAGAAAGATAATCAAATTACTAGTATCAAAAATGAAAAGGGTCAACTGGGAAGAAATTAAAGAGATAATTTGGAGCTATTTTGCCCAATTGTATGCCAATCAAGTGGATAACTTGAGTGAAATGAATGAATATTTAAAAAAATACAAACTGCTCAGATTAACAAAGCATGAAATAAAGTAAATACCCTCATTTCAGAAAAAGAAATTGAAGAAAACATCAATAAACTTCCAAGAGAAAAGTCATCAAGTCCAGATGGATTTACCAGTGAATTCTACCAAACATTTAAGAAAAAATTAATTCCTATTCTACACAAACTATTTTAAAAACTAGGAGAGGAAGGAGTTCTGCTAAACTCCTTTTATAACACCAATATGGTGCTGATACTTAAACCAGTAAGAACCAAAATAAAGAAAATTATAGACCAATCTCCCTAATGAATACTGATACAAAAATCTAAAATAAAATTTTAGCAATGAGACTGCAGCAAGTTATTATCAGGATAATACTGGATAGACAGGGATGGTACAACATTTGGAAAACATTCAACATAATTGAACATATCAAAAGCAAAACCAACAGAAATCATATGATTATCTCAATAGATGCCAAAAAAGCCTTTGATAAAATACAACATCCATTCCTATTAAAAACCACTGGAAAGTTTAGGAATAAATGGAGTTTTTCTTAAAATAATAAATAGCATCTATCTTAAGCCCTCAACAAATATTATATGTAATGGGAATATACTCAGAGAATTTCCAATAAAATTGAGGTGAAACAAGGATGCCCAATATCACTATTACTATTCGATATATTAGAAATGCTAGCAGTAGCAATAAGAGAAGAAAAAAATTGAAGGAATCAGAATTGGCAATGAGGAAGGACAACTTTAACTCTTTGCAGATGATATTATGATATACCTAAAAAACCTGAGAAAATCATTTTTTTTTGCTAGGCAATGGGGTTAAGTGGCTTGCCCAAGGCCACACAGCTAGGTAATTATTAAGTATGTGAGACCGGATTTGAACCCAGGTACTCCTGACTCCAGGGCTGGTGTTTTATCCACTGTGCCACCTAGCCACCCCAAACATTAGGTACCTGAGAAAATCATTTAAAAAACTCCTTGAAACAATTAATAAATTCAGCAAAGTAGCAGGATATAAAATAAACCCACATACATCATTAACATTTCTATATATGAATAACAAAGCCTGAGAGCAAAAAGTTAGAAAGAGAAATTCCATTTAAAATAACTATAGACAACATTAAATACATGGGAATCTAACTCCTAAGACAAACCCAGAAACTGTATGAACACAATTATAAAGCACTTCTCATCCAAATAAAGTCAGATATAAATAATTAGGAAAATGTCAAATGCTCATAGTTAGATCAAGCTAATATAATAAAAAATGACAATTCTACCCAAATTAAATTACTTATTCATTGCCATACCTGTGCATACCAATCAAACTACCAAATAACTACTTTACTGAGTTAGAAAAAAATAGTAACAAAATTCAACTGGAGCAACAAAAAGGCAAGAATAAAAAGGAAACTGATGGGGGAAAAATGTAAAAGAAGGTGGCCTAGCTCTACCATATCTAAAAGTATGCTATAAAGTGGCAGTCATCAAAACTGCCTGGTACTGGTTAAGAAATAGAATAATTGATCAAAAGAAGTTGCAGCAAATGACTATACCCATCTACCATTTGACAAACCCAAAGACATTAGTTTCTGGGATAAGAGCTCACTATTTGACAAAAATCATTGGGAAAATTGAAAAATAGTATGGCAAAAACTAGGCATAGATCCACTTCTCACATCCTAATCCAAAATAAGGTCAAAATGGACATGGATTTAGACATAAAGAGTGATACCATAGATAAATTAATAGACAAAGAAATTATCTATCAGATATATGGAAAGGGGATAAATTTATGATTAAACAAGAATTAGACACATTAAAAACTCCAAAATGAATGATTTTTACTATATTATATTAAAAACTTCTTGCACTAATAAAATCAAAGCTGTTAAAAATTAGAGAGAAAGCAGAAAGCTGGGAAACAATCTTCACAACTAGGAGTTCTGATAAAGATTTCATTTCTAAAATATATAGAGAATTGCATCAAATTTGTAAGGTCATAAGTCATTCCCCAATTGATAAATGGTCAAAGGATATGAACAGTTTTCAAATGAAGACATCAAAGTTTTATATATATATATATATATATATATATATATATATATATATATATATAATCATATGAAAATGTTCCAAATCATTATTGATTAGAGAAATGAAAATTAAAAGAACAATGAGGTATCATCTCACACCTATTAGACCGACCAAGATGAGAAAAAGGAAAGATGATTAATGTTGGAGAGGTTATGGGAGGATTGGGTCATTGATGCATTGCTGGTGGAATTGTGCCATCTAGAATGATCCCCAATCTGTTCCTTCCACAGGACATTTCATACTTGTACTGATCATCTTTCACAATCAGAATTCATGTTTTTACTTCATCCTCATAGAATCTTTCTTGTCTTTCAAAATGCACTCAAGCACCATTTTCTTCATTAAGTCTTTCTTGATTGTAAGTGCCTCCCAAACTACCTTGTTATTTGTCTTGATACTCTATATAAAGAGTATACCACATACATTTATGTACATTCTTGTTGTCTCTTCAATTAGAATAAAATCTCCTTGGGAAGAAGGATTATTTCATTCATCACTCTTATATCCCTAATATCTCACACAATAACTGGGACATTGTAAGTCCTGAATAAATACTTGACAATGATAGATTTTCCAAGATCATGCAGTGTTTGAGGTGAGAGGCAAGCCTCAGTCCCCCAGTCCTAAATGAATTCTTTTTTCAAAAGTGTACCAAACTTGTGAAGAAGATGGTCTTAAGTGGTGCAATATAGCAGCTACTAGCCAAATTGTATATGTAGGAATGTTGGGAGGACCATCTCTAATCCCCTGAGGAGGCCCCTCAACAGTAGAATCAAAAAAGGAAGATTTGCATTCCCAGGGGAACATGAGAAAAGGAGGAAGGAGCCTTGGTCTATTTGCTAGACAAACATGACCTACATAGTTTTCTTGAAAGATCAAGGAGTCTTGGAGTTGCTGAAAGGAGGATTCCATGAGTATATATACACGTGCATTTGTTGTTCTCTCAGCACCACAGGCTAGCTAAGTTCAAAAGTGAGTCTACTGGGATTTCCTTTTAGACTTTAAGAATCTGAGAAGTCACTGAGAGGGATAGTAGCCATGAAGCCGGGACATGTCTTTCTCTTTGTAACCTTTGCCATCTGCAGTTACTCTGGTAAGTTATCTGAAAAGAGGAAACTCCTGAAATATTTTGGGGAGAGGGGGAGGCCTGGAAAGTAGCAATAGTATGATTGAATGAACCTGGAAAAAAGTTCAGGAGACTTGGTTTTGGGTCCCAGTGCTGCCACTAACTCACTGGTTAACTTTGTTCAAGTCTCTGGCCTTGTATTCTTTCCTGTCCAGTGAGGGTTTGGTATGAGTTCTGCTCAGAGATTCCTTCCAGCTCTAGCAAACTGGATTGAGGAATGGGTGCAATGAAAGGCAGTACTGGATGGTAAACAATGTCTTCAAATAAATGTCAGAGTTGAGACTCAAGTTCAGAATTTTGGAATCCAAAGTTATGCACAAAAGAATTATTTTTACTAATAATAATGAAACAACAGTTTTACATAATAGTTTAAGGTTTACAAAATTCTGTTCTCACAAAAACTCTGAGAGAGGTAGCATGAGGTTTATTATTTCTATCATACAGATGAGAAAACTGAGAGTCAGAAGTTAAGTGACTTGCCCTTGGTCACACAACTTGAAAATATTGACCAAAAAACTCAAACTCTAATTATTGGATAGTAAGTTTAGTGTTCTTTTAATGGGAACAGTAATCATCACAGCACAGGTGGAAATTGGACAGGGTAATAATAATATTTATTGCATCTATTTATCAATCTAAGGGTTGTGAAACCCTTTATATATGCTATCTCACAATAATCCTGTGACATAGAGGTTATTATTTTCCCCACTTTATAAATGAAGAAATGGAGATTGAGAGAACCTTGTCCAGGGTAATGGCACTAGTGAGTATCTAAGGCAGGTCTTTCTGATTGTAGATGTTCAGTATACTGCCCATTGCATCTTCTATCCCCATCTTATAGTACAAAAACTATTATGATTGTACTTATAAAGCAGATGCATGAGCAGATAGGATAGATGATCTCTTCTATTGGAGGCAACTTTTGCATTTGTCAAATGAGGGGGCTAGATTAGATGATCAATAAGTTTCAGGGTGGCTAGGTGGTATAGTGGATAGAGCATTGGGCCTGGAGTCAGGAGTACCTGAGTTCAAATCCAACCACAGACACTTAATAATTACCTAGCTGTCTAGCCTTGGACAAGCCACTTAACCCCATTGCCTTGCAAAAAAAGAACTTAAAAACTAAAAAAAAAATACATGTTTCCTGTTAGTTTGGTTTTATGATGTTAAATTGTCTTTTTTTTCTCTTTCTGATTTTTAATTACTGCTAAATTCTCTAATCTCCCTAAGATCAGCCTCTTGAAAGATGCCAAAAAGAAAGGGAATCATGTTTTTTTTTTCTTTCTAGGAGGGAAAATGATCACTCAAAGAACCCATGAATTGTATTTAGCAGCTTAGAGATGTTTGCATTTTGCCATCTGGAGATACACTATATTTGGGAATTTTTGCCTGGAAACTCAAATGCTCTGTGATTCATACCTTTTTTCTACAGCTACTGCATTCTTCATCAACAGTGGATCTCTTCCCTTCAAAAATATGCTGTCCTTGGACAGCATCATTCCCATTATTGACCCATTGAAAATGGTCTTGAAAACATTGGGTATCTCTGTGGAGAACTTGGTTGAAGGGTTGAAGAAATGTGTGGATGAACTGGGGCCTGATGCTTCTGAAGCTGTGAAAAAGCTGCTGGTAAATACATCTTTTGCTGTCCTTATCAATCTACTTTTCTGTTTACTGTACTCACTATTATGCATCATCAAGCTATTTTAGTCATTTTGTAACTATGTTACCTGAAAAAAGTGATCATTCTTAGTCACTTTGTCTCATCTCTCTCTTTTCTATATCTTTAATCACTGAATGCCCATTGCCTCAAACTGTGACCTGAAAAAGACCATAGCTCTAAAAGATTAAGGTTTCCCACTTGCATTCAGTGCCATCTCCAGTCTTACTGATCCATATCTGGCCACTGAAACCAGATGATTCTGAAAGATGTGAGGTTGGTGATTCTCTACTTAAATCCCATTCACTTGCATGTCATGGTATAATCTTCCTGATGTCATGGTCTTCTTTGAGAATGAAGGACAAGAAACAATAATAACAATAGAAGCAGCAACAACAGCAACATGGTACTGTTTATAGAGGTATCCTCTAGTCATTTTAGAGCAGCTATAGAATCATTGAAATGTAACTTTACAGCCCTTGGACAATCATTGTGAATGTTCTATATAATCATTATATAAGCTGGTTATACAGTTACTATCTGCATCATTGTGTAGTCTTTGCATAGCAATGAAGTTGAAATGACATGGTAGTTGATTTTATTATACAATCTCTGAACTATAGTTGGAAAGTCAATTGTCCAATTGTCAAGGTTTGTTCAGTTACCATGAAATTATTATATAGTCAGTATATAGCAGTGAGTCATGGCACAATGCTTTTCTACAGCTTTTGGATAATCATTGTACAGTTGCCATATATTTATTACACAGTCACTATATTACAATTTTATATCTGTACATTTAGAAATGATAGAATTGCCCAGTGATTATGTGATTATCATATAGCCATTATTACATAATCATTATACAGTTATTATATACACTATAAACCAAATTTGTACAATCAGGAGCAGTCTCTCTCTGTAGCCACTGTATTTTTATTGCACAGATATTAGTAATCACTGTCCATTAACTATACAATGATTATGTAGTTATTATAGATAACATCGTGGCCCTTGTACCATTATCATAGTTATGTATTTACATGATTGTTATTGCAAGATACCATATAGTCATTTTCCAACTATTAATTATTTAATTTGTTATTACTGAAATTATTTAGTAATTTCATATTTATTTTAGTATATTTAGTATATTATACACATATGTTGTTACTATGCAATTTTTAAAAGAGCAGTAGGATACTTGAGACAGAATAGATCAGGGTACTGATCCATTAGGCAAATCTCTCAGACTTAAACAACAGGTGGAAACTTGCCCAATATGGGAAAAGTTGGGTTTGCTGACATTTCCTTACTCCTGGGTTTCTGGATCTTTTCTCCTTCCTTGAAGATTCCATGTAAGACAACTTAAACTCAGCTAAAATTTTTCACTAAAGAAAACTTCCTAAGTGTATATTATGGATGAAACCCTATGCCACAATCTAACAATCAGAATATAAATCTCAATAGCAAAATGATACCATCAAGACTTAGAATGGTTGAGTGGAAAAAGTCATAGAATGAAAGTCAGTAAATGTCCTTGGTTTGAATCCAGGTTCTGCCACTGATTAGTTGTGATAGTATATTTTTTGTCTCTGAATATGTTATTTTTTTCTTAGGGTTTTTTTTTTAGCAAGGCAAATGGGGTTAAGTGGCTTGCCCAAGGCCACACAGCTAGGTAATTATTAAGTGTCTGAGACCAGATTTGAACCCAGGTACTCCTGACTCCAGGGCAGGTGCTTTATCTACTACATCACCTAGCCACCCCTGAATATGTTATTTTTGCATTATAATGACATTAAACTACTGTGTCCTGTCACCCTCAGAGGCCTGTTGGGAAGATCTCAAGAGGGGATGAAAGGAAAAGTAATTTGCAATGGAAAAATTTATTTAACAATTAGTTTTCCTCATGGATTGAGTGCTATATTTGAAGTCACAAAGACCCTGAGATTGAATTTTTACCTTAGTCATGTAACCCTGCATAAGTCAACTGACCTCTTCTATTCTCATTCTTCTGATATATGGAAAGAATTGTGAGGATCAAGTGAACTTTGTGAAACTTAAAGTATCATATACATGCTGGATATTATCATTTCTATTATTAACAATAATATGAAATACTGGTTTTTTTTAATATTTCCATCAGAGTAGTACTTAATCCATGCCAGCTTCCAAGCCCAGGAGAAAAAGAATTTTCTGACAACTCACCCAAGTCCTGTATGTCCCACTGCTAAACATTATCTCAGTCCATTTGTTTCTTCATTATAACTTTTCTACCTTTCAGGAGGCTTTATCCTACCTGGTGTGATTTCAGGATGATGGACAGAACAAGCTGAATGTTTTGGAATCCTCCCTCATCTTCCTCTTATTTTTTTGTTTTACCTTTTGCCTGATTCCAGTTCTTGTATTATATCAATAAAGCACTTAGACAATATTTTCCTTGTCATCTTTTCCATTTTGGAGGAATGAGAAGAGAATGGTTAGAGGAATGACTGCTCTCAGAATTAGGAATGAATTATTTATCAGAGACAGTATGTTTTATTTGGATAGGAACTTAGAATATAGTTCATAGAATGTTGTCTGGAAATGAACTTTGAAAATAGAACATGAAATTTCAAAACCTAAAGAAACTTTAGAAAATAGAATGGAACAGTTAGAAGAGACCTTAGATCAAAGAATGAATGATCTTGAAGAAATCTTAGAATGAAGGATAGTAAAGTTGAGAAGGACCTTCAAGGATAGAGTTTATAGCACCTGGGGGTATACAGGGAGGACTAGTAGAGGTATGAGTATTTGCTGAATCCTTTACAAGGCTGTTCATTCCACCTTTGGTGTCCACCTTCCATCCAACTCTCATCTGTTGCACCAGGAAGCTGTAGTATGCACAGTGGCTATACTCTGTCAAAATGTCTTGGCAGATGGGCTAAACCAGGTTGAGGGTAACCAATAGACCTTAAATTCATCAGTGAAGATGGGCCAAACAAGATTGAGATTAATCAATAGACCTTAAATACAAGCTTGTGAAGGCTTCTCTTGATAGAATAGGCAGAGCAGAACAACAACCATGAAGGTGGCTCAAGCAGGCATTGTGGAATAGTTAGAGTTTGGTCAGACATCCACTGCATCCTGAGTCATTGCCATTATCTTGACATTTGTCTTTCCACTTGACTTCATTGACTCTTGAAGAAAGTGAGACAAATGATTCTATACAACATGCCATGACATGACATGCCATGAGTCAGGATATCACTTGAGGATGTAGTTGATCCTCTTTGAAATGAAGGACAAACAAAACAACAATCCAGTGCCTTAACAGGATGGAGTCTTTGAATATATACCACAAAATGTCATAAACTCTTAGATCATAGACCATAGTTTAAGGGTGATGTTTAACCTTCCATTCAATGAATCATAGAAGGCCTAAATTCTCATTGTTAAGACTGTTCATAAGACTTCTGCCCAAGATGGTGGAGAGAAGACAAGCACAGTTCTAAAGTCTCCTGATCTTTCCCCATCTATCATATGAAACAAACCTCTTAAAAGAAATCTGACCCACAAAACCCAGAAAGAAAAGCCAGGAGAAAGAACATCTACCTCAGGATTTGTCTCCCTCAGCAGCACTGGATGAATTTAGGCAGGTGAGTCTGGGCACAGAGGGCGGATCAGCCCCAGATCAACCAGATTAGCAGGTGAATTGGAGCCAGGAGTCTGAGGGCCCTAGAGCTAGACCTGCTGGATCAGTGGTGGGGCTAGACGTAGGGGGCTTGAGTCAACAAGGGAGCAGAGGCTTGCTGAACCTCTGAAGCTTGCTAACAGGGCTGGGGAAGAGTACCAGTGCAGGATAGCTGTGGACATATCATCCCTGGGCTCCTCTGGTCTGAGGAACTCTGAGTCCACGCCTCCATTGCAGCTGAGGCCTCTTCCCAGAACAAAAAATTACAGAGGACTTCTGCTTCAGGCACAGGTATATAAGCTGAAGAACCAGCCCAAATGACAATAGGGAGAGAAATGACCTCAGGACAGGGCAAAGCCCACCATTGCTTGAAGGCAAAAGGATTCAATATCTCCAACTCCTCCCTTCAAACTAAGGGAGCAAGCCTCAATCAAGGTCACAGATACTCAAAAAAAAGCAACCAGCACCTCCTACTGGCCAGTCAGAGAAATTGCATTCAGTGAGTAAAACCTCTATTGATCCCAAGCCCCTGTGAATCAGCCCCTCCCCAACTCAAGGTCTTAGCAAAATGAAGAAGGGTCAGTGGAAAGGTGGATCCATAGAAAAATTTTTGGAAGGGAAAGACCCTAACTCAGAGAGACCTAGAATAACTGAGGAGAATACAACCTGGTCTTCAACACAGAAAGAGTTCCTTGAAGAAGTAAGGAAGGAGTTTAAAAATCAACTGGAAAATTTAGGAGAGACAATTAATATCTTGCAACAAGAAAGCAAATCCTTAAAAAATACAATTGGACAAATACAAAATGAGAATAAATCTCTCAGATCGTCAATTGGACAAATATAAAATGAGAATAATTCTCTCAGATCATTAATTGGGCAAATGCAAAAAGAAAATAATTCTCTCAAAACCTCAATTGGTCAAATGGAAAGCCCTTTCAAAAGTAGAATGGACCGATTGGAAAAGGAGTTGCAAAAGGTTAATGAAGAAAACTCCTCTCTAAAAAAAAGAATCGTGTCTGCAGAAACTAATGACTCCATGAGACAGAAAGAGCCAATTAAACATGACCAAAAAATAGAAAAAAAATAGAAGAAAATGTAAAATACCTCATCAGCAAAACCACTGACCTTGAGAATAGGTCAAGGAGAGGCAACCTGAAAATTATTGGACTTCCTGAAAACATTGAAGAGAAGAAAAGCCTGGACTTAATATTACAGGATGTAGTGATGGAAAACTGCCCCGATATCATGGAAAAGGCAAAGTAGTTATTGAAAGAATACATCAATCCTCTCCAGAAAAAAGATTCTAAAATGAAAACACCAAGGAATGTTATGGCCAAATTCCAGAACTATCACATAAAAGAGAAAATCCTGCAAGCAGCCAGAAAGAAACAATTTAAATATCAAGGAGCCACAGTAAGGATTACACAGGACCTGGCTGCATCAACATTAAGGGATCGAAGGGCCTGGAATGAGGTATTTCGAGGAGCAAGGGAGCTTGGAATGCAGCCAAGAATCCACTATCCCACAAAGCTGAGCCTTCTCTTCCAGGGAAAAAGATGGACATTTAATGAAATGGAAGAATTCCAAAAATTCCTGATGAAAAGACCAGAGGTAAATAGAAAATTTGGACATCAAACAGGAGGTTCAAGAGATACATAAAAAGGTTAAAAAAAAAGGGGGTGGTGGTAACAAAAATTGCTATCCAATAAGTTGAAACTGGATATATTCCAGCATGGGGAAAAAAGATACTCATAAATCTGGAGAATTATAACTCTAACAGAGAGAATATACCTAGCCAGAAGTGATGGACCTTTATGACCTATCTATGAGACTGCTATCCAGTGGGATGTAACTGGCTTTGACCCCACTTGGGAGAAAGACTCTAATGAATTTTAACTCTATTAGACAGAATGTACTTAGCCAGAAATGACAGATACTCAGAATTCTCTAAGACTCAGATATAATGATCTAAAAAACACTACCTCCTTAAAAAGGGGGATAGGAAGGAGATGGGAGAAGGGAGGTGACTGAATGGTGTAAATCTCATTACACTAAGAGGTACAAAATATCTATGGTAATAGAGGGGAAGAAGGGAGGAGATGAGAAACGTCTGAATCTTCTTCTCATCAGACTTGGCTTAAAGTCAACTTACACATACTTAGTTAACTTAAAAAATATCTAACCTTTCAAGTATTAAATGGGGAAAAGGGGAGGGGGATGGAGAAAGGGAGGGGGAGTGGGAAAAAAGAGGAACTAACAAAAGGAAGGGAAGGGAAGAGGGAAAAAGAGAAAGGGGAAAGAAGGGGGAGGGGGTGATATAGGAGGGCAAACACACTGAAAGGGGTGGTATTCAGAAACAAAATACTGGGGAATATGGATTAAGGGGGGGCAAATAAAGACAGAGGGAAGAAAGTATGGAGGGCAGTAAAGAATTAGTAATCATAATCCTGAATGTGAATGGGATGAACTCTCCCTTAAAATTTAAGCAAATAGCAGAGTGGATTAAAAACCAGAATCCAACAATATGCTGCTTACAAGAAACTCAACTGAAGCAGAGAGATACATACAGAGTAAAGGTAAAAGGTTGGAGCAAAAATATATTTTGCTTCAGCTGAAGTAAAAATATCAGGGGTAGCAATCCTTATCTCAGACAAAGCAGCTGCAAAAATAGATAGCATTAAAAGAGATAAAGAAGGAAACTTTATCCTCCTAAAAGGTACCATAGACAATAAAGCTATTTTAATACTGAATATATATGCACCCAATGTGACAGCATACAAATTCTTAGAGGAGAAGCTCAAAGAACTACAGGAAGACATAGACAGCAAAACTCTACTAGTGGGAGACCTCAACCTCCTGCTCTCAGATCTAGATAAATGGAATCATAAAATAAACAAGAAAGAAGTTAAGGAGGTAAACAAATTGTTAGAAAAACTAGATATAGTAGACTTATGGAGGAAACTGAATGGAGATAGAAAGGAATATTCCTTTTTCTCTGAAATACATGGAATTTATACAAAAATTGACCATGTATTAGGATGTAAAAACCTAATGATCAACTGCAGAAAGGCAGAAATAATGAATACATCTTTCTCAGATCACAATGCAATAAAAGTCATATGTGATATTGGGCCAAGGAGATATAGACCCAGAACCACTTGGAAACTGAATAACCTCATTTTAAAGAATGAGTGGACTAAAAAACAAATTATACAAATAATTAACCATTTTGTCCTAGATAATGACAATAATGAAACTACATACCAAAACCTATGAGATTCACTCAAAGTGACTCTCGGGGATATATTATAGCTTTAAATGCTTATATGAATAAATTGGAGAAAGAGGAAATCAATGAACTAAATACAGAACTAAAAAAATTAGAGAAAGAACAAATTAAAAATCCCCAATTAAATACCAAATTAGAAATTCTAAAAATTAAAGGAGAAATTAATAAAATGAAAAGCAAAAAATTGATTGAATTAATAAATAAAGCCAAAAGTTGGTATTATGAAAAAAACCAATAAAACTGATAAACCCCTGGTCAATTTGATTAAAAAAAAAGAAAGAAGAAAAAAATCAATTTGTTAGTATCATAAATGAAAAAGGTGAACTCACCACCAATTTAGAGGAAATTAAGGTAATAATCAGAAATTATTTTTGCCCAACTCTATGCCAATAAATTTGATAATCTAAGTGAAATGGATGAATATTTACAAAAATATAAGTTGCCCAGGTTAAATGAAGAGGAGATTACATATCTAAACAACCCTATCTCAGAAAAAGAAATTCAAAAAGCAATCATTGAACTCCCCAAGAAAAAATCTCCAGGGCCTGATGGATTCACAGGGGAATTCTACCAAACATTTAAGGAACAATTGCTTCCAATTCTATATAAACTCTTTGGAAAAATAGGGAAAGATGGAACTCTGCCTAACTCTTTCTATGAAACCAATATGGTGCTGTTACCTAAACCAGGAAGAGTTAAAACAGAGAAAGAATATTATAGACCTATCTCCCTGATGAATATAGATGCAAAAATCTTAAATAAAATCTTAGCAAAATGAATACAACAAGTTATCACTAGGATAATACATTATGATCAAGTAGGATTTATCCCAGGAATGCAGGATTGGTTCAATATTAGTATACTCAATTTTATCAACAACAAATCTATCAGAAATTATATGATTATATCAATAGATGCTGAACAACAAACCTATCAGAAATTATATGATCATATCAATAGATGCTGAAAAAGCTTTTGACAAAATACAGCATCCATTCCTACTAAAAACACTACAGAGTATAGGAATAAATGGACTGTTCCTTAGAATATTTAGCAGTACCTATCTGAAACCATCAACAGGCATTATATTCAATGGGGAGAGGCTAGAGGCATTCCCAATAACACCAAGGGTGAAACAAGGGTGCGCATTATCACCACTACTATTCAATATTGTATTAGAAATGTTAGCTTCAGCAATTAGAAAAGAAAAAGAAATTGAAGGAATTAGAATTGGGAAGGAAGGGACAAAACTCTCACTCTTTGCAGATGACATGATGGTCTACCTAGAGAATATCAAGAAATCATCCAAAAAACTACTGGAAACAATTATCAATTTTAGCAAAGTTGCAGGTTATAAAATAAACCCTCAGAATTCCTCTACTTTTCTATATATGTCTAGCAAGATACAGCAGGAAGAGCTAGAAAGAGAAATCCAATTCAAAGTAACCTCAGACAATATAAAATATCTGGGAGGCTATTTGCCAAGACAGGCTCAGAAACTTTTTGAAAACAATTATAAAACTCTTCTTACACAAATTAAATCAGATTTAAATAACTGGGCAAATATCAACTGCTCATGGATAGGGAGAGCTAATATAATAAAAATGACAATTCTACCAAAACTAAACTACCTGTTTAGTGCTCTACCAATCAAAATTCCTAAAAATTACTTTAATGAGTTAGAAAAAATTGTAAATAAATTCATATGGAGAAATAAAAAGTCAAGAATTTCCAGGAACTTAATGAAAAACAGTGCAAAAGAAGGTGGCTTAGCCCTACCTGATCTAAATTATATTATAAGGCATCAGTCATCAAAACTGTTTGATACTGGCTAAGAAATAGAGTGGTGCACCAGTAGAATAGACTAGGTGTCAAAGCAGGAGAGGATTATAGTAATCTGCTGTTTGATAAACCCAAAGAGTCGAGCTATTGGGATAAAAACTCCCTCTTTGATTAAAAACTGCTGGGATAATTGGAAATTAGTATGGAAGAAACTTAGTTTATACCAATGCCTAACACCCTTTACCAAGATAAGATCCAGGACTTAGACATAAAAAACAATACTATAAGCAAATTAGAAGATCAAGGACTAGTTTACCTGTTAGATCTATGGAAAGGGGAGCAGTTTATGACTAAGGAAGAGTTGGAGAACCTCACCAAAAACCAACTAGATGATTTCGATTACATTAAATTAAAAAGCTTTTGCACAGATAAAACTACTGTAACCATGATCAAAAGAAATGTTGTAAATTGGGAAACAATCTTTACAACTAATGATTCTGACAAAGGACTCATTTCTAAAATATACAGAAAACTGAGTCATATTTTTAAAATAAAAAGCCATTCCCAATTGACAAATGGTCAAAGGATATGCAAAGGTAATTTACAGATGAGGAGATCAAAGTAATCCATGGCCATATGAAAAATTGCTCTAAATCATTACTTATTAGAGTAATGCAAATTAAAGCTTCTTTGAGGTACCACTTCAGACCTCTCACATTGGCCAATATGACCAGAAAGGATAATGATCATTGCTGGAGGGGTTGTGGGAAATCTGGGACACTATTACACTATTGGTGGAGCTGTGAACTCATCCAACCTTTCTGGAGAGTTATTTGGAACTATGCCCAAAGGGCAACAACAATGTGCATACCCTTTGACCCAGCAATACCACTACTGGGTCTATACCCTGAAGAGATGAGGAAAAAGGGTAAAAACATCTCTTGCACAAAAATATTTATAGCAGCCCTGTTTGTAGTGGCAAAGAATTGGAAATCAAATAAATGTCCTTCAATTGGGGAATGGCTTAGCAAACTGTGGTATATGTATGTCATGGAACACTATTGTTCTATTAGAAACCAGGAGGGACCGGATTTCTAAGAAGCCTGGAGAGATTTTCATGAACTGATGCTGAGTGAGATGAGCAGAACCAGAAAAACACTGTATACCCTAACAGCAACATGGGAGTGATGTTCAACCTTGATGGACTCGCTCATTCCATCAGTGCAACAATTGGGAACAATTTTGGGCTGTCTGCAAAGGAGAGTGCCATCTGAATCCAGATAAAGAGCTGTGGAGTTTGAACAAAGTTCAAGGACTATTCCCTTTAATTTAGAAAAAAGCAGATATCTTATTGTCTGATCTTGTTACCTCTTAGACTTCTTGTCTCTTCCTTAAGGATATGATTTCTCTCTCATCACACGCAATTTGGATCAATGTACAACGTGGAAACCAAGTAAAGACTGACAAATTGCTTTCCGTGGGGGGGGGAAGTAAGATGGGGGGCAAATTGCAAAACTCAAATAATATTTTTAATAAAAAACAATTTAATAATAAAAGACTTCATAAATTTGAAAGGGTCAAAGAATTGGATGAAAACAATTATGCTATATAGGAAATATTTGTAAATGGAAAAAATCAGAAACACTTCTGGTTCTATATATAAAATAGAAAGAAACTCCAAATGATAAATTTCAGTACCAGATCATCTAGTAGTTGTTTAATTGAGCAGTGAAGGATTTTTTTGAGAGAGAGAGAGTTCCCTTTGGGAGGAGGAGAGAACCAGAGCTCCCCTTCCTTACCTTGTCTTCAAAAGGGAGGAAAATTAAATTGCCAAATAATTATTTACTTGAGCTGGGAAAAATAGTAAGATTCATCTGAAGCAACAAAAGGACAAGAATGTCAAGGTATCTGATGAAAAAAATGCGAAGGAAAGTGGACAAGGTCTACCAAGTTTAAAATTATACTTAAAGAAATAGTCATCAAAACTGCCTGATACTGGCAGTGGATCAGTGGATTAGGATAGGTTTAAAAGAAATAGTAGTAAGTGACTACAGTAGTTTATTGTTTGACAAACACAAAGGCATTAGCTTCTGGGATAAGAACTCACTATTTGACAAAAATTGCTAAGAAAACTGGAAAATGGTATGGCAAAAATTAGGCATAAACCCACATATCACACCCTAAACCAAAATAAGTTCTAAATGGGTAAAGAATTTAGGTATAAAGTGCATCGCTACAGATAAATTAATAGACCAAGAAATACTTTATCAGATCTATGGGAAGGGGAGAGATTTATGACCAAACATTTTTTTCATGAGAATTTCATGAAGGGAGCAAAACACTCCTAGCTATCAGCAATTTTGAGTTTAGCCTTTGGGTACATGTGATCTTTAAGTCTAGCTTCACTCTTTCCTGGGAACTGGCTTGTAAAAGGGAAGAATGTGCCCCCACATTAGGAGGATATTTCTTTAACAACTGTCTTTGCTATACCTATTTACCAAAATACCAAATACTTAATATCTTTGATTGATAATCAACAGAGAGCATATTATGGAATCTCCTAAGCAAGAGTATTGGATGCCTTAGCATATCCTTTGGGGTGCTTCTGTGGTCCTAAGAAGAGAAGTAATTAGCCACCATCTGGGGATCTGATCAGTTAATGTGGGTATAGTTTGAGTTGTCACCTTGAAGGAAGTACTGGAAGGGATTCAAAAGAGAATACTAGAATTTAGATTATAAAATCTTAAAAGCATGAAAAATACATCTTGGATTATAGATCTTAGAAATAGATCTTGAATTAATGTTGTTCAGTTGTTTTCAGTCATGCCTGTCTCTTTGTGCCGCCCCCTCCCATTTGGGGTTTTCTTGGCACAGATACTAGTTTGGTTTGCCATTTCCTTCTTTAATTCATTTTATAAATGAGAAAACTGAGGCAAACAGGGCTAAGTGACTTGTCTATGGTCACATAATTAGTAAAGGTCTGATTTGACATTTTGTCATTTGTCAAATGACAAATTTGAATTCAAGTTTTCCAGATTCCAGACCCAGAGTTCTGTCCAATGTGCCATCTAGCTGCTCAGACCTTGAATATAAGCTATGAAATCAGATACTAATTTTTAAATGTATAATTTATTTTTCTAAATACATGCTATGAAAGTTTTTCAACATTCATCCATATAGTTATACATATTTTAAAATTGCATAATTTCTTTCCCTTCCCCCTCCCCTCAGCAGCAAAGAGTCAGGTCACTATTGAACATACACATTTTTTTAATTTAAATTTATTTTATTAAAGATATTGAGTTTTACATTTTTCCCCAAAATCTTGCTTCCCTCCCCCCCCCCAGAAAGCACTCTGTCAGTTTTTACTTTGTTTCCATGTTGTACCTTGATTCAAATTGGGTGTGATGAGAGAGAAAAATCATATCCTTAAAGAGAAGAGAAGTCTAAGAGGTAACAAGATCAGACAATAAGCTATATGTTTTTTTTTTAATTAAAGGGAATAGTCCTTGGTCTTTGTTCAAACTCCACAGCTCCTTATCTGGATACAGATGGTACTCTCCTTTGTAGACAGCCCAAAATTGTTCCCAATTGTTGCACTGATGGAATGAGCAAGTCCTTCAAGGTTGAACATCACTCCCATGTTGCTGTTAGGGTGTACAGTGTTTTTCTGGTTCTGCTCATCTCACTCAGCATCAGTTCATGAAAATCTCTCCAGGTTTCCCTGAAATCCCGTCCCTCCTGGTTTCTAATAGAACAATAGTGTTCCATGACATACATGTACCACAGTTTGCTAAGTCATTCCCCAACTGAAGGACATTTACTGGATTTCCAATTCTTTGCCACCACAAACAGGGCTGCTATAAATATTTTTGTACAAGTAATGTTTTTACCCTTTTTTCCTCATCTCTTCAGGGTATAGACCCAGTAGTGGTATTGCTGGGTCAAAGGGTATGCACATTGTTGTTGCCCTTTGGGCATAGTTCCAAATAGCTCTCCAGAAGGGTTGGATGAGTTCACAGCTCCACCAACAGTGTAATAGTGTCCCAGATTTCCCACATCCCTTCCAACAATGATCATTATCCTTCCTGGTCATACTGGCCAATCTGAGAGGTGTGAGGTGGTACCTCAGAGAAACTTTAATTTTCATTTCTCTAATAATTAATGATTTAGAGCATTTTTTCATATGGCTATAGATTACTTTGATCTTCTCTGTAAATTGCCTTTGCATACCCTTTGACCATTTGTCAATTGGGGAATGGCTTTTTGTTTTAAAAATATGACTCAGTTCTCTGTATATTTTAGAAATGAGTCCTTTGTCAGAATCATTAGTTGAAAAGATTGTTTCCCAATTAACCACATTTCTTTTGATCTTGGTTACATTGGTTTTATCTCTGCAAAAACTTTTTAATTTAATGTAATCAAAATCATCTAATTGGTTTTTGGTGATGTTCTCCAACTCTTCCTTAGTCATAAACTGTTCCCCTTTCCATAGATATGACAGGTAGACTAGTCCTTGATCTTCTAATTTGCTTATAGTATTGTTTTTTATGTGTATATCCTGTAATCATTTGGATCTTATCTTGGTAAAGGTTGTGAGGTGTTGGTCTAATCTAAGTTTCTTCCATATTAACTTCCAATTTTCCCAGCAATTTTTATCAAAGAGGGAGTTTTTATCCCAATGGCCAGATTCTTTGGGTTTATCAACAGCAGATTACTATAATCATCTCCTGCTTTTATACCTAGTCTATTCCACTGGTCTACCACTCTATTTCTTAGCCAATACCAAACAGTTTTGATGACTGATGATTTATAGTATAATTTTAGATTAGGTAGGGCTAAGCCACCTTCTTTTGCACTTTTGTTCATTAAGCTTCTGGCAATTCTTGACTTTTTATTTCTCCATATGAATTTACTTACAATTTTTTCTAACTTGTTAAAGTAATTTTTTGGAATTTTGATTGGTAGGGCACTAAACAGATAGTTTAGTTTTGGTAGAATTGTCATTTTTATTATATTAGCTCTACTTATCCATGAGCAGTTGATATTTGCCCAGTTATTTAAATCTAATTTAATTTGTGTGAGAAGTGTTTTATAATTGTTTTCAAAAAAATTCTGAGTCCATACACATTTTTGTTAAACAAGTTTATAGATTAGTCATTTTTGGTATGAAGAATTAGATTTAAGGAAAAAGGGACATAAAAGAATTTTTTTTAAGTGAATGTAGTATTCATTAGATTCTGAAGGGTTTTTTGTTGTTTGTTTCTTCCTCTGGATGGGGAAAACATTGTCCAAAGACCATCTAATAGGGTTGTCCTAGCTCTCTGAACTGTTGAGAGGAGCTGCATTCACCAAGGTTGATCAACTCACAATTTTGTTGTTAATGTGTAAAATGTTCTCTTGGTTCTGCTCCCTTTGTCCAACATCACATCCTGTAATTCATTCCGTGCTTCTCTAGAGTCTAACCATTTATGTTTTCTTATAGAACAATAGTATCACATAACATTCATATACCATAACTTGTTCAATCATTCATTTCTTGATGGGGATCACCTCAGTTTCCAATTTTTTGCCACAACAAAAAAGAACTGTTATGAATATTTTAGAACATGTGGGGTTTTGCCCACTTTTATGATTTCTTGTGGATATAGGCCTAGAGTTGGAATTGCTGGGTCAAGGAATAAGATCAGTTTTATTACTCTTTGAACATAGTTCCATATTACTCTCCAGAATGGTTAGACCAGTTCACATTTCTTACAATAGTCCCAATCCTCCCATAACCTGTCTAACATTGATCATTTTCCCTTTTTGTCATATTACCCATTCTAATAGATATAAGGCAATATCTCATTGTTGTTTTAATTTTGATTTCTCTAATGAATAATGATTTGAAACATTATTTCAAATGTTTATATATAACTTTAATTTCTTCCTTTGAAAACTATCTATTCATATCCTTTTATCATTTATTGTTTGGGGAATAATTGATAACCTTATAAAATTGATGCAATTCTCTGTTTATTTTAGAAATGAGACCTTTATCATAACTCTTAGTTATGAAGATTGTTTTCCAGCTCTCTCCTTTCCTTCTAATTTGGGCAGCATTAGTTTATTAGGGCCAAAAGGTTTTAATTTAATATAGTCAAAATCATTCATTTTGCAGTTTATAATGTGCTCTAATTCTTGTTTGGTCATAAATTTCTCCCCTTTCCATCAATCTGTCAGAAAGAGTATTTCTTGGTCTATTAATTTATCCATGGTAACATAATTTATGTCTGAATTTTATATCCATTTTGATTTTATTTTGGTACAGGGTGTGAGATGTGGGGCCATGTGTGTTTTTTGCCATACTATTTTCAGTTTTCCTAAGAATTTTTGTCAAATAGGGAGTTCTTATCCCAGAAATTAATATCTTTGTGTTTGTCAAACAGTATTTTACTGTAGACATTTATTACTGTTTCTTTTGCACTTATCCTTAACCACTGATCCATAACTTCTTAACCATTACCAGGCAGTTTTGATGACTGCTGTTTTATACTATAGTTGCAGATCTGGTAGCTAGGACACCCTCTTTTACATTGATATTCTTGATATTCTTGACCTTTCGTTACTCCAGATGAATTTTATTACAATTTTTTCTAGCTTAGTAAAATAATTATTTGATAGTTTGATTGGTATGGCACTGAATAAATAATTTAATTTGGGTAGAATTGTTATTTTCATTATATTAACTTGATTTAACCATGAGCAATTGACACTTTTCTAAATGTTAAAATCTGACTTTATTTGGGTGAGAAGTGCTTTGTAATTGTGCTCATACAGCTTTTGAGTTTGTCTTGGGAGGTAGATTTCCTAGTATTTAATGATGTCTACAGTTACTTGAAGTGGAATTTATCTTTCTATCTCTTGCTCTTGGGCTTTGTTGTTCATATATAGAAATGTTGATGATTTAGGTGGGTTTATTTTATATTCTGCTACTTTGCTGAATTTGTAATTTGTTTCAAATGGTTTGGGGGATGATTTTCTTTGGTTCTCTATACCATCATATCATCTGCAAAGAGTAAAAACTTTGCTTCTCCACAGACAATTGTGATTCCTTCAATTACTTTTTCTTTTCTTATTGCTAAAGCTAACATTTCTGATACTATATTGAAAGGTAATGGTGAAAATAGGCATCCTTGTTTCACCCCTGTTCATATTAGTAATGCTCTTACTTTATTCCTATTATATAGTATTTTTTGATGATTTTAGATAGATACTGCATATTATTTTAATAAAAACTCAATTTATTCTTATACTTTCTAGTGTTTTTTAATAGGAATGGATGTTGTATTTTATCAAAGGATTTTCAGCATCTATTGAGATAATCATATGATTTCTATTGGTTTTGCTATTGATATGTTCAATGATGTTGAGTGGTTTCCTAATATTGAACCATCCCTGCCTACCCAGTATAAATCCTCCTGATCATGGTGTATCATTCTAGCAATAACTCTTTGCTAAAATTTTATTTAAGATTTTTGCATCAATATTCATTAGGGAGATTGTTCTACAATTTTCTTTATTTTGGTTCTTCCTGGTTTAGGTATCAGTACCATGTTGGTGTCATAAAAGGAAGAACTCCTTCCTCTCCTATTTTTTAAAATAGTTTATATAGAATAAGAATTAATGATTCCTTAAATGTTTGGTAGAATTCACTTGTAAATCCATCTGGACCTGAAGAATTTGTCTTAGGGAGTTTATTGATGGTCTCTTCAATTTCTTTTTCTGAAATGGGGTTATTTAAGTAATTTATTTACTCTTCTGTTAATCTTGGCACTTGTAAATATTCATCCATTTCATTCAGGTTATCCAATTTATTGGCATACAGTTCTGCAAAGAAGCTCCAAATTATCTCTTTATTTTCCTTCTCATTGGTGGTTAATACACACTTTTCATTTTTGATACTGGTAATTTGGTTATCTTTTTTCTTTTTTTAATCAGATTCACCAAAGATTTTATTTTATTGGCCTTTTCATAAAACTAACTCTTTGTTCTATTTATGAGATCAATGGTTTTCTTGTTTTCATTTTATTAATATCACTCTTGATTTTCAGAATTTCTAATTTGGTATTTAATTGGGATCTTTAATTTGTTCTTTTTCTAGCTTTTTTAGTTGCATGCCCAATTCATTGATCTCCTATTTCTCTATTTCATTCATATAAGCATTTAGAAGTATAAACTTTCCCCTGAAAACTGTCTTGACTGCATTCCATAAATTTTTATATAATGTTTCATGATTTTCTTTGATATAATTATTGATTATTTCTGACTTGCTGTTTGATTCCTTCAATATTTAAATTTAAGTTATTTAGTTTCCAATTAATTTTTGGTTTATCTTTCTGTGACCCTTTATTACATATAATTTTTAATGCATCATGATCTGCATTATGCATTTATTATTTCTGCATTTCATTATAAGTTTTTTATGCCCTAGTATATGGTCAATTTTGGTATAGGTGCCATGGACTGCAGAGAAAAAGGTATATTCCTTTCTATCCCCATTGAGTTTTCTCCAGAGGTCTGTCATATCTAAGTTTTCTAAGAGTTCATTCACCTTCTTAATTTCTTTCTTGTTTATTTTGTGGTTAGATTTATCTAGTTGTCAGAGAGGGAGGCTGAGATCCTTGTTATTAGAGTTCTGCTGACTATGTCTCTGTGTAATTGACTCAGTTTTTCCTCTAGTAATTTAGGTGCTATACCATTAGGAGCACACATGTTTAATAATGATATATTCATTACCTATGGTACCTTTTAAGAAAATGTAATTTCCTTCCTTATCCTTTTTAAAGAGATCTATTTTTGTTTTTGTTATATCTGAGATCAGGTTGTTAAGCCTGATTTTTTTTAACTTTTGCTGAAGCATAATAAATTGTGCTCCATCGTTTTTCCTTTACACTCTGTGTAGCTCTCTGCTTGAAATATCTTTCTTGTAAACAGCATATTTTAGGATTCTGGTGTTTAATCCATTCTGTTATCTTCTTCCCTTTCATGGGAAAGTTCATCCCATCCATATTTACACTTAAGATTACTAATTCTATATTTCCCTCAATCTTTCCCCATTTATATTTTTCTCTTTCCTTTTCTCTTATTCCTCCTTACCAAGTCTTACTGTCTTTTCCCTTTAACTTTTCTTTTAAAATGTATCTTTCAGTTTATTTTCACTTATCCCTTTGCATTCTCTTTTTGTCAGCCCTTTCTTCCCTATCTTTCTCTTCCCATGCCCCACCCCCTTCCCTTTAGAATAGGATAGATTTTTAAACTCAAGTGGGAATATATCTTATTCCCTCTCTGGGCCAAATTTATTTTGAATAGAATTTACTCAGGGTTCACACCTCCTCTTCTTTCCCTCAAAAATTATAGATCTTTGTGCCTCTTCACCTGGTGTTATTTATAAATCAAGTACTATTAATCAGATACCATCAATCAGAACTTGATTAAATGATTTCTTGATTTCTTGATAAGCTCAAAGTAGAATCAAAGTACAATCTCAGACTGATTGATTAATAGTTTGATTGTCTGATAAGCAGCATTGCCTTAAAGTCACTAAGTACCCTCCTCTCTTCTGTCTCATTAGGAAAACACTTCTCAGGTCTTGAATTACATTTAATTATAATCCTTTTTTACCTTACCCCCCTTTTCAAGTACCCTCCAAGGACACACAATCCTCCTGAGCCAAAGTATCATTTCATGAACCATTTATACTACTCCCCCAAGCTTCTTTTTTCCCACACTCCCCCCTTTAACTCCTCACCCAGGGTACTTAAACCCTTATTAACTAAAGTATGGATCAAGTCCAACTATTTTAGTTAGGTTTTCATCCTCCTTTCCTAAAGTCACTTCTTATAGAGTCTCAAAGTGCTTTAAGTACTGGGACACCCTGTGGATAATTTTCCACTATTTCCTTCTTCCCAAGTAGCACTGTTATCATCTTTATTTGCATAGTAACTTTCTATTGTGAGCATTCTTTTAGCTTTTTTGCTCATCTTGAAATGTCTAAGCTCCGATCTTGGGTTATAGGGTGAATACACCCAAGATTTTTATGCTGGGGTTGGGATCTGATCCTTAACTTGTCGTTGGCCAACATTTTGCCTATGCAGTTGAGGTCTTGCCTTTAGAGAGGCTTATTTTCTCCTTTATGTCCAGGTTCTGATTGTGAAGTGGATTGTTTCTAACCCAGTCCTGTCTTTTGCCCCGGTGTTCTTAGGGTTCAGATTTTGTTTGGGGTTGGAACCCTTCTTTCTGGCTTGCTGTGTAGTTGCTGGGACCTATATTGTTGTCATGCTGTTGGGACCTGGACTGCACAGTGGCTAAAAGCCTCCCACTGGTTTTTCTAGTTTCTAGCCTCAGGGGGCTTTCCTTCCCCCTTTCCGCCAAAGAGACAGACTTTCAACTGAAGGTCCTCTATTATGTCTACTGTTGAAAACTTTGGTTCTTCTCTTTTTCTTGGTGGGATGTGTGGTTTTAATGTCTATTCAGAGTCTTCAATTAACTTTAGAAGAGAAAAGTTCAAAGACCATGTTAGCTTCATGCTGCCATCCTGGCACCAGATATCCTAATAAGATACTGTTTAAATAAGAATAAAAATTTGAGATCTCTATATAATACCAAATAAAGACAGGAAAGTATATTCATATATTTTAGAATGATTTCTAGTAGCATAAGCTGGAGCTGAAATGACGTGGACTTTTTACTGTCTGATGTCAAGAAATTTAGGTACTGAAACTTATCTTCTTCCTTAGATAAATTTTTTAGCATAAGGTTCAGTGATGATATTCTTATAGTGGGAACACCAGTATCCTGATAGAAACATCATGATACTGGAACAATACAAGTCTGTGGTTTCTCAGATTTTGTCTTCTGGGAGCTCTGAAATGGAAGAGGCACTGATAGCCTTCCCAGATGATCCAAGGGATTGAAACTGCTGATTTACCTGTCACTGCCAATACATTTGGACCTCTGGAGTGAGTAGCCAATGAAACTGAAGAATAGGCAAAGCCTTGTTTGTCCTAAGAGCTTGGGCTAAGGCTTTAGGGGAAACATATAAGAGTCATTAATCAGAACCATTGGGGAGAGAGGGAGAGAGAGAGAGAAAGAGAGAGAGAGAGAGAGAGAGAGAGAGAGAGAGAGAGAGAGAGAGAGAGAGAGAGAAAGAAGAAGAAGAAGAAGAAGAAGAAGAAGGGAGAAGGAAGGAGGAAGGGACAGGGGGGAGGGGAGGGTAGAGGGAGGGAGGGGAAAGGGGAGGGAAGGAGAGGGAGTTAGTGAGAGAGGAGTTAGTGGAGACAGAGAGGGGGACAGGCAATAAGAGACACAGAGACAGAGAGACACAAAGAAAGAGTCAAAGACAGAAGCACAGACACAGAGATGGAGACAGAGACACAAAGGCAGTGATACACTGAAGCAGACAGAGAGTTCTTGGAGTGCTTATTCTCTTGGTATCCAAATTATTTCTGTAAGTTGCATAGACAAGGTTGGTAAAAGGAGTTTCTTTATCTAGGGAGATTCCATACCAATGCAATATCATGTTTACTACCTCTCCCTGAGCTCAAAACAAAATCAATAATCAGCACGAATGAATAATTATTTAAATAATTGATATTCAAATTAGTTTATTAACTATTAAAACAATTTTATTAAAACTTTACTTATTAAGTAAAAATGACAACTAAGTGCCAGGAAATTACATTTAAAACAGTAATTCAATTATCAAACTCTGAATTGTAATGGTAATGGGAAAAGGCTGTAGAATGACAAGTATTATATTGTACTGGGCACATTCTCTGCCTATGGCATAGTAGATAAAGCTGGGTCTGGAATCAGGTAGATCTGAATTTGAATCTATTTTAAGATCCTTCTGTTGTTGTTTAGTCAATATCCCTTTTGGAGGTTTTCTTGGCAAAGATAATGGTGGTTTGTCATTTTCTTCTCCAGCTCATTTTATAGATGAGGAAACTGAGACATATAGGGTTAAGTGACTTGCTAAAAGTCACATATTAAGTGAGTGTCTGAGGCCAATTATCAAGATGACAGTTCTTCCCAATTCTAGCCTGGCAGTCTATTCACTGTACAAACTAGCTGCCTAAGATCTTTGTAGGAGTTTTATAAAATATATCATTCTCCTATATGAACAAAAAAGTAGGTGAGTTTAAAAAGATCAAGGTCTCCCACTATATCCAGGGCCATCTCCAGTCATCCTGATCCATATCTGGCCACTGGACCTAGATAGTTCTAGAGGAGAAAGTAAGGCTTTGCATAGCCCTCTCCTACTTAAATCCAATTCACTTTAATGTCATGGCATCAACTTCCTGATGTCATAGTCCCCTCCAAGAATAAGGGACAAACAATAACATTATATCAGGAATGATACAGAAAGGCTTGCTAAGCAGGGAGGATTGGAACTAATGTGCCTATTAGATTCCTTTTTTCTCTGAGCTTCTCATCAAGTCAGGGTTAACAGCATCAATTTTGTTTGAGAGACAGCTATAGAATGACTAGTTGAACTCTCATTTTGTCAATTAATAATAAAAATTATAAATTTTGAACAAAAAAGAATGTAAGACCAGTGTCACTAGATCAAAGAGTATGGGATGTAACTTTTAAGAATACTGTAAAGTTTGGGGGTTTAGGTTTTGAAGATCTTTTAAGACCAAATAGAGGATTTTTGTATTTGATCCTGGAGGCAATAGGGAGCCAGTAGAGTTTGTTGAGGATGAGGATGTGACATGATTAGACTGGTTTTTTAGGAAAATCACTTTAGCAACCACTGGAGAATAGACTGAAGTGAAGAGGATAGACTGGGGATGACAGGTCAACTAGCAGGTTATTGTAATAATTCAGGTGTGAAGAGATGAAGGTTTTCATCAGAATGGTAGCAATATCAGAAAAGAGAAAGATGTTTAAAAGGTGAAGTTGTTTATTTTGGCAATAGATTTGATATAGGGAGTGAGAAATGGTGAAGAGCAGAGTGTAATATGAGATGGATTGGGAGACCAGAGGTTCCTTGACAGTCATAGGGAAGTTTGGAAAGGGGAGATTTTAGGGGAAAACAAAATGACTTCAATTTTGAACATATTGATTTTAAGTTGTCTACTTACTACACATCCAGTTCAAGATGCCAGAAGGGCTGTGGGGCTTGTGAGACTGAAGGTCAGCAGAGAGATTAGAGCTAGATAAACATTTTTGAGAATCACTAACATTTAGGAAGATAATTATTCTGTGGGAGCTAAACATCCCTATATTTTTCAAATGATCTTTCATAGTCCCAAAGTCCCATATCAGTCTCTTTTGGAGCATC
This sequence comes from Macrotis lagotis, assembly GCF_037893015.1. Taxonomy (NCBI): domain Eukaryota; kingdom Metazoa; phylum Chordata; class Mammalia; order Peramelemorphia; family Peramelidae; genus Macrotis; species Macrotis lagotis. The sequence continues at coordinate 364,561,872 of NC_133658.1, forward strand.
CCAGAGCATCAGTTCATTTTGATTTAAATCAATTCAATCGAATGTAGTTCATTATTCTTAAGATATTTTACCTACAGCTAAATAATAATCTAGATGTCTGATCAAGGTAGAAAACAGAGGGATCATCATAACAGTGGCCTTCTTTATACAATACAAAATTTCAGGGCGGCTAGGTGGCATAGTGGATAAAGCACTGGCCTTGGAGTCAGGAGTACCTGGGTTCAAATCCGGTCTCAGACACTTAATAATTACCTAGCTGTGTGGCCTTGGGCAAGCCACTTAACTCCATTTGCCTTGCAAAAAACCTAAAAAAAAAAAAGAACAAAAAAGAAAATTTCAGTAATCTTGTTGTCTGATAAAACATATTGCTGACTCAGTCAATGCCTGAATCATTGAACTTTTGGTCCCTTACGATTCACAAATCTTCACTGGAACTGCTCTCTAACCCTGCTTTTCACATTCAGCATTTATATAACTGATTTTTTTTTGAGATCTAGTTTAGGATTTTACATTTGTCCCTATTATTTTACCTTATTAGATTCAGAGAACACAGTATGAAATAAAGGTTTTTCTTGGAGACAAGGTTTCAAGACTTTTCTTCTATTATAAAATAGCCCTGTGAAGTCACTTAATCTAGTTAATCCAGGCAATCCTCCAACATTAAATATTGCAGTCATTTCCTGATTTTACCACTAGAGGGAGGTTCCATGAAGGAAGATTTATACATTTTTCTGAATAGATTAAAATGACTGGTCCAGACAGACTCCGCTGCCTCCCTAATTCCCCTGCCTTTCCTTCCATCCTCCAATCTCTCAAAAATACCTGGTCTATTCTTAGGCTAATAGGCATCTTTTTTTAAAAATTTTTTATCTAGAATTAGATAGATAGGCAGATTGATTGATCTATAACTATAGACTATATTTATCATCAATCATCTCTCTCTATCTCTTTATTTATCTATGTATATATATATATATATATATATATATATATATGCATATATATATTTTTGTCTAGACTTCCACCCAAATGCTATGTTCTCAGAAGGTTAGATTGTCCAAGAGATTCTTTCTTCCCCAGGAATTAGTTTTAAATTTATTAAGTGATTATTATGCAAATGTGAAACTAGAAGTAATCATTAAAGCAGCTTCATTGTTGTGGGAAAGATCAGGTCTCTTGAGTCTCCCATTTTGAATTCCCTTTTCAGAGGTTCTGAAAGGCACTTGTCAGGCCCTTCTATAAGAAAGTCTACATCTAAGTCCAAGAAACTAGAAAAAATAAGGGTGGAAGAGTGGAAAATATTTCAAGGAAGCAGATTTTTTGTTCTATTTAAGTTAAAGCTTTTTAAAGATATATTTTTGACATGTCCTACTCTCCAAGACCCCATTTGCTGTTATTTTGACAAAGGCACTAGGGTGGTTTGCCATTTCCTTCTCCAGTTCATTCAACAAAAGCAGAAAGTCAGGCAAATGGGATTAAATGATTTGCCCAGGGTCACCCAGCCAATGAGGTCTGGTCTTCTATACAATGTGCCACCTAGAACTTCTCAAAGGAGAAAGTTGCACTCTTTTGTGTTAAATAGGTTGAGCCCTAGATTTGGATTCAGGAAGACCTGAGTTCAAATGCTGCCTCAGAGACTTACCACAATGTGACTTTGGGCAAGTCACTGAACCTTTGTTTGCCTTAGTTTCCTCATCTGTACAATGGGGATAGTAATGTACCTGCTTTCCTGGATTGTTATGAGGATCAGATGAGGTCATATTTGTAAAGCCCTTAGCAGAGTGCTTGGCTAAAGTAGGTATTTAATAAATACATGTTTCCTTTCTTCCTTTCTCCTTTACTGTCACATTCACTCCATTTGATCCTGACAAGCCTTGTGGGAAGCAGGGCTGGGAGTTGTTTCTATATTTTACCAAGCAGAAAACAGGCTCAGAAAGAGCAAACTAGACTTCCCCATGGTGATATGGTTGGATTAGGCATTAGAGTCATGATTTAAACTTACTTCTCTCAATGCCAAGGTCAGAGCTTTCTCTAATACACAAGAGTTAAAAGTTAGAAACTAAAATCAACCTTTTAACTTACCAGTCATTTTCCTGGAATCTTTTCTTTCTTGTCTTCCCAATTCATGTATCCACTTGAAAGGAAGGAATAAAGAGATTAAATTATATGGGTGGGAAGGGATATGAGAACAGGTTAAGCTGATTTCTAAAATATTTTTATGTATGTTTCAAAGGATTTTTTTATTTTTATCAGTTGTGTTCTGTGTTCTAAAGGCTCTTTGCAGCTACAGAAATGTATGTTCTGTCTTTTATGAGGCAAATGAGGGACAATGGTGCTGGAGTAGAAAAGAAACTGGATTTAACATCAGAGGATCTGGAAATGAATAATAGCTTTAAAGCTGGTTACTTTGTGAACTTGACTAACATATTTAATGTCTCAATTTCCTCATGCATTTACTTAGGGGTTTATATTAAATAGTTTCTTATAATTTAAAAAATATTCTAAAGAACTTTATTGTTATGTCATTTTAAGATTAATTTTAATTTGAACGTCTCATATGCTAAAGTATTTTCTATATTTAACATTCAGTATTCTATACCTTCCAAGTGCAATTTTCTATGTATTTGTTGTATGTTTCTTAAAAAAACCAGTTGGGAGGATTGTCTTCTTTTCTGTTAAATGATAGGGTTGGGCTATAAAATTCTGGATCAGAAAAAAATTGGTCTCATTTATTTCTTGATCAAGTAGAGGGATAGAGCTAACTTCCTTTAAAACCCAGAGGATTTTGTACATTAAATGTACAAATAAATACTCAATAAACTTGATTGATTGATTTTTTATTTTTAAAAGTTTTATTTTTATGGATACCCCTTGATTCCATAGACATTTTCTCTTTCTTACCCAAAGAATCTTGTAACAAACATATATATGTATGTATGTATATACATATGTATTCACATATATTTTCATTGGTATAGGAAAGAGTTGGACTTCTAAGTTATCCTCTCAGAGGTACTGAATTATATATGAGTGTTTGTGCATGTGTTTGTAAATGTATATATGTGTACATGGCTATATGCATATGCACTTCCACTTATACACATAAACATACATTCATATATATATGCATCCACACATATGTGAGTGGAAAAAGAAGCTTAATAAAACTAATCAAAATTTGTTTGACAGTTTATTAGCATTTCACATTCGTAGCCCCCACATCTGCAATGAAAGGAAGGAAATTTTCTCAATTCTACTCTAGGGCCAAGTGTAATGATGAAACTACTCAGCCAGGCATATAGAGACCAAAATTTGAAAAATAAAAATGAGACAAATTTCTGCCCTCAAAGGGTTTATATTTTATTAGATGTCATAGCATTTATATAAATAGGTATATACAAAATACTTACATAGTAAATATAAGTTAATTTTCTTTTTTCCCTTACATTGTTGTTGTCAAGGTAGACTTTTTTTTGTTCTACTTAATGCACTCTGTGTCAGATCAAGTGTCTTACTATGTTTCTCTGAATTCTTCCTATTTCTTATGGAATGATAATATTCTTTTACTTTTGTATATCGTGTGTTAGGTAGTTCTCTAATAGAGGTTTTAATATGTTTTTAGTTCTTTGCTAACACAAAAACCTCTGCTTTTTGGTGTCACTTTCTGTCTATGGGGCATATGCCAAGCAATGAGATCCATGGACACTCAAATCACTTTTTTTGGTTTATTCCAATTGTTTGTTTAATTTATTTAGTTATTTTCACATTACTACAATAGTCTTGTAAAATGAACATAATCCTTCTTTCAAGAAAAAGGTAACATGTAATTTTGCTATCTCTTATATTTTATTTTTTCCTTAGTATATGAATTCTCTCTCAACACATTCAAATTTGATCAACGTATGCCATGGAACCAATGTAGACTATCAGACTGCCTTCTGTTGGGGGGGGAGGGAGGGAAGTGGGATTGGGGAAAATGTAAAATTTAAAAAAAATTAAAAAACAATCCCTCTTTCCCCCACAAAGACAGAGACACCTTAAGAAAAATAGAGAGAGAAAAAGAAAAAAATGTACTTCAGTCTGTGTTCAGATACCATTAACTCTGTCTCTGGGATGAATCAAATTCTTTATCATAAGTACATCAAAGAAGTTGCTTCAATATTTTCTTCTTCATGACTGTCATTGCTAACAGTATTTCTCTGCATTCTATTCCTCCTCACTCCCATTTGCTCTATTGTTTCTCCTTTCTCCTTGTTCCTCTTCAAAAGTGTGTTGTATACTACCTTCTCCCACTATCTTCGCTCTCTTCTATCACCTACAACCCCCACTTCTCCTCCATCCCCTTTCTCTCATCCTTTTCCTCTCCTTTTTCCTATAGGGTAAGATAGATTTCTATACCCTATTGAGTGTGCATGTTATTTCCTCTCTGAGCCACTTCTCATAAGAATGAAGGTTCAGTCATTCCCCCTCATCTTCCTCTCTTCCACTCCATTATAAAAATTTTTTCTTGACTCTTTAATATGAAATAGCTTGACCCATTCTGTCTCCCCTTTCCCTTTCTCCAAGTACATTTATTTTTCATCCATTAGTTCCATCATTTTTCTTTTAGTTTTTGCAAAGCAATGGGATTAAGTGACTTGCCCAAGGTCACACAGCTAGGTAATTATTAAGTGTCTGAGGTCAGATTTTAACTCAGGTCCTCCTGACTTCAGGGTCACTGCTTTATCCATGAAGTCACCTAGCTGCCTCAAAAATTTCTTGAAAAATGAAATCTAAGTTCTTTTCCTGGTCATGACTTTCAGGTAGTCCAATAATTTTTAAATTATCTTTTCTGGATCTGTTTTCCATGTCAGCTGATTTCCAATGAGATATTTCACATTTTCTTCTAGTTTTTCATTCTTTTGGTTTTATTTTATTGTTTCTTCATTTCTCATAAAGTCATCAGCTTCTCTTTTTTGCTCCATTCCACATTTGAAGGAGTTGTTTCAGGAAACATTTTTATCTCCTTTTCTGTATGACCAATCCTGTTTTCCCCCAATTCTGCTTTTTAAGTTATTCTTCTTCTTCTCATTGACCTTTTGGACTGGCTTTTATTTGCTATTCTCTTTGGTATTTTTTTTTTAATCTCCTTCACCAAGTGGCAGACTTTTTTTACTGCATTGCTCTCATTTCTCTTCCCAATCTTTCTTCTACCTCCCTTACTTGATTTTCAAAGTCTTTTTTGAGCTCTTTCATAGCCTAAGATCAATTCCTATTTTTATTGGAGACTTTGGATACAAAAGTTTTGACTTTTTCCTCTTCTGAGTGTGTATTTTGATCTTCCATGGGTCCAAAGCAATTTACTATGGTCAGATTCTTTTTCTTTATTGTTTACTCATTTCTCCAGTCTATGACCTGGTTTTAATACACTTCCTAAGTTTTTGAGTATTTCTAGGACACCTCCCCAAGGATTTTAATTCCTTCAGGGTTTTGTGAGAGACTCTAACTGCTCTCCTGGCCTGTATTCTGGTCTGTGAATTATCACAAGCCCCTTTGCTCCTGAGCTGTGAGGAGGATGCCTCTGTGCTATGGCAGGATTGCAACTTGTTTCTGAGTATGGGCAGAGCAACAGAGTCCTGTCCCAGGCAGAGAGGAGAGACCTTGACAGTCTCCTCTGACCCCTTTACTGTCTTTGAGTTGAGAGCTCTGGGAACAGTTTCTGGGGGCTCCGCAGGCCTTCTTCTGGTTTCTGGAGCAGAATCTGTGCTGAGACTTGACCTGCATTGGGCTCTGCATCCATTCTGGTGCAACAGAGTTTCCTGCTGACCTTCCAAGTTGTCTTTGGAGATCCCTACGCTGAGAGGTTCACTAACACAGACCCAGGTGCCTCCACAGACCCGGGCACCTCAAAGGCTGTTCCTGGATGGCTGGAGATGGTTCACTCTGGCATATTGCAGCCTTAGCTGTGCTGTGGCCCTTTCCTACCCTGGTGGAACAGACCTTTCCCACAGATCTTCCAAGTTGACTTGGACCAGAAAATTGTTTCCCTCAGTCTTTCTGTAGGTTCTGCCACTCAAGAATTTGGATAGAGTATTTCAAGTGTTCTGGAAGAGAGTTTCTGGGAATTCTTGCCTCCACACTATCTTCTTGGCTCTGCTCCTTCCACTTAAATCACAATTTTTAATATACTGCACTGTTTTCCAGAATGGTTGGATCAATTCACCTCTTCAACATCAGGATAGTAGTGTGTTTACCTTTCTGAAACCCTTTCATCATTAACTGCTCCCTTTATTTTGTTTTCTTTTTTGTCATCTTTCCTAATTTTTTAGTTGTGCATTTCTCTTTTTTATTAGTAAAGCAGTATAATTAGTAAAGTGCTTGTTAATAATTTTCAATTCTTTTGAAAATTGCCTACTTATTTGGAATGCCACTCAAAGATCATCAAAAATGTGCATACCCTTTGATCCAGCAATACTACTACTGGGTCTAAACCCTGAAGAGATCATGAAAAAAGGGTAAAAACATCACTTTACAAAAATATTCATAGCAGTCCTGTTTGTGGTGTCAAAGAATTGAAAATTGAGTGAATGTCCATCAATTGGGGAATGACTTAAACTCTGGTATATGTATGTAATAGAAAACTATTGTTTTATTAGAAACCAGGAGGGATGGGAATTCAGGGAAGCCTGGAAGGATTTGCATGAATTGGTGCTGAGTGAGATGAGCAGAACCAGAAGAACATTATACACCCTAACAGCAACATGGGGGTGGTGAACAATCTTAATGGACTTGCTCATTCCATCAGTGCAACAATCAGGCACAATTATGGGGTATCTGCAATAGGGAATACCATTGGTATCCAGAGAAAGAATTGTGGAGTTTAAACAAAGACTAAAGACTATTACCTTTAATTTAAAAATAAAAAATCTGTTATTATGTAATTTTGCTGTCTCTTATACTTTTTTCCCTTAAGGATATGACTTCACTCTCATCACAGTCAAATTAGATCAATGAATGCCATGTAAACAATGTAAAAACTAACAGATTGCCTTCTGTGGGGGTGGGGGAGGGAAATGAGATTAGGGGAAAAATTATAATATTCTAAATAAATTTTTTAAAAAAGAGAAAAAAATAAAATTGCCTGCTTATATATTTTTTGATAAATTAATCATTGGAGAATGGTTTTTATTGTGTTAACTCCTAATTAATCTTAGTTTTTAGAACTATATATGAAGATTTCTTCTCAATCATTTTCTTTCTTATCATGGCTGCATTAATTTTGTTTATGCAAAAGGTTTTCAATTTCAGGCAATCAAAATGATCTATTTTTGCCTTTCAAGAGCTCCTCTATACCTTGTTTGATTAGGAATTCTCTCCCTACCCATTGCAATGAAAGGCACTTAATGTTATTCTCTTCTAAAATATTTAGGTAATGACCTTCTGATTACTTTTTTAATTGAAGATTTTTTTTATGCTTTTGGTATAAGATGTTGATCTAAGTTTATTGCCCAGCAAACCATTTTCCAGTTTCCCCTTCCAGTTTCTTATCAAATAGGGATTTCTTTCTTAGGATTTATGTTCTCTCAGCTCCAGTGAATAATGAATTATCCAGTTCAATTATTTCTGATTTTTGTTGAACTAATCTGTTCCCTTCTCTCCACTTGTAAAGGCAAATTTTTCAAACCCTTATGTATACCTCTCCTGGCCTCTTAGAATAGTTTTCTTTCTATCTAGTTACTAGCATTTCTAGAATTTTCCTTTACCAAGACTATTCTTTAATCCAGGCTTCACAAAACTTTCAAAGTAATGCTACTAAGGAACAATTCTGACTATGTCATTCTCTTGCTGAATGAAACTCTAGGATCTCCTTATTAAATGCCTTTCACAACCTGGTCACTTGAATTCTGTTTATACATTCTATGTTGTAGCTAATTTAAGCTTCTTACTTAGCATTCCATCCTTGCAAAGGAATGTACTTGTTCCTCACCTCTGTCTCTTAAAATCAATTATCTTCTTTTCAAATTTCAATAAAATATTATCCATTCATTAAGCCTTTCTTGATCACTTCAAGTTCAGTGTCCTGTTGTCAAATTACCTCATGTTTATTTTGCAAATATACTGCTATATGTACATACTATATCTCTAAATAAAATGTACACTCTGTAGGGGAAGAAATGGTTTCATTTTTATCTAACACAATGAATGTTAAATAGTAGTTATTTAATAAGTACTAATCGTTTATCTAGTTTTGTATTTTTTAACTGGTACTAAATAATTTTAGTGAATACTGTTTTATCACAGAATTTGAAGTCTAGAAATGCTGATCTCTCCTCATCTTTTTTTAAGTATTTCTTTTAAATTCTAGACCATTTGCTTCTCCAAATTAATTTTGCTATCACTTTCTCTGTCTTTGTTTCTGTCTCTTTCCATATATGTGTATATATATATATATATATACATATATGTATTTATATGTATGTATATGCAATAACCTCTTGGTAAACTGGAGCAGTAACATATCATTTTATCATATTATTTATTATATTATATAAGGCCCCCACCTTAAACAATGTGTATTCCTTCAATTACCTAATTATTCTTTCTTGAAAGAGGGTCTTGTTTTACGAAGATCTTGAACATATCTTGATATTTTAATCCAGTTAATCTTAGAATTTCAAAGGTTATTTTTACACAGAATTTCCCTTTTTTAGTTTCCCTCTTGCATTTTATTCTTGCTATATAAAAATGCTGAAGATTTTTGAGGATCATTTTATAGCCTGCTTATTTACTGAAGTGGTAATTGTAATTAGTTTCTTTGTTTACTCTCTAAGGATTTGCTTTCAGTAACCTTTATGCCATCTTCAAACAAAGATTATTTTATCTTTCTTTCCCAGTGTCTGTTTAATTTATTTTTCTTGTTTTCTTGTTATCTAGTTATTAGCATTTCTAGAATTGTTTAAATAACAATTGTGAGTCAGTAAATGTGCTGCATTAGAGTTGGCACTTGAGCCATCCTTAAATGGAATCAAGACTTCCTTGAAATACAGAAGAAGAACATCCCAGGCATGGATGGGGGGGGGGGGGCAGCCTGTGCAAAGGTGTGGAGTTAAAAGATGGGTTGTTTTTATTTCAACACTAGTAGCATAGTGGCTGACAAATAGAAGGTACTTAAAAAAGTTTATTGCATTGAATTGAATTGTATATATGGTTCTTTACTAGTTTATTTATAGAGGAAATCTAGTGTTTCCAATTATCATTTGATTGAGTCTTGCTTTTTTCCCTCTTAATTTTCTAGACAAAATGACATGCTTGCTATTTCTTTTTTGCAAGGCAAAGGAGTTAAGTGACTTACCCAAGGTCACACAGCTAGGTAATTATTAAGTGTCTGAGGCCGGATTTGAACTCAGGTCCTCCTGACTCCAGGGCCCATGCTCTATCCACTATGCCACCTAGCCCCTATTTCTTGAATAGAATATTCTGGGCAGCTAGATGGCACAGTGAATAAAGAACTGGCCTTGAAATCAGGAGGATGGCAGTTTAAATCCAGGCTCTGACACATAAATAACTTGGGTAAATTACTTAATCCTGTTAGCCCTGCTTCCAGGGCCATCTCCAGTGGTCCTGATTCATATCTGACCACTGAACCCAGATGGCTCTGAAGGAGAAAATGAGGCTGGTGACTTAGCACAGCACCCCCTCACTGAAATTCAATTCATGTTCTTGTCATGGCATTTTCTTTGAAAACAAAATATTATAAACATTCCATTGTCTACCTCCATACATTTGCATAAGCTATCTTCCAGTGCCAGAAATGGCATTCTCTTTCCACACATTTGTACCTTTTTAAACTCTTAGTTCCATTTAAAGCTCAACTCAATAAGAATTTTCCTGACTTTTCTCCTGCTACCTCTTATCAACTCTCTCCCTTCCTAAATTACTTTACATTTGCATATATATTCATATATATATATACAAATGCATGAGTACATATATATGTAATATATTAATATATTATATGTACATATTGTTTTCCCCTGGTACTTGATAGAAAGGAATGATTTTCATTTTTATCCCCAGTGTCTAACATGGCATCTGGCAAGGCACATAATAAATATTTACCCCATTGAATTGGATTCCATATATTTGTCACTGAGCAGAAACTCAGGATGACTTGAGCCTAGTCTCACACCTGTCCCTAATTTGCCTTAGTCTTCCCCCTAAGCTATCATTCACATAAAGATTATGATCATGCATAAGAGAAGAGGAATAAAAGTTAAACCTCTCATGGGATCTCATCTGCTCCTAAGCCTCACCTGCCATTGACCTTGGTTCCTCTGCAGTGCACAGGAAAATATATACATTTGCATTTTCAAATTGCTTCTTCTTCCCATTCTTCCCACATTATGCAAACACAAAGAGACATCAATCAGGGTTGATCACTTACGAGCTCTTGAACATTGAACTGAAAATAAAGTCCAGCACAGAATCAACAATTCCCATACCCAGGAATGAAAACATTTCTGAGATGTCTTTGTCCTCATTTTGTTCAGAGTTGGAACTATTGTCACCTGGAACCAAAAGTGTTTTCTCAGTCATTTGTTCCATAAATTGTTAACAACCTTAGACTGAATTTGGTCTGTTTATCCTGCAAGGCATTTCTCTAGCCACTTTTGTTCTATTGTAAAATATCAGAGCCAGATGGACTTTTAGTTAGAATATTAGGCAACATAAAGTAGTCAGTGTCTTAACAGTGTCTTAACAGGTCATAGATTGTCAGAGATACAAAGGACTTCAGAACATAAGTCATAGAATTGTAAAGCAAATAGGAATCTTAGAATATAGAATGCTAGAATATAGAAAAAAAGCCTATCCTAACTGGGAAAGAACATAGAATATTAGAATAAGGAATCTAAAAACATCAAAAGATAGAAAATAGAACATAGACTTTCAGAGTTGAAAGTAACTTTAGAACATAGAACATAAAATATTCAATTCAATCCAATAAGCATTTCTTACCTTTTATTTGTAAAGTCTGTACTAGATTCTGACAATAAAAAGCTAACAAGGAGAATATATCATAGGTCAAATTATGTTTCCTGCTTTTGAGAAATTTGTACTTTATTAAATACTTATCCAAGAAGAAACTTTAGAATATAAATCATAGAAAGTCAGAGCATAAAAGCTGATGAAATATAGACTATAGAATACATATAGAGATGATAGCATGATCAAAGAGGCTGACTTCAATTTGGGACTTTGCCACTTATTAGTTGACAACCTCTTTGGAGCTTGAATTCTTAATCTTTAAAAAAAAAAGATGGTGACCTATAATATACCTTACAACTCTAAATATATGATAATACATTCCTATAGAATTACCCTTAGACTCTAGAACACATTCTGGTAGAGTAGTAAAAGTCTTTAGAAGATCTAGGGGGCAGCTAGGTAGGGCAATGAATAGAGTGCAGGCTTAGAGACAAAAAGACTTATCTTCTTGAATTCCAATCTGACTTCAGATAATTACTAGCTATGTGATCCTGGTCAAGTTGTTTAACTCTATTTGCTTCGGTTTCCTCATTTGTAATACGACTTGGAGAAGGAAATGGCAAGTCACTCTTGTACCTTTGCCAGAAAAACCCCAATTGAGCTCACAAAGAGCAAGACTCAACTGAAAAATACGAAACACTCACTTAGAAGACCTAATAACTGAACTAGTGCTTTCCTTAGACCAGACAATAAAAGTTATGGAAGAGTTTTTAGAAGTTAAAAGTCATATTTAAAACAAACACAAAATATTAGGATTTGAAAGGAGCTGAGATCAGAGAATATAAAATGTTAATGATAACCATTCTAACACAACAATCTCATTTTACAGATGAGAAAAGTAACCTAGAAAATTTAACTTTTTTCAATTTATTGAATCATAAATTAGCTCAATATCAGACTTCTGATATCTATTTTAAGATTTTTTTTTCCTTCACACCACATAGATTTCTATATTATCAATAATAATTGTGGTGGTGGTGGTGGTGCATTTATTGAGCATCACTACAAAGCAGGATTCCTTGTTCACAAGGAACTAATATTCTGACCTAGCAATCTTTTCCCATCCACTTTCATCCTCTCCCCTCCCAACCCATTCCATATCATCCTATCCCATCCTATTTCATTCTATCCTGTCCAAAAGCTAACTAATTCTAGAACCTCTGGCAAGTCACTTTCCTTATTGGTTTTCAGTTTCTCATTTTGTAAAATGAATGGAGAGTAGAATAGAGGATCTCTATGGATTCATCCATCACTGCTATTTTGTGATTTTATGTTTATAGTAATGACTACTTCTCCTATTTCATATCATCAAAAATACTCACCACCATAAGAAGAAGGAATCAAAATAAGTAGTACTAAAGTCATCATAATTATCTGAAACACTGAGGAGGCCATTGTTTCTCTGGATTCAGGTCAGTCATCAAGGTGCCCATGAGCTCTCCCTCCATTTATATAATAGGGTCAATGACATTACTCACCTGCAGAGGAGTTAATTAAAATATTTGGTAAGACTCAGCTGGGTGCCAAGTAATTTCTAGGAGGTTATGTAGTTTGAAAGAAAGCTAGCTCAGGTTGGGCCTGAGAAACTATGGTTTTAATTTCAGCTTCATCAATGATCATCTATTATGTGACCTTAGACAAATCATTCCCCACCCCCACCCCCAGCAAAGTCTCAGTTATTTCATCTATAAGAGGATCTATATAACTCTATAGTCCATTCTTTCTCATTGTTCTAATAGTCTATGTTCTATTTTCTCTTTTCTAAGGTCCCCTCCAGATCCAATGTTCTCTGGTTCTCACTCTAACATTTTAATATTATTTAAGACCTTATCCATTATTGGTTTTATTTTATATTTGATTCCATTAAATTCATCAACTATTTTAAAAATAACTATTATAGTCAGCATAATGTGCTTGGTTCATGGGTAGTCCCACAAATTCTTTTTTTTAAATAACAATATCTGTTCTCTTGTAGCTTAAATTTTATGCTCTAATGTTCCTCCTACTTCTCAAAGTCTAGGTTCTATATTCTGGCATCCTATGATTTCTAATGTATGCCTCAAAAGTAGCTTCAGAATTATTTATTTAAATTGCTGATAAACTTGCCACAGATCAATACATCCAGAAGATATCATATCAACAAAGATCAGCTTTACACCCTGGTGATGTCTACACATCACACTGTAGAAATTCTGAAAGACCTAATAGCACCTTCAGGATTCAAGATTAATTAGAATTAAAAAGTTTTATTTAGCTCTAACACTTGTTATTCTCAGGTTCTATCCAGCTCTACTATTTTATCTATTTCCTGACTTATATCTTTAACATTGATAGTCCTATTTTATGTTGGAGATCCACTGAAGGCCTAGCATTTAATTTTTAGTGTAAGACTCCTTCAAGCTTTGATATCTATGAATAATATGAAAAAAGTTTTCAGATTTGTTTAAGTTTGCCAGTTTTTGCTGAAATTTGAACAGCTATCACTGGGGCCTACAAATATGCTTGGATAAACTATAAGAAAGAACAGGTAATTTAAAAAAGATAAGTGGCAAAAAATAGGTTGACTGGAGGCTTTAGTAAGAGAAAAAATTCCTCTAATTGTGTCCCTTTCCAAAGAATGATTAATTCAATCATGCATTCAGTGGATATTTTAAAAAATCTTATTTTATTTCCAATTATATGCAAAGAGAATTTTCAACATTCATCTTTTTGTGAGCTTTTCTGTTCCACATTTTTTTAACCATTCACCTTTCCCTTCAGTCTCCCCATAAAAACAATTAATCTGATATAGCTTTTACATATACAGTCCTCTTTAGCTTATTTTCACATTAGTCATGTTATAAAATAAGAATAAGAACTAAAGGAGAAAAATATGAGAAATAATGGAAAAAAACAAAATACAAATTTTAAAATGTATGCTTTCCTCTGCATTAAGACTTTATAATATATATAATATATAATATAGATATATAATATATAGTTATAATAACATCTCACAATGTTTCAAAAGTAGACATTCCTTAAGCACACACTATATGCAGATCCCACTAATAAAGTTACTTTTCTATATTTCATTGTGGAAAGGGAGAGGATCCTGAATTCCTGAAGACTTGAAAAGTCCAAGTTTTGTCAGGTTCAGCCAAACTAGAAAGGCTTCAGATTAGTGATTGTGGGATACAATGATTGTCTGTGCATCTGATGATTGAAGAGCAAACTAACTTCAAAGAAATTCATTACTGGATTGGTCAATAAGTGATTAGCTTTTTCAGGGTCTGATACTCTTTAAAATTATTTACTGATAGAGAAGAATGGTAATTTCACTTGGGAAGGATTTATCCATACTGGAAAGATTGATGTAAATTGGTAAACTGCTCTGAAAAGTGAGTTAGCTAAATAGAGAGGAGAAACCGTTAGATTGGGAAGTAAAGGATTCAGCATTTCTAGTGAATCCTCCTATCCATCACATACAATGGTACTAGGATCTGGGAAGAGTGTACAGGTCAACTTGGATTCCTGGACTAGTTGCCCCTCCTGTATTCCTCTCTATTCCCAACCTAGTTCTGCAGGGTACCCGGTATTCCATCTACCTAGGACTGAGTGTAGTAGAAAGAACATTAATCTAGCAGTCAGGACTTTAATCAATCAGTAATCTGCGCTTTGATCTTGGACAAATCATTATTCCTCTTGGAATTAGGTTCCTTATCTGAAAAATGGAGACAATAAATTGAATTATTTTTATTCATAGAGTTGTTGAGTAGATCAAAGTAAATAATAGATTAGAAAGTATTTGATAATCAAACCAATCTATCACCAAGCATTTATTAAGAATTTTCAATTCCAGACACTGTTCTAGGTGCTAGGTACAGAGCAAAAGTCTGATAAACTAGTGCAGTGATATTTGTATTCAGGATCCCTACAGCACTATGTGTTGATCTCCAGTTCCTACCCTGGTTCTCTATAGGGAGGTTCCCTTAAATATTTGATGTTGTCTGCACCAAAACAGCACTTTGGGGAACAATGTCTCTTGCTTCCATGACAACTCACATCCAAATAGCACTTTAAATTTACAATATTATTATTTCCATTTTGCATATGAGAAAATTGAGGCTCAGCTTTGCCCAAGTTAAGACAGCTAGTCAAGATCAGAGGCTGGATGAGTCTCCAAATTTCATGTTCATTTTCCTATAGTAGTTTCCCACAGTTCTATAAATGTATTACTCTCTCTAATTTCAATTCATAGCTCAGTGATGTCAAAATTAGAAGGAAAGCAGAATGATGGGAAACAATCTTCACAACTAGGAGTTCTAATAAATGTCTCATTTTTAAAATATATAGAGAATTGCATCAAATTTATAAGGTCACAAGTCATTCCCCAATTGATAAATGGTCAAAGGATATGAATAGACAGTTTTAAAATGAAGATATTAAAGCTATATATAACTATATGAAAAAATGCTCCACATCATTATCGATTAGAGAAATGCAAATTAAAACAACAATGAGCTATCACTTCATACCTATCAGATTGGAAAACAGGAAAATGATCAATGTTGCAGAGGTTTATGGGAGGATTGGGACATTGATGGATTACTGGTGGAGTTATAATGAATCCAATCATTGTGGAGAGCAATATGGAACTCTGCCTAAAGAGCAATAAAAATGTTTATTCCCTTTGACCCAATGATTGCAATTCTAGGCTTATATCCATAAGAAATCATAAACAATGAGAAAAGTCCCACATGTTCCAAAATGTTCATAGCAGCTTGTTTTGTGGTGACAAAGAATTAGAAATTGAGGGGATGCCTATCAATTGGTTAATAGTTAAACTAATTATGGTACATTAATACTATAGAATATTATTGTTCTATAAGGAACCATAAATGGAATGACTTTCAGGATCTGATACTGAGCAAAGGGAGCAGAGCCAAGAGAATAATGTACACATTAACAACATTGTGAATGATCAACTTGGATGGAAGCAGCTTCTCTTAGCAGTTCAGAGAGCTAGGACAACCATATTAGACTGGCTATGGACAGTGTTATCCTTGTCCAGAGGAAGAAAAACAAAACAAAAGAGCCTTCAGAACCTGATGAGCACTTTATATAAAAATTATCTCTTATGTAACTCTTTTCCTTAATCCTAATTCCTCATACCGAAAATGACTAATTTGTGAACATGTTTATTAAAAATATATACATACAATGCTAACCTGACTATTCACCACTGAGGGGAGGGAGGTGGGAAGGGAAGGTGGAAGAAAATTTTGAAACTTAAATGTGCAAATGGATGAAAAATAAGCAAAAAAATTTAAATAAATAAGTAAATAAAAATTTCAATTCATCGCTCTCACTATACCCCTTCTTTGCTCACATACCTTCAATGAATCCCCATTGTTACTAGGCAAAAACTCTTGACTCCTTCCTATGGCTGACATAAAAAGAGTCTTTTTAGTTTTTCACCATCCTGCTTAGATTTGTTCATCTTATCTTGATTTCAGAGATCAGAACTGAGAGAAATGAAAGAAATTGTAGAAAAAGATTTCAGCTTAGCATGAAGTAATTGTTATTACTATTAGTATTGTCGATTAGTAATATCTAAGTCTCTGTGGCCCCTTTTGGAGTTTTCTTTTAAAAGATATTGGAGTGGTTTGCCATTTCTTTTCCAGCACATTTTACAGGTGAGAAAACTGAGACAAACAGGGTTAAGCCTAAGGTCACATAGCTATTACACATCTGAACCAGGATTAGCATTCTTTCCACTGTGCCACCTAGTTGCCCAGAATTTTACCCGGTATATTATTGTACCTGGTAATAATTATAATAATAATTCTATAATAAAATAATAATAAAAATAATAATAATTATATTTGATAATAATCATTAGTCAATGTCAATAACTAGGGATTTACCATTTGAGTTAAATTCAGTTCAATACACTATTATCAAGGGCCAACTATGTGTTTCCTGATTTCTGATTTTTAAACCATGACTTTCTCTAGGGACTCAAAAGACACATCCAGTGAAACTCAAGTCTTTGGCTAGTCTTATCTAACTGGAAAGACTGTAAGTACAGGAAATAGACTGTCTATTGATCAAGGACCAGCCTAACTCTGTATGGAGAGGCTCAATACAAGATTGTATACTTGATAAAGAATTTTCTTTTGACCATAGCAACTCATGTACTTTCTAGAAAGGTATGGAAAGACTACATAGTATGTTAGTGAAGAGAACTTCACTGAAGAAACCATGGGTATATGGATCATAGAGTGTGATATGGTAGAAAGATCACTGACTGGAGTCAGAACTTCTGAGTTCAAATCCAGTTCTTATACTTTATATATATATTCTTAGAATACTAAATGTGTGTGTGTGTGTGTGTGTGTGTGTGTGTGTGTGTGTGTACTTTGTATACTGTATGTACTTAAATGACCTTGTACAAAGTAATTTGACCTATCCAATATTTGAATATAACAGGGAATGAGAACATGTGAAGAATATTTTTAAAGGGAGAGATGAATGAGCCTGTTTTTGATAGAATTGTGATGAAGTGTAATAAAAGTCCCTTAGAAACATTGCAAAATGTGGAGACCTTCTGCAATGGGTTGTGGTCTGCTAACCCTACAGTAAAATGTCAACCTCTTTGTTTAACTTCAGTTGTAGCCCTGGAATTGAGTGAGTCTTGAGGAGAGTTTAACAACACTCTCTCTGTCTCTCTGTCTCTCTGTCTGTCTCTGTCCTTGTCTGACTGTCTCTCTGTCTATCTCTCTGTGTCTATGTCTCTGTCTTTCTGTCTCTCTCCCTCTCCCCCCCCCACTTCTTTATTGAAAGTTTCTGGTGAGAGATAATGCTGTAAAAGAGGAGATCTTGAGATCTCTCCCTTCAAGGTCAACATAGAACTTATTTCTTTGCCTCAGAATTTGTTCTTTCATCTGAGTTGTAGATATCAGAAGTCTTTAAATCACATGAGGTTTTTAAAGTCAGTAGAGTGAGCCATCTGGGTCTCTGGAAGTCCCCGAACATGGGAGTAATCCTTGTCTTATTTTGCAGTTAGTCCTGTCTCATTGCCCCAAGGAGCAGGAAGTAAGCTCAAGGACCCTGCCCAGAGATAGCTGTGATAAGGACTCATGCAAGCATCAATGATACATTTAGATCTGAATTATATCATATCGTATTGTATTATATCATATCATATCATATCGTATCATATTACATTATATTATAATATTATATTATGTTATATTATATTATATAGAATATAATTATATTATATAGAAACTGTATTATATAGAAATAATATTATATAGAAACTATGCTAAGTTTAGACTCTCTAGAGGTCAGGGTACTAGAATAGATAATAAAGGAGAGACTGTGCTTCTGAATTTTTTTTTCAGGTTTGGAAAAGGCAGTTTATTCCCACATAGAAAAGGGAACACCAAGCAAAAATTGAGTCTCTAATAACTTGAAAGTACTAATACAATTTGTTGAACAACTAATATTCAAATCTCATTGGGACATTTACAGAAAATTATTTGAGAGCTACTAATTAACCATTTTTTTTTATTTCATCTCCACTGAATACAGCCAGAACAATGCCAAATGGATTCTAACTTTCTAGTGTGCGCCTTTCTCTTTCCCCACCCTCTTGCTTCTGCTACTGTTGCTATTCTTAGGTAGCTGAGGAAGCAGCCCAGGTGCCCTAGAAGGTAGGTTTTTATTGAATTTTACAAGGGCTGGTACCAAATGAAAGAAGGCAAAAATGGGGAAATGATTCAATCTCAGGCACAAGAGAAGGAAATTAAGTAAGGTGGCACAGAGGATAGAGTATTGGGTCTAGAGTCAGGAATACTCATCTTTATGAGTTCAAATCCTGTCTCACACACTTACTACCTGAATGACCCTGGGCAAGTCATTTAACCCTGTTTGTCTTAATTCTTCATCTGTAAAATGAGCTGAAGAAGGAAATGGCAAAAAACTGTAGTGTCTTTTCTTTTTTTATTAAAGATTTTATTTATTTTGAGTTTTGAGTTTTCCAATTTTTCCCCTAATCTTACTTGCCTCCCCTCCACAGAAGGCAATTTGTCAGCCTTTACATTATTTCCATGGTATACATTGATCCAAATTGAGTGTCATGAGAGAGAAATCATATCCTTAAGGAAGAAACATAAAGTACAAGAGATAGCAAAATCAGACAACAAAATATCAATTTTTTTTCTACATTAAAGGTAATAGTCCTTGGTCTTTGTTCAAACTCCACAGTTTTTTTTCTGGATACAAATGGTATTCTCCATTGGAGAAAGCTCTAAATTGTCCCTGATTGTTGCACTGATGAAATGAGCAAGTCCATCAAGGTTGATCACCATCCCCATGTCACTGTTAGGGTGTACAGTGTTTTTCTGGTTCTGCTCATCTCACTCAGCATCAGTTCATGCAAATCCTTCCAGGCTTCCCTGAATTCCTGTCCCTCCTGGTTTCTAATGGAACAATAGTGTTCCATGACATACATATACCATAGTTTGCTAAGCCATTCCCCAATTGAAGGACATTTAATTTCCAATTCTTTGCCACCACAAACAGGGCTGCTATGAATATTTTTGTACAAGTGATATTTTTACCCTTTTTCATCATCTCTTCAGGGTATAGACCCAGTAGTGGTGTAGCTGGATCAAAAAGTATGTATATTGCGGCAGCTAGGTGGCGCAGTGGATAAAGCACTGGCTCTGGAGTCAGGAGTACCTGGGTTCAAATCCGGTCTCAGATACTTAATAATTACCTAGCTGTGTGGCCTTGGGCAAGCCACTTAACCCCATTTGCCTTGCAAAAATACTAAAAAAAATAAAAGTATGTACATTTTTGTTGCCCTTTAGGTGTAGTTCAAAATTTCTCTCCAGAAAGGTTGGATGAGTTCACAGCTCCATCAACAATGTAATAGTGTCCCAGATTTTCCTCAACCCTTCCAACAATGATCATTATCCTTTCTGTCATATTGGCCAGTCTGAGAGTGGTACCTCAGAGATGTGCTTCTGAAATTTCAGCAGAAATTTTTTTATTATTTTTCTTAGCATATCTTCAAAGTAAATACCCTTTTAAAGCATTAATTGATATTAACTGTTTCAATGGAACTGGGTAGCTAGTAATAGATGGATAACCATGGAGGGGGGCAGATTTTAACAAGGAAGGGATCAGGTATGTGATAGAAAGAAAAAAAAATGCCCTCAACCCATCTGTGTTAGCCCTAGATCCCAGAAGGAAATCCCTGACCTGGCTCTAGGATTATGAATCTTGTGCAGAACCTAATCGCTACATGAAAACTGATAGATTAAGTAATGTTCAAAGTCTCTTCCAGCTTTATGCCTATGTTCTAAGATGCCAGGTATAATGCCCTCTAACTCACAGTCTTGGGGTGTAGATGAGGTATATGTACAAATGATCATAAAACAAGTTAATGCAAATATTTAGTATGAGAGATTCAAGGACAAGCTAAAGGAATGGTATTAAAACCAAATAGAAATTGGACCACAAAACCAAACACAAAATCCATAGTGACTTCTAAAATTTCATATTAACACTATTTTAGAACTATCTTCATCTATTTTTGTTAATTATTTCCCAATTATGTTTTAATTTGGTTTGGAACATTCTGACACTAGAGAGTTATGAACTGTATTGACATCTTTGACTTAAGGGACTGAAGATCCATCTATCTTAACCAAGGGACTTAGTCTTGGTCAGGCAAAAGTGGGTATCACACCCTAAACCCTTTAGAAAACATTCATCCACTCTGACACCTTTCCCCATCTTTTTACAAGGGCAGAAAAGAGAAAGTCAGCTTAGAGTAAGACAAAAACCCTGGATTTGGAGTGAGAAGCAGAAAAAACAAGTTGAATTTCATTTCTACCACTTAGGAAACATGCCCTTGAACAACTATTTACCCCATCTGGGGTCTCAGTTTCCTCCTTTGCAAAATAGAATTAAGAATAATTACACTGCCTATTTTACTCAGCTTTGATAATGAAAGGGCTTTGTAAACCTATCAGAGTTAGAGAATTGGGAGTTATAATTATTAGTGTGAGGGCAAGAACAAGGGGTGTCACTACCCTCTGCATCAGTGCCCTAGATTCTCCCAACTAGTAACTCCCCAACACCCACACTAGCATGCAGGTTAAACTAAAAATGATCATCTTGTTCTTGAATCTCTCATGCTAAATATTTGCATTTAGCATACCACAACTTGTTTTATGATCATTTGTACATATGCCTCATCCACACCCCTAGACTGTGAGCTAGAGGGCATTATGCCCAGCACCATAGAATATAGACATGAAGCTAGCACTAGTCTTAGGTAATTTGAACTCAGTTTTTCTTAACTTTCAGTCCAGCATTCTGTCCTTTACATCTCTTAGGAGCTTCTCAGGCTCTGCTTCTTAAAAAAAAAACCCAACTATATAAATATATAAGAGCTGAAGAGATCTTCAAATATTGAATGTAGAACATGAGGGTTGGAAAGGACTTGAGAGCACTGGATAGGTAATGTTGACACTGGAAGAGGGAGATCTTAGAATATAGAAACAATGACTTGGAAACAGGTCTAATCTAGTGGAATCAATTCCTAGGAGGTCTAGGAAGAGGACTTTCAGGTTTCTTATTTGTTGGAGCAAAAATATAGTTATCCCTTCCACATTGCAGGTATTACAGGTGTTTCCTCCCCTCATGTGGAAAATCTATATAAAACTTTTTGACTCTTCCTTTGTACTAAAGAAGTCTGAATTATTATAGTATTAAAATATGTCAATTATTTAACATTATACATTTATTTTATGCATTTCTGAGTTTCTAATTTTTTTTCTGTGCCATCTACATCATCTTGTCTGTGACTTCCACAAATTACTATTTAATTTCTTATGCCAATCCTATATATATCCTAACAACAATGGGGAAACTCACAATATGCTGAAGACTTTTCCATTTAAGAGTTGAGTGACTAGGGCAAACTACTTCTTTCCTCTGTGTTTCAGTTTCCTGCTTAAGATTTTAGGAGAATAAAAAGGATAATTTCTCTGGCACCCTCTAGTTTAAACATTGCATGGTTATGTTTTTGTTTTAGATCTTTGCCTTCTGTACTAATCTTAGATTTGTTTTAGAAGCAGAGCTGAGATTTTGTATAGGTGAGGGCCAGAGTGGTTTGTCCACTCTGAAATACCAAGAGTTGCCAATGCCCCTTTAGACATGATTAAATTTCATGATCAGCTCTCTGTCATGTGTTTGTGTGTGTGAAAAAATTTAAAAATATACAAAATAAGTGAAAAGAAGCAAAATGTGTGTGTGTGTGTGTGATGTTCCTTTTGGGTTAGCTGCACAGGAAGTGTTAGGTTCTTGCTGGACTAGCTTATCCTTAGCCAGGTGAACGTTGATGGGGTGAGAGACAAGGATGGAAAGGATGACAAGTTCTCCAAGATCTCCTAGATCTCCAAGTACTCCGTTTATTGAACCAAATACAAGTGCTTAAATATCCTCCCCGTCCCTGGTCCACTACCACTCCTGTGGCTCTCTAAAATCAACCAGTACATAATGCTCTTGTGTTAGAGGACACCAGGTGATGAAAATTTACACTATTCCTACACACAATAGTCCCTTACACACACACACACACACACACACACACACACACACACACACACACACACACACACACACACACACACACACACACACATGTGCACATATATATTTAGATGCTGATCAGCTTGTGCAAAGTGCTGCTATTTTTGTTTGTGTTGAACTATTTAGCAGATGAGGTTTCTACACATGAATCTTGAAAAATAGGAGAATCTAGTCCCAGTTCTTCATTTTACATCTGGAGAAGTTGAGCCCCAGAGAGATTATGTGACTTGTTCAAAATGACAGCGATAGTCTATAGTAGAGTTGGATTTCACACCTTGTTTTTCTGATTCCATATCCAGAGCTCTTGCCAAGAGACTATGGTGCCTAAGCACAAGCCTGGGCAAATAGAGTATAAAATGTTACATCTTTGTAAGTGAACTTAGGTCATCTAACAATAGAGTTGAGAGGAACCGCAAAACCTGGAACAATAATGCCTTGAGCAGGAAGAGAACTCTAAACAGAGAGCATAAAATGTCAGAGCTGTAAGAATCCTTAGAAAGTAGAATATCCAAAAAAAATTTTAAAGAAATAAATTAAAAAAAAAACAGAATACCACAATTCCAAAGGGACTTTAAAATATCACATTTTAGAAGTGGAAAAAACCTTAAAGTATATAGCTCAGAACATTAGTACTAGGAGATGTTGTTAGCCTATGGGACACAGACTATCAAGCTATCATTTTAGAGAGCAATTTAGGACTATCCAAAGGGCTATAAAATGGCACATACCCTTTGATTCAGCAATACCATTACTAGGTCTGAATCCCAAAGAGATAAAAAAAATGGAATGAACTTATCTTTGCAAAAAATATCTATGAAACTTTGTGTGTGCGTGTGTATGTTTGTCTGTGTGTGTGTTTGTGTGTGTGTGTGTGTGTGTTGTCTAAGAACTAGAAATTGAGGGAATATCCGTCAATTGGAGAATGACTGACTAAGATATGGTATATTGATTATAATGGAATATTATAATGCTGTATGAAATTACAAGTAGGATGCTTTCTAAAAACTTGACAAGACTTGTATGAACTGATGCAAAGTGAAGTGAACAGTCGAGGTATCATTGACTATAGTAACAGCAATATTGTATGATAAACAATTATGAATGACTTAGTTGTTCTCAGTAATACAGACCACTAAGACAATTCCAAAGGACTCATAATGAAACATGCGGTCTGCCTTCAGAGAAAGAACTGATATTGTCTGAATACAGACTGAAACATACTATTTTTCTTTCCTTTCCTTCTTTCCTTTTTTTCTATCTTTCCTCCCTCCCTCCATTCATCTTTGTTTGTATCTTTCTTTCTTTACTTATACAAAATGACTTAAATGGAAATGTTTTACATGATTGTTCATTTATAACCCATATTGTATTACTTACTATTTCAAGGAAGGGAAAGGGGGAGGGGGAGGGATAGAATTTGGAGAAAATGTTAGAAAATATTTTATCACATAATTAATTGGAGAGAATGGAGATGACTACTCAGAAAACAGAAATGAATATTTGAACTGGAAGATACCTTGGAAGATAAAATATAGAAGTTTAGAACTAAAAGGATGTAATGATTGAGATGAGGTCCAGATACTGATTTTTTTCATTGTAGGGCTCAGTTTGGTAATTTAAAGTTAGAAAGTTGCCTGTGGCACCAAAAGCTCAAGTAACTTGGCCAAAGTCTTAAAACTATAATTTTTTTTTTTGTACAGAATGCCTGGGATAGAATCGCTCTTCCTGGAGAACCTAGGAAGCAAATTTCCAGAAAAAAATTTGCTGCAACAAAATGGAAGTACTATTCATGTGTTGATATTCTTTTTCTAGACTCTGGTCATATTTAATAGGTGGTTCCTTGACTGGGGAAACATTCAAAATGGCTTGTCCACTTCAGCTATTCCCTCTTTGCCTTAATACCCCTTAAGGACCTAGGGGACCATGGAAGGGAGCAGAATTATTGATGTTCCATTGATGTTCCAAATCAAGTTATTCCATCATTCCAAAATTTGGAATTTCAGTCAGCACAGAATTAGTGCCTTTAAGTTATGAAGGGAGTATAGCAACCCTTGACATCCCAGTATTCCATGGGTTAGGATTACAATCTTATAAACATTGATGCCTTAGAGAGATCATTCAGAGTGACATTCCAGACTCCAACTCATAGGTAACTAATGACTTATCCAATCAAACACCAAATCATAAGAATAATCAATAATTATGTCCAAGAAAATGTTAACAATGAGACATCATACTAAAATTTATGGGATGCAGCTAAGGCAGTTTTGAGGGGAAACTATATTTATATATATATATGTATATATATATATATAATATATAAAATAGAGAAGGGTAAGATCAATGAATTTGGTATGCAAATAAAAAGGTTAGAAAAATAACAAATTAAATATCCCCAATTAAATACCAAGTTAGAAATTCTGAAGATCAAAGGAGAGATTAATAAAATTGAATGCAAGAAAATTATTGATCTAATAAATAAAAGTAAGAGTTGGTTTTATGAAAAAGCCAGTAAAATATATAAAGTTTTGGTTAATCTGATTAAAAAGAAGAAAAAGGATAACGAAATTACCAGTATCAAATTTGAAAAGGGTGAAATAGCCACCAATGAGGATATTAAAAAAGATAATTCAGAGCTCTTTTGCCAAACTATATGACAATAAATTTGATAACCTGAGAGAAATGAATAAATATTTACAAAAGTACAAACTGCCCAAATTAGCAGAAGAGGAAATAACATACTTAAATAACTCCATTTCATAAAAAGAAATTGAAGAAACCATCAATAAACTCCCAAGAAAAAAAATCACCAAGTCCAGATGGATTTACAAGTGAATTCTAACAAACATTTAAAGAACAATTAATTCCTACTCTACATAAACCATTTTAAAACATAGGAGAAGGAGTTCTGCCAAATTCCTTTTATGACACCAATATGATCATACTTAAATAGTATCATACTTAAACCAGGAAGAACTAAAACAGACAGAGAAAATTGTAGACTAATCTCCCCAATGAATATTGATGCAAAAATCTTAAATAAAATTTTAGTGATGAGACTACAGCAAGTTATTACCAGGATAATACACCATGATCAGGTAGGATTTATACCAGGTAGTCAGGGATGGTTCAATATTGAGAAAACACTCAACGTAATTGAACATATAATAACAAAATCAAGAAAAATCATATTCGATATAGTATTAGACATGATAGCTTTAGGAATAAGAGAAGAAAAGAAATTGAAGTAAGCAGAATTGGCAATGAGGAAGCAAAATTTTCAACTCCTTGCAGATGATATGATGGTGTACTTAGAGAACCCAAGAAAATCATCTGCAAAACAACTTGAAACAATTTACAAATTCTGCAAAGTAGGATGTAAAATAAACCTACCTAAATCATCAGCATTTCTATATATGAACAACAAAACCCAAGAGCAACAGATAGAAAGAGAAATCCCTTTTAAAGTAACTGTAGACAACATTAAATACTTGGGACTCTGTCTTCCAAGGCAAA
This sequence comes from Macrotis lagotis, assembly GCF_037893015.1. Classification (NCBI taxonomy): domain Eukaryota; kingdom Metazoa; phylum Chordata; class Mammalia; order Peramelemorphia; family Peramelidae; genus Macrotis; species Macrotis lagotis. Next base: position 364,588,071 of record NC_133658.1, read on the forward strand.
TCCACTTCCAAGGCAAATCCAGAAACTATATGAACACAATTATAAAACACTTCACACAAATCAAGTCAGCTCTAAACAATTGGAAAAATGTCACTTGTTCATGGATAGGTCAACTAATATAATAAAAATGACAATTCTACCCAAATTAAATTACTTATTCAGTGCCATACCACTCAAACTACCAAAATAACAATTTTGCCAAACTAGAAAAAATAGTAACAAAATTCATCTGGAGCAATAAAAGGTCAAGAATATCAAGGAAATTGGTAAAAAAAAATGTAAAGGAAGGTGGCCTAGCTCTACTAGTTCTCAAACTATACTATAAAGTGGCAGTCATCAAAACTGCCTAGAACTAGTTAAGTTATAGAGAAATATATTAGTGGATTAGAATAGGTTCAAAAGAAACAGTAGTAACTGACTACAGTAATCTACTATTTGACAAACCAGAAGACATTAACTTCTGGGATAAGAATTTACTATTTGACAAAAACTCTTGGGAAAACTGGAAAATGGTATGGCAAAAATTAGACATAGACCCACATTTTACACCTGCTACCAAAAAAAGGTCAAAATGGGTACAGGATTTAGACATAAAGAGTGATATCATAGACCAATAAACAGAACAAGAATTACTCTATCTGTCAGATCTATGGAAAGGGGAGCAATTTATGACCAAGCAAGAAAAAAGTACATTATCAATTGCAAAATGAGTTTTTGACTATATCAAATTTAAAAACTTTTAAACTAATAAAACCAATGCTGCACAACTTAGAAGGAAAAAAGAAAGTTGGGAAACAATTTTCACTACTAGAGGTTTGGATAAAGATCTCACTTCGAAAACATTTAGAGAATTGCATCATATTTATGAGGTTACAAGTTATTCCACAGTTGATAAAAGGTCAAAGGAGATGAATACACAATTTTCAAATAAAGAAATTGAAGCTATCATTTGATAAAAATACTCCAAATCATTACTGATTAGAGAAATGCAAATTAAAACAACCATGAGGTTCCATCTCACACCTATCAGATTGACTAAGATAACAAAAAGGGCAAACAATCAATGTTGGAGAGGTGGTAGGAGGATTGGGACATTATGCATTGTTGGTAGAGTTGTGAACTGATCCAACCATTCTGGAGAGCAATATGGAACTATGCCCAAAGAGCAATAAAACTCATCATACCCTTTGACCCAGCAATTCCAATACCAGGCCTATATCTAAAAGAAATCATAAAAAATGGGAAAGGTCTTACATGTTCCATAATATTCATATGAACTTTTTTTGTAGAGGTCAGGTTAATATAAATAAATCTGAGAAGCATTTCCATATAGATGATCACTAAATCCATGGTTGCTTAAGAGACCACCAAATGAAATATTATAAGGGGAAAAGATAACAGAAAGGAGTCATGAACTGGATGAAATCTCAGCAAAGGAGATTTAGAAGGAAGTGTCAGTCAGGTAGGAAGAGAAACAAACTGCACAATATCACAAAAATCTAGAGAGTAGAGTCTCCAGAAGAAGGTGAATGACACTATTGATGCCTGTCAACAGGTCAAATAAACTGAAGATTGAAAAAAGTCATATTTGATAATTAATAGATCATTTTGAACTGAACTGTTTTAGGTGAATGATGAGGTTGGAATCCAGACTTCAGAGGATCTAGAAGGGAAAAAGAGGAAAAGTAAAGAACTGATTGTAGATGGTGTCACTTGATCTTGTGCTCTGGGACAATCCTGGCTTTGCTCCTAGGAATCTAAGATGTGTTATGGATAGGGATTTGGCTTATTGAACTAAGCGAGAATTCTGAGGGTGGAGTTGACATTCCAGACAGGGTGGAGTGGTGCATCCTACCCTGCCCTCTGGCACAGGTGTCAGGACAGAGGGAACCCTATATTTTAAACTATTGAGAGTTGTTTATCCCCTGCTCCCTGAGTGAGGACTATGATGTATTACTGAATACCCTGCATGACCATGAATCCTTATTGCTTCTGGAATTAGGATCCTGAGAATATTAATTAAAATATTGTTTCATTCACTTGAATTGCACCATATGGCAGTACCCTCAAAAACCATCTACATGAGCAAGAATTTTCTCTACATAGTACCTGACAAGCATTCAACCACTTTTTGAAGACCTATGAGACCCAGAAAGAGAAAATTGACTTCAGATTTGGAAGAAATCTAAGGATCATAGTATATAAGAACTGGAAGGAATTTCTTAATCTTTTTGTACAAACTCATCTTCCAGATGGGAAATCTGAGACCCAAAGAAAGACCCAAATTCAATTATCTCTTATCTGAGGGAGGAGGAGGAAAAGAAAGAGAAACCTAATCACTTATCACAATCCTGCTCTTGTGGGTAGGTGGGGAGGGGGGGAGTGAAGGAGGAAAAAGAAGTCAGCACAGCTGATCAGTGCTTTAAGAAAACATATGCTTGTTTAAAACTTGTGGACCTTACACCTTCAGGAAGGGGGAGAGAAAAAATCAGCAGAACGATATTAAAACTCCTTTTTATTTTTTTAATTTTATTTTTTGAAAATAAATATATTTTTTGTTTTATTTTTCCAATTACATGCTTTGGTAGTTTTTCAACATTCAGTCATTTGAAAATTTATAAGTTGTACATTTGTTCACCACCCTTTATTCCTTCTTTCCTCCCCTTGGCAGTGAATAGTCGGTATATTTACATATTAGTCATTTTGTGTAAGAAGAATTAGGACTAAGGGAATGGAAAAAAAAAACTATGAGATAGAAAGGGAAAGTATGTTTAAAAAAGTGAACATATTCAGATTCTGTGGTTTTGCTTTTTGTTTGTTTTTTTCCCCCCTCTCTGGATGTAAAAGGCACTATCCATAATAGATTTCTCAGGATTGTCCTTGTTCTCTGAATTGCTGAGAGAAGCATTGTCCATCATAGTTAATTAACTCACAATGTTCTTAAAAGTGTTCAATATTTCTCTTGTTTCTACTCCTTTTCTTAGCACCAGTTCATGTCCATGTTTCTCTAAAGTCCAACCACTCATGATTTCTTATAGAACAATAGTGCTCCAAAACATTTATGTAACATAACTTGTTCACCCATTTCCCAACTGATGGGTACCACCTCAATTTCCAATTCTTTACCAGTACAAAAAGAGTTATAGTACATATTTTTGAACATGTGGGACTTTTCCTATTTTTTATGATTTCTTTTGGAAATAGGCCTAGTACTGGTGTTGAGGGGTCGAAGGGTATAATCAGTTTTATTGCTCTTTGGGCATGGTTCTAGAACTATATAATACTCAGAAGATGATATTTGTGGTTGAAGACATATACTCTAAAAGCACATCTGTTTAAACATCTGTGCTCCTTGGAAAAACATCTAGTCTCAACACTAAGTCAAGATACTTGTAGCATGATCTACAGTATTTGATAACATCTTAGTTGCTTCAAACTTAGTCTCTGTGAAAGCTAATATTGTTTAAGAAGACTCAGACCTCTCATCTTGTTCACAGTTCCATAAGAAATAAAGGTAAACTGAAACCCAAAAAGAAAGAATGCATTTTGCTCAAGTATAATTTGTTTATTTCAGATCTGGAATAGATGTCAGCTTTCTTGAGTTCCTTTCTGGACTCAAAACCAGAGTTTTAGGATTATAATTTCATTCTCTTCCTATTGTTATGCAAATACTCTGGGAAATTTATCTCTTCCATAATCTGTTGTTAACTTCCTGGAAATCAAGGACCCAGTTTCCCCCTCTGAACATCTCTTGTCTAAGATCTCTCATCATTCACTTTCTACCAAGGGAGATACATATTTCTTGGCTTGCTCTTAAAGGAACAACTTATTTGATTGATTCCTTGTGAAAGCTAGACCACCAAAGCAGGTAACAAGTCTAAATAAACTACTCTTTCATTCAAATATTTCAAAATATTGAATTAGTTGTTATTTATATGATACTATCTCTATAGTTTCTTTTTTTCTCTTTTTCTTTCTTTTTGTTTGGTGCAAGGCAATAGAGTTAAATGACTGACTTAAGGTCACACAGCTAGGTAATAAGTGTCTGAGGCCAAATTTGAGCTCAGGTCCTCCTGACTTTAGGGTCAGTATTCTATCTACTGTGCCACCTAGCTGTCCCTGCATAGCTCTATTAGTTTCACAAATAGTGTTCCTACCATCCACCTTACATTTTATCTTTAAATGACTTTTTGGTTTTGTTATTCCTGCAGTTAGAACTGTAGCTCCAAGTCCTGTCCTCTGGAGAAGTTTGCCATCAGAGAATATTAGACCTGGTCCCTAATTTTTCCACAGCCTCAGTCACACACTTAATTTCCCAGGCCTCTACTTTCTTAACTGGTGACTGCCTCTCTTACATAGCATTTTGCTACCAAGTTTCACTTCTTATTTTCTGATGCTCTCTGCTACACACACACTATTCAATGCCCTCCTCTGATTTTGGAACCATGAACCACTATCAAATTAATTCTGCAATTATTCCTGGATTGGATATGGCAACTTGCTCCTTTATGACCCTACTACAATTCAAAAGTGCCCCTCAGTAGTCACCACTCCCTTATATTTTTCTCTCATCTATTAGAATGCAAGCTTCTTGAAAGAAGGGACTGTCTTAACTTTTGAATTTGTATTCCTAAGGTTTAGCATTATCTTTAAACTATTCATCTTCCTACAATGACCATCATGACCACTGTGGATGTACCTTTCCCTTGCTCCCTCACTCATTTCTTCCTTGTACTCATTCAAGCTCCAAACTTCTTGTTTGTAGTAGAATGTGTTTTTATAATAAATAAAGAATATATTTTCAACATTCACGGGCAATCTAACTCTCCTGTGATAACCTGCCAAGTCCCACAAAATACTCAAACTTAGGCACTCTGTTTTTTCCCTTTTTCAATTACAAACTATAAGATAGTATAGTCATCTATCCCCAAGATGTCCATCATTTTCACTTCATAAATAAATTCTTCCTTGCTATCTGAAGAACTGGTTCATAGAGTTGTTTCTCTCCTTCCCTTTCTAAAGAATAAAATTTAAGGCAAATCATTAAATAATACATCTATTTCAGTTAATCTTCAGTTATTCTTTTCCCTTTTCCCTTATAATCTTTGTTATGCTTCCTTACTCTCATTCCTGAAATTTCCTCATTAGACTATTTCTTTTTCATTAACAGTGATATTTTGGATCATTCCCCTTTGTTACTTTTGATTCTTTTCTTGATCTTATTCCCAATTTCCAGATTCCAAATCATGTTTCTGCCACTTTTTCATTTTAAAATTTCTCTCACCACCTTGTGCATCCTTGCCCTGAAACATCCAACTATTTTTGTGGCCTTCTCAACCTGTAACATCCTTCTGTAAGTAGATTTTGTTTCCTGTATATTTCTGTAAATACTTCCCACTAGTGTTTCTATATTGTAGCTATTACTATGCTGTTTAGTTTTGTGGTATAGATAAACAGTTTTCTTCTTTATTGTTTCTTTTCTTCTTTTTTTCTAATTGAAACTTTATTTTACTTTTCCAATTACATACAATACTAGTTTTGCAATATTCATTCATTTGCGAATTTATGACTTCTACCCTTTCTTTTCAATGTAGAGTGCTTTGATTTGTTTTATTAAAAAAATCATTTTTCTCAGGTTTCATTAGGTAAACACTTTACCTGACCAAGATTATATCATTTGTATATTTGAAACTAAAATCTAAAACTTGTTCTTAGATACCATCTTAGCAATCTGCCACACATCTTCCAAGTTTGCCTTTTTCATCTATAAATTAGCAATAGTGATGAAACCATTATTTGTGTTCTTAAAGTTTCCATTTGTTGCTAAATTAGTCTTTTGTACCCATGTGAATCACTAGAACTGAGGACTAATTACTTAGAAGTTAGGAATCTCTGTTTTGGAAGGTAGTGCAGAGGTCACCTGGTGTACTCAGTTTACCTCCCATATGATCTTGGCTGAGTCATAAGAGTTAAAATTCAATAGGGGATGAATTAATTTAACTTACCAAAAATGTATTAATTGTCTATAGAATGCACACCTCTCTCTTAAGATATTTTCTCCGGGTTCCTTTTGCTAGCACAGTGATCACTGAGTTATGAAAAGTTATGCCATTTCAATTTCATCTCTGACATATCTTAACAGGCTAGAAAAAATTTAAACACATGTCAAGTGTCTATTGCTCAAGATTCATTTTAGTATAGATAAATTCATTTCTAGGAGGTTAGCCATTAGGGAATGATTTTTTTTTTCTTGGCTATTTTTGAAGTCTGTTAAATTGTAGTAGAGTTGTAATATGATTGCTACCAATTCGTTGATGTGGAACTAGTGATCTTTGAGTTATTGAATTATTTTAAAGACACAAGAGAACGAATGACAGTCAATGATTATCTTACTCCTCTTTCCCTAGTTTGCCTTCTTTTGGACAGGGTAATATCTGATATAGCATCTTGCGTAACCTCTTCCTCATTTGTCTCCCTTTACCTAAACCACTCTAGGTTAATGTAGTCTGGTGGTCAACATCTACACAAAGCCATGGTTAATGTGCCCTCATGAATTCATTGACTACTTAACCAAAGAAAACCATTATTTCAAAGCAAAGCATTTAATGAAATAGCTTAATGAAAGTAACAAAAACAGTATTACTTTCAGGAACTGAAGCATATTTTCCCATAAATATGTACATCAATGGAATGAGTATATAAATCTAGGGAATGTGTAGGATGAAAAAGACACAAGAAACATATTTAGCCAGGGCATATATGGTGGGCATTCATGCAGGAATATATGTAATATGGTATTTATGTGTGGAGGAGCAACCCAAGTTTTTGACATCTTGGGGCCAATGCTGTTTTCTGGTGATGTCATAGTACCTAGTCCTAGCAAATCTGCGTTCTATTAATCTCATAGTATCTAAGGTTTCTACCTGGTGGTGAGTGTTAGTGAATGGTTTTTCTGATGGTCTTTTCCACTGAGTTCTACTGTCCCAATATTCATTGTCAATTGTAGTCCTTATGTTGATAGAGCAATTTTCCTTAAGGGAGAGTTCTCTAAAAAATGAAATCATAGGTTCATTCCTTTGCCACCCCAACACATAATGGAGAGGTTACCAGGGAGGGAGTGCTGTTTTGGACTAAAAAGTCACAATGGACACACAGTCTTATAGAACAACTGAATGACATGTTTTCTAGGAATGAAAGTATTGATTTGATTAATATTTCCAAAGCTGGAAGTGGAAAGGTTTCAATGAAAGGACTTTGAGGTTTTGAATAATGATGTCTGAGAGAACAGGAATTTGGTGGATCTAATTCAACTATTTATGGAGAACTCTCACCAATTGGTGATAGAAAAACTGGCAGGAGATAGCAGGGGATAACAGGAGATGTGTGGGAGTCAAGAAAATATAATATTAAGATATCTAGAGACCAGTAGTCCACTCTTCAATTTTTCCTGAAGCTGTTCCAATTTTCTCACTCTGCAAACTATTACTAAAAAGATAAGATGCCTGGGCTAAGGTGATTTATTTGGTCTCATTACTATGATTCTTCTATTTGTCCTTGTAAAAGCAGGCAGAAATCTATGGTGTTTATTCATAAATAACACCCTCTCTCAGGAGAAAATAAGAGAATGAAGATGAAAGGGCTTAAGGAATAAGTTGTCAATCTCAGAATTACTGTAGGTGTTCTACCTAGAGTAGAATACTGAGTCCGATTCCTGAATAGTTCTTGATGTCACAGTGAAAGACTTTCAATGCTTGGAATATAAGAATGGTCAAAGAACACAGTTGGAGTGGCCTTATTTTAGGTATATTTATTTTTTCTTTGGTTTTTTTGAAAGGCATTGGGAAAATGAATCATTTTCACCATAATAAAAAAATAGCTAGAAAAACAAGCAACTTGGTATAACGTATAGAAAGCTAACTTAGGAACCAGGAAGAGCGGAGTTCAACTCTTGCCTGTGACTACCTACTTGTATAACATTGGACATGTCATTTTACTTCTAAATGCTCCAGGGAATTGTAGTGCTTTGTTGACAGAGCAAGTTCCCTTATTGGGAGTTCCTTAAAAAATGATATCATAGGTCCATTCCTCTACTACTCCCAACATACACACACACACACACACACACACACACACACACACACACACACACACACACACACACACCTCTGTTCTAGGCCTTCTCTGAGTTTACTTCTTAAGTTCAAGCACTATTATCTGAGGCCATAAAATTCATTCTACTCTGATAAGCCACCCCACACTTCCTCTTATATTAGAGCCAAGGAAATTGAAATTGTATAGAAGAAAAAGAAGGACTTCTTCAAACTCATGTGTTTAGAAAATACAAAAGCCTGACAAAAGAGATAATGATCAATGTTGAAGAGTTGTGGGAGCATGGGGACATTAATGCCTTGCTGGTGGGATTTGTGAACTGATCCAACCATTCTGGAGAGCAATATGGAACTATGCCCAAAGAACAATAAAACTGTTTACTGTTTGACACAGTAAATCTAATACTAGGCCTATATCCAGAAAAAAAAAATTAAAAAAAATGGAAAAAGACCCACATGGTCCAAAATATTAACAGCAGTTCTTTTTGTAGTGGCAAAGAATTGGAAAGTGAAAGTCCATCAACTGGAGAATGGTTAAACAAGTTATGGAATATTATTATTCTATAAGAGACCCTGAATGGTCAGACTCTAGAGAAGCATGGAATGAATTACAGAAATTGATGCTGAGTGAAGAGAGCAGAATCAAGAGAACATTTACACATTAGCAATAGTTACATGAAATGATCAACCTGGATGGATACAGCTCCTCTCAGCAGTTCAGAGAGCTAGGACGACCCTAGGAAACTAGCTATGGACAATGCTATCCCCATCCAGAAGAAGAAAAACAAAACAAAACAAAACAAAAAAACCCCTTCAGAATTTGATGAATGCTACATTTACTTTCTAAAAAATTACTCTTGGGACTTCTGGGGCAGAGCAAATATTGTGGCATCAAGCTAATATACTCCAAGAGTTTTTCTCTACCAAAGATAAATGAAATCTTTGAACTAACATTCAAGCTACAGATTCCACCAAGAAAAAGAGAAGATCCCAGTAAGTTTTCAATGGTAGACACTGTGAAGAATCTTTAGTGAAAGTCTGTGTCTTTGGGAGACAGGAGTGCAGTTCATGTCCTGACAGTTTGACAAACAAAATCTGAACCCTGGGCACACCAGGGCAAAAGAAAGGACTAGGATGGGAGCAAACCACTGCTAAGTCAAAACCTGGACACAAAGGAGGAAATAAATCTCTGCAAAGGCAAGGCCTGGGTTGCATAGGCAACATCTTGGCCAACAACAAGCCAGGGATCAGATCCCAGTTCCAGCAAAAAAAACAAAAGCTTGGATCTAAACTCCCTGTAAAACAAAAGGAAAACAGAAGTAAAAACAACAAAGATGAGCAAAAAAACTAAAAGTGCACTCACTATAGAAAACTGCTATGCAGATAAAGGCGATAACAATACTATGTCAGAAGAAGAAATAAGTGAAAAATCACTCATAGGGACGTCTACATTCAGTCTATGAACTGGACTCAAATTCAAAAGGTCCTTGCAGAACTTAAAAAAGAATTTTAAAATGAAAGATGAGAGAAAAAAGAAAAATGGAAAAAAAGAAATGAGAGTCATGCAGGAAATTATGAAAAATTGACAAGAGAATTCAGTGTTTTTAAAAAGGAAACACAAATTGAAGAAAATTGAAGAAAATAAAACCCTAAAAATTAGAATTGAACAAATAGAAACCAATTAATCTACTAGACTACAAGATTCCATCAAACAGGTTGAAAAAATTAAAGAAAACATAAAGTAACCTTTAGGAAAAATGAAAGACCTGGAGAATAGAACCATGAGACATAATCTACAAATCATCGGACTACTAGAAAGCCTTGATTCAAAAAAAAGAAACTGGAAAATATTATGCAGGAAATAATTAGGGAAAACTGTCCAAATCTGCTAGAAGAAGAAGACAATATGATCATTGAAAGAATTTACAGAACCCCTCCAGAAAGAGAGCCCAGGATAAAAACTCCAAAGGCTATAATAGATAAATTCCACAGCTTTCAAGTAAAGGAGAAAATACTGCAATCCGCAAAAAAGGAAACAATTTAAATGCAAAGGAAATACAAATAAACTCACACAGGACCTATCAGCCTCAACACTGAAGGACAGGAAGACCTGGAATAACATATAACAGAGTACAAAAGATTTGGGATTACAACCAAGAATTTACTACCCTGCAAAATTCAGCATATACTGTCAGGGGAAAAGACAGATTTGCAACGAAATAGAGGACTTCCAGAATTTCCTGTCACAAAGACCAGAACTGAACAGAGAATTCAATCACCAAATACCCAACTCAAGAGATTAATAAAAAAGGTAAATGAAAAGGGCAAGGAGAAAACAAAACAAAGCAAAACAAAATGTTAGTCAAGACCATCATATTGTATACAGTGCTAAAAGGAAAGATATAACACTTCTAACTCTATTAACTATGGGATAATTAAAGGGTTGAATATAATTGAAGAGATTGGATTTAGAGGATAGGGGAATACTTTGATCTTATCTCTCCAATAAAAGAGGTTTAAGCTGTCATCACTTTTGAGACAAAAAAAAAAACCCCTGATGAAAAACAGTAGAGTTAACTCACAATTTAAGTGTCTCAATATCCTTCAACCTACTTTAATTCTGCTGTGCTGATAAAGTTAGCAATTTCTCTGAGGAGGGCATCATAAACTGAGAGATCCTGAGTCTCCCATAACTTACAAATCATTTGCAAAGTTCTCAAGTGAGACCTTCAGATCCTCCCAGTACTTAGAACCTTTAAGATTCTTATAGTTAATTAAATCAGGGTTTGAGTTAATCTTTACTTCACTTAACAAGTTACTGGATGGGGAGGGGGAGGGGTAAAATGAGAGAGAAAATAGGCTTGGGGAAGAAGGACAAATAGTTCATGAAATGATTAGAATTTGGGTGATACTTTGGCTCATAAGGATTGTGTCTTTGGAGGGTAATTGAAAAGGGGGCAAAGGAAAAAATGATTAAAATTTTATGTAATTCAAGACTGTTTTGAAAAATGTACTTCTAATAAAATAGATATTATAGATAAACTAATAGACCAAGAGATACTATATTTATCTCATCTATGGAAAGGGAACAAATTTATGTCCAAAGAAGAAATAGAATACATTATAAACTGCAAAATGAATTATGTTGACTATATTTAATTAAAAAACTTTTGCACTAATAAAATTATTGCTGTCAAAATTAGGGGGTAAGCAGAAAGCTGGGAAACAATCTTCACAACTAGGAGTTCTGATAAAGATCTCATTTCTAAAATATATTATGAACTGCATCAAATATATAAGGTTGCAAGTCATTCCCCAATTGAAAAATGGTCCAAGGATATTAATTGACAGTTTTCAAATAAAGAAAATAAAGCATTATATAATCATATGAAAAAATTCTCCAATCATTATTGATTAGAGAACTGCAAATCAAGACAACTCTGATCACCTCACACCTCTCAGATTGGCTAAGATGACAAAAAGGGAAAATGATCAATGTTGGAGAAATTGAAAGAATTGTTGGTGGAGTTGGGAAGTGATTCAACCATTCTGGAGAGCAATATGGAATTATACCCAAAGAGCAATAAAGCTATTCATACTCTTTGACCTAACAATTCCAATTCTAGGCCTATTCCCCCCCCCAAAAAAATCATAAAAAATGGGAAAAGTGTCAAATATTCCAAAATATTCATAGCAGTTCTTCTTATAGTGGCAAAGAATTGGAAATTGAGGGTATGACCATCAGTTGGGAAATGGTTAAAGAAGTTATGGTATATGAATATCATGGAATACAATTGTTCTATAACAAACTATAAATGGTTAGATTCTAGAGAAGCACGGAATGAATTCCTGGATCTGATGCTGAGCAAAGTATGTAGAAACAAGAGAAAGTATGTAGAAACAGTACACATTAACAACAACATTGTGAGATGCTCAACCTTGATAGATGCAGCTACTCTCAGCATTTCAGAGAGCTAGGACAACACGAGGAAACCCAATTATGCATGATGCTACCCCCTTTCAGAGGAAGAAAAATAAAACAAAGCAAAACAACAACAAAAAGCCTTCAGAATCTGAGAGCCACTACATTCGTATTTTTCTCATTTATTTATTTATTCTCGTTTTGTACAAATGATTTTTTTATACATTACTAAACATAATAACTCCTCCCCCCCCCAAAAAAATACAGACCCACACAAGCAATAAAGTAAAGGGGAGAGAAAAAATAAAAATTAAAAAAATAACAACAATAATAATTGTAGGTGGCACAATGGACAGAGCACTGGCCCTGGAGCCAGGAGCACCTGAGCCCAAATCTGGCCCCATAACACCCAACAATCACCCAGCTGTGTGACCCTATGCAAGCCACCCCAACCCCACTGCCCTGCAAAAACCAAACAAAAAGTCCCCAAATAAAATAAGATAGCAATAATAATAATAGTAGGGGCGGCCGGGTGGTGGACAGAGCACCCACCCTGGAGCCAGGAGCACCTGCGTCCAAATCTGGCCTCAGACACCCAACAATCACCCAGCTGTGTGGCCCCAGGCAGACCACCCAGCCCCATTTGTCCTGCAACACCCCGCCCCACCAGCTCTGTCACAGGTGGATCACATTCTTTAGGATAAGTCCATCACAAAAGTTACTTCCATATTTTTCCACAGCTGCCATGGCTGATCGCAACTCCCGCCATTCATACTTCTCCACTACCATGTACTATATTTTCTCTCTCCTTTCTCTTTGTCTCTGCTGTAGGGTATCTGAGTGACACAGCAGACAGATCCCTGGCCCTGGGGCCAAGAGGCCCTGAGCCCACATATCACCCCTTAGGCCCAGCATCTACTCAGCCCTATGTCCCTCATAGGCCATCCAATCCTAGCCTCTTGCAAGAAGTAAAAAAGAAAATGTGTTATATCTGACCACTCTTCCCCCATGGTCCATCTTCTCCTCCATCATTCACATCCCCCCCCCGACTTACCCTTGTCCCCCTTCTCTCCTTACTCCAGATGTCTGTACCCCATTGAGTGTATATGTTGTTTCCTCTCCTAGCCACCTCTGATTAGAGCAAAGAGTCCCTCATTCCCCCTTGCCTTCCCCACTTCCATATCATTGCAATAGCTCATTGTAATAAATAAAAATCTCATTATATGAAATATCTCATCCTATTTTTACTCTCCTTTTTCTTTCTCCCATGACATTTCCCTTTTATCTATTGACTCCATTTTTACATCACATTATATCTTCAAATTCAGCTCTCTCCTGTGTTTTATCTATAAAAGCTACTTCTACCTGCTCCATTAAATGAGAAGGTTAATATGATTATTATCAGTATAATTTTTCTATGCAGGAATACATGTAGTTCATCATCATTAAGTCCTTCATATTTTCCCTTTCTTCTCCACTCTCTATGCTTCACTTGAGTCCTGTATTTGAAGATTAAACCTCTTCTGTTCAGCTCTGGCCATTCCAACAGGAATATTTGAAATTCCCCTGGTTCATTAAAAGTCTATCTTTTTCCCTGGAAGAAGACATTTAGTTTTGCTGGGTAGTTGATTCTCGGTTGTATTCTAAGCTCTTTTGCCTTCTGGAATATTATATTCCAAGCCCTATGTGCTTTTAATGTAGTTGCTGCTAAGTCCTGTGTGATCCTAACTGCAGCTCCATGATATTTGAATTGTGTCCTTCTGCGTGCTTGTAATTTTTATATTTGACTTGGGAGTTCTGGAACTTGGCTATAATATTTTTGGGGGTTGGGTTTTTTTTTTTGAGTGTCTTTCTTGGGGAGATTGGTGGATTCTCTCAGTTTTTATTTTGTCCTCTGCTTTCTAGGATATCAGAGCAATTTTCCTGTAGTAATTCATTGAACATGATGTCAAGGCTCTTTTCCTTATCATGACTTTCAGGTATTCCAATAATTCTTAAATTATCTTTCCTAAATCTGTTTCCCAGATCAGTTGTTTTTTCAATGAGATGTTTCACATTTTCTTCTAATTTTTCATTCTTTTGGTTTTGAAGATTGTGTCTTGATTTCTCATAAAATCAGCAACTTCCCTCAGTTCTATTCTTTGTCTGAAGGATTTGTTTTCCTCTTTTTCCACCTGGCCAATTCTGCTTTTTAAAGCACTCTTCTCCTCAATAACTTTTTGAACTGTTTTATCCATTTGACCTATGCTGGTTTTTAACATGCTATTTTCTTCAGCATTTTTTTGGATCTCCTTGACTAATCTGCTGACTTCAATTTCATATTTTTCCTGTGTCTCTCTCATTTCTTTTCCCAATTTTTCTTCTATCTCCCTCACTTGATTTTCAAAGTCTTTTTTGAGCTCTGTCATAGCCTGAGCCCAATTTCTGTTTTTCTTGGAGTCTTTAGATGTAGGAGTTTGTACTTCTTCATCTTAAGATTGAGTGTTTTGATCTTTCTTAGGATCACAGGCAAAGTATTTCTCAGTGGTGTTACTCTTTTTTTCTCTACTCATTTCTCCAGCTTGTGCCTGCTTTTGGGGTGCTTCCTGAGCTTTTGGGTATTAGTGAGACACCCCTACAAAGATCCCTGTGTGTGAGGCTCTGTCTTCCCTCCTGGTCTGTGAATGACCACAAGCACACCCCTCTGCCATGGGGCTGAGGTGGGGGGGGGGGGGGGGCTGCTGTTCTATGGAGGGTCCTAGACTGTGATCATGGTCTGAATGTGGTCAGAACCCAGAACCCCTGAGTCCTGTTCCAGGGACAGAGGACAGACCTCAGAAGTCTCCACTCCCCTCCCTAGGCTCAGCACTCATGCCCTGGGGACTCCTGCTTACCAGCTCCTGCTTCTAGTTCCTGGATCTGGGCTGCAGAGGCCATGCTGCTTGCTGTGTGCCCTGAGGGCTGGGCTTCACGTGCTCCCTCTGGCAGAGGTACCCCTATTGATCCCCCAAGGTGTGCCTGGTGCTTCCAGGGGTGTAGGTCAGCAAACTCCCCTCACTGCTGTGAGCCATGGCTCTCAGCATTCTGGGGCTGCTTCTGGGAGGCTGAAGTTCCTTCGCTCTGGTGGGCTACCCTTCCAACCCCAGGGAGTGTTGCCTTTCCACTCTTTTCTAGGTTACCTTGGGTTGGAGAACTGCCTCACTGGATTGTGTGGGTTCTGTCTCTAGAAAATGTAGTTAGATTCCTTAGGATTGTGTGGGTTCTGTCTCTAGAAAATGTAGTTAGAGTCCTTAATTTATAAGTTTTAAAAGAGAGCACCCAAGAGACATCCTCTCTTGTTGCTATCTTGGCTCCGCCCCCCCCCCACATTCACTTTTTTAAAAAAAAAGTATCTCATGTATTTCTCTCCCTTTATCCTAATTCCTCATACTGTAAAGGACTAACCTGTAAACAGGCTTAACACAAATATGTAAATACAGTATTAACTTGATTGCTATTTCAGGAAAGGAGGATGGAAGGAAATTTTGTAGTTTAGAAATATACATAGGCGTTTGGATGAATGTTTAAAAAAACTTTCATTACATGTATTTGGAAAATTAAAACATCAATTAAAATGATTTTAAAAATAAATAAAAATAAAAATTGCTCTTATGTATTTTTTTTCTATCTCATAGATTTCTTTGTTTTCTCTTAATCCTAATTCCTCATACGGAAAATGGCACATCTGTAAAGATGTTTAACACAAATGTGTATGTAATATATTTACCTGACTGTTCACTTCTGAGGGGAGGGCAGTGGGAAGGGAGGGTAGAAGGAAATTACATAACTTAGAAATATGCATGTGCATATGGATGAATGTTGAAAAACATCCATAACAAATATATGGAAAAATAAAATATAAATTAAAAAATAAGACTATATATAAACCAAAGTTTGAGCTTATAACTTTTGATTTCAAAGTGGATACTAGCTATGTGACCCCGGGCAAGTCTCTTAACCCTGTTTGCTTCAGTTTCTTCACCTATAAAGTGAACTGGACAGTGAAACAGCAAATTATTCCAGTATCTTTGCCAAAAAAATCCCCCCAAAAAGTGTCACAAAAGTAAAACATCTTGACAACAATAAAGGTTCTGTCACAGATTTTGTCCTTATAGAATTAGATCCAAGGCTTACTCCAAGACATGGCGAAGGTTCAGTTAGAAATTAATGATAAAAAATTATATGGAAAATATATTTTGTTCCCAATATGATCAAAAAGGGAAAAGGAGATAAAATGAATAACCAAATAACTTAGACATAAAACAGAATGTGGTTAAGAGCTAAGGCAAGAGCAATAGCTCTAGTAGAATTTGGTCAAAAATTGGTCACTTAGAGTTGAAGACTCAGTGTGTGGTGGATTCTCAAAAACTTTCATGGATAATATCTCCCCAGAGGAAGAGAAAGTTTTCAACAGGCAGAGATGAGGATGACAGAGCACATTTTAGATAAGAACAGTATAAACCTGTGGAAATAGGAGAGAATAGAAGCAGTGTCAGAAGAGGATATGTGTGAGATCTTGGCAATAAATTGGATAGAGGGCATGGGAGAGTAAAGTGTTGAGAAAGTCACATGGGTTCTGAACTTGGGTGATTGAAAGTATGATGGTATCCTTGACAGTAAAAGAGACTTTAGGAAGAAGGGAACATTAGAGTTTTGGACATGCTGAGTTTGAGATGACTATAGGATATATAATACAAGGTGTCTAATAGAGAGTTGGAGATCTGAGACTGGAGAAACCAGTGAGTATAACACAAATCCTTCCTCTCTGTTTATTCCCTAAGTATTTTGATCCTACTTGTAAAGTATATTGGGGCTATTTTCTGTCAATTTCTGTGTCTGAGAGTAGAATCATTTGGATGGCAAATCTTCCCCCATTTCATCCCAGAAAGTAAACCTAGGAAAGATGAGTCTTCCTTTTTGGAAGCTCCAAAATCTTATAAAGTGAGTCAAGTATGAAACCCTGAATATAGCATATGGGAGGTGGGGGTTCATGCATCTGAGTTTGTTTCCATGTTATGCTGTATCCTACAAGGGTGACCTGGATCAAATCACTCAAACTTTCTGAGGCTGTTTCCTCACCTATATAATAATAGGAAGAGAATAAGATGATTTTGAGGGGTCTCTTCTAGCATTATTGGGATGGGGGTGGGGTGGGGATGAGGTGGATTTTCAGGAAGGGACAGTCAAGATGTCTTTATTTTGTCAATAAAGGAATAATCTTTTTGGTCTGGAAGCTAAAGAACTTATTTCATCTCAAGAACCATGTCCCTTCCCCAAACCTCTCTAGCACCACAGAGCACTTGTTATGCCTTTCCCATAGTGGGGCAACCCTCTTCCCATGAACACTGATTATCACTGGACTTCATATATGCCATTCTGTTCCAAGTGAAATTACTTCTATCAAATGTAGGCATATATTTCAGGGGAGAACCAGGTTTAAGGATCGAATGAGTATCTGTAGGAGCTCAAGTCTCTAGATTTTGTGAAGAAACTTCTAGCAATTATAAGCTTCAGAGTTCTCTTGATCCTTTTCCATTCTGCATTGGGGTCACAGAGCAATCATGACACAATAATGTACAGTTACTGCCCAAGTATTGCATGACATCTGCATTATTATTATTGCATGGTCATTGTATAACCATTCTATAACTGTCACATAGGCATTATAATGTTATTCTACAGTTTATGCACAACTCTACTATTGTATCATTATTGTAAATTACATATGTATTACAGAGTTATAGTATAATGTAAGAATTTATCTAGGTTTTTTGTATAATGGTTGAATTGACTATTTCTGTCATAGTGCGAGGTCCTTCCTAGGTATTGGATTCGAACCAAATAACAGCCAATTACATTTACTTGCAAAAGATCAAGCTGATTGCTTATTGGGCAAATATCACACACCAGACAAATATGCCATTTCTGTTCAAATAGCTCAAATAAGATATAGTGGGACATGGGTATAGTCAAAAATCTTATCACATAGAAGATTTCCCAGATATCTCTTAACAGGCAGGGACCTAAGTGTGTATGCCTGCCAGAAAATAGAGATGCCAGCTTTTTTATATAGCAAATAGATTGACTTAAGCACATCAATCAGCTTGAAGAGCTGCCTGGGAATGTCTCAGTGGGATCAAGCCTTGCAATCTAAGTAAAAGTCAGTTCCATCAGGAGAATCAAGTACTATTATTTGAGTGGTCCATGGCAATTGAGAGTGCCACTGACCTCTTTTGTTAATAAAATGCTAGCATTATTAATAAAATGATTATTTACCCAGAAATTATGTCTCTTGAAAATTTTACACATCATGATTATGATATAGAGAATTATGAATGTAGCTTTAATGATTTAAAATTGTGTTAATTGTGGAAGACTGTTTGCCCCAGAGTATATACTAACCTTGATTGCTGATTGTATCCTGTCACCCTTTATCCTGTTGTTTTTTATCTTGTCTCCCACATTTTTCCCCAACCTTGGCCATAGACACAGGAAATGACATATTGAACTTTGGGGTCAAGCACCTTGGGACAGGAAGGACCAGTACATAGCTTGCCATTGGAAGATACCTGACCCAAGGTGTAAGATCACTCCCCAAATATGACAACATGTCCAACCTATCACAGAAGGGTATTTAACAGGAAGCACAGAACCTTCTGTTCTCTTTTTCCTCTTCTTCTCTGACTTTAACAGGACAGGTTTTTCTCATGTTCTTTCTTAGGCCATGTGAAGTACCATGGGCCTCCCCAGGCCATGTGGCCAGACTAAGCCAAGCCTCATGGCTGCCTGCCCTTTCTCTCTCTGTCTCTGTGTCTCTGTGTCTCTGTGTCTCTGTGTCTCTGTGTCTCTCTGTCTCTCTGTCTCTCTGTCTCTCTCTCACTCAAAATTCAACTAGTATATTCTTAAAATGTTACTGCTTTTCTAGGAGTTTTAAATACATATTTGTAATAATTTTACATAATAAAATCTTGAACAATTTTAAATTCTCAGAGTGTATGAATTCCCTTACCTTTTCAGTGACCCCCAAATTCCTGTACTTGTCTGGTTACCCTAAATCCCATCAACAACAACAACAATGGTAGCAAGAGACCTTGAGTTTAAAATATTTTGGTGCTTTTGAAGCATCCCTAATGACATTATTCTCTCTAATGGAGCCTCAGTTTCTTCATCTATATATTGGGCATAATCATACTTACATTTCCCTGCTTCAGATAGCATTTAGGAGGAAAGCCTTTTGTAAATTGTGAAATATTAAAGATATAGAAATTTTTTTTATTCTAATCTTTATTATTATCACAATATTCAAGATCCTTTTCTAAATTCTAATGGAGAATATACAAAAACAAAAACATGGATCATACTGCCAAGTAGCTCATTGTCTAGCTGGGAATTTATAACCTATTGGGGTGAAATACACAGTTCAGCTGAGACACAGTCCCTTTCTTATTAGCTAGAGCATACTACAATCTAGCAAAGAGATACCACTGAAAGGAAGGTGATCTGATGAGATTACAAAAGGAAGGGGGAGAGGTACAAACATTTATTAAATGCTTATTAAATCTTTAGAAATATGTCATATCATTTGAGTCTGGGAAGAGAATGCAATTATTATTCTCATTTTTTTCATTTAAGGAAACTGAGACAGGCAGTGGTTAAGCCCAATTTCACCTAGTTAGTAAAGGTAAGATTTCAATTCAAGTTTCCCTGATTCCAGATCCACTGTTTTCTCCACAGTACCACAGAGCTAAGTTGGGGCAGGGGATGGGGACTTGGGGTGGGAAGAGAAGGAAGAGAGGAATGGCCTCAGAGTTTACCACATCATAACAAAATGTTAAATCCTTCCAGTGATGAGTCATCATAAAATTGGAAGCAGTCATGAGATTAATCTTCTTCCTTAGGAAAGGTTGTTAGTTGAATGAATTTTTTGTTCTTTTCTTTTCTTTCTTTTCTTTTCTTTTCTTTTCTTTTCTTTTCTTTTCTTTTCTTTTCTTTTCTTTTCTTTTCTTTTCTTTTCTTTTCTTTTCTTTTCTTTTCTTTTCTTTTTTCTTTTCTTTTCTTTTTTGAGAATGGGTTTCCCAATCTCAACCCTTCCCAAGGTTAGAAGTGAAGGAGTTATTCAAATATTCTACAACTCTTGGGAGTTTTGAGCTACTCCATTTCTAATCTAAGTGGACTGAATTTTTTTTAGGTATCCTAGTGACCCTCCATTATCAGTGAAATCTCTGATTGGCTTAGCCCATTGCAGATCAGAGCTCCAAAGCTTAAGAGATCAGCTAGCCCCCATATAGTTCCAAATAATACATTTTAACTGAAATGAACATATCTTGTAATGATGCTGAAGGAAGAGGAAGAATTTTGCTTCTCAGAATAACATATTAACAATGACATAAACTTAGTCCCTTTTGGCATAGCTCCAGGCTCAGAGTACATAGCTGATGTATAGGGGTCCCATGTCAAATGTCCTATATCTCTGTAGTAACAATGGACTTATTGAATTCCTACTCATTTTTTTAAACCCATGGCAATTTCAACCTCTGTCAAAGTACTTTTTCTGTTTCTCTTGGTCAGACATACTTTGTGCCTCTTTAATATACATAATCTCTGTATCTTATGTATCTTAGCTATCTTTTGGTATAGTATAGAAAGGAACATCTTCCTTCATCTGTAATAGCAAACCACTACAGTATCTTTGCCAAGAAAATTCCAAATGGGCTCATGGAAAATCAGAAATGATTAAAATGACTCAACAAAATATAATTCTGAGTGCATCTTCCAGGTTTCCTAACTTTTATCACCTTTCTTCCATGACTAGACAACTTTGCTGAACAGTTACAGATCTAGAGCTATGTCATTAAAAGTCACATGAAGCAGATTTTCCTTGTTCTGCCCTTCATTTCTGGGAGGAATTGTGCCCAGAGCTGAAAGGGGATTATGTTATAACACATAGAAATGAAAATGTCATTGATGGACACTTGACACCTCTGAGAGTTACCTGATGGTAACAGGAAAAGACTCTTTGGTATTTTAAAAACAATTACTGTTAGAAGCAGGGACCTTCCTCATAGCCCCAGGACAGAGAGGAGTGTCTGTGGTTATCTACAGACCAGAGCACAGTCAAAGCCTCTCAAAGGACATTGAAGGAATTTAGGTCTTTGAGGGGATGTCCCAAAAATTCTAAAAGGATGTGGAAGTATATTAAAATCAGGTCATAGGCTAGAGAAATGAGCAAGCAACAGAACAAATCTGATCACAGAAAATTATTTTGGTCCCATGGAGGCTCAAATTATACACTCAGAAGATATCAAACTCAAAGTTTTTGTATCAAAAGTCTCTAAGAAAAATAAGAATTGGGCTTAGGCTATGAAAGAGCTCAAAAATGAATTTGAAAAGCAAGTAAGAGAGGTAGGAGAAAAATAGGGAAAAGAAATGAGATCAATGCAGGAAAATTATGGAAACTAAGCCAGCAATTTGGTGAAGGAGATGCAAAAATATATTGAAGTTTAGGTCAAATGGAAAAAGCAGTCCAAAAGGTCAAAGAGAAGAATGCCTTAAAAAGCAGAATTGGCCAGTTGGAAAGGGAGATAAGAAAACTCTCTGAAGAAAGCAACTCCTTCAAATGAAGAATGGAGCTAAAGGAAACTGACAACTTTGTAAGGAATCAGACACAAGAAAACAAAACCAAAAGAAAGAAAAACTAGAAGAAAATGTGAAATATATCATTGAAAAATAACTGACCTGGAAAAACAGATCTAGAAGAGATAATTAAAAATTACTTTTCTTCCTGAAAGTCATGTCTAGGGGGGTGGCTAGGTGGTGTAGTGGATAAAGCACCGGCCTTGGGGTCAGGAGTACCTGGGCTCAAATCCGGTCTCAAACACTTAATAATTACCTAGCTGTGTGGCCTTGGGCAAGCCACTTAACCCCAATGCCTTGCAAATACTAAAAAAAAAAAAAAAAAAAAAAGTCATGTCCAGGAAAAGAGTCTAGACTTCATTTTCCAAGATATTCTCCAGGAAAATTGCCCTAATATTCTAGAAGCAGAGGGTAAAACAGAAATTGAGGTAATCCACTGATCACCTCCTGAAATAGATCCCTCCAAAAAAAAAAACCTGCCAGGAATATTATAGCCAAATTCCAGAACCCCCAAATCAAAGAGAAAATACTACAAGTATCCAGAAAGAAACAGTTCAATTATTACCATGACATTATAGTCAGGATTACACAGGATTTGACAACAACTATAAAGGGCTTGTAGGACTTGGAATATGATATTCCAGAAGGCAAAAGAACTTGTATTACAACTGAGAATCAATTACCGAGCAAAACTGAACATCCCCTTTCAGGGAAAAAGTTGGATATTCAATGAAAGAGGACTTTCAAAGTTTCCTGTTGAAACGACCAGAGCTGAACAGAGAATTTAAGCATCAGGTGAAGTATAGAGGGGGTGGACAGGAAGGGCTAATTATGAGGTATTTAAAGATGTTGAAATGCTTCTATTTTTGCTTTGGGAGATGATACTGATATCTCATATGAACCTTCCCTATTATTAGGGCAGTTAGAAGGAGCATATATAGATAAGGAACAGGAAAGAATTGAATATAATGGTATATTATATTATAAAAATGAGTCCATGGGTGAAAAAGGAATGTACTGTGGGAAAAAAAAAAGAAAGGTGAGGGAGAATGGACTAAGATATTTAATGTAAAAGAGTCAAGAAAAAGCTTTTGCAATGGAGTGGAAGGCGGGGGAGGGCGAGTGGGAATGAGTGAGCCTTCATTCTCATCAGAAATGGCTCAGAGGATAAACACACTCAATAGGGTAGAGAAATCTGTCTTATACTAGAGGAAAAAGGAAAGAAAAGTGATAGGAGAAAGGGAACAGGGGGAGCAGAGGGAGGGGTATAGATATGAGAAGAATGGAGATCATGGAAGAAGATTGCCAGATACAGTAAATTTCTGAGTAAGGACAAAATGAAAGGAGAAAGAGAAAAGAATAAATGGGATTCAGGAAGAAAAGAATGGAGGGAAATACAGTTAGCAACAGCAACTGTGCAAAAAAAATATCGGAGCAACTTCATTGATGGACTTATCATAAAGAATGCAACCCATCCCAGACATAGCAATGGTATCTGAATACAGACTGAAGTATACTTTTTTTCTGCTCACTTTATTTCTCTTGAGATTTCTCTATCTTTTTGGAGAGGGGGTTTTATGTTTACTTTCACAAGAATATTGTATTAATGTAAAAATAAATAAATCATTAAAAAATAAAAAATATAGTTATTAAAATGACCAGAGAGCAACTCTGGGTTGATCTAATACTGACATTTTGATCCTGAGAACACTTGCCCTTTGAAATAATATTTTAACACAAAAAAAGGCTTGGGTATGTGAGTATGAAAACTTTATTTTGTTTTCCAGCAACTTAGAGAGAGAAGAGGGTCCATTTACATAAGATCAACCTCTTGCTGAATCAAAAGACTAGCACTGTGGAAATACCAGCTGTTAAAGGTTCTTTGTTGAATAGCCTGTGAAGTTGGGAGACAGGAAAGGATGAATCTGGTCCAGTAGATGACTAGGTCAGAGTCTTCAGGAAAAATGAACAAGTAATGTCCATAAGCATTTTCTAGAGGGGTGATATTAATTTATCAAAATTAGTTTTAATTTAGTTAATTAAAAAGAATTGTTAGTTAAACAAAAATGGTAATTAGTTAATTCATCTGAATAATTAATTCAAAGAATTGGTTCATTCATGCACACAAATAATGCCTTATTTTTAAAATGTGAGCTCTGTCAGGATTTTTCTTTTGTTTCATACAGCTTTCACAATTTTTTTTTTAGGTTTTTGCAAGGCAAATGGGGTTACGTGGCTTGCCCAAGGCCACACAGCTAGGTAATTATTAAGTGTTTGAGACTGGATTTGAACCCAGGTACTCCTGACTCCAGGGCCAGTGCTTTATCCACTGTGCCACCTAGCTGCCCAGCTTTCACAATTTCTTGCACATTGTAATTACCTAGAAACTTATGGAATTATATTATTTAACATATAGTAATTTAATTATTTCAATTTTTTTATCAAATAAGTAAAAATTAACAAAAATTGTAGATGTCCTTTTAGAATTAAAATATTACTTTCATTGCCATGTTCTTAGATGTCTTGGTTGGGGCAAGTTTTGATTAATAACATGATGACTCTTCTATGTATTATGTGCTAAACTGATTCTAGGAGTGGTTTAGAAAATATTGTGGAGACAAAAATGGCTATGAATTTGTACCCCCTAAAAGATCATGGTCTAGTTATTTCTTCTTGTCTGTATACCATGCAAGTTCCTTCCCATCTTTGAGCACAATATTCCTGTTTTTTACTTAGCTGCTGAACTTTCTGTATCTTTGGTAGAGCTTGTGAGTGTCTGATTTAGACTGGGAAACATTTGTGAATAAGAATAACATTGGGGAATAGGGAAGTCACCTAGGGATATGAGCAGACAAGCCAATGTCATCCTTTAGCTACCATTCAAGCAAGATAAAAGAGGTGACTTTTAAAGGATGCTGATAAGACTTCCTTGACTAAAAATAACCTCCCTTACTTACTGTTGTTTGAAATTTCACCATTATAACTTCATTCCTTTGTATTAAGCATTTATTTGGGGTAAGAAAGAATTACTGTTGTTTAAATATTTTAACAAATTTCCCAACCACAACATCACAAAAATCATTGAGGATCTCAATGTTGAAGAGGACCTTAGAAGTCATCTATTTCAAACCATATATATATATATATATATATTCCATATATACTCCAGACTCTCCCTTGGGTCCATCCTGTACCCAACTTTCTAAATAATATTCTTTTTCAGAATTGAAAAAAAACATTTTGTGCTTGTAATATGATAATTTCCAAATATATTTTTCTCCTTCCCCTCTCCCATTCTCCCATCAATGATTCTTGTTTTATAATAAAGATTGCAAAAGAAAGCAAGGCTGTCAAATGCATTCACCATACCTTAGAGTGCTCCACACCCATATCTGCAATGAAGAGAATGAGATGAATTTTCTTAGCTGTTATCCAGAGACTATCTCTATAATTTTCCTAAAACACATCTCTGGCCACATCCTTCCTTGATTTAAAAACACCTAGTGACGTCCTAGAGTCCACCATATTTATTAAAGGCCAAATTCCTTATCCTGGAATTCAAGCTTCTTCCTTTCTAGTCATATCTTCTGCTATTTTTTCTTTACATACCTTACAGTCTATCCAAATGTGTCTGCTCAATGTTTTCAGAGCAAGACTTATGCCTTTTATTTTAACCTCTTTTACTAAGCTCATACTATTCTTTATGCATAGACTCCTCCTCCATTGAAGGCAAGGTTGTGTCTTACTCATAGTTTTCTTCTTCAAAGGTCAAAGCTTTAACCTTTATATATAGTGAATTTCAGGCATATATTGGTTTAAAATGTTCTCTGGGATTTCTTCTGCTTCTAAGATATAATTTTGAAATTGTTTCTGTTACTTGAAGTTTATTTTTGATCTCCTAAAACATTTGGGACAAAGATTGGGGCAGTCCCACCTCTTAGAGTTCTTTATGATTCACAAAATACTTTTGCAGTTATGTACCAGTAATTTTTATAGTCATATTAAGAAAGTGAGGAGTCTATTTTAAAGAGGAGAAAATTGAGGCTCTATAAGTGCAAATGAGTTTCCTAGGGTTACATAAGAAAAAAGTGGCAGAGCTGTGATTCAAACCAAGGTACCTTGATTCCAACTCCAGTATTCTTCCCATTACTTTTATGTTATTCATGTTAGACTGCAAATTAAATGTGAGAATCATCCACTTACCTGTTTATTCATCCTTTTTTGACTTTTCTTCTTCTTCAGTAAAGCCACTTGACAGGAATGGGAAAAAAACAACAAAATAAATTGTCTTTCAGTCAGATTATGGGGAATTAGACAAGTTTGCTTCCAATGTTCTATGTCCTATGTACAAAAACATTTTTATAGATAATAGTCTAGGTTTTATTTTTTAAATACCTCTCCAATGTTAAAAATGCCAAGTACTGCTTTCATTTTTTTGTTGTTGTTGGCTAACGCTTAGAACATTGTCTGGTTCTTAATGGTCCTTTAATAAATGATTGCTCAATTAGTGAATTTATTTATGCTCTATGCTGTAAAGTCAAAGGATAGAATTTGGATTTAAATCCCATCTTGATTGTATGCTAACTATATAGCTTTGAGCAAAACACTTCTCCTTAGATTCCTCAAGTGTAAAATGAGAGGGAGTTGGACTAAATGACATTTGAAATTCCTTCCAAATCAAGATGCAAGAACTTGTAATGCTATATGCATTGTAATTGAAAGTGTTGTTTTTGAAATCAGTTTCCTGATATAAATACTATTGATTCAATAATATGAAGTGGCCTGTGACATTTTATTCTCAATGAGTTTTGTTCTAAGATTCCTTCTATTTCTGATGTTCTATGTTCTAAGGTCAAATTGTGCCTTAACATTTCATATTCTTAGGTTGATCTGGGAACAGATGTTTCATATGTTAAAGATTTTTCTAGTTAAGTCTGTTCTGTCATAAGAAGAACCTTTCTGGCTTTAACATTCCATGTACTTTTATTTATGACATATTCTATGTCCTAAGACTTTTTTTTTTAAGATCTGACATTTTTTCTTTAAGGTCCACTGCAGTTAAAATGTTCTACTTTTTGTAATATGGTTCTATGTCAAGCATGGTTATAAATGTAGAGCTTATATTGCATTGCTTTCTGTTAGAGAGAGGGAGGGAAGGAGGGAGGGAGGAAGAAAAGGAGTGAGAAAAAAACCATTTTGTGCTTGTAATATGATAATTTCCAAATTTATTTCTCTCCTTCCCCTCTCCCATTCTTCACATTGAAAACGTGATGTTAAGTAAAAATTAATTAATTAATTAATGAGAAAAGAATAGAAGGTAACTCCAGATTAAAAAATAGTTTTACATTGTATGTTCTATGATCCCTTCTAAATCTACCCTTTTATGTTTAATGGCTTCAATTGAGTCAGTCTGTATAGTCTATTTTCTCTTCTGTAATTAATAGTAAGTACCTGAAACGAAGGGGACTATGGTTTATTCATCCCTCTATTTTCTTCAAATTTGCCCCTTGAGTGGATATTCATAAGAATAGTTGATTGATTTTTGCTTCTTTCCCTTAGTCTTTTTCTACCTGATAGAAAGGCATCTGATTTATGATCCTGACTTCAGCACAATTAACATTATCTTGCTATCCCCCACAAAAGGATTGTGGCCCATGTCTGTAACAACCTTGAGGTACCTGAACCCTGAGCTAGGAAGGGTAAGGAAGGGATCCATGCAGAGTCTTCCATGGAATAACAAGGATTATAGATATGTATATGCCTATGTATGTACATGTAATCATATTATATTATTATTATTATATCAAGCATATAATGTAGTCTTTCTTGATTGTCATGATATTCAGGCCTACATGAAGCCTATAGTGGAATAAAGCATGACACATTTGGGACAGTTCAGTCTTAACAATATCCCCTATGTTATAACAATAATGATGCCAAAATGCAATCTTGGAGGGTTTTCTATTACTTACGATTTCTGAAACATTGATCTGAGAACATAATTTACTGCAGAATCAATAATCTCAATGCCTAGGTAGTTTAAGATTGAAGGAACATCCTTGCCTGAATTTTCATCAGAATCAGATGACTTCTCACCTAGAACCCAAAGAATTGCTTCAGTCATTTGGAAGAAATGACAATAATATTAGAATTATGATCTCTCTGATATTGTTATCTGTATCATAGAATCTAGAATGTAGATTTTAAATGAGAAGATTCTTGGAATAATGAAGAGAAATGTTGACCTGGAAGAAACCTTGGAAAGTATGTTACACTAAAAAGCACAGAATATCTGAGCTGAAAGGATCTTAGAATATAGAACAGAGAATGTCAAAGTTGGAAGAGACCTAAACCAAGAGGACATATAAATTTAGATGGCACTTGAGAACATAGAAAGTTAGAAAGCAGGTTCTGTATGCTAAAAGACCTCTTAGCATGTAAACTCTAAAATATTCAAAGAAATTTAACAAACATTTCCTGTGTCTTGTAATACAGATGCTGTGAATTAAAAGATAAAGTCAATAGAGTCCTTTCCCTTAAGACAGTGTTCCAGAATGTTAAAATGGGTAGATTCTTTAGGACATAAAACATAAAATATCATAGACTGATAGAGCTGGATAATTCTTATAACAGAGAATATCAGAAATGGGAATTTCTTTACAATCTGGAATGCTGGAATACAGAATAGAATGCCAGTGCTAGAAGTATTTTTAATATAATAATATAAAAGGCTAGGAAAAAAGAATACTGGTTGCAAAACATGGTTGAGATACCCTAATTCACTTATGTCAGGTGAACAAATTAAAGACTGGAGATTGAGCATTTATTTGAGTTCCTACAGCTTATAGAAAGTAGCAGAATAGCCCTAGATTTCCAGTTTTGAGTGTTTTTCCACTGCATTATGTGTTAACCTAAAATTAGAACCTTAAAACAGAAGTTTAAATAACAACAGCAACAAAAAAGAAAAATAGTATAGACACAAAGTTTATTTCTCTGTGATTTTACCCACCATCATTAGGTAATGGAGACCATCTTAGAAATAATCTCCACCCAGCTGAGTGAGATCAGAAAACTTAAATAGTACAAAGGGGAAGGGAACAGAGTATACATAATAAGGATATACAAAACCTTAAACTTGCCTGGAAACAATTCTACTATCTGAACTCAGAGGAGCATTCTTCTACAAAGCTATTTTCCTAGAGGGAGGGAAGTTGTTTTTGAGTTTTGAGTTTAAGTACTAGGAGGGTGAGGTAAGTTCTTGTTTTTAAAGTCTGAAGGTGGACTGAATTCTTTTCTTGATTTAAGGAGATTCAGACAAAATTCTCTTTTCAAATTATAAAGGGATTATAGAGGGCAGGACAAGTCTTCCTTTCAAAGCCTAAGGAGGACACATTCCAATCTTCCTTAGAGCTAAGGAAAACATCCTTTGACCAAGAAAATAGTTTATAAAAACTTATGGTAATTATTATATTTAACATGTGGCATATTATATCACAATAAAAAATAATTAGACATATAAATTATGTTACATTCCATTGTCATATTATTTATATAAAAGATTATATCACATTTAATAAAATTTCATATCACATCATATAATATAGCATGCTATCCTCTCCTATCTTATAACTATAATGTACAGTATTCAACTAGACTATATGTATGATAAATTACATTAAATTATTTTTATGTTAGATGATGCAATATATTAGCTTCTATGTTACAAGATACTTTTATTTCATATTTTCTTATATTGCATTATGTATATGTAATAATATGGAATAGAAAATAGGATGTGGTGTGATATGGTAAGATATAATATACTATGATTTGATATAATGTGGTGTGATATGTTATAATATAAGGCAAAGTAATGTAATAAGACAGTTAGGTGGTACAGTAGAGAGACAAAAAGACTCCTCTTTGTGAGTTCAAATCTATACTCAGACATTTATTAGCTGTGTGATCCTGGGCAGATACTTAGCCCCAAATGGGTTCACGTAAAGTGGAAAATGACTAAGCAACAACAACGTACTATAATATAATGTAATTATATTACATAACAGCATTATATTATGTATGTTATAACTATTATAGCAATATAATAATTATATTACAGCACATACTGTTATATGTTATATCATGCATTATATTATATCACATCATATTACATCTCATCTCATCACATCATACCATATCACATCTTATGCTCTCCTATTCTATTCTATACAATACTAGACATACTACATTATATTACATGATCTCATGACATGTCATAGTAAATAATATTACATAGTAGACAAGTAGTGTCTAAAGACATGGTGGCTAAAGAATTGGCCTCAGAGCCAGTTGGTTTAAATCTGACACCAATGCAAGCCGGCTATGTGATCTTTGACTAGTTGTTTAACCTCATAGTGGTCTAGACAAATCATTAAGACTGTAAGTTAAACAAAAGGCACTTACCTGGATTGGTGGTGGGAGTTTAACAACTAGAAATTTCCTATATCATTGAATAACAGTTCTAATCTCTATCCCTATACATATAAACAGACACATATATGTATATGCACATTTCAACATACGTATGAATATAAACACACATACAATCACAAATATTTCATATACATACTATATATACAAACTATATATATATATATATATATATATATATATATATACACACATATACATATACAAATTAACTTATATTCACAAGTCACTTCCACTTACTGGTTCTGAGTTTTTCTTTTGGGAAAAATGAAGGGTGGGAAGGGTTGTGGGAAACAAAATGGTTTAAGGTTTCATCTCTCATATTCATTGACTGCA